>NC_041749.1:45455970-46119302 GCF_004115215.2 Ornithorhynchus anatinus
CAAAGACAGCCCTGCTCAGCAGTCTTTCTGCGTGGGGCATTCAGGGTTGGGGAGAGAGAAGCAAGCTGAGCCCGCACCTATTGTAAGGTGAATTTCTCTCTCTAGGTCTGGGGAGTACCCCCAGTTGGCCTCCCTGGCATATGATCCAGGAAGTTGATGGGCCTCTCTGGTGTCTGTCCAACTGGACTGGATCAGAGCGAAGCTCAGGAGGGTAGCCGGGGCCTTCCGGAGAGTCGTGGGCCAGGCTGCGTGGGGTGGAAATGCAGAAAGAGAGCCCGGTGGCTGTTCTTGTGAGTTGGTGGGAATTTCAGTTTGAGCCACCTGGGGACCATTGTTGCTCTTGCAAAGATGTCATCCAGAGGGAGGTTTAACTCCCCCTCCCTCCAGTAAGATTGGTGACTGTTTATTTTATTGAGGTCTCATTGTTATCTCCCTACAACCCGCACTGTGAGCTACTTCCCTTGGGTTTTGCTCTCCAGCACTGAAGCTGTGGTTGAAATGGCTCTGGCAGTAATGAGTCACCGTAAGAAATTTAAATCACTCACAGATAAGCTTTTATTTGGGGGGCAATGCAGACCAGAGTAATGAATAAGGGTCTGGGGGCATGGGGAGGAGGGGGGGAGGCAGGAGGCATGGACTCATGAAACTCAGTTCTCCATCCAGCTCTGTGGGACCTTGGGCAAGCCACTTAACCTCTCTGGGCCTCTCAGTTTCCCTCCTCTGTAAAATGGGGTAAATGTTATGTGCCTCTCCCTATCTCATGGGGAACTTGGGAGGTAAAATGAGATCGCTATTATGGGGAGATAATAAAAGCGCTCCCCAGACTCAAGGTACTCTGGTCTATATTTTCTTTTCCCATCAGAGAGGACTCTGGCCTCATACCAAAACAGTCCCGGGCAGTATAGGGCTGCATCTTATTTGGGAAGCCCACTTGGGAAAAGGGCATTTAAAAATTTTTTTTTTGAACTGCACCACCCTTAAATGAAATGATGCACATTTGGGGCATGTGCAGAAAGAGAGATTTAAATTTTAACATTTGTGGCTCAGGGTTGCTTGGCAAACCCACCAGAGTTCTATATGAAATGCTTGCAACGTGTGAGGCTCATGAGCCCATTTGTGACTGTTTGCAACTTACGGAGACGCTAGGAAGGGCTTTTACATTATCTGGTCCCCAATACCCAGCTCAAGAGAAGAGAGCATCCCCAGTTTTCTCCAGATTTGAGGCGGGGGGGGGGGGGAGGGTGCTGGAAGGTCTTTCAATTTCCTTAGGCCCCTGACTAGCAGGACTCAGAGAGGATTGATTGATTTACCTTTTGTGCACTTTCTGCCAGAGGATCACATCTAGTGGCCCCCTGTGGAAAACAGTCCTCAAATGACCATGTGGCTGTCATTGGCCAGCTGCTGGCTTGCTACTGGCTTTGGGATTGCATAGGCTCAATTTCAGAGCGGAACTGCTTCGAAGCCCTTTAACCCTGCCGGACTTTTCTCCAACCCCACCAGCGGCACTGGACTGCTGGAAGCCAGAATCGAACGCCACCCTGCCCGGCTCTCCGAAGGACCAAGCTCTCTGCGGCCGGCCGACCATGCACACACACAAACTCCGCAGTACTGGACTTTCCATTACCTACTTCACCACCGGTGTAGAAGTCAGAGTTTGTCGGGTGCACGACAGCATCACTGTCAATCGTGGCAATGTCAGCCTGAACAACTTGCAACTATAACGGGTAAACAGATGGGTATCAACCTTGTTGGTCCGAGAGACCTTCCGCCCAGGCTCTCTACGTTCACGGCTGTGCCAGGGCCCAGGTGAGCCTACCTGCTGGATTCCAGTTTACGAGCCCAGACGGTAATCCCAGGGGTGTTTTCCCAGGTGGACGGGGGTTGGGGGACAGGTTCGGGAAAGATAGGAAGAGGAAGATCAAACGGGACAAGTTGAAATGAAAACACTGCAATGACAGCTCTGAAAAAAAATCACATGAGATCACTGCTACCAATTCATGCCCGTTTGTCTTTGCAGAAACCTACTCACTGGCACCCTGCAGGGAAAGAAACTAATATGTGGCATCTGATGGAAGAGAGAAATTCTGGATCAGTGGCCCAATCCAAATAAGTAGTTTCTCCATTTTGTCATCAGCAATGAGCTAGCAGCTTTTCTTTTAAAACTTGTGACAGTCGTCATTTTGTCTGCCTTAAAGGGTTGCCTCCTTTAAACAGAGAAAACAGTATTTTTGAGTGGGAAGTGCTGGATGTGTTTTTTTAAAATCAGAAATAAATATTTCAGATCTAACACTTTACTTCGTTTAAATTTGGTCTTTGAGGTTTCTTTTTGTTTGACTGGTTTTTAATGACATTTGTTAAGTGCTTATTTGAGTTTCTTTTTGTCTGACTGGTTTTTAATGACATTTGTAAAGTGCTTACTATGAGCCAGGCACTGTACTAAGCCCTGGGGAGGATACAAGCTAATCAGGTTGGACAGAGTCCATGTCCCACATGGAGCTCAGTCTTAATCTCCATTTTACAGATGAGGTAACTTGAGGCACAGGCAAGGGGTGGAGCTGGGAATTAGAACTAGAACCAGGGTCTTCTGATTCCCAGGGCTTTTCTCTATCCATTAGGACACACTGCTTCTCTCCGAGGTTGTTTTGCACTTGAATCAGAAGCCACATCCATCCAATATGGCGCCCGGGCGGAAGAGTTTCAGAAAGAGGCAGATCGATCACCTGGTGTTTCCTGCACATTTTCCGGTGGAGGATGCCAAATATGCAAGCAGAGGGATGGAATTCCTCTTCTGCTCAGGAAGCGTCGCACATAGGAAATGTGGCACATAGGAGGCGATGGCCAATTTCAAAAATGGTATATAAACTAAACAGAAGCTAAGTGGATATTTATTAATAAGAGGATTTCCATAACAAAGTATCGCTGGACTGGATAAAAGCCACAGACAAAGCTAAACCAGAATAGGCACATTCAAGCTTACCTTGCTGGACCTATTATTATAATACTGTTTTCACTGGGAAACATAAATGCTGCTGCCCAGGTAAGTAATACATATAAGGATAATCCATTCACTTGTTTGACTGGATGCAGTTTGACGTTCTGAGCCAGTGTTTTATGGTTCCCTCCCACCTCTGCTTACTTTGATGATGTTTAGAATAGAGACCCAAATGGAGAAGCTCTTATTTGAAGTAGCCCAAGTTTCAGGCCTTAAGAAATCAATAGAGAAATAAATTTCCCCTGCCCCGACCCGGCAGTCACTTGACGATCGCTATGGAAAAGAATTTAGGTGTTGATGTATTCACAGCCAATGGAAGGGGGCCAGTCCCGAAGAATGAAATATGCCTTGGCCTGAACAGTGGTGCTGAACTTGCTGAAGGCTCTCCCCAGCCCCCTGGGCCCAGATGTAAATCGAGGTTTGAGGAGTTTGAAGATGGAGGGTGTGCAGAGGCCCAAATTCTGGTTGCCATAGTTCTCGTCCGACTGCCGGTCGTGCCAAC
The DNA here is from genome assembly GCF_004115215.2 of Ornithorhynchus anatinus. Classification (NCBI taxonomy): domain Eukaryota; kingdom Metazoa; phylum Chordata; class Mammalia; order Monotremata; family Ornithorhynchidae; genus Ornithorhynchus; species Ornithorhynchus anatinus. Next base: position 45,459,465 of record NC_041749.1, read on the forward strand.
CCCGACCCCATTTACCTAGGTCATCTTTAAGGTCAATGTCGGCATTGGTAGGATTGATAATGGCCTCCACCTCAAAGCCGGCTAAATTACTGATCTCACTGTGAATTAGGTTCAGCTGAAAAGAAAAGCACGAGGTGGGAAATAACGGGACGGCTGGGAAATCACAGAAAAGTCGCAGAAACGTAAGTTTGCACACAAGACGGGGTGGGGGTGGGGCCTGGGGAGGGACCACAAATATGCAAAAATAAGGTGCAGGGCACAAAAGTGTGATTTGCCAAAATGGAGCACTTTCAAACCCAAGACTCAAATGCTTCTTGGCGTTCTAGAAGCAGGTGTGATCGCAGCTGGGCAGGCTGAACTTGGGCAAACTAGAGGAGGTAGTGCTGTTGGGTGAGGCAGCCCTGGAGAATGAGGTTCCGGTCTTCCTTCAGTCGTTGGTCGGGTCTACCCAAAGTGCAGCCTTTGACAATCAGGCTTGTTGTGTGGGAATAGCCCCAGAAGGATTGAGCACTCGTTCCCCTTTGGAGTACTGCAAGGTGTCGGGGCCCACCTGGTTTGTTATGTCTAAGGTAGGCGGTGTTATAGAATGGGAGCAGATTATAGATTCGTGATGTTGTCATGCCTAGCAATCCCAAGATGGAAGACCTCTGTGGTTTAGTCAGGGGGAGGCAGTGGGGAGCAGTTATAATGGCCTGTTGCCTAGCAACACCCATCGTTAAGTCTCAGAATCCCTCAGGGGCACTGGTGGGGACATAACAACACAGGCCCTTTGGCCATCTTTTGCATCTGTGGCATTTTTGTAAACTGGGTAGGGCTGTTCTGGAACTGAATAGGCATAGTCTTCAGTTAGGTTCCTTTCCAACCAAAAAAATAGGTTTCTGTTTGAAGGCAGCTGAATAGCAGCCCTGGCTAAGTCTTCCAAAGTATCCCTGGGAACAATAAGATGTGCAGAAACAGCACAGGGCTACACACTGTACATTCAGTGAGGGGTTCACAAGACAGCCTGGTTTTGTTTGTCAGGGGGCGTGCTGAGGCCCAAGGCCCTACCAGTTGGGTATTAGCAAATGCAGATTTTTATAGCCTTTTCCAAGATTTTTCCAAGGCTTATGCTTGGAAAGTAACTCATCTGCATTGTTCCAGTGAGGATTTTTTAAAAAAATAAATTCCAATCGGCCCTTTGCAAGTGAGCCCAGGCCAGCAAGATCTCCTCGAAAGCAGCCAGGGTGTAAGTGTGAATCTGTTGCTTCTCAGCTCCAGCCAGCAAGCCTGCACAGTCACGGAGGCCATAGAGATTTTATTCAGGACTCTGATCCTCCAGAGAAAGGTTGAGGGCAGAGGTGGTAGCAACGCCAGCCTCTTATAATTCACATTCAACCCCCTGAATTTCTAGAGTGGAATACCAGATTCAAAAACCACTTTCCAACATAGACATGCTCAGCACCCTCCAGAGACCCTACTTTCCGAGTCTCAGAAACACTCAGCTCCTTCTCAAAATGGGGGGCCTTACTGGGAGCAAGAGGAATCCTCTCTTAGGGAGATGGTTAGTGGAAAGAGACTTAATCACTGAGCCAAAGTCAGGGTCTGAATGGCCAGAGGCACATGAATGGTCATGTTTAATTACTGGCTGAGCAGAGGTGGTGAATATTCCAGTAGTGGCTGATTTGGTGCAGAATGCCATCAAGTGAACTCTGTTGCCATGTTTGTAATTTGGATCCTACATGTTTTCAGTTTTCATCTACCCTGGAGGGCACACTTCAAAGGTTAAACAAATGAACTGTTTTCAAAGTGCTCAGGGTAACAGTCAGGGCCCAGGGAACTGTGGCTCTGCCCAGGTGTTTGTTAAATCAACAGGACTTATAGTTGCAGAAGCGATTCTTTTCGGGATGAGGCAAATGCCTCCTCAGACAAGAGAGTTTTAAGTTGGGTGTGGATGGGGAGGAATAATATCATTTGAGTCTTGCATTTGATTTCATGCAAATGCTGTTTAAAAACTCAAGACAATACCAACGGAACCATTTGAGGGTGAGAGGACTAACAGGTTGACAGGTGTTGAGTGATATGAATTGGAATTTGCTCCAAATTATTACAGGTTCGATTTAAAATTGTCCAGACTCGAACCCTTTAAGACGCCCAATTCCGCCCTCCCCTATCCTATCACTGGTCTGACATGGGATCTGGGAAAAACGCTTGATTATTGTTACTGTACAACTCAATTCCACAAAATTGGCCTTGTCTGTCCCTGGGCAGGTGTACGCCTACACATGGTCAAACTGCACAGTAGGTGATGAGATTATGGAGCTGGGTGAGGCGGGACTCTCGGCACTGCTAGAATTAGATCTGTTTCAAACACAAATCACCAACTCTCCCAGTGGGTTTATTGCTCTGACATTTGAATGGCTTGGTCTTGGCCCCCTGATTCCAATGAGCAGGTGGTCCTTTTTTCCCCACCAGGGGCTTGTCAGTGACAACTTCCAGCCAACTGTCGTGGGCCTGACACCTCCATCGACAGCCTGGATGCTGGCAGAGAGTTCCCTCGTGCGGTTGGCTAGCTCCTCGGCCGATGGGGCCCGACTTGAATGATTGGTGATTGGGACTTTGGTCAGTACACACAGGGGCTGATGTTCAGTGAAGGCCTGGGCAATCTAGGGATCCTTGAAGTCGGGAAAATGATCCTGCTGAACACTCCTCATTTGTCCCACCCGCATCTTTCAATTCAGGCAAGAGTGAATGGCGAGGTGAGTGGGCGTCAGTAGGGACGCACTGGAGTTAAGGAGCCGGTTGGCAGACACAGGTTGGGGAGAATACTGCAATCTCAGCATGTAGGACCTTCGATGAAATCCTCCCATTGGACTCATACAGGTGACACCCTTCAGTGATATTGCATCCAGTCCTGGGGCCACAACTGGAGAAAGCCCATCAGAGGAACTCAGTAGGGCTTGTAGGAGAGCCACAGGCTGAAGGATTGGAAGACGAAATCTGGGAGAAGCTGGGGAAGTGGGGATCCATCAATCCAGGTGTGCGAGGAAGGATGACTTAGTGGGGTCTTGATGGCAAAAAGGGCTGAGAACAGGGTGGCCGGAAATGGGTTTACGTGCCCACATGGGGGATGTAAATCAGATCTGGGGAAGCATTTTTGGATGTTGCTGCTCAGCCTCATAAGATGTTGAGGGGAGTGTGGACTCATTTTATGGGATTCTAGGAACATGGGATCGATTCTCAACCCTTGTGTGTCCTGTTATAGGGAAGGGGCAGGACCTGGGGACAGGAAACTTTCCTCTGGTCAAGGACTGTCTTCGTTTCTTCTTTAACCTAAACACTCAATTCTCCTAAAAGTAGGATATGATTTCTGGCCTCTCATGTTCTGTCTGGAAAACAAAGAATCTCCTGAAGCCCGTTGAGTTTTCAGCCCCTTGGGAATGTCCCACATGATCCTTGACCTAATAACAATGCAAAATCACCTCACAGGGACATTGGGACCAAACCTTGTCACCAGACAGGACTTGGAAGGGATGCTTTAATTACTAAAACTTCCCCCAAGTCCATAAACTGAGTGGCTTCCAGGATGTGGGGCTATTTGGATGGGGCTTTGAGAGCAATGGGTCAGGATGCCCTGCTCTTCAGACTCGGTGCTCTCTGGACAGGGTCCTGCTCTTTCAACATGTATAATTGCTGAGGAGAAAGAAACCCCTTCTCCAATTTCTGTACAGGCTGGGCCACTAAGGTGGAAGACCCCGCAGACAGCACCTTTGTGGTGAAATCAGGGGGATGCCGGAAAACTCTGAGTTGCCCACTGCACTGGTGGCCGGTGGGCACCCAGAGAGAGCTTTTCAACCTCATCTGAATTGCGCCCTAGTAGGTGACGGTAACAGGCCCCACCTTCATCACTTCTTGAGCTGGGGTGGAAAAGAAAATACTGTGTCTTCGGATGGACCCTCTGGGCTCCTTCATGCTTCTTGAGAAATCTCCTGCCTACAGCATTGCAATTCCCACAGCCATAAGGGTGGGAAGCAAAGAGAAAGTCCAGTGTGCTCGCCTTTGCTTGTCCACAGTGTTGGTTGCCTGAAACTCCTTGTGCACAGGGAAGGTACTGCCCAAACTCCATTGTATTGCCCTCTCCCGAGAACTCTGTAAATGTTTAATAAATACCACTGATGGACTAATCTGGTTGTGAGGACTTATTATGAATTTGCTAGGGCTTTTCCCTTTCCAGTGCTACAAGAGGCACTGATGGTGCCAAGATAAAAAATGAATAGCTAAAATAATTTTGCAGTGCTTGCCACAGATTCCTAGGAACCCACTTAGATGTGTTTTGAAAGGCTGTCAGATTAAAAATGCTCTGCAAAAGGGGTGTCCTTTTTTTTTTTGCAGCACTTGCAAAATTATTCTCACGATATCAATATGTCAGGTGTAACATCGTTAACAAGAAGTCCAGTTTGCTAAATCCACTTCTTTCCTGCAAGTAGCTTAGCAACCAACATTCAGAATTTAGGGAACCAACAGATTGCATCCTTTCTACCCACTGGGTTGAAGCCCCCCCCCCCGGCACTGGTCTCCTACGCCCAGACGGAGCTGCCCACGCCCACTTGAAAAGTGTGACTTTGGGGTTATAAAGAGGTGAGCCAAGAGATGATTCTGGGGAGGTGCTAACAAAACTTTTCTCTTCGTCAAAAGGAAACTCCTATCTGGTTTAAGCTTCTCAATCTTGCAGACTTAAAGAGAACCACAAAAGTCTGAAGCAGGAACCCTCCATTGTCTATTTTTCTGTAAAAATAATGATGGGGTTAATTCCATGACTATTCACAACACAAGATGAAACAGATTTTCTGACTCTCCCCCCTACTTAGATGAACCAATGAACTGGTGTAAAGTACGTTCTTAAGATAAAACTTAGAGAGACCAAAATGCTTACTCATACATGACAACAGGCTGGATTTTGTGGTGCTCTGAAGTTTCCTTGTGAGGCCTGTTGGTCTACCCTTTGTCAACAAAATGCACTTTCACCTGAGCCCAGATTTTTCTACTGTTTTTGCATTGCACTCTTTATGTGTTTCAGATCGTCAATTCTATTAGGAACCTGATGTGAAGAGGATTTGGGTACTGGATTTGCCTAAATGCCTCATAAGCACTGGAATATACATGGAAAGACAGAATTGTGGGCTCTGGGTCACTGTTTTCTAAGAATTAATAGTCTGACAGGGTTATTCAATTCATTATTGTACTGAGTCAGCAGCTTCCATTTTAGTAAAATTTCATCAAATTAAATGGCTCTAAACAGTGTAAATTATCATACCATATTCTGTCATTTATGGTGATCTGTTGACATTCACTCTTTATGGATTTTCTGACAACCCACAAATAACGGGTAATTAGCATTGAGCGTTTTAAAAGTCCATTGATTTCCCCAATAGTGATTTCTGTTGAGCCCTGTTATGGGATGTAAATTAGAGAGGCTGGCAACACCTCTTCCAACCTCGATCATTACCCCTTTCTGACAGGCGATAATCTGAATGAGAGGATAATGAATCCACTTAGACATGGGTGGGAAGAAGGCGTTCCCTGGTGCAAAGAAACCCCCATCTATTGTGCAGTGCAAAGGGAAGAGAGACTCCCTGTATTTACTACCTACTGATGAAAGCAGGGCCTTGTGGTAGAAACCACAACTATTCTAAACTGTAATCCTGGAAGGGGATAGCCCATGAAATTGCTAAAGTGGAAATGTGAGGGTGTATGCAATCCAGTCAAACTGTACTTGTACCTTGATCTTGTCTATCTTGCTGCCAAACTCTCACCCACGCCTTGCCTCTGGCCTGGAACGCCCTCTCTCTTCATATCCAATAGACAATTACTCTCCCCTCCTTGAAAGCCTTAATGAAGACACATTCCTCCAAGAGGGCTTCCCTGACCAAGGCCTCCTTTCCTCTTCTCCCACTCCCTTCTTCGTTGTCTTGACTTGCTTCCTTTATTCATTCCCCCTTCCCAGCCCCACAGCACTTATGTACATATCTGTAATTTTATTTAGGGGCAGGGAATGTGTCTGTTATATTGTTATACTGTACTCAAAGTGCTTAGTACAGTGCTTTGCACACAATAAGCATGCAATAAATCTGACTGGCTGACAGAAAACTAACTGATCAATTTGCTCTGCGTTGCTAGGACCACCAGCTGACTCAGGCCCCGGAGAGGATTTCTTGGTCAGAACTGAGTTGCCAAGAGAGAAACAATAATTTCTTCCTCTTCCCTTTCCCATGGGTACTGAGGGCCACAATCAACCAGCTGACTCCCAACCCAGATTGAGCCTCTCTTCACATACACCAAGGGTAGCAGCTACCGGGCCCCAGATCCCTCTCATTTTCTCTTCTCTCTCCCCGAGAAGCTGCTCCTGAAGTAATCGCCACCCTCTCTCAGGGGTAGTCCAACACCTCCATTGGTGAGGTCCAGAGACCCCAGACCACTGGGGGTTTGCCCTATCTCGGGAACAGGCTCCTGCTCGCAACCCACCAACCACTGAGAGAAGTCTGCTCATCTTCCTAACACTAATGATATGCTAGAAAGGCCACAGCAGTTTGCAACCAAGAACTGTTTGTTTCCTGGCACTTGGGAGGAAGGAGGTTTGAGGACTGCCCTCTCCTACTCCAACCCCTATATATTTTTTAGATGATCCCGATCATCTGGAATCCTGCAAAATTAGCTGGATAAAGTGGGTGGCAAAGGTTGCTACAGTGGCTATCCAGGCAACCAGTGCTCCCACTTAGATCTTCTGACTCAGGCTCCCACGCCAGCCCAGCAATGAGTGCAACAGTCTGTGTCTTCCTGGCCTTAACACACTGCGAAGCTGTAGCCTCTAAGGACCAGGACTTTAACTCTTCTTCCCTTCCTGACCACCATCTTCAACTGCTCACTCTCTGGGCTCCTTCCCCTCTGCTCTCAAACACACTAACATCTCCCCTATCCTACAAACCCTCTCTTGACCCCACTGCACTCTCCAACTCCCACCCCTTCTTCCTCCTTCCATTCCTGCCAAACTCCTTGAAAGGGTTGTGTACACCTGCTGCCTCAACTTCCTCTTCTCCAATTCCCTTCTTGAACTTCTACAATACAGTTTCTGCCCTCGGCACTCCATCGAGACCACTCTCTACAAGGTCACAATGACCAACTGCTTGCCAAATCTAAGACTCTACTACATCTCAAGTCTCCTTGAGCTCTTATTCCCTTCAACACTGTTGGCCACCCCCTGCTACTGGAAACACTATCCCACCTTGATTTGACTGACACAGTTCTCTACTGGTGCCTCTATAGCCTGGCTTTCCCGGTCCCTATTGCCAATTCTGCCTCTGGCCTAACTGTGGGTATCACTCAAGGCTCTTTTCTGCATCTTCCTCTCTTCTCCCTTTAAATCACTCCTTTCAGAATCTTATTCGCTCCCACAGCTTCAATTACCACCTCTTATGCAGATGACTCCCAAATCTACCTCGCTGGCCCCCATCTCTCTCCTTTTTTACAGTCTGGCATCTCGTCCTGCCCACAGGATATCGCTACCTGAAAATCCCACCAGCACCTCAAGCTCAGTATATCTAAAACTGAACTCCTCACCTTCCTCCCAAATCCTCTCCTCCACCAACTTTCCCATCACAATCGACCCCATCACCAACTACCAAGGCTCACAAACCCACAACCTTGGCACTGACCATGACTCCTTCTCTTTCAACTCCCACGTTCAGTTATAGGTTTCACAATCCTGGATATTTCTCCTCCACAGCATTTCCAGGCCCTGCCCCTTCCTTTCCATCCAAATGGCCACCTGGAAGATCCAAGGTACCTGATATCTGGACTGTATATTCTTCTATTTTGCTGTGGTTCAAAAGGGCTGTTCATTAATGGTTAACATTCATGAACATTCAAACACATTTGGGGACTTTAATAAAAGCCTGTGTGCTCCCCCAGTGGAGTACAACTGTCTTTTCCAAAACTCCAGGTCTCCTTTACATCCCTGGGGCAGCTCAAAACTATCCTGGCCAGGAATGGAAAAAAAAAAGTTTGAAAAGCAGTCTGGTTTCTCAGAAAGTGAAAGCGATGCAGTAAGCACCATGTAGTAAACATATACTTGCTAAATACTCTTCACTTTCAAATTGTCTATGGTTATATAAAAACACTCTGAGGATCAGGGATATTTCTATCAAAAAATGAAAATGAAATTCTTCCAGATGTGGTAAGTGACCTGCCAGCTGTTCCCACTTGTTTTCTGCCAAGGGCTCCTCTGGCATCTGGCTAATTTCATGGTCTATCTTCATATATATAGCCCCTAACACACACCATGCACAGGAGGGAATGTAATATTATCTGTTGACAATATATTATATACGAGCCTTTCCTGCCCTCACACCTTCCAGTCCCTGTGTCTTTAGCCTTTCAATATCCCAGACTTATGGCCTTTCCCCTCCACCAGCCCCCACCAGTAATTCAATTCCCTGCCTTTTCCCTAGGCTTGCATTTCCAGCCCTTTTTCTTTCTCTTTCTCAAGCATTCCCAGAATTCACTCCAGTTCTCATTTCCATTCCCCCTTCATCTGTCATCTCCCTATCACCTGCCCCTCGTTCACCCCCTCTACCACCCCCGTGGCTGGTTGCTTTTAGTTCTGAAGATACCATCCCACCCCCACCCTCCCCAAAGAGCCCAGATTTCCATCTTCAAATCCCAGGAGAGTGGGGTTGGCTCTCAGGCGGACAGCAGTTTTTGGAGGTGTGCTAACGTACCTTCTGGCCAAGGAAGAGGCTTTTGGTCGAGAGCACGGTGAAGCCATCTGCAGGTGTGCCTTCCGTTGTGCTGTCTGCACTGGCTGCCTTGCTGACTTCACCCTGCTTCTTCTTGCATAAACAGAGTGGGTTAGTTGACCTCCCCTTGTGGAAGCACTCATGGAAGTCACTGTGGTGGAATTAAACCCAAGAGCTGGAGACCCAGAGAACATATCAAAGGCCAGTACTTGCGGAGCCCGGCCCAGCCCCTGGGAGCTTCTCATATAGGGACCGTTCAATGCCACAGTCAACTGCTGGCAGTTTGTAAGAGAGAGGAACCAGCATAAGGGTTGTAGGGGTCTGGAATTCTGTTGTAGGACGAGGCCAGCTCCCTGGCTCTGGATGAAACCACCACAGCTTTGGTGTGCGGGCCTCTCGTAATATTCAACTGTAAGGTTAGGGTCAACTGTGGATGAACGTTTAAGAGATGATGGTGGCGGTCATGGCATCCCAGGTTTTCTCCAGCACCTTTCCTGGGTTGGGGAGGGGCTGGAACAAAAGGAATTCCAGAGACCCGAGCAACTAGTGCACCAGGGCCAGCTTGAAAAAAAACAGTTCTTTCCACCCCGGCCCTCCTGACCAGAATGGTTATGAGTCAGTCAACCTATCAGTGGTATTTTATCGAGTGCCTATTGGGTGCAGCGCACTGTACTCACTGCCTGGGAGAGCCCAAGAGAGTTAGAAGACAAAGTCCCTGCCTTCAAGAACTTTACAATCCAGTAGGAGAGAAAGGCACAAAATTCAAAGGAAGAAGTGAATAACCAGGGCCTAATGAGAAATAGTGGGGCCTGATGGAAAGAGTATAGGCCTGGGAGTCAGGAGACTCAGGTTTTAATCCTGGCTCCTCACCTTGAGTGTTGAGTGATATTGGGCAAGGCACTTAACTTCTCTGTACCTCAGTTTCCTTATCTGTAAAACAGGATTCAATATCAGGTCTCTCTTCCCTGTAGACTGTGAACTCCATGTGGGACAGGGACTATGTCCAATCTGATTATTTGATATTTACCCCAGGGTTTAGATTATTATTATTATTATTATTAGTAGCAGTAGTAGTAGAGTACATCAATTGATATACATGAGTGCTGTATGTATTCATCCCTTACTTTGTTACATAAATATTTATTACTCTGCCCCAAAGCAAGTCCACCAAAAACCCTTTGCAGCTCATCAAACCCCATGAGGAGAAGGGAAGGTCATCTGGGGATGTCAGTATTGGTGATTTCGGACCCTCCAGACCCATAAACAGTGTTCCCACTGAGTCGTTCCCAAATCAGGTTTAATGACCCCTCGAGGATCCCCTCAATGGATCCAAATGCTCTAAGTCATGCAATAGTCCAGATGAGGCAAACAAACCCAATGGTACCAAACTGAAAGAGAATACAGCATTTTCAAAGAGGACATTCTAGTAGACTTAGAACGAGCCACACACCAAATCACACTCAAAGACCTTTTAAGACTTTTTCTGAACTAAGGCGATCAGAACAGCAAGCCTCTCATCTGTCTTGTAGGAGCCGAAACCACAATCTACATTAAACAAATGTTTGGAAAATCAGACTTTTGTGGGTCCAATTTCAATTCCCCCAGGGTTTGATGTTAGCCGAATTTGAGTACAGTAAGCAGACAATATATTTGACTGTGTGGAGAGAAAACAGACCACCACCACAGACTTCCTGCTTTTATAATCAAGGGGAAAAGTTGAGTTTGGGGGGCAATGATTGGTGGATAGCTATTCAGAAACTCTGGGCACTGGATCCAGCTACTAGGTGTCCCGAAAAAATAAAGCCCAGAGGGAGGTCAGGGTCAGGAGTTCAGAAAGTCACTGGAACACTGGAAACACCAGAGGATCAGAAATGAAGTACTAGTAACGACAAAGATATCTACTGAGTGCCCTTCTGAACAGTGCATTCTACTACATACTCTGATTTTTAGAGGTCTGGGCTGGAGCTAAGCGAGTTTTGAGCAACTAAGAAAGTTTCTTCTAAGAGGAATAACCACTAGCCAGGAGGGAACAGAATGGGAAATCCAAACAGCTAAGATTGGGTTTCAGGTGGATATAAACTGCTAAATAGGGCCAGAGACGTGGGCCAATTGAGGCCGGGAATCCTAGAGGAAGGATTTTAGTTCCACTGGGGAGATTTCAGGATGTCACCGAGGACAGGGAACCCTCAGTAGGGCCATGTAAGCTTCCTGTCTTAAGTTTTAAAAACGCACCCCATCGGCCCCTCCTTCCCCGTCCAGTTCACACCCACCACAGTACTTCCCCTAAACCACACAGCCTTCAGGAACAGGGGACGTAGCGGGGAAGATAGAAGCATTTTCACCCACTTCAAGAATGAGCAGTAGACTATTTGGTGAAATCCCTGTGGGTCCCTGAATGTGGAATTCAGATTGAATGGAACCTTGGCAAAGTGTGGAAATAACTTCCAAGGTGTTGTTCAATATTGTAGTTCTCTTCTGAACGGTGGTGAAAATCTGAGATGGGTAAGGAGGGGAGGGCTGAGACGGTGCTATAATTGGTGTCGCTGTCTTTGGGCTGACTAGCCCAGAGACCTGCCCCTGCCACCAGTCACCTGGCCCTGCCCAGCAACAAAGGGGAGAGGTGGGCACAAAGACATTCTCTGTGGGTTCGTGGAAGGGGAGGTGGATAGGGTAGGGGTACACGTGCTCAATTCAGGGCTCTGCATGCAGTTAGCACTGAATAAATACCACTGATGTGATTGATTAGTCTCTACACTAGACTGAGATAGCCATAGCAGATTGGAATTTGTGTATGTGTCTGTTTGGGGGTAGGGGTGGGGTGGGGGGGACAAGAATCTGAAGAGGAAAACCGCTTAAATGTTGTAACTGTGTCTCTTTGCCAAGGAAAGAGATGGGAAACTCTTGCTTGAGGTGGAACGTGAAGGAATTTCTAGGAGCCACACCCAATTTTCCCTCCATACCGCACTAATTTTGCAGTTGAGTCCATAGCCCCTCAGCATTTAGGAACTCACCACTCCCAACCTCAGCATTTTTATCCATCCCCTCATAGTTGCCTCCCATACCTGTAATTTATTGTAATATCTGTCTCCCCTGTTAAATTGTAAGCTCCTTGAGGACTGAAATCATGTCTACTTACTCTACTGTACTCTCACAAGTGCTTGGCACATGTAAATGCTCAATATAAACGATTGATTGACTGATTGACAGGAGCAGTCCTCCTAATGCTCTGGATTACACCTACTACAGAGGACTAGGTGTAGTGGATAGAGCACGGGCCTGGAAGTCAGAAGGCCGTGGGTTCTAATCCCGGCTCTACTGCTTGCTAGCTGCGAGACTTGGGGAAGTCACTTGACTTCACCGTACCTCAGTTTCCTCATCTTTAAATGAGGATTAAGGCTGTGAGCCCCATGAAGGACCGGGACTGTGTTCAACCTTATTTGCTTCTATCCACCCCTGCGCTTAGGACAGTGTCTGGCACATGGTAAGCGCTTAACAAATACAATTATTATTACTCTCTCTCACTATAGGAGAGTTTTAAATGGATATTGGGAAGACCATGTTGACTCTGTGGCTGGATGGTTTCTGTAAGAGATCTTTCCAAACCAAAAACACATCAGGCCTCTGGGACACTTAAAGTTAGAGAACCAGGGTGGGCTTCAAAATCAGTTCCAGGTTTCTTCAGGATTAGAGGTTCCTCAGATATGCAGAGGGTGAAGCTCTGGCCTTGACTGTACATTCTTCCAAGTACTTTGTACAGTATTCTGCCCACAGTGGGTGCCCAATAAATATGACAGGTTGATCAGCCCCCACAGACTTTTCTTCAGGGGAAACAACATGACCTTTGAGGTCGTTCTAGCTCTGCAGGAAAAAGCGCCCTGGGCTTTGATCCAAATCCCATTATGGAGAAGCTCAGTGCTACTGCAGGCCAGATCCAAAGTCTTCCTGGAATTAGCTGGCTCTCTTACTGGTCTGAGTCTGGTTGACTACAGAATCATTTCTGTGGCACTTCTGTGGCAACGTGATCACACCTACCCATAGGAAGAGAGGAGCTTGTGCTCATTAGAACAGCACCTATATGGTTCAGAAGAGAAAGACATGCCTAATCCTGGAAAACTCACCCCAACATGAGCCCATACCATGAACTCATCCACGGTCATTACACCCCAGGGGAGAATGTGGTGGGAGGTGGCAGGGCCAGGATTTGTCTTTTCTCTCCCTGTGAGGAACAGCTCGGGGCCTTACGAAATCCCTTCAGTGTGACTGAGAACGGCAGCATGATCAAGCCAGAGAGCTTTCCTGACAAGAGGATTATAAATTTCTCTTCACTAATCTGCCCCCAGTCTCTCCCTATTTGGTGTAGGTCTAACCTTGGAGTACAAGTAAATGGCCAAGGTGTGTTCCTAAAGATGGACTCAGATCTTAAAGAACAGCCTCTAAAGGGACATTTTAGGGCTCACCAAAGCTTGGCTCAGCCACATTGGATTCTACCCCAAGTCAGGCTCACCCTCACCAGTCAGACTCCCCCAAGCCAGATTCACCTATGCCAGCTTTGCCGCAGATTTAACAACCAGCTGGGACTCACCCACCTAGGCTTGGCCTTAGAATGTACCACCGCCCACGCCAGCTTCGCCACAGAAGTACCTTAGATTTCCGTGCTCCCTTCTTGCCCCCCGCTTTCTTCGAGACAGGTTTCTTCTGGGGTGGAGACTTTGCCTTTTTGGCGGGGGGTGCTGTAATGATGGCTTCCAGCTTGCCCTTGGAGCCCCGCTTCTTGGCTAGCAACTCTGGGTGGATGTTGGGTAATACTCCCCCGCTGGCAATGGTCACCCCTTTCAATAACTGCGTACAAAGCGACAGCACATGGTGAGGATCAGTGACCTCCATGTTCCTGGGGAACCACTTAACATTTCATTTGCAAACTCTTCCATCCCAGGCAGCCCAGACAAACATGATGGCAATACTTGTGACAACACCTTGAACTGGTACTGGCCTCCTGATTTTCCAAAGCTCATTCCCCAACATCCCTGCGAGGCAGGGGGAGGCAGGTATCCTCTCCCCCATTTTACAGATGGGGAAACTGAGGCCCAGAGGAGTTAAGTGACTTGTCTAGGGTCACACAGCAGCCAGAGGCAGAGCTGACACTGGAACCCAGGTTCCCTGACTCCCCACTTCAGAGTTCTTTCCCCCAGACCACATTGCCTGAAAAAACAGGCAAATCCACCATGGTATATTATTTTTGCCATTGCTGTTCTCCAGAAGCTCAAATTTACATCCCAAAATCCTCACAAAGGAGCAAAAACAACTGAAGTGGGCCAGCAAAACAAAACAACACACAAATGTGTGTTTTCAAGCACCTTGGCAGTATACAGCATAAGGCACCCAAGTGTAACAATCTTTTTGGAAGAGATTTCAGCTGAGCAACAGGTTTGAAAGTTGTCATAGGCCCTCACATTCTGGAAATAATTAGGCTGGGATGAAAAGAAATCAGGTGGAAGTCAAGGAAGACCTTGGTGGAAAAAGGTCAATATAACACTCCCATTCTCAAATTTAGTGCTGCCCTTATTGCTACCTCATCCTCAAAGGGGACTGGGTCAGGGATGTCTGAGCCGAGGCAGGGAACCAGTGTGGGGGAAGGAGGAGGACACAGTTGTTTCTGAACCTATTCAGAAGCTGAACTGTGTAAACCTAGTCATGTTGCCTGACAGATCTCCCTCTGCTGCCAGGACTCCTTGCTGCCCTCTATGTTCCATCCCTAGACTCCCACCACATCAGAGTTGATGAGAGGAAGGCGGAAGTCCCAGAGAAGCCGCTCAGGCCAGGAAAATGGTGGCCCAGGTCCTGGGTGGGGCGGCTGGGGCTGTGCTCACACCACCAGGGTGGCAGTGATGTCTGCGGACTTGCTCCATGCCTGACCCCCACCTGCACTAGCCCCTCTTAGAGGCTGACCAACAAGCAAGCATCATCCTGTCTCTGCTGGGATCGCTGCAGGAGTGAGGGGAGCAGAGAACCTGAGAATCCCTCTCTGTGCCCCTAGTTGTCCAGTGACCTGGCAAGGAGTCCCCCACCCATTGTGGCCACCATGTCCCCCACGCCCCTCATACCTGATTCAATTCTTCATCATTCGCTACAGCCAGCAGGATGTGTCTGGGAGTGACTCGCCCCTTCTTGTTGTCCCTTGCTGCATTTCCAGCCAATTCCAGAATTTCCGCTGTGGGAAGAGGAGGAGAGAGATGTGACCTTTGGGTGTTTACGGACCCCGCTGGGAGAATCCCCGGTGTCCAGTTAGCGGAGGGTAGACCACTTGCCTGTCCTCTTGGAATAGTCTCCCTCCCACTGGGAAAGTTAGAGATCCCCTCATGATCCAGGATAGGTGACAATTCACCCGCCTGCCTGCAGGAATGACATTGTTGGGGAAGTGCTCTGTCCAGCAGGCCTGGAACAGCTCCCTGGAATCCAGTCCAGTACTCCCTCACCGATCTCTTTCCCAAAGCTAAGGAAGCAAACTCCAGAGCCCTGGGACAGGGCCATTCACACCTATACTCAAGGCCTCAATGGTAGCTCAACTATAGGCCCATGGTCTGCTGTCTTAATCTTGAGCAAGTCACTGAATCTCCCTGGGCTTCAGCTTCCTCGAGCAATAAATGGGATTAGATGGCTGCTAGATTATGAAATTGTGGTATTTGTTAAATACTGTAGTAATCATGGGGTAGGTACAAGATAAGTGAGACACAGTCCTTGTTCCACATGGGACTTACAGTCTAAGGTGAAGGGAAAAGAGGTATTGAATCTCCATTTTACATAATGAGGAAACAGACACAGAGAATCAAGCAATGGTATTTATTGAGAGTTTACACTGGGCAGAACACTATACTAAGCACTTGGGAGAATATTATACAACAGAGTTGCTGGACACACTCCCTGCCCATAAGGAGCTTATAGTCTAGACGGGGAGACAGACACTAATGTAAATTGGGGAAATGTACAAAGGTGCCGAGGCGCGAGGGTGGGATGAATATTAAGAGTTTAAAGGGTACAGATCCAAGTACATAGATGACACAAGAAGGGTAACGGAGAAAAGGAAATGAGGGCTTAGTTGGGAAAGGCCTCTTGGACAAAATGTGAACTTAACAAGGCTTTGGAAGTGGGGAGAGTGGCAGTCTGTCATATATGAAGTGGGAAGGAGTTCCAGACAAGAGGAGGAGGATGTGGGCAAAGGGTTGATGGCGAGATAGATGGGATCGGGGTAGAGTGAGTAGGTTGGCATTAGAGGAAATAGTGTGTGGGAGAGGTTGTAATAGGAGATCAGCGAGACAAGCTAGGAGGACCACTGGGGGTTCTTGAAGAGTGGGGAGAGGAGGCAAGGAGGCCAGCAAAGAGGTTGATGCAGTAGTCATGATGGGTTAAGGTCTTGGACCAGTTGGCAAATATGATCCCTGCCCTCAAGGAGCTTCCAATGCTGCCATAGCTATAGCAGGTAAAACCTCCAGTGGTTGCCTATCAACCTCCGCACGAAACAAAAACTCACTCTGGGCTTCAAGGCTCTCCATCAACTTGCCCCCTCCTACCTCACCTCCCTTCACTCTTTCCCCCTCCGCCCTCTGCTCCCTCTCCTTTCCCCCTTTCACCTCCCCTCAGCTAAGCCCCCTTTACCTCTGCTCCTCCCCCTCTCCCTTCCCCTCCCCTCAGGACTGTGCTCATTTTAATTTTTATTACCCTATTTATTTTGTTAATGAGGTGTACATCCCCTTGATTCTATTTTGTTGTCTTGTTTTTGTCCATCTGTCTCCCCCGATTAGACTGTAAGCCCGTCACTGGGCAGGGATGGGCAGGGATTGTCTCTATCTGTTGCCGAATTGTACATTCCAAGCGCTTAGTACAGTGCTCTGCACATAGTAAGGGCTCAATAAATACTATTGAATGAATGAAAGGTAGGGATGAAACTGAAGTGGCCAATATCACCCTGGTACTTAGACTTCCACAAACAGAGTCCCCCAGCAGGAACAGAGGAAGCATACCTTGGAGGTGATCCTGGGCTAAGGGTCGATGGGGCGAGGTCAATGGAGGAACGGGGGGCGAGGAAGTTGAGTTCGGCAGAGAGAATGGTGTCCAAGGAGAGGGGAGGCTGGGTAAAAGGTCCAAGTGGGGCATGATGACCTGGGAAAAGTTGGTGAGCCCTAGAGATCAACAATCTCTATGGAGGGACAGAGCTGCTTTGGCAGGGAGTTTAAGAGAAAGGAGGCAGGTTAGGAGGCTGTGGCCAAAGAGAGGGACTGCTTTTGTTTGATATTGTGTCTATTACATAAGTTTGGTGGTGCTGATGATGGTCATGGTATTTATGTGTGATTAGGTAATGTCTCAACAGTCAAAACACTTCCTCCCCAAAGAAAAATATTGACTTTCAGTGGCAAATGCTAGCTCCTGAAGGGAAGGGACTGTGTCTTTTATTTCTACTGCATGCTCCCAAGTGCCCAATTAATCAATGGCATTTATTCGAGCCCCTTCTGAGTGCACCCATTCCTTGCCCTCAAAGAGACTGAATTTACTGGGAATGACAAATAGAAAATTATTTACAGATTTAAAAAGCCAAAAAGAAAAACAAGAATAAACCAAAAAGCTGCACAAACACAAGGGGATGAAACATCTGCACAAACAACTGAATATATATCAACTTCATGAAGAATAAGTTATTGCATATGCATATATCTCTCCCTGGTCTGAGAACAGTTTTGAGAGGTGAGTCATGGACACCTGCAGCTCCATAGAAACCAGAGGTGGACAGCCCCTCTACAGATCTGAGGCTTGGGGGTGATCTATAATGGAGGGGTTGGAGAAGCAGAACTCCTGAAGGAGAGACTGTGGTACCATGGTATGTGACAGGTGCCCAGTACAGCAATCTGCACATGGTAAATGTCCAGTACAGCGCTCTGCACATGGTAGCCGATACTGTGCCCCAATCACAACAGACACACAGTTCAGTGCTGTGACTTTGTAAACTCTTTAAGGACAGGGTTCATGCCTACAGAATCTACTCTACTCTCCTAAGAGCTCTGTACTCAGTAAGTGTTCAATGAATACCATCCATGGACTCAACATGGTAGGTAGGTAGTACAGTGTCCTGCACACAGTAGGTACCCAATACAGCACTCTGCCCATAATACATACTACTGAAAGAATGATATGATTCCAAAAAGCAGCAAATATTTTGAACGTTGTAACTGAAACACATTTTTGTGGGCGTTCAGGGCTGGGTGTCTGAGGGGAATGCAGGAAGTGTTAACACAACTATTTGGAAAGTTCTTGCATTCCGTGAAATATGGCTGTTGCTTAGGCTCCTCAAACTTAAGCATATATGTGGGGACCAACTGTGAACAAGCATATGGGAGTGGAAATGAAGCCTGTATACTTGGGTATCACTTTGTTTTGTTCTCCTTGTGGGCAGGGAACATGTCTTCCAACTCAGTGACGTGGTACTCTCCCGAGTGCTTAGGACAATGCTCTGCATACAGTAACCAATTCATAAGTAACCATCGATTGACTGTTCTTTGCAAATTTTACTCATGTTTGCTGATGCTTGCTGTTATCAATAGGAGAATTTTGAATTGAGAAGTGCTAATGAGAAGCAGCTTGGCCTAGTGGATAGAGTTTGGGCCTGGGTGTCAGAAGGACCAGGGTCCTAATCCCAGCTCTACCACTTGTCTGCTATGTGACCTTGAGCAAGTCACTTAACTTCTCTGTGCCTCAGTCCTCTCATCTGTAAAATGGAAATTAATACCGTTAGCCCCATGTGGGACAACCTGATTTGCTTCTATCTACCTCAGTGCTTAGTATAATGTCTGGCACATAGTAAGCACTTAAATACCATAAAAAAGAGGAAATGATAAATATCTATTAAGTAGGGAGAAACTGGCTTTGTGGGTATTGAATAGTCACCAAGTTGTTCCATTTTCCCCTGGGCTCTGGTTTCCAATCTAGTTTCAGAGGGAAAGACTGCAGTCTCCAAAGAGACAGGTAATCGAGCCATTTTCTTGCTCAGTCTCCTGGTGACTGATCTCTTCTCATCATGTCAAAGATTGCCTTAAATTGGGCTTCTGCTTCAGATCTTTATGGCCCTCCTAAAATCCCATCTCCTCCAATCAATCAATCAATCAATGGCACTGATTGAGCATTTACTGTGTGCAGAGCACTGTACTGAGTGCTTGGGAGAGATACTGTACTGTACCCTCTCAGGAAGCCTTCCTTCCTCAAATTCCCAAAACCTGTCACTTCATCGCAACACCTACCCATAGCACTTTGGAAAACTCAGATTTTTTTTTTTTAATTTGCATATTCGATCATTTTTTTCAGCTAAGCTTGTTATGGGCAGGGAACGTGTCTAATTCTGTTTTACTACTAATAATAATAATAATAGTTCTTGTTAAGTACTTACTGTGTGACACTGTTCTAAGCGCTGGGGCTGATATAAAGTTAATCAGGTTGGACGCAGTCCCTGTCCGACATGGGGCTCACAGTCTTAATCCCTATTTTACAGATGAGGTAAATGAAGCCCAGAGAAGTTAAGTCAATTTCCCAAGGTCACACAGCAGACCTTGTGGCAGAGCCAGGATTAAAACTCAAGTCCTTCTGACTTCCAGGCCTGTGCTCAATCCACTAAACCACACTGCTTCTTCCAAGTACGTAGTACAGTGCTCTGCACACAGTAAGCACTCGATAAATACTAATACTAATAATTACAGTATTTCTTAAGCGCTTACTGTGTGCCAAGCACTGTGCTGGGGTAGACACAAGGTAATCAGGTTGTCCCACATGGGGCTCACAGTCTTAATCCCCATTTTACAGATGAGGTAACTGAAGCACAGAAGTTAAGTGACCTGCCCAAAATCACACAGCTGATAAGTGGTGGAGCTGGGATTAGAACCCACGACCTCTGACTTTCAAGCCTGTGCTTTTTCCACTAAGCCACGCTACTTCTTGATTGATACTGATTGAAACACTCCTACTACTTCCTGCTCAATCCTTGTTCTTCCTCCAGCTCCAACCATTTCCAAAATATTTTTCTGCCTTCTCCATTAAACTGTAAATTCCTTGAGAATGGGGATTATGAGGCCTCCTTCTGTTCCACATTCCTAAAAGCTTAATCCTGTGCTTTGCCCTCAGAAGCTGCTCAATCAAGCTCCCTCTAGACTGTCAGATTGTTGTGGGCAGGGTACCTGTCTATCGACTCTGTTACAGTGTACTCTCCAAAGTGTTTAATATAGTGCTCTGCACACAGCAAGTACTCAATAAATACAACTGATTGAATGACTGATTGAATAAATACTACCAATGGACTGACTGAATTCTGGAAGATCCTCAACCAAAACTACACAAAACCATCCAGAATGTAAAAACACCCATTTCTCCTTCCCTTTTAGCTCAAAACCCCCAGATCTGCATCACAGAAGAACTATCCTCTGGTTTGAAGAGGACGTTGCCAGTGGTGAGGCTGCCTGCATCTGTGAGCTTGAGCATCTCTGAGTGAGAATTTTAGTATTCATTCAATCAATCGTATTTGCTGAGCACTAACTGTGTGCAGCACACTGTACTAAGTGCTCGGAAAGTACAATTCGGCAATCCCTGCCCACAATGGGTTTATAGTCTAGAAGGGGGGAGACAGACATCAAAACAAGTAAACAGGCATCAATAGCATCAATATAAATAGAATTATAGATATATACACATCAAAACAAGTTAAACAGGCACTGATATAAATAGAATTATAGATATTTACATATAAACACAAGTACTGTGGGGCAGGGAGCAGGGGTAGAGCAAAGGGAACTGTGGTCATGAAAATCCAGTGGTGCACTGATTCTGGCCCAGGGGCATCGGGGTGAGTACTGCTCAGACACCTGTGGTTAAGAGGGAAGAGTTCTGTGAGACCACTTGTAGGACCTGTGCGAGAAAGAACTGAATAAAGAATGCAGGGCACAAACCCAAATGCTTTTCTAGCTTCTTTTTCACAACTGAACTTTCAACTCACATGCAGGCCATAATGAAGGCAATAGAAAAGCACTCCTTGGGCAATACAGCCCCTCCCTTCATCCATCCCTGCCATAATAAATCAGGAAACTAAAAATGGCTAAAAAAATAAGCACATATCTAGGAAGAACATTTCCTAGAGCAGCTAAAGCACAGATATTAAGAAGCAGGGGCTATTATTCTTTATCCATCTCATCACTTAGTACAGTGCTTGGCAACTAGTAAGCGCTTAACAAAAACCACGATTTTTTTTTAGTATTATTATTATTGGGTGCAACATGTTTGTTGAAAGGTAAGTGAGGAGATCATTGAAAAATATACATATTTCAACACTGATTATCCCTTTTGCAACAAAAACTGGGGCAGAGTGAAGACACTTGATCTCCCAAAACCTAGCAATCTGCCTCACAAATTCAGAGCACAGAATAATCTGCAGACCCTGTGGGAGAGACCTTGAAATGGCACAGGATAAAAGTGAGAGAAATCAGGGGACAGGAAGGATTAGTTCCAACCAACCTCCACTCCATATCAGCCCCATGACCTCTAACTGGGTTTCCCTCCTCCAAAGAGTGACCGACACCTCCTCGTTATGGGGAGAGGAATAGTGACCCAGCCAGAAGCAGGGGAAGGCTTGCCTATGGGGCTATGCCATCAACATTTTTTTTTATGGTATTTAAGTGCTTATCATGTGACATGCACTATAGTAAGCACTGGGGGTAGACACAGAACAATCATCTTGGACACAGTGCCAAGGGGTTCATGATCTTAATCCCCATTTTACAGGTGATGCAACTGAGAGACAGAAGCCAAGGGACTCTCTCAAGGTCACTCAGCAGACAAGTAGCAGAGCTGGGACTAAAACCCAAGTCCTTCGCCTCCCAGGCTTCAGCTCTTTCTTTCAGGCCATTCTGCTTCTCAGGGTTGAGGATTTCTGACCCAAGAACCAGCTAGGATGACTCATGTGGTGGGCAGGCTCGGCAGGAATCCTGAAAATCGCCAGTTGTCATGGGTGATGAAGCTGACCAAGTCAACTACCCTGGCTACAACTTACTGATCTAGGCCACTATGAGAGAGGCAGCATGACGTAGTGGATAAAGCCTGGGAGTCAGAAGGTCATGAGTTCTAAACCTGCCTCTGCCACTTGTCCGCTGTGTGACCTTGGGCAAGTCACTTCACTTCTCTGTGCCTCTGTTACCTCAGCTGTACAATGGGGATTGAAACTGTGAGCCCCCTGTGGGATGGGACTGTGTCCAACCCAATTTGCTTGTATTCACCCCAGTGCTTAGTACAGTGCCTGGCACATAGGAAGCACTCAACAAATACCACAATTATTACAACAGCGGTGCTGTGCTGCAGTCGCTTTGGCCAGAAACGGGTCTTGCATGTAAAATGTGCGTGTGCTTGACCGCGGGTCGTAGCCCTGATGGCTTCTGTGTTCATGGCATGCACTGCCTGGAGGGAATACACCTGGAGGTGATGAGAGACTGTAATATGGCACTGCCCAAACCACTAGCCCTAGAACCAATTCCTCCAGGCAGGTTCTCTGTCCTAAACTCTCCATGACTAACTACTATGAACTTGGGGTGATGCTCACCCCAGCCCCACGATACTTAAATATTCTTATATATTCCTGTACTATACCTACACTATAACTAATCTATTTTAATGTCTTTCTGCCCAGTAGGTTGTAAGTTCCTTGTGGGCAGGGATTACAACTACCAACTCTGTTGTACTGTACTTTCCCAAGCACTTAGTACAATGCTCTGCTCCCCGTAGGCACTCAATAAATATCACTGATTGCTTGATAACCCAGAGGCTTGATCATTATCTGAGTGGCAGAGTCCACCCAAAAAAGAACACTGAGAAGCCATACGTAAACTTCGGTTGATCACGCAAACGGAACTGAATAAAAATATCATCTTGGAAACAGAAAAACAAAGAAGGTAAAAAAATCAAAGCTCATATCCCCTACCTTCCTGTCTTAGGGCACTTGGTAAAAATCTCTTAAAAACCCCCAAACTACTCAGTTTACATTTTTTCAGTAGAGTGACTTTATGGGCATTTTCTCACCACCTTACCTACATAAGGTTGAAGAGGGAGGGGAAGCCCACGGTGGGTGTATTTCCTGGGTGCTTTCAAAGAGTCACTTGAATCCTCTTATCTACTAACCTTTAGGCTAAGTGAAAAGCAATTTATCTCAATTGAGGGAAGCACAGAGAAAGAACATTTGTCTTTTAATGACTTCAGACAAACCACAATCATAGAACTAGCTGATACCCTGAGCTGGCCTGCTGGTCAGTGTACTCTGGGCACATTTCCCATCCACCTGCTTGAGGGGCAGATTGGAGTTTGAACTTGGCTGCAACACGCCTGCAATGAGGAAGACAGGACCCATTTCAGAGTGCCTACCCATCCTGGGGCTGTAGGAAAACAAGGAGGCCATCAGAGGTTCAATGCTTAATGTCTTTCACCCCTTCCCAGGCCCCCCACTCACCTTCACCCTCCTCCCCACTCAATATGTCTGTGCCTAGTAAAAGTTCTACAAAAACTCAGTGGTGCTGACAACAATATTGGGCACAGCTAGGTCACATAGTCACTGCATCCACTGTGCAGAGCTGGGCTGTGAGGTCATGCAGAAATGAGACAGGGCCAGGAACCCATAGCCCACCCAGAGGCCTGACTGTGGGTGCCGCTTGCTCCTTGTAAAAAGAAAGTGCTGTTCGTTGTACAGTGAATGCTTGTTCTGCTAAGTGCTCAGCCCCGTTCCTGGGGCTGGAAATTCCATTAGAAATTACGGCTTGCTTGCAGTCTTTTCGGGAAGTTGCAGTGTCCTATTTCTTCTTCCTGCATCAGCAAGGGGAGGATTCCAAGAGAGGACCCACAGCCAGGGGTGAAGGAAAGGGAAGAAATGGAGGTTACGGAGAGAGAAGGTGTGCACGATTCCACCTCTGAGGGTGAGGCAAGGAGACCTGCCCATCTGGAGTCTGGAGCTGGCAATGGTGGCCACTCACAGTCTTCCTGACTTTCAGACATGAGGTCACTTGTGTCATGCCAACCATGCGGCATATTGTGATAGTTGCAAAGCCACCATTTTGCAGAACCAAGCTGTTTTTGTACATTTTTACAGTGTTTCTCCCAGGGACTCCTGAGCCTTTCAAGACCCCACTTGCTCCAAAACCTCTGTCCCCTCTGGTAACAGTGGGAAGTCTGATATAGCATCAGCAGAAGGTTCAGAGTCATAAAATGTGTCTAGTGGCAGATGGCAACTAGACAGGGGATGGGCCGCCTGAGACCTAGATGACTAGCTGCTTTGTGGGAGACTGAGGTGGCAACCTCTGCCAGCCCTGGAGAATCGTCTCTTCCGGGAATGGGAGTAGGGAAGTTTGGCCTGAGGGGGAACCTGGGAGACAGTGGGAGGTCAGGCTCTAGGTTTCTAGTTACTCCAGTTTTAAGAACAATCAGTGACCCAGGATAGCCCCGTAAACTCCCTCCAAAACTGGAGAGGATGGCCAAAAAACAGAAGTGGGCTGAGGATTAGAAGGGAAAAAGGGAAAGACCGACATACCCTGTGGTTTTTTACTTGAGAAGCGTGACAGTGAAATGTGTCACTAGGGAGGGTGTTTGTCAGAATTTATAGGGCAGGCCCAGGTCTATTTTCAGCTGGTCTGTCCCTTGTCCAATATTTCTTTTTTAAACTCCCAGCCTCCCTCGACCTCAAGTCTTGCTGCTGAGCCTCCCAGCTTGGAAGTGGCACCTGTGCCTTCAGGGACTAGGGAGGGGAGCACAAAGCCTATGGAGCAAAGGATTGCAGGCAGTGTCACAGGTACCCCCAGAGACACGCTGGTTCCGCTGATTTCTGCCGAGCGTTCCATGTTACACCAACAGGTTAGGTTGCACAATCTGCACAACACACATAAAGTGACATACGTGTGCGATGTCGCGTCAGCACAGAGGCATCCCGGGTCTTCTAGTGCAATCAGTGCCCCCCCGCATATGCTACATGACTATTAAAGCCCCAGGGAAATGGCCAGAATCCTCCCCCAATCTTTTACAATGCAGCAGGCCCTTTATGCACACCCGTAGGTAGAACTTTTTTTATTTTTTTTGCGACAGGGTAGCAAGGATCTCCTTGTCCAGAGCTTCACCTGCTGTTGGTAAGGGGTTGAGATTGTGCCCATTACATGAAGCAAACTGCCCAAGGCTCTGGGGTGGCAGCTGTGCTAGGGGTGGGACTGGAGTTCGTGCAGCCCCAGTCCAGGGAGGAAGTGGCTCCCCAAATAGCAAGGGCTCGCTGTTCACAGTTTTTGTGTTCAAAGATTTAATCCCTCCAGATTTGGGGTTAACCCTCCTGGTGAAAACTGAGTTCCTGATCGGGCAAGTCCATTAGGATGCCCCCAGCCTGGCTCTATGAAGCTATACTTGCACGTCACTTTACTTGCCTCAGTTTACTCAGCTGTGAAAGGGGGATTCAAAGTGTATTTTCCCTACCACTTAGGCCATAAGCTCCACGTGGGACAGGGACTGTGTCCGATCTGATTATCCTGTATCTACCCCAGAGCTTAGTGTATAGTGCTTGGCGTGCAGCGAGAGCTTAACAAAGACCATAAAGATGATTATTATTAGGGCTCTCGGCAGAGTCTGGGGCCACAGGAGGCATTTCTCTCCTCACGTGCTTCCTCACACCGGGGGGACTCAGCAAAGTGCAATCCAGCCCTGGCAAGAGCTGCCCACAACTCTTTCATATTCAGCAGGAAACCTCACAATGCACCGACTCACCATTACCGTAATTACTAGTCGATGACAATGGCTTGGGGTGTATTCCCTGTGAACGGTGAGTTGTCCCAATCTTGGTGATTTGTCCCAACCTATTGCCTCTGGTCTGAGGGGGACCAGCCTGAATCGCTCCCTGAGTCGATGGAGGCTGCAGCCCGGGCGGCTCAAGAAGGGCTGTGGGCAGAGGCTCAGGCTTCAGACCCCCTCCCTCCATCCCCAACATATACACTGTGAATAGCTGTGGCTTTTTATTGTAGCACAATCTCTAGTCTGTAAGCTCGTTGTAGGCAGAGAATGTGTCTGCCAACTCTGTTGCATTGTACCCTCCCAAGCGCTTAGTACTGGCTCTGCATGGGGATTAAAAAATTCTCCCTCAGTCAAACTGCAAGCCCCATGAGGGGCAGGGGCTGTGTCTAACTTGATTATCTTGTATCTCCCCCAGCACTTAATACAGTGCTTGGTACATAGTAAGTGCTTAACAAATACTATTTTTTAAAAAATCTACTGGATTTAGAGCGTGTTGGGTAGCAGTAACTAAAGCTTCCAAACTCACTTAAGTTCCCTCTGTAGTCATTCGGTTGGTCATTGCTTCC
This sequence comes from Ornithorhynchus anatinus, assembly GCF_004115215.2. Taxonomy (NCBI): domain Eukaryota; kingdom Metazoa; phylum Chordata; class Mammalia; order Monotremata; family Ornithorhynchidae; genus Ornithorhynchus; species Ornithorhynchus anatinus. The sequence continues at coordinate 45,485,617 of NC_041749.1, forward strand.
TGGATCAGTCACACAAGTCCATTTTTGATAAAAATCAATGTTGGTCACTAGCCCATCAACAGGACTTCTTGGACTGGCCCAAGTTAGGCCTGAGTAGTCACTCAAGGGCAATGAAGGATTGGACTACTGCCCCCGTGATTTTGTCCAGTAGGCCATCCAGCCAGGTTATTTAGGGTTTTCCCGGCCTGAATTTGCAAATCGAGCTCTTGCTCAAACCAGAAGGGCGGCTTCACACTCTGGCTAGTTGAGTAATGGCGTTTGCTTCTGTTTCCTCACACGTTTTCTTCCAGATGGATAGTTACCATAGCAACCCGGCACCAAGGGACACACAAGCTAAAGCACCTCTCAGGTCCACCTTTAAAAGAAACACATTTATCCCATCCCTCCACCCCTGACATACACATTGTAAACAGCTGTGGCTTTTTATTGTAGCACTATCTCTAGACTGTAAGCTCGCTGTAAGCAGAGAACATGTCTACCAACTCTTGTACTCTTAACAGTGCTCTGCATATAGAAAGCACTCAATAAATACCTAAGATGGACTGAATTCTGTCCCACACAAGCATGCACACCTCGGTTCTTCAAGGTTTTCAAACATACTCTCTCTCCTTCTCTTCAGAAACCTGATCCTTGACTCTGTCTCACAGAGAAAGAGAAATGTCAAGACCACAGCAGAGGAGAAGGCAGGGAAGAGGGGACAGTTGGGCTTCCTGTAGATTAGAACACGGAGTGACACATTTGCTTTGTGTTCCGGAAAGGCAACATTTAACCGGGAGTGGGGAGGAGGGCCGGGGGGAAGAAAGAAGTCATTTCTCATCCCTCAAGAACTATGGTGCAACACCAACAGCTCAGCCCTGTCTGTACTTAGGCTGTTTCCTGACTCTGCGCCTAATCCACGCGCTTTTGAAAGTCAAGGCTGTCCGAAGACAGAAGGTCAGGGAGGATTTTAGTCACCGATATGTATGCTAAATTGCAAACAGCCAAGCTCCCGTGTCCATGAGAATTATATGTACCAGTTGTGTCTACTAGGCAAGATTTTTCAAAATAGGTGCCCTGTTTTCTTTTAAATTGGAACCGGCTATTTAGCCTTTGTTAAAAACTTGAACTGAACCCAAATTTGTCTGGCTTTATTTTGTTTGTCTTAATTCAGGACGTTGAAAGGGTGGAACTGGGGATTTCAGAGGGACTTTGGAGATGCTCTGAATTTCCAAAGTGGCTGGGTTGAACCAGGGTGGTCTGATAGCCCAACACCAGAATCTTCATTCCTTGAGGGTTTCCAGCATGACTGGACCTAGACTGTCAGCTCCTTGTGGGCAGGGATCTTGCTACCAACTCTATGCCCTGTCTTCTCCCAAGCGCTTAGTGCATAGAGAAGTTCCTCAATAAATAACACTGCTTGATTTGAGGAAAAGCAATGGACCTTTGGTCCCTGAAATGGGATTTTTTGAAAGCCAGAGCTGAAATAACTCTTGTCCCAACCAAAGCAGTGCAGCCTGGTGAAAAGAACATAGGCCTGGGAGAGAGAAGACCTGCCTTCTAATCCCAGCTCTGCCATTTCTCTGCTGTGTGACCTTGGGTAAGTTACTTAACTTCTCTGTACTTCAGTTACTTCATCTGTAAAATGGAGATTAAATCCTCCCCCCTCGGTCATGGCTGCAACTCAGATAGTCGTTACTTCCTGGTTCAGCCGTGCAAGTCCACTGGTAAAAAATCAATGTCCATCACCAACTTAGGCCTGAGCGTTCACCCAATTGCGATGAAGGGCTGGACTACTGGCCAATGACCACTACCGGGATTTGGTCCAGTAGGCTGCCCAGCTGGATCATTCTGGATTTTCCTGGCCTGAATTTCCCAGCTCGTCTGCCTACATGAAGCAAATCCACCAGACAAGTGTCAACCCTCCATTTCATCTAAAGCTGCGCAGAACCAAATGGGGTGTGATACACAGAAAGGAGAAAAAAAGGCAAAGTTTCTGCCTTCAAAGAACCAACATTTTCATCCAGTCTAAAACTTGGATGAAGCAAAGTGGGACAGTGCTCTTTGATTTGCAAAGAGACTCTGCAGTGGACAATAAGATGGGCTCACTACTCCCGGCTAGCCCTTCTTTCACTAACTAGACCCCTGACCTTGGATCGGGTTCCCCTGTCTGTCTCGTTCTCCTAATAACAATAATAGTAATAACTGTGGTATGTGCTATGCACTTACTCTGTGCCAAGCACTGTGCTGGGGTAGATACAAGATAATCAGGTCAGTAACACTCCCTGTCCCACATGGGGGGGGGGGGGGTCACAATCTAAGAGGGAGGGAGAACAGGTAATGGGTCGTCATTTTACAGATGAGGCTCAGAGAAGTGACTTGCTCAAGATCACATAGGTGGTAAGTGGCAGAGCTGGGATTACAGCCAGGTCCTCTGGCCCCCAGGACCCATACTTTTCTCACTAGGCCCCACTGCTGCTAGGCCATTGTCCTTTGAATCACTCGGAGCCTTGATTTTTTTTTAAATGGCATCTTTTAAGTACTTACTATGTGCCAGGCACTGTACTAAGCGCTGGGGTAGATACAAGAGAATCAGGTTGGACACAGTCCATGTCCCACATGGGATTCACAATCGTAATCCCCATTTTACAGCAGAGGTAACTGAGGCACAGAGAAGTGCAGTGACTTGTCCAAGGTCACACAGCAGACAAATGGAAAAGCAAGGATTAGAACCCACGTCTTTCTGACTCCCAGGCCCGGGCTCTATTCACTACGCCACGTTGTTTCTCAATCCTGTCCAATCTCAGGGCCCCATAATGCACATCTCCGCCCCTCCCAGTGGGAAAATGGCTTCTCCATGGCCATCGGCGGGCCAGACAACCTTGAGCCTCCCAAAACAGGGATCTCCTTGGAGTCACATGACAGACCTCGCGCTGCCTTGAATAACAGTGGGAATTGGCAGCGGTTTCTCACAGCAGGCCTCTTTTTAAAACGCAAGGGCCCGTGACAGGTCTGCTTTCCGAGCTCATTCACTGACCAAAAGCCATTTCTTTCTTTCAGCGGCTTGAACTAAACCATATCTGCTGCATGGAGGCTCTTTGTGTCTGTTGCCCCTTAAGGGAGATGAAGTCATGACTTACACATCGAGGCGCCTAACAGCTAACAGGTGGTGAGCTGAGACTGTGCCAATTTCTCAAAGGAGACCTTCCACTCAGAAGAAAATCAGGGCCCTTTCCAGAGCTGTTTGAAGCATCTCGACTCACATGAGAAACATGGGGAACACCACCCAGAAATCAAAGAGAAGTGAACGCTAGGGCAATCTTGTGGAGAAAACATGCTGGCTAGAGAACCTACAGCGGGACAGGAGACCTGCTTAGTGTATCGCTTTCAATTAATCCCTCTGCCTCTGGCAACTTATTGAGTTCAGAACCGCTTTACCCGATTCCGGAAGGCTTTAACCCCATCAACCCCAATCCCTGTGTGACTCTGAAGAGCTGCCAGAATGTGGCAGGCCAGGGCAGCCCCCGACTAGGCCCCCGGGACCAACTCCGTCCGACGGTCCAACTCCCGCCATCTCCGACCCCAGCCCAGGAAGGGCCATGGGGAGCTGAGGCTGGGGAACCTCTGAGAACTTGGGTCAATGCTGCTCACCCCCAGCGGCCTTCCCCACGGAACCCGGAAAACAGTCCCGACTACATCTCTTGGCTCCACAGGAAGTGCACTGTTCCAAACAAGCTCTATTTTCCGGGCAGAAATGGGACCATGTGGCTCTCTGGCTTGGGCCCAATCCCCTCCATTGGAGTTGAACTGCTGACCCGGAATCATTCCTAGTCTAACCTGTTCTCCTTCCTACTTAAAACTTTGAGCCCATGTGGGCCCTAATTAGCTTATATCTACCCCAGTGCTTAGTGCAGTGTTTGGCACAGAGTAAAGCACTAAAATACCACAACTATTATTATTATGATGACTACTGCTACTAATAATGATAACCCCTGGTTTTCCGGCCTGCCAGTCGGGCCCCCCACGTCCCCACTGAGAACAATGATATCAACGGCTCGTGTGTGTCAGACTCCTTGTGGCTGTACATACCTGAAGAACAGGGCTCATGTCTACTGCTCAAGTGTACTCTCCCAAATGCTTAGCACAGTGCTCTAGACACAGCAGGCCCCCAGCATGGTGCACTGCATGCAGGAGCCACTGAATAAATACCACTGATCAATTCTCTGAGCAACTACTGTGGGTGGAACATTATTCTGAGACTTTGAGAGCATCCTCTAAGAGTAGTAAAGGCCCCTACCCTCAGGGAGCTGATGATCAATAGTTTCCAAGCATGAGAAGGAGTCTTATTTGGAGGGGTATCTCTTCCCTGGAGGTCAAACAAAGGTGCCAGGGTGGGAGCTGGGCGGAGGACTTGTTTTGGTTCCAAGACCACATTTCTCCAGCTGCTCCCAAGCCCCCCACCCTCAGGCCAGGGGGAAGCCCTGCAGCTCCTGTCCCAAGCCTTTTGGGGCAGATGAGGCCTTTGGGTCAGCACCCTGGCTGCCCAGAGAGGCCCGCACAAAGTACCCCAAGCATCGCACTTCGGGGGCTCTGGCAGTCAACTGGCCCATCGATCCAGGGGCTCGGTCCCTCTGGAGGGATCTCTCTAGACTGTAAGCTTCTTATGGGCCGGAAACATGTCTAATAATTCTGTTGTATTGTATGCTCTCAAGAGCTCATTCATTCATTCATTCAATAGTATTTACTGAGCGCTTACTATGTGCAGAGCACTGTACTAAGCGCTTGGAATGAACAAGTCGGCAACAGATAGACACAGTCCCTGCCGTTTGATGGGCTTACAGTCTAATCAGGGGAGACAGACAGACAAGAACAATGGCAATAAATAGAGTCAAGGGGAAGAACATCTCGTAAAAACAATGGCAACTAAATAGAATCGAGACGATGTACATTTCATTAACAAAATAAATAGGGTAATGAAAATATATACAGTTGAGCAGACGAGTACAGTGCTGAGGGGATGGGAAGGTAGAGGGGGGAGGAGCAGAGGGAAATGGGGGGAAAAGAGGATTAAACTGCGGAGAGGTGAAGGGGGGGCAGTAGAGGGAGTAGAGGGAGAAGAGGAGCTCAGTCTGGGAAGGCCTCTTGGAGGAGGTGAGTTTTAAGTAGGGTTTTGAAGAGGGAAAGAGAATCAGTTTGGCGGAGGTGAGGAGGGAGGGCATTCCAGGATCGCGGGAGGACGTGGCCCAGGGGTCAACGGTGGGATAGGCAAGACCGAGGGACGGTGAGGAGGTGGGCGGCAGAGGAGTGGAGCATGGGGGGTGGGCGGTAGAAAGAGAGAAGGGAGGAGAGGTAGGAAGGGGCAAGGTGATGTACAGCCTCGAAGCCTAGAGTGAGGAGTTTTTGTTTGGAGCGGAGGTTGATAGGCAACCACTGGAGGTGTTTAAGAAGGGGAGTGACATGCCCAGATCGTTTCTGCAGGAAGATAAGCCGGGCAGCGGAGTGAAGAATAGACTGGAGCGGGCGAGAGAGGAGGAAGGGAGATCAAAGAGAAGGCTGACACAGTAGTCTAGCCGGGCTAGAGCTCAGTAGAGTGCTCTGCATATACTAAGCACTCAATAAATACCACTGCTTGATTGACTGATCTGGGTACCCATTTGGAGACCCCCAGCAGGATGGGCTTAGGGTATCTGCCATGCTTCCCATTCCAGTTCACCCTATGGATCATCATTACCCTTTGGGAACATATTTACAAGCCCAGCACAGTGCTAAATACATCGTCATCAGACTGGAAACAGACATAACCTAACCATACAAGGAGAGCGAAGATCCCATCCTCATTTTACAGGTGGGGCCAATGAGGCCCAGAAGGTTAAGAGATTCACCCAAGGTGACCCAGCAGGCCAGTGGCAGAACCAGTATTCTGTCTTGGATCTCCTGAGTCCCAGGCCCAAGCTCTTTCCTCTAGGCCACATGGCTTAGGGACATAGGGGAGAATCTCTTAATAGTCAGAGCTGCAAATGGTGCAAAGGGTGGTACAAAGGGTGGCCAAAAGGAACTTAAAGATATTCTTTCCCAGAGGGTGGCGGGCCTTAGAAATCAGAACCTCCAGGCCAGTTCTGGGGAGCTGGGGAGGGACCACATCAGACTTTTCCACATTTTTTCTCTCCACCCAATAGAAACGACACACTGTCCTCTGGAAGCATCCTGCCAAAAGAAACAGAAAAACCGCGCTCTGAATGCAGCAGAGACTCCTGCCCCAGCCACACTCAGACTCCACCAGTGCAGCTCCCCTAACCCCACGGACCCTTGGAAGAGCAGCAGTCGTTGCTGTGGCAAGAAAACAGCTTTTCCCAGCTTTGCCTTTGCCTGCTGTGTGACCACTAGCAAGTCACTTTTCTGGGTCTCCATTTCCTCATCTGCAAAATGGGGAGGATTAACCCTGCCTCACCCTCCCCACCTAGGAATGTTGAATGAGGATCAATTGATTGTATTAAGCACTTATTGTGTGCAAGAGCACCATACTAGGCACTTGGAAGAGGACAATATAATAGACACATCCTCTGCCCACAGTGAAGGTACAGTCTAGAGAATAAAACAAAATGACCGATAACAATGATAGATGACAAAGAGAGCACTGTGGACACTCAAGGACGTCGTTAACAATCTAACAATCGCGCATCTTTAGTCCCACACCCCTGTATGAGGTGACCTTTTCAAAGTCCAGTCCAGTCCCGGGCCTTTAAGCCACCCCACGTAAGTGAAACTGTGCACTGTAAAAGCCTCAGGCCTTGCTCATTTTAAACAATCCTTCAACTAAGCCCTTTCCCCTCCACTCCCCTCCGCTCCCGCCCGCCAGGTACAGCTAATGGATGCCAGCACAACCGCAGACTGCACTGCAGAGTTCACCGGGGCTGGCTGACTTGATTTTCCGAAGGAGGAAAACGACACTTTCCTCCCTTCAACCTGCTCTCCTGGCACTTAATTCAAATTAACTTTTTTTCCTCCTCTTCTCAGGCAACAGAGAACCTGGTGTTTCCTCCCTTGATAGTTTACACTTCACTGTTACACTTAACGGCTTACAGATGTTTCCCTCCAAAACGCACTTGAACCCGGCAAACCTAACTGCTGCCAGACGGTGCTTGATTGAGTGCAGTGGGTGCAGAGGGGCTCAGCCCGGCAAGCGGCCTGAGCCTTGGGGTTTGGTAGTGGGTTAGTGGCCCCCATGCTGTTAGCAAGACTGGGCTAGGGCCTGATGAGAATAGTAATAATATTAATAATGATGTTTTTTGTTAAGTGCTTAGTATGCACCAAGCAATGATGATATAGAGGGGTGGGCAATTCCTGGACTCGGGAGGGAGGAGGTGAGTTTCTACTTTACTCTCCCAAGTGCTCTGTCCCCAGCAGAAGCTCAACTAATACCACTGATTGATTGAAGGTCCCTGAGCCATTGGAGAGAGGATGGATAAGAGGTAGGAGAGTCCCCATGTCAGGACACTGCTTGGGGGTGTGGAGGAAATAAAGGAAAGTCGGTGCTCAAAGCCCACACCGGGTGATGCCTTCTTTGAACCCGTCGCACCCAACAACCAGAATCTTGAAATAAAGCAAGTGGTGATCTCATTGACAATGCTGCCTAGAAGCAGCGTGGCTCAGTGGAAAGAGCACGGGTTTGGGAGTCAGAGGTCATGGGTTCAAATCCCGACTCTGCCACTTGTCAGCTGAGTGACTGTGGGCAAATCACTTAACTTCTCTGTGCCTCAGTTACCTCATCTGTAAAATGGGAATTAAGATTGTGATCCTCACGTGGGACAACCTGATGACCTTGTATCTACCCCAGTGCTTAGAATAGTGCTCTGCACGTAGTAAGCACTTAACAAATACCAACTATATATATATATATATATATGTATATATATATATCAGCTCGGCCAGGAGGAAAACTGAGGCTGGGGGAGGGGTCAGGGGCAAAGGATGGCTCAGAGGCAGCTCCCAGAGCTGGGAGTGGTGGAGTTCCAGGGGCAGGTCAGGGAATGACAAGGATGGATCTAGGGGGCGGGCGTGATAAATGCAACAGAAGTGGTTCCGGGGGCAGGTGGGGACGATGAGGGTGGGTTTCGGGGGCCGGAGCCCATCGCCAAGGTCCTAGCTGTTGGTGCCAATAATTAGGTCTTTGAAAAAATGGGCTTTAAGAGCAAATGACAGTTGGAAAGTTAATCTTGGAAAGTTAATCTGTGGAATACCAAGTTACCCCCTTGGCCGTGCAATTATCAAGAAGCACAAGGACACTGCTTCCTTTAAAGCACGGTGAAAGGTGGCCTTTAGCATTCACTCAATCTGTCAACTTACTGGGGCTTTGGGAACCAATCGAAATGCCAGAATGTTGCTCCTTCCAAGCCCTATCCCTTCCCTCTGCCTCAAAGAGAGATAGACACATCATGGTTTTACAAGCTCCTTGGCTTTGTTTTAGACAAAATTCTTCCCAAGAGCAGTCAGTCAATCTTATCAACTGAGCAGTTACTCTATCAGAGCACTGTACTAAGTGCATAGGAGAGCACAATGTAACAATATAACAGACACATTACCTGCCCACAACAAGCTTACGGTCTAAAGGGGGAGACAGACATTAATATAAATAAGGTTATACATATGTACATAAGTCCTATGGGCCTGGGAGGCGGGGATAAATAAAGGGAGCACTTCAGGGCGATTCAGAAGGGAGTGAGAGAAGAGGAAAGGAGGGCTTTGTCAGGGAAGGCCTCTTGGAGGAGATGTGCCTTCAGTAAGGCTCTGAAGGTGGGGAGAGCAACTGTCAGTTGGATATAAAGGGGGAAGGCATTCCAGGCCAAAGGCAGGATGTGGGTGAGAGGTTGGCAGTGAGACAGAGGAGCCTGTGGGACAAAGAAGTGCATTTTGGTCTCCCCCATTGGGAACTTTGCCTTTCCAAGGGAATGTCTGAATTGGAGAGGTGGTGAGGAGGTGGTGAGGGGAGGACTATTTTGCAGACCCTGGATTTGTATTTTACAAATAAGCACACACAAAGGAGGTCACTCAGCTGAAAGTTAAGTCTTTCCATCCAACCCCATCTGTGCTGAGCGGGAAGCACCGTTGACAGTGACCCACCCCGGGCTGCTTACACCAAGGAATGACTGGTCTTGGTGCCTTGTCCAAAGCAGCAGGGGTGCAGGGCCTAGGGAGAGGGAACATATTCAAAACCAAAGCTCCAATCCCAGCCAGGTGGGGATTGGACCTAGACTGTAGATTCCTTGAGGGCAGGAAGTACAGGAGAGTGCTCAGCCCACAGTAAGCACTCAACACCATTAATTGAATAAATATTCCTGGATGGGGGTTCAGTGGACAACAGACACAGTAGCCCACATTCAGACCCCACCATGCTCACTGCTCCTCTACCTGCTTCCCTTGCCGGGACTTGAACCGCTTCCCCACCAGCCCTCAGCTCACACTCACCTTGACCCTGTACTTCTGTGATCTCCATTTTGGCTATTTCCCCTCATTGACTAGCCCATCCTGAGGCCTCTGGCCCACCTCGAACCCAGAGGGTATTGATCGGAATGGGATGCACTGGACTCAATGCTTGGGAAAGTCTAGGACCATTCCCAGTCCCTGCTGATCTTAAAATCATAAAAAATATTTACAAACAGTGGGAGCAGTATGAGAACATAGGCCATGGAGCAAATATGCATAAATTGGGCAAATTGACTATACCTAAGTGCTGAAACTGCAATCCCATTAGCACAAGCTATAGGGATTGGCTTTTGACTTGATATAACTTGGGTTGTTGGAAATTAATTGGAAAAGCCATTCTGGAGAAGGTGGGATTTTAGGAGGGCTCTGAAGATGGGGAGAGCTGCTTGAAGCTATCCCACTCTACCGACATCTCTTATCAATCAATCAACGGTACGGATTGAGCTTCTCGTAGGCAGGGAACATGTCTGCTAACTCTGTTGTACTGCCCTCTCCCAAGAGTTTAGTACACTGCTCTGCGTATAATAGGTGCTCAATAAATACCATGGATTGACTGATCTCTTACTATGTGCAGAGCACTAACATAGTGTTTGGGACAGTGCAATATAATGGAACTGATAGAAATGTTCACTGCCCACAAGGAGCTTACAGTACAGAGGAAAAGACAGGCAATAAAATAAAGTAGGGCTATGGGGTTGAGGGTGAAGTGAATATCAAGTGCTTGAAGGGTACAGATCCAACTGCAAGAGTGACACAGAATGGAGAGGGAGTAAGGGAAATGAGGGCGTAGTTGAGGAATAATATTGTCATATTTCTTAACACTTACTAGGTGCCAAGTACTGTACTATAACAGTGAGGTAGATACAAGACAATCAGGTCCCAGATGAGGGAACTGAGGCACAGAGTAGTAAAGTGATTTGCCCAAGTTCACACAGCAGGTAAGCAGCGGAGCCGGGGTTAGAACCCAGATCCTCTTACTCCCAGGCTCATGCTCTTTCACTAGGCCACTCTGATTCCTCTTCCAAGAGGAAGGCCTCTTGGAGGAGATATGATTTTAATAAGGCTTTGAAGGTGGAAAGAGTGGTCATTTGTCATAAATGCAGGGGGAGGGAATTCTAGGCAAGAAGGAGAATGTGGGCAAGGGGTCAGTGGAGAGATAGACGAGATCGAGGTACAGTGAGTAGGTTGACATTGGAGGAGCAAAGTAAGTGGGCTGGGTTTTCTTAGGAAATCAGCAAAGTAAGATAGGAGGGGGCAAGATGATTCAGTGCTTTAAAGCCAATGTCTGAATAACTGTTTGATGCAGAGGTAGATCATTGGAGGTTCTTGATGAGTGGGGAAACATGGACTGAATAGTTTTTTAGAACAATGATTCAGGCAGAAGAGTGAATATGGACTGGAGTGGGGAGACAAGAGGTAGGGAGGTCAGTGAGGAGGCTGGTGCAGTAGTCAAGCCAGGATATAAGTGCTTGGATCAGCACAGTAACAGTTTCGGATGGAAAGAAAATGAAGGATTTTTAGCAATGTTGTGAAGCTAGAACCAATGGGATTTGGTGGCAGATCGAAAATGTGGGTTGAATGAGAGAGATGAGTTGAGGAATTCATTCATTCATTCCATCGTATTTATTTAATCCTTACTATGTGCAGAGCACTGTACTGAGCGCTTGGGAAAGTACAATACAACAGTAAACAATGGCACTCCCTGCCCACAATGAGCTCACAATCTAGAGTGGGGGAGACAGACTTCAATACAAATAAAATTATAGATATGTACATAAATGCTTTGGGCCTGGGAGGGGGGAAGAGCAAAGGTATCAAGTCAAGGTGTCGCAGAAGGATAATGCCAAGGTGGGAAGATGAGGAGTACTGTTCTGAACTTGTTTAGTTTGATGTGTTAGCAGAACATCCAGGTAGAGATGTCTTAAAGGCAGGAAGAAAATGAGACTGTAGAGGAGGGAGGTCAGAGCTAGAGATGTAGAATGGGAAACATCTGATCTCAGGTCCTCATAAGGACCATCCATTCAACCAGTAGTACTTATTAAATGCTTACTGAGAACAAAGCCCAAACACGGGGGCTGGGGGGATATACAAAGATGAAAACTAAATATAATCTTTGGTCCACATGGGGCTCACATCATCATCACCATCATCAACAGCTTTTATTGAGCATGTACTGTGTGGAGAGTGCCATACTAAGTGCTTGGAAGGGCACAAAAGCTTTAGAAGACATAATCCCTACTCTCATAGAGCTTGCAATCTAGCAGAAGAGCCAAACCCTTGACATTCTAATCCATCATTCTCCCCACTCCTCAAGAACCTCCTGTGATTGTCCATACACCTCCGCAAACAGTAACTTCTTGCCATTGACTTTAAAGCATTCAATCAACTCACCCTCTCGTTGGTTTTTATTAAAGCCAACCTCGATCTTGTCTTTCTCCCCACTGACCCTTTGCCCATGTCTTCCAGGTCCTGGAACTCCCTCCCACTTCGTATCTGACCATCACTCTCCCTACCATAAAAGCCTTATTAAAATAATACCTCCTCCAAGAAGCCTTCCCTGACTAGCTCTCATTTCTCACATTCCCTCTCCCTTCTGTGTCACCCATACACTTGCATCTGTACCCATTAAACACTTGGTATTTACCACACCTCAGCCCCACAGGACTTCTGCACATATCCATAATTTATTTATTTACATCAATGTCTCCCACTCTAAACTGTAAGCTCTTGTGGGCGGGGAATACATCTCCCAACTCTGTTGTACTATTCCAAACACTTAATACGGGTGCTCTACACCCTGTAAGTGTTCAATAAATATCACTGATTGATCAATTGACCACTTGCTCCCCCCTTTTTTTATGGTATTTGTTTTGGGCTTACTGTGTGCCAGGCACTGTACACTGGGGTAGATACAAGCTAATCAGGTTGGATACAGTCCATGTCCCACATGGGGTTCACAGTCTTAATCCCCATTTTACAGATGAGGTAACTGAGGCCCAGAAAAGTGAAGTGACTTGCTCAAGGTCGCACAGCAGACAAGTGACAGAGCTGGGATTAGAACCTAGATCCTTCTGATTCCCAGGCCACTAGGGCTTGCTGCTTCTCTAAGACTTCTGATGCCTCCTCCCTGCCTCAGGCTCTGGGGTGCAGACCAGGGGTGGGTGGGGGAAGTCCCAGAGAAGGGCCTGCTCTTGGACTCCCACTTTGCTGAACCCAACCAACTCTAAACAGGATGACAGGATGAAGGATGTGATTTCAATCCACTGACCAGCTGTTGGGTTTCTTCTAGTATTTTGGAATCTTAAATGCAGGCATTCTGCTTGCTTGCAGATTTAGAAATCAAATAGAAAGCTCCTGCTCACAAGAAGGCATGCTCTGGAATCTATGTTCCTCACAAGCAGGGAGGGGTGGAGACAGACCTTTCCATACAGGTTCTGGATGGACTTAGTGTGTCTCCATAGGCCTTTCAGGATCACTCGCCTGTCTGTTGATGCATGCTCTGATTCTAGCTAAACTCTTCCTCATGCTCCCTCAAGGCATTAATAACACGTACTTTTATCATATGTTCCTAAGGAACTAGAATCCAGTAGAGTTGCCCAGGATACGTGACTGAATGAGCAGGCGAGCAGAACCCCTCGGTGCAGAGTAAGTGGAACGGGTTCAGTCAGGGTTTTCTGCCGAAGTAGAAAACACTGCTCTACACTAGGAAAGAGGAGAGAGATGAACCCAAGCAGGATGATCCAAAAATACAAACGCGGACAAATGTAACAGCAGCTACAGAGGTAGAGGGAGCGAGGAGAGAGCTAATAGGAGTCAATGTGAGCCAACGGGATGTGGGTGTGATCAGTGCCCAGGGGCTGGGGTTGTGGGGGGAGGGGATGGAGAGGTCTGAGCCCAGCTTGGAAAAAGGAGCTAAAACCTGGGATTCCAGACTGACGGCAAAGCACAGAGATGCAATTCCCAAATTAAAGCTCCTTCCACTCCCTGCCCCCTCACTACACTGCATTCAGTTCTACACCAGAGAGGTTTATTCCTCTTCCTCAATCCAGCTCATTGAGCTAGCCGGCCCACTCCCCTGGCCTGGGCCTGTTTCAGACAACATCTCTGCTACTGCCTCTGATCCAAAGCCTCCTTGCTCAGAAGAACAGGGTCTCGTCCCCACAGCATGGAGGAAGTGGAAGTGGTGGGGATATTAATGGACGGCCCAGAGAGCCCACTTGGTACACTGTACCCTGTATAAAGCCCATTGAGAAAGTTCCAGAGAAGCAAGAGATATGTTCCCTGCCCATGGTGAACTTAGATTCTAGTAGGGGAGACTGACAAAAATATTTACAAATAGAGCAATCAAACTAAATGGTTGGCCATACAATTGATTACACCTAGATACACAAGCACTGAGAAAGGGAGAAAACTAATACAGAGTCGTTAGAGGTGGCTGCTGGGAATATAGAACGTGGGAGTTCGGAATTATTCAGGGAAGACCTGTTGAAGAGGTGGCATTTTAGGAGGGCTCTGAATTTAGGGAGGGCTGTGGCCAGGCAGATTTGGGGAGCAGGAAGTCCAGGAGGGGAGAACAGATTGAGGGAAGGAGAGTTGAGAGTGAGGTATATTTAGCAGTGCGTTTGGTAGGATTGAAGCAAGCGAAATTAGGTGTAGCATGTGAAAAGATTACCCTATTTATTTTGTTAATGAGATGTACATCACCTTGATTCTACTTATTTGCTATTGTTTTAATGAGATGTTCATCCCCTTATTTATTGCTATTGTTTTTGTCTGTCTCTCCCGATTAGACTGTAAGCTCATCAAAGGGCAGGGACTGTCTCTATCTGTTGCCGATTTGTACATTCCAAGCGCTTAGTAAAGTGCTCTGCACATAGTAAGTGCTCAATAAATACTATTGATTGAATGAATGAAAATGTGACATGGGGAAAAAGTTGACAGCCTTGAAGCTAAGAAGTGAAAAGGTTTGGCTTCAAGCAGAAGGAAATGACCAAGGAGGATTTTGAGGAATGAGGGCTGTGTATTGAACAATGCTTCTAAAAGATGATCTTGAAGACGAGATGTTAAACAAAACAGCTAGCCAACTAAGCAGCTAAAGAGCCAGAGAAGCAGTGTTGACTAGTGGATAAAGCATGGTTTGGGGAACCAGAGGAACTGGGTTCTAATTCTGGCTCTGCCACTTTTCTGTTGCTTGACCTTGGGCAAGTCAGTTCTATGTGCCCCAGTTACCTCAACTGCAAATGGGGATTCAATACCTGTTATCTCTTCTACTTAGACTGTAACTTCCTTTAGACTTAGACTGTAAGCCTCATATGGGACACATATGGAAATACAAATATTCTTGTATTTCCCCCAGAACTCAGTACTGTTCTTGGCACTTAGTAAGCACTTAACAAATACCATTATTACAATTATGCAACACAGCTGAGTGGGAAAAAAAAACAAACAGGTTTACTCCCAGCTCAACTGTGCGACCTTGGACAAGTCATTTAACCTTTCTGGGCCTCATTTTCCTCATCTGTAAAATGGGGTAATGAATCCTGCTTGTTCTCCATCATAGATTCGGTGCCATGGTGGGGCCAGGGACTTTATCTCCTTTGATTATACTTGACTGCACCCTATCATTCAGCACAGTGCTTGGCATGTAATAAGTCCTTAATAAATGCCATAATTAAGCCACCACCTAAATTTCATATCCAGGACAAGGAGGCAAGAGACTGATGGCATCCACTGTTTCAACGAGAAATAACTTACTTCTGCCAGAGTCAATGCAAAGATCAACAGGCTCAGGAAATGCAAGTTAATAAGGAATAACCTAGGCTAATAATGTCCACGTGGTAACAGTAAATGGGAATATCAACTGGAAACAGAAGTCAGTGTCTGCCTTGAATCACCCATAAAGAAATGAATGAAACACTGTGAATCTCGAGCCTGTTCCCTCCAGGTTCCATTTGAAGTGCAGTCTGGGCATTCTGCACTTTGTAAGTGGACAGCCACAGGGCTTTAATTAAGCCAAACACCGTCTCCTTTGTAGTAAAATTGCCATTTGATTGAGATGCAGAGATGGAAGAGGGCCAGGCAGTGGGATGGTGGGGGAGGGAAGGAAGGAAGGAGCAGGAAGGGACTCCTTTCTCAGGCCTGCTTGCTGAGAATTTATATAAGTTCCAGCTGACATGAAAAAAAGACTGTGCTGTGCTTAATTGATAACATTACTCATTCGTGAGGGAAAAGGCACCTCTAAAAGGGGGGGGGGGGGGGGGCAGTAAGGTGGAGAGAAGGCAGGAGGAGGGAGCAAAAGACTAGGTGTGAATACGTGACTGGAGTGAAATCTTGAGCAGGAGTGAGGTGTGGAGTGTGAAACAGGCATGGTATGAGCACATGATGTAGAATAAGAGAGCAAGTGTGTGACATGGAGGAGAGCACAATGGAGAGAGCGAGAGGGGCTCGGAGCAAGAGTTAGGGCAAGACAGAGGTGGAGAGGGGGGGGGGGGGGGCGGGGAAGAAAAGTTACAGGTGAGCAGATGATTGGTTGCTCATGTCTCTTCCGGGAAGGAAGGCCCGGCCACCCCTCCAATGAATCGCTTGCCAGAGAGAGGAAAGGAAAAAGACCAACCCCATAGATCCATCTGAGCAGGTCTGGAGATGGTTACGTTTCATCAGACTGACAGACATAAATGTCTTTGGGGAGGCTGAAGTTTTTGAATCCAGTTGGACTGATTCGGTTTCAGGGGGCCTCTCCACTTGGATTTGAGTCAATGTGTAAATGGCAATTTTTGTCTTTCAGCCTATTCCATGTCAGTTCAGACTGACGAGTTTCTCTCCCGCCTAAATAGATCTACACTGAGGGGGAGATTGTAAAACTGCTTTATGGGCTCTTGATACTTTTATTGAAAAAGATTTGGAGAGAGTGTTTTTATAGAACTTTCAACCGTTACTCCTTGGTCCCTTTCCTCTGTGTTCATGGCAGTTTCAATAAAAACGATATGCAGTTTTGCCTCCCCAGAGTCTTGCTATTGTAAGGGAGACTCAAGAACGCCACCCAAAATTCCTTTCAGGCCAAGCTCCACGCCCCAGGAAAGCAGCCCAGCACCCCACATCACCCCGCCCCGATGTAACACTGCATCTCACACCTTCACCAGATTCTGTGGCATAGGGAAGAGCCCATCAAGAGCCCATTTATTGAGCGCTGTGTGCAGAGACCTGTACTAAGCACAATTAATACAACAGAGTTGATAGACACAGTCGTGCCCATGACACACCCCCAGAAACATCCAAAATCCCTGATTTCTCCCCAGGTAGTTTGACCCTCATGGAGGTCCTCTGGCCTAACACTTTAGCAGGTCCTCAGCCTTGTTACAGTTATGCAAAGGGGGAAAGCCTGGTAATGTCTTAATTAGAAATGTCATAGAACAGGCAGTTGCTTAGAAAAGGCGACTTTCCCTGAGAAAAGCAGCAGGGGAACATGAAAGACCCCTGAATTTTCCCATCACCACTTCCACCTAATCAGTTAATTACTGGTATTTATTGAATGCCTCCTGAATGCCGAGTACTGTACTGGGGGTGGGGGGGGAGATCAGGGGTGGAGCATCGCTGGAGTCGTCTGAGTCCCAGATTGAAATTACTGTTCTGGAACTCGAATGGGTGTTCCTAAATAGTTTTCCCCACCACACATGGGTCACAAGGCGGGCCAGAGGGATCAACCTGGAGAAGCAGCCTAATGGAAGTGGCCTAATGGAAAGAGCATGGGACTGCGAGTCAGAAGGTCATGGGTTCTACTCCTGGCTCCGCCACTTGTCTGCTGTGTGACCTCGGGAAGGTCACTTCACTTCCTCTGTAAAATGGAGACTGAGACTGTGAGCCCCACATGGGACAGGAATTGTGCTCAACTCAATTTGCTTGTATCCACCCCAGGGCTTAGCCTGGCGCACAGTAAGTACTTAACAGATACCATCGATATTATGAAAGGCAGCCACCAAGCATAAACCAGCATCCCTTCTCCAGAGTGCTCCCTTGTTTCCAGATGCTCCTGATCCTCCTCCTCTTCATCTCCCCTCACTGTTTTATGGAATTCTGAACCCCTACCCTTTTACCATAGAAAGCCATGGGATAACTAAAAGGTTAAGTACACTGAAAATCATCAACTCCCCCAAATTTGCTGCATTTCAACTGATGGGCAAAATGGAGTTTGTTCAGAAGCATAGGGAACAAAGCTAACACACGATACTTTTCCCTCCCATAGGCTCTCTTGCATTTTACCTTCCACTGCCACATTTTGCTGGCACAAGGCCAGTTTCTGCAAATGTCCGTAAAAAGCATCAGGAACCACACTCGTTTTTCAAAGATTTCCAGACGCTTTACAAATAAATGTCCTCCTAGTTGGCTACTCCGGGGAGCATGGGGCAGAGATTCTGGTGGGAGGAGATCTGAGCCCACGACCCTCACTCAACTGCAACCTCTACACACATTTGTTTTGGAAGAAAGTAGGCATGTGCTGGGGATTCCAGCTTTCAGTTTTTTTGGCTTTACAGCACTCACTTGGCTCTCTTCCTATTTATGCACTCTCTTTTTCCAGTAGACCCCAGCTTACACTTTTCATTCCCCTCAAGCTAATCTATTTCTTCCCCACTACAGACTACTTGCTCACCCCCACCCCCATCCAACCAAAAGACCACAGCTTTTCCCTCATCAAAGCCCTCCTGAAATCCCATCTCCTCCAGAAGTTCTTTCCCAATTAACTCCCACTTCAGGACACACTATCTACAAAGCACTAAAGAATTCAGAACCCCTTGCAGTACTTGTATACATCTTATACATTGTATTACTTCCTCCTAGATGCAACTTTCCCCGGCATATTGTAAATAAGGACAGGGATCATGCATATTCATTCTATTGGACTCTCTCAAGCACTTAGATAAGTGCTCTGCACACAGTAATCGTTTCATAAATATTGCTGATTGATCGAGAGGTTTTTCATGTCTCCCTACATCAAACATAAACTCCTCAGTCAGCTTCAAGGCTCTCCATCACCTGGCCCTGCCTTACCTATCTGCTCTCTTCTCCTGCTATTCCTCAACTTGCTCTTTGCTTCTCCTAAGCCAACCTTTGAACTTTTCCCCCTCTTGACCATCCCACCTCCATCTCTTGTTCATGCTCTTACCCTGGATTGGAACACCCTCCTTTTCCAAATCTCTAATCATAGTCAAAACCCTGCCTAAACCCTACCTCCTGACAGGGCTTCCCAAATAATTTTCTAGCACCCCGAGCCAAATCACCCTTTGGCCAATCCTAATAGTTATGAACTTATTTTAAACCATCTTTGGCACTCTTATATGTCTATTCAGTTGTACATTAAATTATTTATTTTGACTACTCCTGTAAATGTTTTATGTTTGTCAGGCCCAATAGAGTGTAATATCTTTGCAGGCAAGGAATGGGTCACTTCTTTATTATGCATTTCCTAAGACCGTGCACTGCCCCAAGTAGGTGTTCCATAAATACTACAATCACTACTAAGTTGTAGGAGTACATGGGATATAAGCAATTTCAGAAATCATCTGGTGAGAAATGAGCCTATACAAGTGTCATGATATAAGAGGGAGGGAGAGTGGGTATCATGCCCATTTATAGACGATGACACTGAGGACTAGAGAGGTCAAGTGACTTGCCCAAGCAGGCCAGGAGGAGAACTGAGATTAGAACCCAGGTCTCCCAACCTATACCCTTTATGCTCGACAGACTGGCTCCCTATCTAGGAGGTGTGTGAGAGTACAGGATACATGGTGTTCAAGGACACAGCCAAGGCTGTCAGGAGGGCCATGTCGTGGTGATCCTTCACACACTTATTCCAGATGTCTCCTAAGTCTTTCATGGGAGATGGATGATTTGCACTCAGTTTTAAATTGCAGAAGGACACAGACAACACAAAAGCCACTGCTGACCCTCAGGATTTTATCATTCTGGGCCACTTTTCCCCTCCGTCCCCTCCCTTCCTCCTAATAATATCCTTCCCATGGAGAGTTCAAGTGGTTGGCAGCTACCACCCTGTACATTTCCGTTCAGATCGGGTCAGGAGCCAGGGTTTCCCAGGCTCGACTCAGGCCAGCTCTCTGCATACTTCTCCCCAACAGTCTTCTTGGCTACCCGAGAGTCCATTGTCCACCCTGGTCCTGGCAGAGATCCACCCCCTTCCCCATGAATGGCTGAACGGCATTCTCCCCTTCCATTCTTCACCCATTCCACAAGGCCCCAACCTGTGGCCCAACCTCCAAGCAGATGTGCTTCTCCTTCCCTCTCCCCTGCTCAGTGGCACTGTGGACTCCCTCTCCAGGCTTCAGATGGCCTTGAGTAGCTACACAAATGACCTATGTCCCTGTCTTATTGGGTGATGAGGAGAAGAAAGGCTATTCAGAGAGGTCTCGCTGGCTTTAACTTCTTGATTAAGGGATGAAAGCACTCAGAGAAGGGCCTTATAAGACCTCTGTGGTGTGAGATGAAGACTTTGCCAGACTTTAATCAGGCAGAGGGAAAGGAAAGGAGAGACAAAAATTCCTTTTTGGAGGGAATCCCTGGGGAGAGGAAAGACGGCAAGGGAATTGTCTGAATATAACTAAGTGGAACATAAAATCCGACCGCTAACATCTCAGAAGACTGAGGTATAGAGAAGAGTGGAGGAAATGCCACTAACTCTCTTTTCAGGCACTAAGGCAAAAATAAACTCCCAGGGACTTCCCCTCCCTCTCATATGAGGCACATGGTTGTTTTGCACAAAAGTGCTCAACAGGTGCAACAAACACTGATAGATGGGAACTAACATGTTGGAAGTATCTATTATTGGTTTTTGTTAAGCACTTACTAGGTGCCAAGAATGTATTTAGTGTGGGGGTGGATACAAGATAATCGGGTCGATCAAAGTCCCTGCCTCTCATGGGGCTCAGCAATTAAGTAGTGGGATAACGTATATTTAATTCCCATTTTACAAATGAGGAAACTGAAGCCCAGAAAAGTAAAGTGTCTTGCTAAAGATCACACTACAGGCAAGTGGCAGAGTTCGGATTAGAACCCAGATCCTCTAACTCCCAGGCCAGTGATCTTTCCACTAGGTTATGCTGCTTCCGGAATCTATTTAATCTGAAGGGCCAGTTTCAAAGCACTGCAGGGAGGATTCAGAGTCTGGGGAAGTAGGTGAACTGTTGGCTACTGTAGAACGGGGGTGCTGTCAGGGGCAGGCTGGCCATTTTGCTGTCCACAAAAACTAAACTTAATGATGGTTATACTATTAAACGGTTAATAGATGTCCACCCCATCTGACCCACACTTACTGCAATTTGGGGGGAGTCTGTGGTTAGAAACATCTAGAGCATTCCATGAGGTGGGCAGGCCCAAGAGGGATCCTAAAAAAGAGAGGGCTGACAGGGCAGCAAAGCCCGCAGTGACTACTGAAGCAACTACCTGAGCAAATAGCTGCTAATCTACAGTGCAAAACTGGAGCATCGGTGTCTTGCTGTGGATACTTCGGCTGCAAATAGATTCTGAGCATAAAATTCTTGCAGGCACTTTTCAATGTGCTACCCACTGACGGACTTGGGTGTACCACTGCCCAACCGCGAACATAACTGGAGTGAACCAGCGACACTGCCCAAACCACTAGCATACAAATCATTTCCTACACACAGGCTCTCAAGACCAGACTTGCTCCTAATGTGTCTGTCTCCAATTATATTTAAGCGCTTACTGTGTGCAGAGCATTGTACTAAGCACTTGGGAGAGTACAACAGAGTTGGTAGATCTGGTCCCTGCCCACCATGAGTTTACAGTCTAGTCCAGCCCTCTTCCCCACCTTCTATAGTCATTAAGCACTTACTATGTGTCAAGCACTGTTCTAAGCGCCGGGGTAGACACAAGCTAATCAAGAGGGACACCTTCCCTGTCCCACATGGGTCTCGCAGTCTTAATCCCCATTTTATAGAGAAGGTAGCTGCGGCATAGACAGGTGAAGCGACTTGCCCAAGTGCACACAGCAGACAAGCAGCAGAGCCAGGATTAGAACCCAGGTCCTTCTGACTCCCAGGCCCGGGGCTCTATCCACTAGGCCATGCTGCTTCCCGCATAGACTGGGAGCCCCTCGAGGGGCAGAGACCGTGTCTTAAGCCCACCTGTTTACTTTTTCCCAGTGCTTAGTACAATGCTCTGCACACATGAAGTGCTTAATAAACACTATTACCTCTACTGTTGCTATTATGGGAAGACCTGGAGAGCTGTCAGGCCCTGTCAGGGGTTGGGGAATCTCCCCAGTCACAGTTGGGGTGGTTTCAGCCAGGATTTAGTACTGAGTCCCTGTCCCATCCTGCAGAGATCTTGCATTCTTGATAGAGACATCTTTGGCATTTTTTGTTTGTTTCTCTAGACAAACTGTGGATCCCCCTTCCTTGACCCCCTTTAGATTTGCTGCTCTAGGCCAGGGCTGACCGGGCCAATGGGGAAGCCTGCCAGGTGTGTCGATTGGGGAAGCCCACAACACATGAGAAGCAGCCCAACACCCCCCTCCTCCTTCTGCCCTGCCCCTGAGGGCTAGGACTGGCTGGGGATCACCACTCCCTCCTGTGGGGGGAGTGCCTTGCCCCATTGCTCTGCTCCTCTACCTCTGCTGTGACCAGGCAATGGCTCAGCGGGTATTCTCCTGCAGAAGGGAGTGCTCTCTTGGTCATACTGGTGGAGCTGAGCAGGGTCCAGGTGGCACTCTGGGACCCTTTCCAAAGTTAAAGACTCAATCCTCGGCAGAGGCTGTCCTCTCACAAGGCAGGGATGGGGGTGCAAAGTATTGAGGAGGCCTCTGGGGAGCCAGTCCTCACGGTGCTCACAAGACAATCAGAGAAACACCCAAAGGGTCTGCTCAGTTCTGCCAGGAGCGTGTTTTCACCAGAAGACTGGCTAGCATGCTGTTAAGGAATCGGGGACCCCTCTCCACCAATGCAGATAGTGACACTGGAAAGAATTGCTAGCGTACAAGTATGAATAAATAGTGGAGGAAGAGGAGACCACAGTGTGAGTTTTTTTGACTGTGGCGTTATGTTAGAATGCAACCCTGATGCCCTTGAGAACTGGGTGCGTATCTTCAAATTAGAGCAGAGCAGCCTGGCATGCGGGGAGAAGTAAATCAGGACACCATGACTCTAGGCCTGTAATTGTCACCTTGAGGCAATGCGGGACCTTCATCTCCTCTGGCTCTTCTTTTTGCTTTTCTGAGGTGAAATTAAGTAGGGAGTGAAGCCTACTGACCCTCACCAGGGGACTGGGAGAATGTGAGTGAAATGCTTTGAGACAAATGTGAGAGGAAAATTTTAAGTGCCCAAAACAAAAGGGAAAAAAAAAAACAAAGCGGGAGAGGAAACACTCCTTTGGACTCCTTGATGCCTTTGGAGCTTCTTCCCCTTCTATTTAGGAGGCAAATTCTCCCACCTGAGCTGCTCCGAGACTCACCACCACCAACCCTGTCTTCCGCCATCCCTCACAAGATCGTATTTGTTGTCTGTGCTTTGTTTCATCTCTCCTTATGTGTCTGGCACTTTCATTCTGTGAGCCATGGACAATGTCTAATTACCACCTCTCTATCCTTTTCCAGCACTTAGTACAGTGCTCTGTACAAAGTCAGAGCTTTATAAATGCAATTACTACTCCTCCTTGGGCCTTTCGGGCTATGGAAAATGGATTGTGTGGTGGAGCCTGGTTTAAAACAGGCACACAACCATTTAAACCGAATCCCTCCCTACTTAGCAGCTGCTGTTTGTGCCCTCTATCCCAGCACCACTAACCATGACTCATCTGTAAACCCAGTGCAATGCAGTAGCTAATTAAGAGAACCTCTCTAAAGAGCCCGTGGCCGGAGGGAGGGTAGAGGTGGGTGTTTTCAGAAGGAATAGGGTGGCATCTTCAACTGCAGTGACCTGCCTGTCATATGACATCGGAGGGCTCGGATTAGGAGAAAGTAAGGCAACAAAATACCTTTGGGGTTTGTTTTTGTGTAGCTAAGAAATGTGACCCTTTGTGTGTTGGGGTTTTGTGAGATCATGGTAAATTGTCCTTCCTCATTTTGCATGAAATAGCACTTCTCCCTGCATCATCATCATCATTATCATCATCAATCCCTTGTTAAGCACTTGCTGTGTGTCAAGCAGTGTAAAGGACAAAGATTAGGTCAGGAGCAGAGGGAAGAAAAGGTAGAGACCAGAACCCTCCTTCCACATCCAGGCAGGCCATTGGGCCACTACATTCCTTGCTGCAAAAGCACCTTTAGGCGGCCATCACAGACAAGACCCTACCTGAATGACTGGTCTCTAATGGCTCCCTGCCCGCCTCTTCCTGCAGAATGTCAAGAAGTGTGAGCCCCTGATACCGACATAGGGAGGTTGCTCTAGGTTCTTCATGCTTGCCCCTGGTTTGGCTGAGGGGTATATTAAGGGTTCAGGAGAAGGCCAACTGGACACTGGAAGGATTTCAATTCTTCCTCAAGAAGCTCAGTATACAAATCATTTTTGTTTACAGTTTGTTTACCTGGTGTCTCAATGAGCCTCACATTTACACGGAAGTGGAAAAAAAAATTGGTGGCGTCAGCCACTCCAGATTTGCAATGACTCTGGGAGATAAGAACATCCAAGAGAGAATGAAGTGGGTATTTACCAAGCGCTTACTATGGGCCAAGGGCTCAGTGACGGGGTAGACAATCAGAGCGGACTTGGGTGCTATCCCACACAGGGCTCCTGGTTTAAAAGATAGTGAGAGTTGGCAATTCACTCCCATTTTACAGACAAGGAAATGGAAGCCCCTCTAGGTTAAGTGACTTGCTCAAGGTAATGTAGCTATTGAGTCCAACTAATGACGATTTTGTTTTTTTGGTTTTTTATGGTATATGCTAAGTGCTTACTATGTGCCAAGCACCATTCTGAGTGCTGGGGTAGATACAAGTTTATTAGGCTGGATAGTATCCCCGTTCCACATGGGGCTCACAGTTTAAATCATTTTACAGTTGAAGAAATTGAGGTACAGAGAAGTTAAGTGTCTTGCCCAAAGTCACCCAGCAAGCCATTGGTAGAGCTAGGATTAGAACCCAGGTCCACTGATTCTCAGGCCTGTGCTCTTCCCACTAGGCAACACAGGATTTTCCAAACTGAAAGTCCTACCACCGCCAGAAAAGCTGCCTGCAGACGCCACCTCCACCTTCCCTCGCTACACTTACCGGTCAGGTACTCGAGCACGGCAGCCATGTAGACAGGGGCACCGACCCCGATGCGGTATTTGGGGTGTCCCTTCTTGATGTAGCGCAGCATCCTACCCACTGGGAAGATGACCCCGGCCTTCGCCGAGCGGGAGGTTTTGGTCGACTTCTTTTTCCCGCCCCGACTAGACATTCTGTTCGTCCTGGGTGTAGAAGGGCTCTCTGTAGAGACAGAAGGGGGCGGGGGAAAGGATGGGGGTTAGACAGAAGCATTCGGATGGCTCATCGGCAGAAGTCTGGAGACAGGACGTGTCCCTGGGCCCCTCCCCCTTTTAGATCAGGCTAAAGCGCCATTCCGCTTCACAGGCTTCTAAATTGCAGATCAACCAGGGTGGCCATCCCGCCGATTCCGTCTGGTTTCCGGCCAGGCCAAACCAGGCCGGCACCCATGGGGGGTCAGGTGCTTCGAGGCCTGTTCCTTCACCATTGGCACCCAGCCAGCCTGCCAACCTCTGCTGCCAAGCTCCTGGCCTCAGACCCTGAGCCAGACTTCACGCTGACGTGGTGGGGAGGGGGGACACGTGTTGCTTCTGAGGCAGATGGAGGGTTTGGGAAATCTCCTTCCCCGACCCTGGAGAACGCTCTAGGGTTGCATAAACTCTACACTCTCTGCAATAGGCCCGGATGAAGGCAGCACATCATGTTGCACGTCCGATGTCATGCTGCATATGGAGTTCAGTGCCACCCCTCTCCGATCTCTGCCACAGTCAGCCTCTCAAATACCACTTGGGCAACGATGCCCTACCTGCCTTTTGAGGCCGTACCTCTGGAGAGAAAACTGTAGTCTCCCAGTAACCCAAAAGCCTCACTGTTAGAGTTCTGACACCTGGCAGCAGGGGTATTTACTGACTAAGATTCTCCTCTACACCTCTCCTCAGAGCCAAGGAAAGCATTAAGATATTAAACAGGGAGGCTACTGCCAACTTTTTTGGCTTTTCGCCTTCCCAGTGCGCAGCTGCCAGTACGCATTCCTAAGGTGGTTTACAATTTCATTTAAGGTGACGGTGGAATGTGCTGTACTTGAAGCTTCCCAATATACTATCCTGCAGGCGTTCTCTGCAGGGTCACCTGACTTCAAAGACCTCCTGCCAATCATCCTAGGGACGGATTGTTCACTTTGTCTCACTCCTAACCAGAGGAAGTCCACAAGGAGAAAGGTACAGGGGAAAGCCATAGGTCAGAGAAGTAATAAAAAATTTTCATCTAAATAGAACTTGACTTCTAAAGGCTCAAAACCCATGGCCACCCCTCAAGATTGCCTCACTTGGTACCCAAAAGCACAATGGATGGAGCACGGAGATTTAGGAGGAAAAGTCCACCTCTAACCTCCTCCAGGAAATCCCAGCTAACAATAATAATAATTGTGCCTTTTCTAACCATCCAAATTTCCTCTACGATGACCCTAACACCTATCATATCCCATCTTGATTACTATATCAGCCTCCTGGCTGACCTTCCTGCCTCCTGTCTCTCCCCACTCCAGTCCATACTACATTCTGCCGCCCGGATCATTTTTCTTAAAAAAGCCATTCAGTCCACAACTCCCCATTCCTCAAGAGCCTCCAGTGGTTGCCTATCCTCTTTCATATCAAACAGCAATGCCTTGCCGCTGGCTTTAAAACAGTCAGCTCTTACTGATCTTCTAGAGCCCAGCCTGCACACTTTTCTCCTCTAGTACCAGCTTGCTCACTGTAACTCGATCTTTGTGTATCTCATCACCAACCTCTACCCCACATTCTCCCTCTGACCTGGAACTCCCTCCCCGTCGATCTACATCAGACCACCACTTTTCCCACCTTCAAGGCCTTATTCAAATTACATCTCCTCCCTTCCCAGATTAAGCCCTCTTCCCAGATTAAGCCCTCTCCAGTCTTCACTGCCTATGCACTTGGCTCTGTACCCTTTATGCCTGATATTCACCCCATCCTCAGCACCTCGGCACCTGTGTACATAACCATAATTTAATTATATTAATGTCCGTCTCCCCCTCTAGGCTGTAAGCACCTCATGTCAGGGACTGGGTCTACCAACTCTATTGTACTCTCCCACATGCTTAGTACAGTGTTCAGCACATAGTAATCACTCAATAAATACCACTGATCAGTTAAACACTTACTACATGCCAGGTACCATACTAAGGATTGGCATAGGTACAAGATAATCAGGTCAGATACAGTCCCTATCCCACATGGGGATCAGAGTTTACATAAGAAGGAGAATAAGTGTTCGCTGTCTATTTTATAGTTGAGGAAACTGAGGCACTGAGAACTTAAGTGACTTGTCCAAGGTTACAGCAGACAGGTAGCAGAGTAGGAATTGGAACCCAGGGCCTCCAACCCCCAGGACCAGGCTCCTTCCTCTCGGCCTCAAGTATTCTCGTATTCTCAGACTAATCCCTAACACCATCAACCCATCAGCCTCTCCCAGCACTTGATAGATTTACACCAATCTTTAGCATTTGTGGACAAATGTACAATCAAGCATTCAGCTATTTCATCCTGATAGATAGGCACCGCTCCCTATTAAATCCATTTTTTCCTTCTGCTCCCACACCTTGTAACTATCTCTGTCTGCTTGCCTCCCCCATTACAGTCTAAGCCCTTTGAGGGTAAGAGCTGGGTCATTCCCCACTGCTGAAGTAAATGGTTATAGACAGCTAGCCTACCACACCATGCCAGTGGGAATCTCATCAGTCCTTGCTCCCGCCCAGGAAGGGAGAGGAAACTCCTATAATGTGGGACCTATTCAACTGTTCAAACACTGAGAGGCCATGGTTGGAGCTGTGGCTGTGTCTGCTGGACTAAGCGGCGAGGAACCTGAAACTCTGCTCCTCTGGCCACAGTGCCCCACTGCTCTTGCATTTATCGTTGGTCTTATCTCTAACAGTGTTTTTGTGGGGTGTTAGTGTTTCCCTCGTTCCCCTACTCCCTGTCTTATTCTTAGATTGGGAACCCTGTAGGGACCATGGATGCTCGCTGTGGGCTGGGAGGCACAGGAGGAACAAGTATCAACTTAACCCACATGGCACCTGGGTGCTGGCATCAAACACGGCAATAGAGCAGCCACCAAACAAAATCCCGCCACGCTGGGGATTATTGTGACCAGATGAGGGTGGAAAAGCACGAATCATTCAATCCCCATCCTCCCTCACTCCCTCCCACAAGACCAGTGTGGGACAGTAGCACCTACCGTCCCAGAGGGACCTGCAAAATTGCTCCAAATGGAATCGAAGACAGGGATGGAAGTGCGACTACTCTTCCTACCAAGAACTGGGTTTTGCTACTGGGTTTTACAACAATGATTTGGTCATTAGTTGTAGTTTTGTATTGTTTAAGTGACTGTTTAACTCCATTTAGATGGTTGGGGACAGGGACAATGTCTAATCTGTTTCACTTGTAATTAGTTACCCCAACGGCTAGGAACGTGTCTACCCATCTGTTATATTGTACTCTCCCAAGCGCTTAGTACAGTGTTCTGCACACAGCAAGTGCTCAATAAATTTGATCGATTGATTAATGGAGCCAAATTCTCAACTGTTTTCCCAATGCCTAGTGCAGTGTTTGGCACCCAGCAGGCGCTTAATAAACATTAATAAAAATAAACTACTACAAATGTGAACTGAGTCCTCTGGAGGGAGGTGCAAACATTTCCGTGACCCCAGAGGTTCCGTTCCAGACAGCACTTACCCCCACCTGCACCTGGATTCACTCGTTGGCCAAAGGCCCATTTGGAGCATTTGCTAATCTCCTTTGCAGTCCTGCCACTCAATTTCAGTGGGGAAGGAGGACCAAAATGAAGGAGAAAGCAAACTGAATATCTGTATTACCGCCAGGACCTCACCGTAGACTGAGGCCCAAGTTAGGGAAAGGAAAGACTTGGTTCAAAAACAAAGGGGCGATAGCTGGGGAGGGGCAGGGAGAACAGCGGTGGAAAACAGAAGGCATCACTACATTGAGAAGCAAGGGCCAACTGCCTCCTAGTTCTAAGAACTGCTCTAGAGCTTCCCGAGGAACAAAGATGTAGCAAACTCTTATAGATAGTAAGCTCCTCAAGGGCAGGGAATCACATCTGTTAAGTCTACTGTACTCTTCCAAATGCTTAGTACAGTGCTCTACATCCACTGAGTGCTCAGTTGATACCATTGGTTAAATGACTGTTCACAAAAATCATCACAGCATCTAGAATACACTGTGTTCCACACAGCATCCCTTCAGATTCAGGAAGACTCAAATTCAGGGAGTGACCTGCATTGTTTCAAGCTTCAGTCTAAGGAGATTTGATAAAAAAAAAACACTGCCTCTAACAGGTGCTCACTAAATGCAGGAAATATATGTGTGTGTGTGTGTCTCAATAAGATTAACTAGGTTTTGTACAAACATTTTGATACACTCAGTATAATGTTACTGAACATGATTTTCATAATCATTAGTCTAAATCTCCATCAAAACCATAAACATTAATTCCACTGTTATTTTTAAAATAAAACAAAACAAAGTGTTGAAGACGCCATGCAAACCAACAGAGCTCCGATGGGTAACATTTTTGAGGGGGGTCCCCTCCTGTTCTGAATGGCCAATGCTCAGAAAGAATGCATGTGGCCTTCGCTCTCCCACACAATCCCTGGCCTCCCTTGACAGCCCATTTTACACACACACACACACACACACACTATATGCTTGGCATATAGTAAGCGCTTAAATACAATTATTATTATTATTATTATATGTACCAAGCACTGTATGTAGCACTGGGGTAGAAGCAAAATGATCAGGTCGGACACAGTCCCCGTCCCTCATTGGGCTGACTGATGCCCTGAAGGTTACAGCCATCATCCATCATCTTCTATTTCATTAGCATTATCGGGTTGCAGCAGAGGACGTGATTATTTTGGTACATGTAACTCAGCGGAAATGCTCAGGTTTGGGTTTTGTTTTTTTTTTAAATGATTGAGCATGCCCATGCCAATGCCCAAGTTCCTGTTCTTCCTCCGGCTCCCCAAATTCACGAATCCTGTTGGCCTCCCCTAATAGGCTTCAAGTATTTTGGGAGTGGGGAAACACTCAGTGGTTTTTAATGAGACTGAATTAAGCTCTTGGGAAAGAACAATACAACAGAGTTGGAAGACAAGATCCTTGCTCACAAGGTGCTAACAGCCTACAGGGAAAAATGAGTCTTGCTGCATTCATCTTTTCCCAAGTGCTCATTTGTATCAGTGCTTTGCACTCCGTAGTGCAAACATCTCCAGAATCCATCCCCACTTCTCCATCCAAGCTGCCATCATGCTGTTCCGAGGGCTTGTTCCATTCTGCCTTGATGACTGACCTCCCTGCCGCCATCCTCTCCCCTCTCCAGTTCATACTTCACTCTGCTTCTGGGAAATCAACAGTCTGTGCTCATCTTTCTGCTCTTCAAAAACCTCCCATGGTTGCCCATTTATTTCTTCATCAGGTAGAAACTCCTCACCATTGGCTTTAAGAGGAGCAGCGTGGCTTAGTGGAAAGAGTCCAGGCTTGGGAGTCAGAGGTTGTGGGTTCTAATCCCGGCTCCACCACTTATCAGCTGTGTGACTTGGGGCAAGTCACTTCACTTCTCTGTGCCTCAGTTACCTCAACTGTAAAATGGGGATTAAGACTGTGAACCCCACATGGGACAACCTGATTGCCTTGTATCTACCCCACCCCAGCGCTTAGAACAGTGCTTAGCACATAGTAAGCACTTAAATACCATCGTTGTTATTATTATATAAGGCACTCAATCAGCTCTCTCCCCTCTCTCTCTCTTTTCAGAGTCGTATTAAAACCACATCTCTCCTAGGAAGCCTTCCCTAGGCAATCTATAACAATAACAAACACTATTATATTATTATTAAGTGCTTACTATGTGCCAAGCTCTTTACTAAATAATAATAATAATAATGTTGGTATTTGTTAAGCGCTTACTATGTGCCGAGCACTGTTCTAAGTGCTGGGGTAGACATAGGGGAATCAGGTTGTCCCATGTGGGGCTCACAGTCTTCATCCCCATTTTACAGATGAGGGAAGTGAGGCACAGAGAAGTGAAGTGACTTGCCCACAGTCACACAGCCGACAAGTGGCAGAGCTGGGATTCGAACTCATGAGCCCTGACTCCAAAGCCCGTGCTCTTTCCACTGAGCCCCGCTGCTTCTCCAAAACTAAACACTGGGGATAGATACAATATAAGCAGATAAGATACAGTTGCTGACCCACATGGGGTTCACAGGCTAAAGGGGAGGGAGAACAGGTTTTTAATCCCGATTTTACAAATGAGGTAACTGAGGCTCAGAGAAGCTAAGTAACTTGCCCAGGGTCATAAAAGCAGGCAAGTGGCAATGGTAGGATTAGAACCCAGGTCCCCTGACTCACACACCTCCCACACTTCTCATCTCCCTACTGCATCACTTATGCATTTGAGTCCTTAGCCCCTCAGTACTTAGCTCTGAAGGGAAAAATTGGGAAAACATCCCCTCCTGTTCTGATTGGCAAATGCTCATGAAGAACACAAGTGTTCCCAGCTCTCCCACCTGACCCTGGACCCTCCTGGGACTTAGCTTTCCTTGGCACCCTATTTTGGTGGTACCAGGAGAGTACAATACAGGGAGATTACCTTGCAGACTACCAGAGATGGCAGACCTGTTCCCATCCCATCATGATCTTAGAGTCGAGAAGACTATGTATGTATGAGCGTTTTCCAACAGCTATCTACATTTAAAATATTTCATTTAACAGAGACTTACCCCCTCAGTGAGATACAACCACTTAGGAACTCACCCCACTCCCCATCTCCACAGCCCTTATGTACAAACTTTTACCATTGATTACTTCCTGTCACTTATTTTAGTTTCTGTCCCCCTGGCTAGACTGTAAGCTCCTTGAGGGTAGAGATCCTGTCTACTAACTCTGTTGTACTCTCCCAAGTATTTAGTATTGTGTTCTGTAAGAGCTTAATAAATACTATTGATTGATTCAGGGGGTGTTCAATGAATACCATTATTACTACTATCAATCAATGGCATTAATTGGGGACTCACTGTGTGCAGAACACTGTACTAAGTGCTGTAGTACTTCTGTAAGCTGCTGTATGCTTCCCACCTTCTCCCTTAGCCTTAGGTGTAATATATATATATATATATATATGTATGTGTCCGTGTATACACAGACATACACAGGACTAGGTGCAGCTGGAAGGTATCTATCTATTGGTATTCAATGGTACTTATTCAGTGGTATTTACTGAGCACTTACTATGAGCTTGGGAGAGTACAATACAGCAAAACTGGCAGACAGTCCCTTCCCAGAGTGAGCTTAGAGTCTAAAGGAGTTTCGATGTGTGTATGAATGCTTTCCAACGGCTATGTACATTAAAAATATTTCATTAAACAGTCTTAACACCCTCAGATATAGGAAAACTCTCCTTCAGCAACTAATTGGCACTCTTCTGCTCCGCCCTATAAAATCTTCTACAATGACCACTTTACAAGAATGAAAAGTTCTAATGAGAGCTGTAAAAACAGATTTAAAACACACCCATGAATAGCAATTAAATTTAATTTAACCTGCATTTGCCCTTCTATGCCATCTTTTGTCCACACAGCCAACCAACAGCTTTGGAATGCCCATATGTTTCTCCACCTGATTCCCATTTGGCCGAGAGTGGCTGGGAATTGATACGTGTGGTTGTGATTTCCTGATCATCAGCTATCACAGGGCCATGAGAAGATGCAAACATTTTAGTGCTCTCTTGCATCTACAAATGGGGGAATCTGCCTCCCTTTGAAAAGGATGGCAGAATCTGAATCAGGGCTCAAAAGACCGTCTGCTGGTTGCAGAGGTTTTGACCCACCTCTGTGGTACTGCTGGTATTGCTCTTCTGCACCATCCATCGACGAACAGGTCTGTGGTGAGGGACTTCCTTTATTGGGTTCCCCACATCCCCCAAGGGAACAAAATGATTTGTGTGTCATATGCCCGCAATGAGGCTGTAATCTCGGTGGACCCCACAGTCACGGGGCTAGGAGGGCCCTCAAGGGCATGGTATTCAACTCCTCTGCCTTAAGGTAGAATTGCCTTGAAGCCAGAGAAGAGAGAATTCCCTCCCTACTTAAATTTGTCCGGGGACAGAGACTGTAAAACTTCTACGCATCTCTTACTTCCGTGGCTCAGCCCTCGGCCTGGAAGACCAGCCCTCTCTGCCAAATTGAAAATGTCTCCTCCTAAAATGGCAGATCTACTGGCTCTTGTCCTCATCTGTGACGGCCTTCCCAGGGCCAACATAGAACGATCAACCACTGGAGCAATTAGTCAATCAGTGGCATTTACTGAGTGCTTACTGTATGTCAAGCACTGTACTAAACTCTTGGGAAAGTATAATACAACAGAGTTGGTAGACACGTTCCCTGCCCAAAATAAGCTTACGGTCTTCAGGGGGAATCAGAAAACACTATAAATAATTGATATTTTTAGAGCATCTTAAATGTCACCAGTCCCGCCCACAGGAATGTCACCAGTCTCACCCACAGGATCCCAAAGGTGGCCAGAAGCCAAGGATCATGATGCGGGATAAGATTACGGTGTAAGAGTTAGTGTTTAGAGACACTGGGTGGTGCCTGGTACCTGGAGGCACAGGAGGAAGAGGTATCAACTTAACCCACATGGCACCAGGGTGCTGCCATCAAACATGGCATAGAGCAGCCACCAAACAAAATCCCGCCATGCTGGGGATTGTGGTGACCAGGTGAGGGTGGAAAAGCACGAATCATTCAATCCCCATCCTCCCTCACTCCCTCCCACAAGACCAGTGTGGGACAGAAGCACCTACCGTCCCGGACGAACGTGAAAAACTGCTCCAAATGGAATCAAAGCCAGGGATGGAGGTGCGACTACTCTTTCCACCAAGAACTGGGTTTTGCTACTGAATTTTATAACACTGATTTGGTCATTAGTTGTGGTTTGTATTGTTCAAGAGTCTGTTTACCTCCATTTAGATGGTTGGGGACAGGAACAATGTCTAATCTGTTTTACTTGTAATTAGTTACCCCAATGGTTGGCAAGGTGTCTGGTAACTTAATAAATACATCACTCCTACTACCAGAATGACCTAACTCCCTGGGAAATGGTTCAAGGCCAAAGAACTCTGGGGGATCCAGAGGGCATCGGCGAGAAAGACAAGGGCATCAGCGAGAAAGACAAGTCCATCGCACAGAGAAGCTGGCAAAAGTAGAAGCTGGCAAAAAAAGGCTAAAGTAAAATATTGACGTGCCTCTATGCACTATGATCTGTGATGCTAGTAGCAGAGAAAATGAAGTGGGAGGCACTGGAATGTTTAGCGGCTAGTGAGATTGGAGGGACGGAAATCACTGGGATCGTGGGCAGGCAAGGAACTCAAAAGGAAAGACCAGGCTGGGCCCACGGTGTGACAGAGTGTGCGTATGGCAGGCACTGAAGGTTGGGGATGGAGAACAACAGAGAGACTAATGAATGAATGGAACTGAGCATTTTCTGGGTGCACAGCACTGCATTGAGCACTTGGGGGAGTGCAGTACAATAGAGTTCCAACAACATAATGGTCTCTGAAGGTCAGGAAGCACCTTGGGATCTGTTTGGGTAGAAATTTCAAATATATATATATATTAGAACTGCAGAGTCCTACATACTGCCTGACCAGAAAATTGGTAGCTGACACCAGGAAAGCTGTAAAATTTAGGTCAGGTAATACTAGCAAGAGACTTCAATTATCCTCACCTACATTGGCTGAAAGATGCATCAGGAAGACAGATGGAGATCAGATCCTTGGATAAAATAAATTATTGTTTTTTGGGGTCCCTAAGGAAAACAGGAACTAGGACCCTGGAACACTAGACTATAAGCTCTTTGAAGACAGGGATCGTGTCTACCAACTAATGTACTGAACTCTCCCAAGTGCTTATTACAGTGCTCTGCACATGGTAAGCGCTCGATAGGCACAACTGATTGGTTGATTGGTATAAGTAGTCAGCATCACTAACAGCATTCATTGAGCACCTAATGTGTACTGTTCCAGGGAACTGGGAACATACAAGTAAAAGACCGGCTCTGCCCTCAAGGCGCTTAAAATCTAACAGGGGAGACAAGCATACATAAATGGCCAAGCTTACAAAAATACGACAGCCAACATGGAAAGAAAAATGTGATGGATTTAGCTTCGAGGAATTGTCAGGTGGGACAGAATGTTGGGATAAAACGTGATAGATTCACTAATGCAAAAGGAATCTCACAACTTGATCAAATTTAACACTCTTCCCAAAGTGGGGAGGATCGGGTGGTTGGAAGATGGATGCAAAAAGACCAACACAAGAATATACAACTGCAGAAGAGAAAAATGACAAAATGATGGCCTTCACTAGAAAGACAAGGAAAGAAGAAGCTCAAATTACCACTCAAGACATTCCAGTAGAGGGGTTCTGAAGGGTCCGTGACAGAGGTCCGATTTGTATACGAGGCATCTGATTGGCTTCAATTTTGCCTGGCCATCCTATTGATACTACTTATCCTGAGGCCAAAGGGGGTGAGCCATGATCCAACATGCTGCCACTCCTCACCTCCTGCCAGCCATATGATGCAACCTGATGCTAGCCTCATGCCCACCCACACTGGGTTGGGCAGTGGCCGCAGCATTCCCTGGTCTGGGGGTTACCCCTGCATCTGACTGCCGCTGGTCCTGGGGGATGCATTTCTCGTCTGTTTTTTTGAATAAAAACGAAAACACATAAGAGGAGTCTTGCAGGTGCTTTCCTGCTTTCCGGGAAACACATAAGAGGAGTCTTGCAGGTGCTTTCCTGCTTTCCAGGATGACAAACGGGGAGATGGACCTCAGGCAGCATGAGCCAGTACAGACTCACTTCCATTTGTACTGGTTTCCCGCTTTGAGAGGAGGAGAAAAGGAACCCCTTCTGACCTCTCTGTCTCCTGGTCCAGCAGTGGATGTGTACATATGCATCTCCCTCCATCCACCTGGGCTGGCGGCGATACCAACAGCAGCTCTCCGTGACCAGTGAGGAGAGTTCTGGCTCCCACAGTTCTGATTAGACTGTAAACTCACTGTGGGCAGGGAATGTGTCTGTTCACTGTTTTATTGTACTCTCCCAAGCACTTACTACAGTGCTCTGCACACAGTAAGCACTGAATAATTAGGACTGACTCAACGACTAGTGGGAGCTGCAGCAGCTCTCCGTAACTGGCAGGGAGAGCCACTGGCTGAGGCAGCCCAGACCGGGGTCTCCTCTGTCCCTGCCACGGGGGTCACTTCCAGGTTCACCCACACACACTCTGATGGAAACCTTGCACCTTCCTCGTCTCGATTCGTTCCTCCCGAGCTTCGCAAAAAGCCCCACCTCCCTTCTCCCCGGCACCGTCCCCTGCTTAGATCGGGTGATCCAATAAACTACGAGAAGATCAAATCGTTAGCTATCCTCTTGATAGATTTTGCCTGAATAATATTTCGCAGAGCAGAATGTACCATCTGGTCATGGACCTGTCCTGAAGGCAGGAGGAAATGTGAGAGTGCAGAGAAGGAGAGGGGTCAGGCTTGGTGAGGAAGATTTGGGATTCATCCATGCAGAGATGGTACTTGAAGCTGAGGGAGTGAATGAGTTCTCTAAGGGAGTGGGTGTAGATGGGGATAAGAAGGGGACCCCAAATTGAGTCTGGAGGGATTCCCACAGTTCAAGGTGGGAGGCCGACAAGGAGCCCACAAGAGAGACTGAAAAGAAACAGATAGGAGGAGAACCAGCAGAAGACAGTGTCAATGAAGCCAAGGTTAGATAACGTTTCCAGAAGAAGAGGTTGGTCCACAGTGTTGAAGGCAGCCGAGGGGTCGAGAAGGATTAGGATGGACTAGAGGTCTTTGGATTTGGCAAGGAGGTCACTGATGACCTTATAGAGGGCATGGTGTGGAGGGGGTGGAAGCCAGACTGGAGGGGTGGAAATCCATTGATACTTGAGGGTAATAAATTCAAAGCCAACAAAAGGAAACACTTCTTCAACCATGGGGTGGGAAGCTTATGAAATTTGTTCTAGATCACAAAAAGCTGTGCAGTTTAAAAAACCAATTAGTTCAAGAGCAGTTTGGATAAATTCCACAGATGAGTGACCCATCAGAAGTGACCAGATAGAAAGTTCAGTATGTAGATGGTCTATCTCAAAACATTACAAGGACTCGTGCGATTTTGCCCTCCTCGACATACACCCCTAAATATCAGGATGCCTACCAGGAGGGCAACATCAGTTCCTCCAATCATCCCACTGTCCCTGGCAGAGAAGACAAAGTCCTGAGCTGGAGAGATCTATGGTCTGACGTAGCAGTGGCCTGGCAGGGCTCAGCTCTGATGGAGCAGTCAGCTGGAGCAAACGAAAGCTTAAAGGAGTCTCAAGATGACCTTTCAGGGAAAGCTCAGCAGTGGAACCCGCTGCAGAGGAAGAGGTATGTTCTTGTACCTTTCTCTCAAGCCACCTCTGGAGTGTGGTCCACTGACCCCAAGTGCTTAGGTTTTTGCAGCGAGGCTGGTGCTCCTGAGCTGGCTCTGCTGTTCTTGTTCTGTCTTTTGAGGACAAGGGCACTATTGTAGCAAAGAAGAATCATCTAAAAGGAAAAGTTGCTTTAACTGCAAACTACTGGCGCCAACCACCATGGACATGGCCTGTGGCCAGCTGGGAACCCCTTGCCTCAGTGTCTCCACGCATCTCAGAAGACACAGGAGATGGAGGAAATCAGGCCCATCGCTCTCCTTAGAAGGCTCCTTCTTTGATGTCATGCTTTCTTAATAAGTTCAACTCAGTCAGAATGGCAAGATATTCTCCCTACTTTCCTCCCTTGAACTTTCTCTTTTCCAAACTATCTTCAAAAGCACCTTAAGCACTCTGAGGTTCACCCCTTCCCCAACCCCATCACACTTATGAAATCTCCATCCATAATTCATTTTAATGTCTGTCGCCCCCTCTAGCCTATAAGCTCCTTGTGGTCAGGGATCATCAATACCTACCTCTTCGCTACAATACTCTCCCAAGCAGTTAGTACATTGTTCTGCAGACAGTAAGGGCTCAATAAATCCATTGATTGGCTGATTGAAAACCAAGGCCAGTCATAGCTAGAACAATCTTTCTGCTCAGAGACAATGCTCCTGACTGTGAGATGAGGCGGGAAAAGCCTCCTGCTCTTTGTTCTTGCGCCACAAGATGGAGGTTCCCCAGACGTGGTCGTCGCCAGGGTTGAGGAGTAGTACAGTGCTCTAGTCACAGTGAGTGCTCAATAAATACCACTGATAGACGGTGAGGCGGGCTGTGCTTAGGGTACCTCTTCTAGTCTCTGCCCTACTTGGGGTGAGCTGTGCTTCACCAAATAGTGTCACTTGCCTGTTGTGTGACCTTGGGCAAGTCATTTCATTTCTTCGTGCCTCAGTTTCCTTAATCTGGACAAGGGGAATTCAATACCTCTTTTACCTCTGACAGACTGTGAGCCCCATGTGGGACAGCGACTGTGTCCAATCTGATTGACTTGTATCTCCCACAGCTCTTAGTACAGTGCTCGGCACACCGAAAACGCTTAAGAAATACCACAGTTATTATTTCACCCAGACACCCAGAACACTGCAAGTGCCGATGCTGTCTCATCAGCAAACAAACCATCAATATCCAGGACCGCCCATTGGCATAGGACTTTCCTAGGGGAGAGGTCAGCCCCCAGTCAACGGGACATGCAGTTGACTGACTTTAGTGGAAAAGCAGCAGTGATGATTGTTTGTAGACAGCCATCAGCCTCCCTCTCCAAGGGAGCCGATATCAACTACCTAAATTCTTGTAACTGAAATTCACCTTAATTTCAATCTTCAGTCTGATCTCTCTCTCTGCTCTCCTTTCATTCATTCAACGGTATTTACTGAGCACTTTCAGTGTGCAGAGCACTGTACTAAGCTCTCCTCTGGATCCCTCCCTTTTCACATTCCTTCACATACTGATGCCCAAAATTTAGCAGTGCTCAATATTAATGGTGGTTATTGAGCACCTACTGAATGTTGTGTACTGTATTCAGTACTTGAGAAGCATGGTGGCATAGTGGAAAGAGCCCAGGCCTGGGAGCCAGAAGACTTGGGTTCTAATCCCAGGATTGCCATTGGTTCACTGTGTAACTTTGGGCAAGTCAAATCTCCATGCCTCAATTACCTAATCTGTAAAATGGGGATAAAGACTGTGAGCCCCATGTGAGACAGAGACTGCCTCCAACCTGATTAGCTTGTATCTACCCCAGTGTTTATTACAATACCTGGTACATAGTAAATCTTTAAATACCATTTTAAAAAAAAAAAGACACATGGAACATGAAAGAAAACAGCCGACAGCAAGGACAGGCAAATTAGGGACAAATAATATTAAAATAAATATTATTTACGAATAGAGTAAGCAGGGACTTAAATGCTCCGATCAGGGTAGTCTCTTGCTATTGTAACCTATAATCACGAGCTCAGGTTCTAACACCACAATGGAAAATAGCCACCAGCTATTCTTCACAGCTGTACATTATGAAACAGACAAATGGGAAAGCTCACTCTATGTTTAAGATACTGAGCTATGAAGAATTCCTTAGTCCCTGGGAATGAATGGTTCTAGTTGGCATATGGCAGAGAAAGCAGAATCGGTAGACAGACTGTCTGCATGACAAAGAATGTCCATGTCACGTTCAAATCTCTAAAGCAGAGTACCAGAAGCATGACCCAAATGCAAATCTCAACTCTTTCATGTTGCCAAAAGCTCCAGGCATGGTGTCCCATGTCTCTAAAGCCTGTACTCCCCCCTCGACTGCCACCCGCCGACCTTCCTCCCCAGCCCTACCCCCTCCAATACACACACACAACACACAAACACAATGCACATTTGGAGAAAAGACGCAACATCTTTCATTCTATATTAGCTCTCAGCTACAATTTCAAATGTCATCTGGTCAGAGGTTGAATTTATGAAATGATGAATAAAGAAGTCAACTGAGGCTGCCAACAGGTAACTTCATCTTTTGCACAGTCCCTCTCCTCTTACACTACAAGTCTTGAGCACTGAATCAGTCTTGGAAAATAACCTCAATTTGGACGTCTTTAATTCCCATGTCTTTTGAAAGGAGGCAGCAAGGAGTAGGAGGAAGAACATAGGGTCTGGGCTTCAGAGGATCTAGGGTACAGTTCCAGCTTTGCCATTGGCCAGTTGTGTGACTTTGGGCAAGTGACAACCTTTCTGAGCCTCAGTTTCCTCATCTGAAAAAGGGGAAAAATTATCCTCTCTCACTGGAATGTAGTGTCGACAAATGGGAGAAGTAACTTGAAAGTACTATGTATTCTTCAAGGAGGTAGCGCTACCGTAAACACACAAATCACAACGCCGCTCTGGCTTTCCTTGGCTCTACACAACCCAATATGGCTGTACTCCCACTTCTATACATGGAGAAAGACCCCAAGTTTCCCTATTTCCCTCTAGACTGCAAGCTCAATGTGGGCAGGGATCGTGTCTACCAACTCTTTAAATTGTACTCTCCCAAACGTTCAGTAGAGTACTTGGCACATAGATACCACTGACTGACCATAGGCGAGCTCTGTTACTGTCACCTTGAGGGTAGCAAGTAGGTACAACAATCAGGAATTAGAAGCTCCAGGATGCTACTGCAAGGAACCTGGAAAATCTTGGACTTTCCCGCCATTTACCGAATGAAGCTCAAGGAAGGAACCACACACTTGGAGGCTGTACCCTTTGCAGCATTTTGAACACAAACAATCAGCACTGGACACAGAGACATTTTCTTACAGCTACTAACTGTGGTCAACAAAGTTCACTTACACCCTGGGGTTAGGAATTATATACGGTTCTGGGCTCCTTAGGACACTACCAAATTTCAAAAGATCTGATGCTGATGAAGGAGTTTATGGCCGGTGGATGGTATTCCAGGGTTTTTACAGCAGCCGGTGCACAGTCAGCAGCCAATAAATACTAAATAATAAATACTGATGGGTCGGAACAACCCTAACAGAGAAGTTAACTTAGTGACAGGTCAGGTTTTTCACATGGATATCCTGACCTGCTGGAAAATTCACTCTAAACCCTCAGATGAGGTCAAAACCAAGCAAATGACCCCACCTTTTCAGAAGGTTCTGGTCAATTCTTCCATTTCTCTGTGCCTCAGTTTCCTCATCTGTAAAATGGGGATTAAAATACCTGTTTTCTTTTCCTCTTAGACAGTAAACTCCACGTGGGGACAGGGACTGTGTCCAACCTGATAATTTTGTATCTGCCCCAGTACTTAGTACAGTTCTTGACACATAGTAGGCATAGTTTAAACCCTTAATGAACATCACAATTATCTCTGACTATGAATGGGAGGCACTATATTTTATTCTCCCAAGCACTTAGTAAAGTACTCTGCACACTGTAAGCGCTCAGTAAATACCACTGACTGACTTTGCAGTCCAGGAAATGAGGGTATGGGTTAAAAAAAAAAGGGCTCAGCTGAGGCAGGGCAAAGACTGATGTTTTCAGGAATTACATGCAGCACACTGGTCTGAGAAGACAGAAATTCCTGCTGTTGAATTGGACAATCCTAAGAGCCGAGGAAATATACTCAACTCAGGCAGAACATGTGCTTTTGTCTAAGTCTTGTCCAGAACCTGGCAGTGAAATGAGGGAACATTCTTCTGTCTGTCTGGAAACATGGTTGCACGTACACAAGCAGGCGGCTTCAATCAATCCATCAATCGCATTTATTCAGGGCTTACTCTGTGCAGGGCACTGTATTAAGCGCTTGGGAGAGTACAGCACAACAACAGACACATTCGCTGCCCACAACAACCTTACAGTCTAGATGGGGAGACACACTTTAATATAAATGAATAAATTACAGACATGTGCATAAGTACTATGGGGCTGGAGTGTTGAATAAAGGAAGCAAGACAGGGTGACGCAAAGGGAGTTGGAAGACGAAATGAGCGTTTAGTCCAGGAATTCCTCTTGGAGGAGATGTGCCTTCAATGAGGCTTTGAAGGTTGGGAGAGTAACTGTTTAATGGATATGAAGAGGTAGGGTGTTCCAGGACAAAGGAAGGATGTGGGCAAGAGGTTGGCGGTGAGATAGACGAGATCGAGATACAGTGAGTAGGTTGGCATTAGAGAGGGCAGTGTGTGGGTCGGTTTGGAGTAGGAGAGTAGTAAGGTGAGGTAGGAGGGGGCCGGGTGATCGAGTGCTCTAAGGTTAATGGTAAGGAGTTTCTGTTCGATGCGGAGATAGATGGGCAATCACTGGAGGTTTTTCAGGAGTGGGGAAACATGAACTGAACGTTTTTGAACAAAAATGATCCAGGCAACACAGAACTGGAGAGGGGAGAAATAGGAGGCAGGGAGGTCAACAAGGAGGCTGACAGGATAATCAATGAGGGATACGATAAGTGACTGCATTAACATGGTAGCAGTTTGGATGGAGAGGAAAGGGTGGATTTCAGAGATGTTCTGAAGGTCGAACCAACATGATTTAGTGACGGACTGAATATCTGGGTTGAATGAGAGAGAGGAGTAGAGGATAACATCAAGGTTGCAGGCTTGTGAGACAGGAAGGTTGGAGGTGGCGTCAACAGTGATGGGAAAGTCAAGGGGAAGGCAGGGTTGGGGTGGGAAGATAAGTTCAGTTTTAGATATGTGAAGTTTGAGATGACGGCAGGACATCCGAGCAGAGATATCTTGAAGGCAGGAGGCAAGACTGTAGAGAGAGACTGTAGAGAGAGACTGTAGAGAGAGAGAGAGATCAGGGATGGAGACCACTGACTTGGGTATCATCTGCATAGAGGTGGCAGTTGAATCCATGGGACTGAATGAGTTCCCCAAGGGAGTGGGTGTAGACAGAGAACAGAAGGGACGCAGAACTGAACCTTGAAAGACCACCTAAGTTAGGGGGTGGGAGGCAACGGAGGAGCCTATGAAAGAGATTGAGAATGAGTGACCAGAGAGATAGGAGGGCCAGGAGAGGACAGTGTCAGTAAAACTGAGGTTAAAGAATGTTTCCAGGAGAAGGAGTTGGTTAACAGTTTACGTCGAAGGCAACTCAAAGGTCAAGGAGGAGTAGGATGGAGTAGAGGTCATTGGATTTGACAAGAAGGAGATAACCTGGGACCTGTGAGAGGGTAGTTTCTGTGGAGTGAAGGGGACAAAAGCCAGATTGGAGGGAGTCAAGGAGAGAATTGGAGGAGAAGAACTTGAGAGAGCGGGTGTAGACAACTCAAGGAGTTTGGACAGAAATGATAAAAGGGAGACGGGGCAATACCTGGAGGGAGCTATGGGGTCAAGGGAGGTGTTTTTCAGGATAGGGGAGACATAAGTATGTTTGAAACCAGTGGGGAGGATGACACTGGAGAGTGAACTTTTGAAGACAGCGGTCAGGGAGGGAAAAAGAGAGTGGCAAGTGTTCTGATAAGGTGCGAAGGGAGGGGGTTGGAGCATAAGTGGGGAGGTGTATTTGAGAGAAGGCCAGAGATTCTCCTCGAGAGAATGGTAGAGTTGAAGAAGGGGCAGGGGAGATATTAGGGAGATCGTGCCTTAGTTTCAGTTTCTTCAATAAAGTAGGTAGCCAGGGCATCTGAGGAGGGAGTTAAATATCTGGAACAACTGGCAAGGGTAATGGGCATAGGTGTCAGTTTTGCCGGGCAGAGGAGAGGGCAGAGTTAAAGCATGCAGGGATGAACCTCAGGTGCATAAGGTTGGCCTGATATCTAGATTTTCGAGGGAGGCGGACTGTGGAGGTGATCCAGGGCTGAGGGTTAGTGGTACAAGACTGCCAAAAGGATAGGGGAGCGAGTGCATTGAGTTCAGTAGGACAGGAGGTATTGAGGATGTCAATTTGGTCATAAGGGAAGGTAGGTTGGGTGTGGAGGCTAACTGGGGCATGATGACTTGAGAAAACTGGATGGGGCCAAAAGATCGGAGGTCTCTGTGGGGGAAGAGGACAGAATTGCGGAGAGGAGGTGTGTGGGAGAGAAGGCAGGGGAGGAGGCTGTGGTCAGAAAGAGAGATTTCAGAGTTGGTGAGGATAGGGACTGAACAGTGTCTAGAGGTAATGAGATCAAGTGTGTATCCAAGTTGGCCACAGAGTGAGTGCTATGTGATGAATCTTAACAAAACGCTCTACAAGAATGTAGCCACTGTGGTCTACAATTGGGTGAATTTTCCTCTGGTTTATGGCTTGTCAGATATCTGGGACTGACATTGCCCTCTCCTGGTTCTCTTCCTATCTCCGGCTGCTCCTCCGAAGCCTTCTTCATTGGCTCCTCCCCTGCCTCCCATCCTGTGGGAGGCTCTCAAGGCTTAGCTCTGCGTCCCCTTCTATTCTCCATCTATAGCCACTCCCTTGGAGAACTCATTTGCTTCAACTACCACCTCAGTGCTGAGGATTCCTAAATCTACCTCTCTAGCCCTGACTTCTCTTCAGTCTCGCATTTCCTCCTGCCTTCAGGACATCTCTACCTGGATGTCCTACCATCTCACACAACATATCCAAAACAAAACCCTTGATCTTCCCTCCCAGACTCTCTCCTCTCCATGACTTTCCCATCGCTGTGGACAGCACCATCCTCCCTGTCTCAACACAACCTTGGCATTATCCTTGACTCACCTCTCTCCAACTCAAAACGCTCAGTCACCAGATCCTGTCAGTTCTATCTTTACAACATCTCCATATTCTAACCCATCCAAACTACCACCACACTAGTCCAAGCACTTATACCACACCCCACCTCAATTACTGCATCAGCCTCCTCACTGATCATCCTGACTCCAACTTCTCCATTCCATACTTCACTCTGCTACTTGAAGGATTAAAAAAAAAAAAGGTCTGCACACATCTCCCCACTTTTCACAAATCTCCAA
Source organism: Ornithorhynchus anatinus (assembly GCF_004115215.2). Lineage (NCBI taxonomy): Eukaryota > Metazoa > Chordata > Mammalia > Monotremata > Ornithorhynchidae > Ornithorhynchus > Ornithorhynchus anatinus. Next base: position 45,530,271 of record NC_041749.1, read on the forward strand.
TGGTTGCCCATCCATCTCTGCACCAAGCAGAAACTCCTCACTATTGGCTTCTCCTACTCTAACCCCCCGATTAGACTGTAAGCCCATCAAAGGGCAGGGACTGTCTTTATCTGTTACCCATTTGTACTTTCCAAGCGCTTAGTACAGTGCTCTGCACATAGTAAGCGCTCAATAAATACTATTGAATGAATGAATAACCCATAATACCACAATAATTATTATGTAAGCTCATTGTTGGCAAGGATTGTGTCTACCATTTCTATTATTCTCCCAGTACTCAGTACTGTGCTCTGCAAAAAGTGCTTAATAAATACTATTGATAGAAGGTATTCAATCAGCTCTCTCCTAACTCCACTTCGATTATAACACAGCCTTTATACTTTGCTACTCATAACTCCAACTTACTTACTGTGCCACAATTTCATCTCCACTGCTTATGTAATAATAAAAATAATTGTGGTACGAGTTAAGTGCTTACTGTGTACCGGGCACTGTACTAAACGGTAGGGTGGATACAAGCAGATCGAGTTGGAGACAGTCCCTGTCCCATTGGGGCTCAGAGTCTCAATCCCCATTTTAAAGATGAGGTAAGAGAGGTATAGCGAAGTGAAGTGACTTGCTCAAGGTCACACAGCAGACAAGTAGCAGAGCTGGGATTAGAACCCATGACCCCCTGACTCCCAGGCCCGGGGTCTCTCCACTACACCATGCTGCTTCTACACAATCCTCCCTCCTGCCTGGAACTCCCTTTTCCTTCATAACTAAGAGACGAGCAATCTCCCCATCTTTAAAGCCTTATCAAAATCTTCAGTCCTCCAGGAAGCCTTACCTGATTAATCTCTCATCTCCCCGCTCTATTCTCCCTCCCTTTTGAGAGGCCTACACACTTGAGTCCATATCCCCTAAGTACTTTAAGACCCCATCCCAACCTCTATCCCATTTATGTACATATCCTTATGCTCCATGGCTTCCCCTATCTGTAGCTGGATTGTAAACTCCTTTAGGGAAGCGGGGATGGTCTCTACCTCTGCTACTGTACTGCTCCAAACACTAAATACAGTGCTCTGCATAAAACAAGCACTCAGTAAAAAATCATTCATTGATTAGGAATCACAAACACAATTATCCGCGGCTAAAAGCAGGCCACTGAGGCTCAGAGGGGTTTAGGATCTGCCCGAGGTTACACAGAATGATGAAGAGCAGATTCAAAAAAGAATTCTGGCTTCTGACTGCCTACATCAGGCTGTGCGGCAGTCAAGGAGATGTGCTGAAACGGCCACGGCCAAGACACTTCACCCTGTCTCTCACCATTTTGCTATCCTATACACGCCCAGAGTCTTCCAAATCCAATAGCCCAGCTCCCCCCTCCATCACATCACTAAATTAGCCATCACATATTAGTAATGAATAAAGATATCCTTAAGCCTAATCATGGCATCTATTCTGATGGCAATAGCCCCGCTCCCTCCCCTCCCTCAACCCATCAACCAGGATGGCTGATTCTTGGTCATTGGTGCTTATATATTAGGAATGCTGTCCCAGGATAATGGTCTCAAGTTGGGTGAGCGTCTCAAGTTGGGTGAGCGCCCCCTTTTACCCACAAGCACGTCATCACTCTTCCCTCAATCCCAGTCACCACCACAAATCCGAGCCCTTTAATTCCAGAGCGCGTGATGCTAATCCTGTTAATAACATTCTCTTCCACTTATTTCCATCATACAAATGTTTAACAGTGTGACTCCTGTCACTTCCCGGGAGGTATCAGGATACAGAACAATAACCATCTCTCACCGTGCTGTTGGGGGTAAAGGCGCTTTGACTGATTGGCACATGAGAGCAGCCAATCAGAAATGTGACCTGGGCCCATTCATAAAAACACCACTTGGGAAGTGCGCTGGATTCTCTTTAGAGAATCCTTCCTAGAGGAATGTTGAATGAAAGTGCCATCAGCTTTCCCTAGGGTCATCTCAGACACCAGATGGAGGGAGGCCCAATAAAGGAAAAACTCTGCAGGAAAGCCCTCTCAGGTCCTACAGCCTACATACGTGGTTTCTGGGTTTCATCGGAGGAGAGGAATCCCGCCACAGAGAGCTGCTCGATTCATTTGTTACCATCCCTTCAGTTAAGAGAAATCAGGTTCCTTCCCGAAATTGTATGAGACAAGAGACTCTGTCAAGTGATCCACAGAGCTAGTGACAAGGGGGTCACACTCCCTTTTGCACATATTTTAGCACATATTTTGGAACTACTCTCTCAGCATTGATTTCCCCAGGTACCAGATGATAGGCAAGCACTAGCCCCTGACCAGATCCTGGCAAGAACAGTTAATTGCTCTGGCAACCCGCCCCAAATACTTAGTAAGAGGTTTAAATAGCTCCACAGTTCTGACAATGATGGGAACTGACAATCAAAAAAATAAAGGAAAAACTTCCTTTAGCATGCTTAGGAATAACACTCAGAATGAAAGATGGATACTACTACTGACAGATCCCGAGAGAAGTACTTTATAGTCACTTTTTCTTAGGAAAGTTTTCAGGTATTTGTGACCTTTAAAGGTGGATGAGAGAGGCAATATCAGAAACCACAGAAACACCGGGCAGCACATTAACCTACCCAATTTTCTTTTCAAAGCATTACCAAATAACTTGTTCCTTTGCATTCTAGCATTTGGAATTCTATATCGTTCATTTCCTCTTTTTTTTTCCATTCCACCAATAAAATGACCATCTGGTTGACTAGACCTTTCTGCCCTCTGAGAAACCATAATTTGGTGTCAACCTTTTTCTGTTTCAATAAACCCTCCTCTGCATAGCACTTGATGGCAATATCTACAAACGTGCATCCTTGGTGAGGCAAACCTGCTTCTGCAGAGAGTGGATTAATTAAGGCCGACAGACCGAGAACAGGGCAGAGATTCGGAGATTGGCAACATTCTCTTTAAACGCCCCTACCGAGCACAGCTGGAGGAATCAGGCCGAGTAAAAATACGAGGAGGATCGCGGGGAACTGAAATGCTCTGGAAATGTTTCCATGGAGCCTGTGATGGGGTTGCCTATGCATTGTTAAATGAGTGGAAAAAAGGAGAGCGATCCATTTCAGGGAATTAAAGGAGACAACTCTCAAAGGCAATCAATCAGTGGTACTGTTCGAGCACCAAGCACTGGTCAAGGGCAAGAGAAGCAAGACATACCCTCCCTGCCCTGGAGGAGCTCACAATCTCATGGGGGAAGTCGAGAGAAATGATGGACAATAACAGGAAGGAATTAAACTCTGCACAGCAAAATATTTCCATCAATCGTACTGATGGAGCGCAAGCAGCGTGGCTCGGTGGAAAGAGCTCGGGCTTAGGAGTCAGAGGTCATGGGTTCTAATCCCAGCTCTGCCACCTGTCAGCTATGTGACTTTGGGCAAGTCACTTCAATTCTCTGTGCCTCAGTTACCTCATCTGTAAAATGGGGATTAAGATTGCAAGCCTCATGTGGGACAACCTGATTACCTTGTATCTACCCCTGCGCTTAGAACAGTACTCGGCACACAGTAAGCGCTTAACAAATATCGACATTATTATGCCTTCTCTCTGACCTCCCTTCCTCCTCTCTCGCCCCGCTCCAGTCTATTCTTCACTCCGCTGCCCGGCTCATCTTCCTGCAGAAACGATCTGGGCATGTCACTCCCCTTCTTAAACAACTCCAGTGGTTGCCTATCAACCTCCGCTCCAAACAAAAACTCCTCACTCTAGGCTTCAAGGCTCTCCATCACCTTGCCCCTTCCTACCTCTCCTCCGTTCTCTCTACCACCCAGCCCGCACGCTCCGCTCCTCTGCTGCCCACCTCCTCACCGTCCCTCGGTCTCGCCTATCCCGCCGTCGACCCCTGGGCCACGTCCTCCCGCGGTCCCGCAACGCCCTCCCTCCTCACCTCCGCCAAACTGATTCTCTTTCCCTCTTCAAAACCCTACTTAAAACTCACCTCCTCCAAGAGGCCTTCCCAGACTGAGCTCCTCTTCTCCCTCTACTCCCTCTGCCACCCCTCCTTTTTACCTCTCCGCAGCTAAACCCTCTTTTTCCCTCTGCTCCTCCACCTCTCCCTTCCCATCCCCACAGCACCGTACTCGTCTGCTCAACTGTATATATTTTCATTACCCTATTTATTTTGTTAATGAATTGTACATCGCCTTGATTCTATTTAGTTGCCATTGTTTTTACGAGATGTTCTTCCCCTTGACTCTATTTATTGCCATTGTTCTCGTCTGTCCGTCTCCCCCGATTAGACTGTAAGCCCGTCAAACGGCAGGGACTGTCTCTATCTGTTGCCGACTTGTTCATCCCAAGCGCTTAGTACAGTGCTCTGCACATAGTAACCGCTCAATAAATACTATTGAATGAATGAATATGCGCTTGGGGTTTCCAAAATACACGGACTGACGACAGACGGGGGGGGGGGGGGTGTAAAAAGGCACCTCATTTCTAAATTTGCCCTGAGGTGACTGTGTTCCTTGGCCATTAGTTTCAAGTGGTCCTGAAACTAATTCACCTGTGGAAGAAGCCTGCTCTAACTGTAGACCCTCACACCCCAAAAGTAATCCATGCCAATTAGTAATGGATGCCAGCAGGAACCGAGAACTCTCCGCGGCCGAGAGTTGTCCTGCTTGCATCCCTCCCCACTTTCAAACGCAATGGGAGCTTCGGTGATTAGCCTGGGGGAGCGGAAATTCTCTTCTTTCTTCTGCGGCAACGACGAGGACAGGCGAACTCGGGGAGGAAGCTCGAATTACAGAAGCTTTCGCAGTTTCATCGGCCTCCCCCTGCCCCTTTCCTCCCCGAAGAACGGGGAGAGCGAGCGCGGAGGAGACCCAAGGTGGGGGGTGGGAGGGGGAGGAGGGGGTGCCCTGTGGGGAGAAGTCGCCCCCCTCCAACCTGTTGCTAAGTGACGAGCCGCACCACGTGCTCGCCCCCCACCCCCCCGAGACCTCGGATCGGCTCCCTCCCCCCGCCCCCCGGGCGGCGCAGCACACGGGGCTTTGGAGGGAGTCTCCTTTCAAAACCAAAGAAAACAAAACAATCCGGTGGGTCCCAGCCACACTGCAAACAAAAGGTGGTGCGGCCCGGGCGGGGCCGGGGCCCCCCGCCCGGTGGCCGGGACCCCGGGTCGGGTCCTCCTCCCGCTGGCCGCGGGGCCGGCCTGGGCACCTCCCCACCGCCCACCGCCCCCCGCCCCAGGCCTGCTTTCCTCCACGCCTCCGCGTTTGCGTTCGGTTGGTCCGGCGCTGTCTATGTAAACCCCTCGCCCCACCCCCCGATCGATCGATCGATCGATCGATCGCTCGGTCGAGAAATGAACTCCGGGGCAGCCCGGTACCGCATCTCCCCAGTGGAACTTAAAACCCCTCGAAGACACCCCGACAGACAATAACCACCCTCTCCCTCCCTCCCCTCGCCTCCAGCCTCCGCCCCCCCAACCCCGGGCTGGAAGGGAAGGGGGCGAGAGGGCTGGTTCCTCTTTCTTCCCACTGCGCCTTCGGGACCGGTGGGAGTGGGTTGGGAGGAGAAAAAGGCCGAGCTGGCCCCTTTCGCCTCACTCTGCACAAACGGCTGGGAAATCCACCCGCTCTCCGGCCCACGGTGGGGGCAGGAGGAGGAGGAGGAAGAAGAAGAAGACGGAACGGGGGTGGAGGGAACGAGGGATTGGAAGGAAGCTGCGGGGAGGGGAAATCCCGCAGGGGCTCCCTCGTAATAGCGCTACCCACGGCCGGGAAAAAAAGCCAGAGGGGATACATCCAGACCCGCCCCATCCCCCTTTGCTCATTTGCTTTGTTTGGGTTATTATTCTTGTTTTTCTGTCTAGGGAGTCGATTCGGGGGTTTATTCGGGCCAGCAGCTTCGCGGCGCGTTCCCCCTCCCCCGCCGCCCCCGCCCCGTGAAATGCACTCGCAAGAAAAGAAAGAGGGGGCGGGGGGGAGGGGAGACGGAGATGCTCCGACCCCTTCCCCACGCCCCGTCTGCCCTCCTCCGCCGCCCCACCTTCCCCAGCTCCCGGAGGGAGAGACCGAGAGACACGATGTATGCAGGTTGGGCGACGATACTGCAACGGAACGAACGAGCACAAAGCCCTCGGCGTCCGTCCGGCCGGCCGGCCCGGGGTCCGGAGGGGGGTGGGGGTTCGCAGGGGGCGGTTCCGGAGGGGGGAGCTGGGGGGTCCGGGTCGGGTGTGGGGCCCGCGGGGGCCCAGCACAGATGGGAGATAAGAACCGGGAACATATATGTCAGTCACTTACAGCGCAGCTCCCGCAGCAATATGTCTCCTGCCTCTGGCTGGATGTCTCCCTCTCTCCCTCTCTTCCCCCACCCCCCCGCCCCGCTCGCTTTCTCTCGCTCTCTCTCCCGCTCTCCCCCTGGCTCGCTCGCTCGCTCGCTCTCTCCCGTCTCAGCCGCTGGGTGAACTGGAACCAGTCGCCAGGCTGGGCCAATTCCCACAATGCACAGCGAGCCGCTCGTCACATCCCATCCCGGCCCGTGTCCGGCCCTGCCGCTCTCACCCCTCCTTTTCCTCCGCCCTCTCCCTGCGCACCTTCCCCGCCGGAGCGACCCATGAATACCCGTTCACCCGTCCCCCTCCCCTTATCTTCTCCCCCCTCCCCCTCCTTCCCTGCCTTCTCCCTCCCTTTCCTCCCCCCCTCATCCTCTCTCCCTTCTCCCTCCCTTCTTCTCCCCCTTTCACTCATTCATTCAATAGTATTTATTGAGCGCTTACTATGTGCAGAGCACTGTACTAAGCGCTTGGAATGTACAAATCGGCAACAGATAGAGACAGTCCCTGCCGTTTGACGGGCTTACAGTCTAATCGGGGGAGACAGACAAGAACAATAGCAATAAATAAAATCAAGGGGATGAACATCTCATTAAAACAATAGCAAATAAAAAGAATCCCCTTTCTTTTCCCCCTTCCCCTTCTCCTCCTTCCTCCTTCCCCCCGTCCCCCCCTTCCCTACGTCCCCCCAGGCCGGGGAGTGGGCCCCTGCTCAGCACCAGGCTCTAGCAGGTCTCCTGCCTCAGGGGCCATTTCACTCCTTGTTTTACTAATAACGAGGGTATTTGTTAAGCGCTTATTATGTGCCAAGCACTGTTCTAAGTTTACAATCTAGAGGGGGAGACAGTCATGAATAGAAATAAATACGGAAATTACTGAGAAGCAGTGTGGCCCAGTGAAAAGAGGCCGGGCTTGGGAGTCAGAGGTCATGGGTTCGACTCCCGACTCTGCCACTAGTCAGCTGTGTGACTGTGGGCAAGTCACTTAACTTCTCTATGCCTCAGTTACCTCATCTGTAAAATGGGGATTAACTGTGAGTCTCACGTGGGACAACCCGATTACCCTGTATCTACCCCAGCGCTTAGAACAGTGCTCTGCACATAGCAAGCGCTTAACAAATACCAACATTATTATTCCTGCGCCCCCCTGCCGCCCCATCTTCGACCCAGGCGGGTGAAAGCAAGGCCCCTCCGGCGCCCGTGTCCGATGGGGGCGTCGTTCCGCCCCCTCTGCTTCCCTCTCCCCCCCGCTATTCATTAATAATAATAATAATAATGTTGGTATTTGTTAAGCGCTTACTATGTGCTGAGCACTGTTCTAAGCGCCAGGGTAGATACCGGGTCATCAGGTTGTCCCACGTGAGGCTCACAGTCTTAATGCCCATTTTACAGATGAGGTAACTGAGGCCCAAAGACGTTAAGTGACTTGCCCACATTCACACAGCTGACAAGTGGCAGAGCTGGGATTCGAACCCATGACCTCCAACTCCCAAGCCTGTGCTCTTTCCACTGAGCCGCGCTGCTTTTCTAGTATTTATTGAGTGCTTTTACTATGTGCAGAGCACTGTACTATCCACTTGGAATGAACAATTCGGCAACAGAGACAATCCCTGCCCAATGACGGGCTTACAGTCTAATCGGGGGAGACAGACGGACAAAAACAAGACAGCATAATCACGATAAATTGAATCGAGGAGATGTACACCTTATTAACAAAATAAATAGGGTAATAAAAATACAGACAAATGAGCAGAGTGCTGAGGGGAGCTATGGCTAAGCGCGTTCGGGCAGAGGGCCAGACGCCCCGGGGACCGCACTTGTCTCCACCCACGTCCCTCCGGGAGCCTGGGGCCGGTTGGAGGGCTCGAGTGGGCGAGGCTGAACCTGCAGCTGGGCCCGGGCACCGCCCTCCCCGACCCTGGCAACTTGTTTTCTTCATCCGTTCGCCTCAGCCCTCCCCCTCCGCCAGCGCTGTGGGGCAAAAGGGGGAAGTAAAGCCGAGCAGTGCGGAAGGGAGCACCTAGAATGAGAGCCAGATCGCCCGTTTCCCTGTAAATTGTTTCAGAGCAGATGCATTAGGGTTTCTTCGGAAGCTGAGCCGTGCGGCCCATGGGACGGGGGGCTCCCTGGAGCCTCGAGTGGTGGACTGGCCCCATTGGCGTGTGTGCCTAGGAGGGGACTGGCCCCAGACCCGATAGTACAGACTGCACGTGGTCCGGCGTGGCCCATGTCCGCGGGGAGCAGCGGCCCCCAAAAGTTGCACAGTGTTCTCTCCATGCCCACTCTTTCGGCTGGTTGAATGTAGCCTCCAACCCGGGCTAGGGACCAGACGGTTCCCCATGGCTCCCACGGGCTGCAGGGTGAGCTGAAGCCCGCCTTGTTGGGCAGTTTCAGCGTGGCTCAGTGGAAAGAGGCCGGTCTTGGGAGTCAGAGGTCATGGGTTCGAATCCCGACTCTGCCCCTTGTCAGATGTGTGACTGTGGGCAAGTCACTTCACTTCTCTGTGCCTCAGTTCCCTCATCTGTAAAATGGGGATGAAGACTGTGAGCCTCACATGGGGCAACCTCATTCCCCTGTATCTACCCCAGCGCTTAACAAATACCAACTTTATTATTATTATTATTGATCCCCATTTAGGGATATGCAGTCAGGTCTACCACAGCATATCGTTCTGCTCTGCCGTCTGTCTCCCCCGATTAGACTGTGAGCCCGTCACTGGGCAGGGATTGTCTCTGTTGCCGAATCGTTCATTCCAAGCGCTTAGTAGAGTGCTCTGCACATAGTAAGCGCTCAATAAATACTATTGAATGAATGAATATGCGTGCTCACCACCACACTGGCTAGAACGCTACTGAGCAATTAGGGAACATCCCCGAGTGAATGTGTCCGGGTGCTAAGTAATTGTTTTCTCCTTGTTCGTAACTTAATGCCTGTCTTCCCCTCTATCCCTTATGGGCAGGGATCCTGGCCACCAACTCTATCGACCTGTACTCTCCTAAACACTCAGTACGGTGGCTCGAACGACAGAAAGTGCTCAATGAGGACCACTAGTCGATCGATGGTTGGAGGGGAAGAGTCTGTGCAGAAACACTAAGAATTAGCAACCTATGAAGGGATTAGAAAGGCTTAAAGTCTCCTCCAGATACACGGGTTAGAAGATGTGTATCTTTTAACACATCCGGCTTTCATGGTTTACTATAAATCAAAAGATTTTGATAGGCTATTTATTTTTGTGGATGGGGAGGAGGCTTGACCTAAACATCCAGTTTGCTAAAACGGAAAACCTAGACGTTTCAATTAAGTTAACAACTCAGAACACCTCCACCTTGCTTTTTTTTTCTGAAGAAAGGGGAAGTCCCTCTATCTCTTTTCTGCCAGAAAGAGACCAGAAGTTCCAGGCAAAAGGACCAGGAGAAAATGAACAGCTACTCACCCCTTTTGAAATGAACCAAGTCCAATTCCACCCACAGGGATAGCATAAATCTACTGAGTGTTTGCTGAAGGGGTTTGTCCTCCGAACTCTGCCATGGGGAGAGGTACTGTTAGTCTTTGGCAAAGGTGGTAGAACTCTCCCTCACCTGGTGGTGGTCCCTTCGAAACTGACTCTGTAACTCTTTGCATCTGTGAGCTGGGATGAAATGTTTCACGTGGCACAGAAATACCGCATGAATGTTTCTTTTCATTGTTGTACTGTACTCTCCCCAGGGCTTAATACAGTGCTCTGCACACAGTAAGCACTCAGTAAATGCAGTTGAATGAATGAACAAAATGATTGGCATTATGGAAAGAGGGCAACATGTGGGGAAACTTTGGTTTAAATTCCAAGTAAAAGTCCTCCTTTTAAAGCAGGTGACTTCCCCCCGCCCCTTCTAAAATACTGCCCCTTCCACTGCGTTTAAGAGCAGTGCGTTCTGTAAAATGTCATTTTAATGTGGGAACTTTACAATATAATTGAATAAACAAATTAGTTAATCAATGGTTTTCAGTGTCAGAGGACAGGACACATGAACACCAGCTCCCACAGCAAGAGGAACTTCTTTCTTTTGTTCCATTCTTAAAAAAAAAGGTTACTTTTGCATAAATCCCTACCACCAATAACTAAAATCTGATGGGATTATATCATAGAGTAACGCCCAGGGTCCTAGCTACCAAACAGCCACCTTTAACATATGTGTATTTATTTATGTCCATCCTCAGAACTTGTCTATATAGTAGTATTTATATAGCACCATTCTGTAGTATCCTACAGAAATGCTCTGGGCATGTCACTCCCCTCCTCAAAAACCTCCAGTGGTTGCATATCAACCTTCACACGAAACAAAAACTCCTCACTCTTGGCTTCAAAGCTCTCCATCACCTTGCCGCTTCTTACCTCACCTCCCTTCTCTCTTTCTACTGCCCACCCTGTACACTCCGCTCCACTGCCGCTCACCTCCTCACTGTCTCCTGTTCATGCCTATCCCACCGTCGACCCCTGGCCCACGTCCTACGGCTGTCCTGAAATGCCCTCCCTCCTCACATCCGCCAAACTATCTCTCTTCCCCTCTTCAAGCCCTACTGAGAGCTCACCTCCTCCAAGAGGCCTTCCCAGACTGAGCCCCCCTTTCCCTCTATTTCCCTTCCCTCCCCCCCCCCTCAGCACTGTGCTCATTTGTATATATTATTTATTACCCTATTTATTTTGTTAATGAGGTGTACATCCCCTTGATTCTATTTATCTTGATGATGTCTTGTTTTTGTTTTGTTCTGTTTTGTTTTGCTGTCTGTCTCCCCCATTTAGACTGTGAGCCCATCATTGGGCAGGGATGGTCTCTATCTGTTGCCGAATTGTACATTCCAAGCACTTAGTACAGTGCTCTGCACATAGTAAGTGCTCAATAAATACTACTGAATGAATGATTGAATCATTATGTGCTTACTATGTACAAAGCCAGGGAAATGAATAGGTGGATAGTCTTCAGCCCCTAAGGGGGTCACAATCTGTAATGTAAATTCAAGTCAATATGTATATTAATTTACATGCAATTATTCCAATTACTCATATTTTTATGTTTGTATCCCCATGTGGGTGGGAAGCACTTCTCGTGCTTTTTTGTATTTTCTAAATCATGTGGTACAATGAATGGCACTCGATGGATGCTCAATAAATACCATTATAAATAATAATGATTGCAACCTTTCTAAAGTGTTTGCGTATTAATCACCTTACCTTACCCTCATAAAATTTCTGAGACGTAGGAAGAGGCAAATTTGATTTTCTCCAATTTGCGTATGAGGAAACCGAAGGTCAAAGAGGTTAAATCCATTTGCAGGTGGTTACCCAGCATGGCAATGGCAGAGATTGGATAAGAACTCAGCTCTCTTGGGTCTTAGATCCAATAGCAATAATAATTATTACTGTGGTATTTAAGCGCTTCCTATGTGCTAAGCAAATACCACAGTTATTATTATCGTTATCAGATACCACACTATCAGGTCGACACAGTTCCTGTCCCATAAGGGGCTCACAGTCTAAGTAGGAGGGAGAGCAGGTATTGTACCCCCTTCTTACTCCTAGGCCTGTGCTCTTTGCCATCAATCAAGCAGTGGAATTTATTGAGTGCTTACTATTCATTCATTCAATCGTATTTATTGAGTGCTTGTTGTGTTCAAAGCACTCTACTAAGCACTTGGGACAGTACATGATAACAATAAACAAACACATTCCCTGCCCAAACTGGGAGAGTACAATAAAACAGAATTAGCCAACACATTCCCTGCCCATACCGAGCTTACAGTCTACAGGGGGAGATAGACAATATAAATAAATCAGCAATTTATAATATCTAATTTAAAGATATGTACCTGAGTGCTGGGGGGTTGGGAGTGGGGCAGGTAACCTGGGCAAATGTCCAAGATCTAAGTGCATAGACCACACTAGTCCTCATTTTCACTAGGCCTGCGATTTAGCTGTTTTGGGGCAGAGGGCAATAGGTTATGTTGGAGGCAGACAATTTCCCCAAACCATGCAGTGAAAAGTCAGTGAGGCCATCGAACTGTTAAAATAACAGTAGTAAGGGAATAATAAGGTTTAGGAGCAGCATCCTTGACTCCTCTCCCTCATTCAACTCACATATTCAATCTATCACTAAATCCTGTTGGTTCAACCTTCACAACATCATGAAAATTCACCCTTTCCACTCCATCCAAACTGCTGCCAAGTTAATCCAAGCACTTATCCTATCCCACCTTGATTACTGTATCAGCTTCTTTGCTTACCTCCCTGCCTCCTGTCTTTCCCCACTCCAGTCCATAGTTGACTCTGCTGCCCAGATCCTCTACACTCTAAGCTCCTTGTGGACAGAAAATGTGTCTGTTTATTGTTATTTGTACTCTCCCAAGTGCTTAGTATGGTGCTTTGCACACAGTAAGTGCTCAATAAATATGACTGAATGAATGGATCACTGTACTAAGTATTCAGTCTGTGTTTCCCCACTCTTCAAGAACCTACAGTGGGTGTCCACCCACGTCTCCATCAACAGAAGCTCCTAACCCTCAGTTTAAATCATTCAATCACCTTGTCCCCTTAATAATGTTGGTATTTGTTAAGCACTTACTATGTGCCGAGCACTGTTCTAAGCACTGGGGTAGACACAGGGGAATCAGGTTGTCCCATGTGGGGCTCACAGTCTTAATCCCCATTTTACAGATGAGGTAACTGAGGCACCGAGAAGTAAAGTGACTTGCCCACAGTCACACAGCTGACAAGTGGCCGAGCTGGGATTCAAACCCATGACCTCTGACTTCAAAGTCTGTGCTCTTTCCACTGAGCCACGCTGCTTCCCCTTCTACCTCACCTCTCTACTTTCATATTACAACCCATCCCGCACACTTAGCTTCTCTAATACCAACCTACTCACCCTTGAACTCATCTATCTCTCCACTGACCTTTTGCCCATGTCCTGCCTCTAGCCTGGGACATCTTCCCTTTCCATATCCAACAGACAATCACTCTCCCCACATTCAAAACCTTGTTGAAGGTACTTCTCCTCCAAGAGGTCTTCCCTGACTAAGCCCTCAATTCCTCTTTTCCCACTCCCTTCTGCATCACCCTGACTTGCTCCCTTTACTCACCCCCACCCCAACCCCACAGCACTTATGTATCTATCTGTAATTTCTTTATTTATATTCATGTCTGCCTCCCTCTCTAGACTGTAATCTCATTTTGGGCAGGGAACATGTTTTATATTGTTGAGTGGTACTCTCCCAAGCCCTTGGTACAAGGCTCTGCTTACAGTAAACACTCAGTAAATATGATTGATCAGTTGATTGATTTAGCATCCCAAATTTTCCTTTCTATTTCATAGCATTTATTGAGCACCCCTTAGTGCAGAGCACTGTCCTAGGTGCTGGAAAGTACAGAATAATGAAGTGACATATTCTTGCCCACAAGAAGCTTACACTCTAATTACTTACAACACTGTCAGAATGAATAAATTGAGCAAACATATAAGCACCAGTACTCAGGAGGGTGTAATTTCATAAGTGGTAGAGTTGGCTGAAGGGACAATATGTTTCAGGATACTGGGAAATTAATTGGCAAAGCTTTTTGGAGGATGGCAGCGTGTCTCAGTGGGAAGAGCACGGGCTTTGGAGTCAGAGGTTGTGGGTTCTAATCCCAGCTCTGCAATTTATCAGCTGTGTAACTTTGGGCAAGTCACTTAACTTCTCTGTGCCTCAGTTCCCTCATCTGTTAAATGGGGATTAAAATTGTGAGCCTCACATGGGACAACCTTTCATTCATTCAATAGTATTTATTGAGCGCTTACTATGTGCAGAGCACTGTACTAAGCGCTTGGGATGAACAAGTCGGCAACAGATAGAGACAGTCCCTGCCGTTTGACGGGCCTACAGTCTAATCGGGGGAGACGGACAGACGAGAACGATGGCAATAAACAGCGTCAAGGGAATTGGGAAAGGCCTCTTGGAGGAGATGTGACCTTAATAAAGCTTTGAAGGTGGAGACAGTGGTGATCTGGCATATCTGGAGGCTGGAAAGAGGTCGGCGGCGAGTAGATGAGATTAGGGCAAAGTGAGCAAGCTGGAGTTAGAGGAGTAAAGTGTGCCAGCTGGAGAGTAGTAGGAGATCAGTGAGGAAAGGTAGGAGGGGGCAAACTGCCTGAGAGCTTTAAAACCAATGGTAAGGTGTTTTCTTTCCCAACATTTCCCTGGTCTCAACAGGTCCTGTCAGGGTAATGTCAGTATTTCTAGCCAGGAACAGGAAGGGGCAATGTCTATCTTCCTGAAAAAAGAGTTAGTTGATCAACAATATTTACTAACAAATATTCACTAAGTGCTTGGGAGAAAGCAATGAAGGAAAAAGGCAAGATCCCTGACCACAGTGAACTTGTAATCTGAAATAGGAGGCAGACACAATCTCCTTCATGGATAAAAGAAAGTGCTTTGCATGTAGGGGTAACATTGACCTCTGCACTCCCCAACATGCTAAGGCTTTGTTCCCAACATACCTTGTGTCAGTGGGGTGCTAAGGACCCCAGCTGTGACAGAATCTGGTCTCCACAAAATGTAGAATGTTGCTAACTCTGGAGTAGTTGGTTTAACAGTTATGGCTGGGATTGTTGGCTTCAGAGCTGCAAGTAATAGTAGCAAAAGTATTTATTAAGCTCTTACTGTGTGTAGAGCTCTGTACTAAGTGCAAAGAGAAAATATGCAGGTGGGAATTGGGAGGTCACAGCTGCCTCTTCTCCTCTAGCCAGAGTGTGGACCTCCTTTCCCTTTTCCCTTTTCCCTTTTCCCTTTTCCCTTTTCCCTTTTCCCTTTTCCCTTTCCCTTTCCCTTTCCCTTTCCCTTTCCCTTTCCCTTTCCCTTTCCCTTTCCCTTTCCCTTTTCCCTTTCCCTTTCCCTTTCCTTCTTTCTTTTTTTATCACAGTCCTTGCCTTCTATGTTGTTTGGAGGTTTTTATTGTTTCATTTCCCTAATGTGTCTGTCACCAGTCCTATGCCCTCTCCCCATTCAGCCTCTATTTTTAGATTGTAAGATCTTCCCTAGAGGACCATTTCCTACCTGTGCATTTTCTCCCTAGAGCTTACTATAGTGCTTTGCATATAATAAACACTGAATAAATATCATTACTACGACCCTCCCATAGACTGTGGTTTAATATTGCAGCGGTCCTATCACTCATTCAAGACTTCTCTGAGAAATCTAAGGGGTGAGATGGAGTTCATCCTTCAGTGTCACTTATCAGCTCAAGAGGTTGGGAATTGCTGAAAACATTTCTTCATTGAGGATTTAGAGCCTGTAACTACAACGATGATCAGACAAATAGAAGCCGCCATTTGTGCTAAACTATGACTGAATTCTATTTTTTGTCTAAAGCAATCTAACCACGAATGGGCTTTTGATTTATGCAGAGGATACCCAATTTGGCAAGGGTAGGAATATTTTGGTCAGAATATTTTGGCGAGGTTTATGAACTTTAATTCTAAGTAGGCGTTACGTTAAATAGATGAGAATTAGGGGCAGGAAAACTCTTTTCCCTAGTATGATAGATTCAAACTTAATATCTTGATTTTTGTTTTCTCTTGCTCTCCTCTGGTGTTCACAAGAAAGTGGAAAACAGCCCTAAATCTTACTAAGCCTCTCTGGGTGTCATGTTCAACAATGATTTTACACAGAGGTTTAGGGGACAGTAATGACCCTGAGACTGCAGGGTCAGAGAGACTGTTCTGTGACCACAGACTGCACCTCTTCTCACTACCATCCATTTCACAACACAAGCCACTGTGTCATAGTAATGTGTGGAATAGTAGAAATAATAGTAGTAATAATATTTATTAAGTACCTACTATACAACACTATTAAGTGCTGGGAAAATAATACACAAATGGCATTTCTGCTGAGCACTTCCTAGGTGTCGGACACTATATTAAACGCTGGGGTAGATGCAAGATCATCATCAGGTCAGACAGTTCCTATCCCACACAGTTCCTATCCCACATCCCATAGAGGAGCAGCGTGACCTAGTGGCAAGAGCAATGGCTTGGGAGGCAGAGGTCATGGGTTCTAATCCCGGTTCCGCTGCTTGTGACCTTGGGCAAGTCACTTATCTTCTCTGTACCTCGGTTACCTCATCTGTAAAATGGGGATTGAGACTGTGAGCCCCACGTGGAACAACCTGATTACCTTGTATTTACTCCAGTGCTTAGAGCAGTGCTTGGCACATAGTAAGTATTTAACAAATACCATCATTATTATGTAGCTCAGCGTCTAAGTAGAAGGAAGAGATTTGGAATCCCCATTACATAGATGATGAAACTGAGACCCAGAAAAGTTAAGTGATTGGCCCAAGGTCACAGCAGGCAAGTGGTAGAAATGGGATTAGAACCCAGGTCCCCTGACTCCTAGGCCTATGCTCTTTCCACTGGGCTACTCTGTCCTTGGTCCCCTAGGGGCCCACAACCTAAGAGTAAGGTGGAGAAATGTTGGGCAACAGACAATGGGGGGATGGAATAATATAAACACAAAAACTACATAAAAGACAAAATTCAGAATTCTATAGATCAGGCAGTAGGGCTCTCAGGGGGCAGCATTCCTGGTCTTCCACAATCCTTTCCCAACCAAAACTACCCAGTGTTCAAAAATTTGTAGTTCATTCATTCAGTAGTATTTATTGAGCGCTTACTACGTGCGGAGCACTGTACTAAGTGCTTGGAATGCACAATTCGGCAACAGATAGAGACAATCCCTGCCCACTGACGGGCTTACAGTCTAATCAGGGGAGACAGACGGACAAAAACAAGACAACTTAATAGCAATAAATAGAATCAAGGGGATGTACACCTCATTAACAAAATAAATAGGGTATTAAAAATATATACAAATGAGCACAGTGCTGAGGGTAGGGGAAGGGAGAAGGAGAAGAGCAGAGGGAAAGGGAGGAAAGGGGGCTTAGCTGAGGGGAGAAAAGGGGGGGGCAGAGAGGCAGCAGAGGGAGCAGAGGGAAAAGGGAAGCTCAGTCTGGGAAGGCTTCTTGGTAGAGGTGAGCTCTCAGTAGGGCTTTGAAGAGAGGAAGAGAGTTAGTTTGGTGGAGGTGAGGAGGGAGGGCATTACAGGACAGTGGGAGGACGTGGGCCAGGGGTAGATGGTGGGATAGGCGAGAACGGGGGACGGTGAGGAGGTGGGTGGCAGAGGAGCGGAGCCTACAGGGTGGGCAGTAGAAAGAAGGGAGGAGAGGTAGGAGGGGGCAAGGTGATGGAGAGCCTTGAAGCCTAGAATGAGAAGTTTTTGTTTTGTGTGGAGGTTGATGGGCAACTACTGGAGGTTTTTATGGAGGGGAGTGAGATGCCCAGAGCATTTCTGCAGGAAGATGATCCGGGCAGCGGAATGAAGAACAGACTGGAGTGGGGAGAGACAGGAGGAAGGGAGATCAGAGAGAAGGCTGACACAATAATCCAGCCGGGATATTATGAGAGCCTGTACCAGTAAGATAGCCGTTTGGGTGGAGAGGAAAGGGCAGATCTTGGCGATATTGTTAAGGTGAGACCAGGCCTTGGTGACGGATTAGATGTGTGGGGTGAATGAGAGAGCTGAGTCAAGGATGACACCAAGGTTGCAGTCTTGAGAAATGGGAAGGATGGTCATACCATCCACAGTGACAGGGAAGTCAGGAAGAGGACAGAGCTTGGGAGTGAAGATAAGGAGCTCAGTTTTGGACATGTTGAGTTTTAGGTGGCAGGCAGACATCCAGGTGGAGACATCCTGGAGGCAGGAGGAGATATGAGCCTGAAGGGAGGGGGAGAGAATAGGGACGGAGATGTAGATTTGTGTGTTATCTGCATAGAGATGATAGTTGAAGCCGGGAGCGAATGAGTTCACCAAGGGAATGAGTGTAGATGGAGAACAGAAGAGGGCCAAGAACTGACTCTTGAGGAACTCCTACAGTGAGAGGATGGGAGGGGGAGGAGGAGCCTGTGAAGGAGACCAAGAATGAATGGCTAGAAGTGGGAGGGATGACTTTGGGGAGCTCAGACCTGACTGTGTTCATTTTCGTGATGAAGTAGGTGGCCAGTGTGGTGACTGCAGCTCAAATCCCCTGCCTTCCTGCATGCACAGGGAATACTGGGGACAGGGGCCCCACATAGCACATTTGGAAGGGAGCAGTAGGTGAGTCAGTGCGGAAGCTTCATTGTAAATTATCACCACTACTGCAAAAACAATTGAAGCGCATAGCCTGCTGGCTAGGAATAGGACATACTTTAACATAACATTTGTGTCTGTTTGATGCTCACCCCAAATGGCGAGGACCAGAAAAGGGGCATAACTGAATTTTCATAGAAAAATAAATTCTCAACCCCAATTCCACTAACAACTCAAGTGCCACCTTTTGCAGTTTAATTGTCAAACTGAAGAACCACTCCTTTATACAGCCTAGATGTTATATAGTTGTAGACTGTGAGCAGTTGTGGCCAGGGATTGTCTCTATTTGTTGCTGAATTGTACTTCCCAAGTGCTTAGTACAGTGCTCTGCACACAGTAAGTGCTCAATAAATACAACTGAATGAATACAGCTGACAATGATGGCTCATCATTGAAAAAGAATCCCTGGTCAATTACTTAAGCTTGCCCATTTTCACTGGTTTTGGAAATACAAAAACTGTAAACATGGTCTTTGGATAATCTCCCTCACCCCAGGGAAAGATGCTTGAGGATGGTTTCTGGGTTCTTTAGCATCTAATCCAAATTTTACATCCATTAATTAACTCCTCTCTCTTATTCACTTTCCTGCAGCATCAGAATGTCATTTAAGCTGAGTATATGTGCATGACCCTATCCTCAGTACTCATGGGCTTGTGCATATTTTGATTTATCATTTATATCTCTATACATGATCTATCTATATAGATCTTATCTATCTATAAGAGAAGCAGCGTGGCTCAGTGGAAAGAGCACGGGCTTTGGAGTCAGAGGTCATGAGTTTGAATCCCAGCTCTGCCACTTGTCAGCTGTGTGACTGTGGGCAAGTCACTTAACTTCCCTGTGCCTCAGTTACCTCATCTGTAAAATGGGGATTAAGACTGTGAGCCCCACGTGGGACAACCTGATTCCCCTATGTCTACCCCAGCGCTTAGAACAGTGCTCAGCACATAGTAAGCGCTTAACAAATACCAACATTAGTATTATTATTATTATTACAGTGATTGATACAGCTATTTTGTCCAGTTGGACTGAACTGCTTCCTGCTTTATTCTTCCATCAATCAAGATTTGTCAAATCATATTAATCTATCTCCCCTTTTAGATTCTAAGATCTTGAGGGCAAAAATCACATGTCTTGCTACTGTGCTACTCTCCCAAGGGCTTAGTACAGTGTCTATCTTTCAGTAGACACTCAATAAATGCCATGTGGGACATGCTTGTCTTGAATCTAATCCAGACCTCAGTACAGGCTTGTCACATAGTAAGCGCTAAACGAATGCCGTAATTATTATTATTTGATAGAGCGTTTCCAGGACAGATAGAAGTATTTTACTAATGGAGGATGCAACTTCCTTATCTATCTCTAGAGCCAGATTTCAGATCATTCTTCTGCCTGATCTTTTTGATGTTCTTCTTGTTCCAAATCTGCTGCACCCACACTTCACCAAGGTTCAAGTAACTGGTTTGATGCCAAACCAGAGAAGCAGCGTGGCTCAGTGGAAAGAGCACGGGCTTTGGAGTCAGAAGTCATGGGTTCGAATCCCAGCTCGGCCACTTGTCAGCTGTGTGACTTTGGGCAAGTCACTTAACTTCTCGGTACCTCAGTTACCTCATCTGTAAAATGGGGATTACGACTGTGAGCCCCACGTGGGACAACCTGATTCCCCTGTGTCTACCCCAGCGCTTAGAACAGTGTTCGGCATATAGTAAGCGCTTAACAAATACCAACATTATTATTATTATTATTAAACATTCCTTTCCAGCCAGACTTGGAGAGATTATAAAGCAAAACTAAATCTACAGGATGGGAAAGTAAGAGTATAAAAGTATGAAAGTATAAAAGAGTATAAAAATATTTGGGGCTTTCTCACCAGTTTTACGAGATCAGGCATAGGAGATCTATTATGCATCAAGACAACAAAACTTTATGCACGAAGCTGCTTTCCTCCAAAATACGGCCCTGCCTTCCTTGACATACTCTCACCCTTCTTAAAAGGCATTTGAAAGTAACTGCTTCTGCATAGTATAAAGACCCAGTTTGACGCCATTTCAGATGTAATAATATACACTGACTTCACATACTATAAACAGGAAAATGGATTTGTTCTTCTATTGTAATTTAAAGACCTCGAGCTAGTAGAGATGTATGAGAAGAATATGTCTAATAAAATCCCCTGTGGTGAGGTTAGGAAAACACCATTGCTTTATTATATTCCCTTTAAATGTTCATTTCCATGGCACCAAGGAAAAAAGGACAAAAATGTCATCATCAGCATGGTTCCCTTTCAGTGTTGTATGCCGAACCATACCTTCAGCCAATAGACTGTATGTCTTCCCAAATTGTTTCATTTCAACATCAAAAATGTTCCCCTGTTAGACTAAGCTCTTTGTGCTGTTGTACTTCTCAAGCACTTAGTAGAGTGCATCATACTCAGTAGTAGTGGTAATCAACAACTCAATCAATCAATCGTATTTATTGAGCATTTACTTTATGCAGAACACTGTACTAAGTGGGAGAGTACAATAACATAATCGGTAGGCACATTCCCTGCTTTCAGCAAGCTTACAGTCTAGTGGGGGAAAGATACATCAACATAAATGAGTGAATTTGTGGGTATGTACAAAAGTGCTCTGGGGCTGAGGGAGGAGTGAATAAAGCGTGCAAAATCAAGTGCCCCCTGGTACTATTACCTAGTAGTAGTAATCATATGTATTTAGCGTTTACCCCAAGCAGAGCACTGTACTAAGCATTGGTAAAGGATATACCAGTGGTAAATAGGCATGACCTCTAGGCTTTCAGTCCATCCCAATATTATTACTGGTATTTAAGAAACTCCATCTAGCAGTTCCACAGCAACCTAGCATCTTTGATGATAATGGAACCTGTTAAGCACTTACTGCGTGCCAAGCAGTGTACTAAGCATTGAGGTAGATGCAAGATAAACACCCCCGAATGTACTTCCATCAGTTTGCAGTCAACTAAATCTCCCTGCATTCAGTTTGTCTTGGAGTAATAGATGGGATTTCTTAAACATCTCTTCATAGGCAGGATCCACCTTGTCAGAATTTTGGCTTCAGATATAAGATTCCAGAGCAAAGTTCAGAAGTGGCAAATCCCTGCTGGTTTAGAAGCCAGGACTTGGTCCCCGTTGATTGGCATAATCTTGGAAAGGCCGGGACAAAATTTGGGGTTAGCCACAGGGCTAAATGGACCATTCTGTTGAAGAGTTCAAAGCACTTCATACCTATGATTTCAATGTTTCATATTTAAAATAATAACTGTTATATTTGTTAGGTGCTCACTATGTGCCAAACATTTGACTCAGCTCTGGAGTAAATATAGTCAGACACAGGCCCTGTCCCACATGGGGCTCACAGTTAAAGTCAGAGGGAGAACAGGTATTAATCTGCATTTTACAGATGAGGAAACTGAGGCACGGGGCAGTGACTTGCCCAAGGTCACACAACACACCAGCAGTCGATCTGGGATTAGAAGCCAGATCCTCTGAATCTCAGCCCCATGCTCTTTCCACAAGGCCATAGTTCTTGCCTAATAATTTAATAAATTATTATTAAAGATTTTATAGAAGCAGTGTGCCAACTGGCCTTTTTAATGCTCAGCCCGAGGGTGTTACGGGTGACAGTTTCCTTTGAAGGAGAAGAAGTTCAGCCCATTAAAGATAACGTTCAATTTTATTCCACATATTCTGTTTATTGCCTTTTGGCATAGGTTGTTAAAATAAATGAAATGAGTTTAGTTTTCCACTTAGATGCCAACTCTATGAGGGCAGCCCCCAGGGTTTTCCAGATGTGTGTGTGTGTGTGTGTGTGTGTGTGTGTGTGTGTGAGAGCTGTCTTTGTCTACCTGCAGCTGTGTGCACCTGGCTTTCAGCCTTGTTATCCTAGGGTTGTGAAGGGAACTAGGAGATTTTATGCTGAGTTTTAAAGATCCCAAATCTGGTTTTCCTGACCCATCAGCTCTTCAAGGCCTGGCCGCCCCACATACCTTTGGCTTCTTGGAATGAGCATGGGCTTGAGAGTTTCTAATCCCAAATCCGCCACTTGCCGCTGGGTAACCTTGGGCCAGTCACTTAACTTCTATGGACCTCACTTTCCTCATCTACCAATACCTGTTCTCCCTCCTACTTAGACTGTGAGGTGAGACAGGGACTGTTTCTGACCTGATTAGGCTCTATCAACCCCAGCGCTTGGTACAACTCTGCCATTTGTCTGCTGTGTGGCCTTGGGCAAGTCAGTTCACTTCTCGGTGCCTCAGTTAACTCATCAGTTAAATGGGGATTAAGACTGTGAGCCCGATGCGGGACAGGGACTGTGTCCAACCCGATTACCTTGTATTCATCCCCAGAGCTTAGTACGGTGCCTGACACATAATAAGCAATTAACAGATACCACAGTTATTATTACAGTGCTTGACACATGGTAGGCGCTTAACAAATACCACAGTTATTATTATTACCCCACCTCACACTATCTGCTTGTGCCTGTAAATAAACTCTGTTCCATCTCCTTCTCCACCCTCACAGTAATCTAGGGATTTCCAAAGATCAATGCTTTCATCAAGTCCCTTCCACACAGTGTGAACTCCCCTGCCCATTTTAATTAATTTTGTGGCGATTGCCCTTGATGATGAAATTTTCATCATTTTGGTCCAAATGGCCTAGGGAAGAAGTGAAGGGCAGACACACTCCCCAATTTACAGCAGGTAAAGCTAAGGTTTGGAGAATTTAAGACTTACCACTGTTACACAGCCTAGAACCAGAGAAGCCCAGATAAGAAACCAGTCTCTTTTCTCCTAATTCAATGGTCTTGACTCTAGTCCATGAAGTTTTCTTTTATCCTTGCCCTTATGGGCGGAATTTTCTTGAAGACAAGTGTTGTCTTGTGTTTCTCCTTAGGTAGAGGAGAGCATAGGAGCAAGAAGCCAGTTTAATCACGGTGTTCCTTGTACATCCTCAGAAATATGCTTTGATTTTTGAATCCTCTCATCTCAGAATTAATATGTAAACTTTGCTTGGGCGGTGATATCGAAGGATAAAGTGATAATACAGGCCGCCCACCAACGGCATAATAGTTTCCTGAAAATTGTGTCAAGTCGAGATGGTGTAAATTGGAAGCTATTTTGCCACTGGAACAATGATCTAAATGGGGAATTGATTCCTGAACCGAGGTCGGACACCCTGTATTAATCAAATTACCCAGAACTATTTACTCAGTCAATTGTAGATGTGTTAATAGAGCTGCATTTGTGGTTTGATATGGCATCATATATGGGTATTTGATACTTGATATGGGTTCCACAATAGGAGAACCTGTATTTATTTATTCATTTAAGTATTTGTTAAGCACTGATTATGTCAAGCACTGTTTCGAGCACTGGGGTACATACAAATTAATCAGGTGGGATATACGGCCTATATCCCCTTCTTTTTAGGTCAAGCCCATTCCTAAGTGAAGGCACCATAAACTTTTGAGGGTTGGGAACGTTTCTATCATCTCTTTTGTATTGCACTCTCCCAAGTGCTCAGTACAGTGCTCTGCACACAGTAAGGGTCAGAGAAGCAGCATGGCCTAGGCCAAGGAGAACGAGCGTGGGAGAAGGAGGACCTGGATTCTAATCCCGTCTCCCTCACTTGTCTGCTGCGTGACCTTGGGTAAGTTATTCAACTTCTCTGAACTTCAGAACTTCAGTGACCTAATCTGTAAAATGGGGATTAAGATTGTGAGCCCCATGTGGGACAGAGACTGTGTTCAACCTGTTTATCTTGTATTTACCCCAGTATTTAGTGCAGTGCTTAGCATGTAGTAAGTGCTTAACAAATGTCACTTGAAAAATAGCGCTCAATAAATACCATCAATTGATTGATTGTGAGCATTTTCTGGGGGCTATATTGGGTTGGTATCTTTTTTTGACTTTGTTACCCAAGAAGCTGAAAATCCATGGCATCAGGTCCTCATGGAAAATGAACTCAGCACTCTTGGTTGCAAGTAGTATATCAAAATACAAAATATAAAAATATAATAGTAGCTTTTGTCCTCTCCAGAGATCCAGGGGAAACCTTCACTCTGATTTCTCCACATCAAGGTGAGTCCTCTCTGGAACTGGGGAAGAAGGAAAACTTTCTACATCCTTGGAGTTCTAAAAGAGACATTTATGAGGCCCTGAATTCAGGACCATGGAAGAAGAGGGGCTTGGTAGTTATAATCCATCAGTCCAAGAATAGTATTTATCATGCACACTGGCTGAGTGCAAAGCACTGAACTGAAAAACTGGAATGATACAACAGAAACAAGATACTTATTCCCTACCCTCTAAGAGCTCATAATCTCATGGGGAGGGCAGGGAACAAACAAGAATCACCTACCAACAGTGAGAGCAGGAGAAAGAAGATATACAGTATAAATGAGTCAACCAGTGAATATGCTGTGGACTACACACATGTATAGATGTGATGAGGATGAAAAGAAGATATAATAATAATTATTATGGTATTTGTTAAGGGCTTACTATGTGCCAAGCACTGTTCTAAATCCTGGAATAGCTAATGGTAGCTGTTAGATTGATGAGGCATGGGAGTAAAGGATTAATTAGGGTGGCTTCCTGAAGGAGTTGGCAAAGAGCTCTCGAGCTCCTCTTCTCCCACTCCTATAATGTAATTTATCGCAGCAGCGGGGCCTAGTAGAAAAAGTGTGGGGCTGGGACCCGGTAGATCTGGGTCTTTATCCCCACTCTGCTGTTTGACCTCAGGCAAGTCCCTTAACAGTTTAGTGCTTCAGTTTCCTCATCTGCAAAATGGGATAAAATACATGTTCTCCCTCTCCCTTGGAAACAAGCTCCATGTACAGGGACTGTGTTTTGTCTGATTATCTTGTTTCTACCCTAGTGCTCAGTACAGTGCTTTGTACACAGTAAGTGTTTCACGAATACCACAATTATTATTATTGTCTCTAACTGAGAGTACTATCAAAGGCCATTCTTCAAGAGTGTTAGCATTATCTCTCCCTTTTCCATTAAACATAGTAATTTCCTGGAAATGTAATTTGGGACCTAATAATTACAATAATGATAATTATAATTAACTTGACTGGTTGGCATTTGCACGTCATTTCCCCATCTAAAACCTGCAAGCACTGAGCATTCAATCCAAATTGTTTTTGACTGTAATTAGGGAACTGGGGAAACCAGCTAACAGCAACCCTGAGGGCTCTGAGAGTGGAAGTTTTTAACTTGGTTTCTTGTAGAGTAAGTAGTCAGACATGCATGCCACAAGGAAGAGCGTCACTGTGGTTCCGTTGCTTTTCAGTTACTCCTTGCCTTAATGATCCACATTGCCTCAAGAAATCAGCCTGTTTGCTCTTTAAGTTCTTTGTCTTGCTGTCCTCAAACCGGAGACATCTCCCAGCCAGCATAGGCATGAGTTGGTTTTGCAGTTGGTGGGGTGGTTTGCATTAAGTCGTTAGCTCTCTCTTGCCACCCCTTCAGCCAACTCTAGCACTTACGATCTAGCACTAGATTGATCCTTGAGGGCAGGGATCGTGTCTACCAACTTTATCGTATTATACTCTCCCAAATGCTTAGTAGAGAGTCTGCACACTGAAAGAGCGCAATCAGTCAATCAATGGTATTTATTGAGTGCTTACTATGTGCAGAGCACTGTATTAAACGCTTGGAAGAGTGCAATAGAACAGAATTAACAGACACATTCCCTGCCTGTAACGAGGTTATAGTCTAGAGGCTCGATAAATACCATTGATTGATTGATTGATTATACCCTCATCATCAGAAGTCACATATGCAGATGGACTTCAATTTTTTTCTTTTGACCCCTCTGGTTGAAAATATTTTTGTTTGTCTTCCAGGCTTAAGTGTAAGCTGCTTGGGAAACTTGTTTAATCTGTATTTCCCAAGCATCGAGAACAGAGGACTGCACCTAGGGGATTTTTTAATCCTATGTGTTAAGTGCTTATTACGTGCCAGATACTGTATCAAGCACTAAGAAGATATAAGATAATAATAATAATAATGTTGGTATTTGTTAAGCGCTTACTATGTGCCGAGCACTGTTCTAAGCGCTGGGGTAGACATAGGGGAATCAGGTTGTCCCACGTGGGGCTCACAGTCTTAATCCCCATTTTACAGATGAGGGAACTGAGGCACAGAGAAGTTAAGTGACTTGCCCACAGTCACACAGCCGACAAGTGGCAGAGCTGGGATTCGAACTCATGAGCCCTGACTCCAAAGCCCGTGCTCTTTCCACTGAGCCACGAAGATAATCAGGTTGGACATAGTCCCGGTGGCAGATGGGGCTCACAGTCTAAATCCCCATTTTGCAGATGAGGCAAGTAGACACAGAGAAGTGAAGTGGCTTGTCCAAGGTCACACAGCAGACAAATGGCCGAGTCAAGATTAGAACCCAGGTCCTTCTGATGCCCAGGCCTGTGCTCTATCCACTAGGCCATGTTGCTTCTCGCTAGTGAGCACTCGAGAATGTTACTGCTATTACGGCTACTATGACTCCTTCCCAGTTCCCCCATTCCCAGAGGGAGGCATTACAAGATGGCAGGTAGAAAGAATGGATACCATTTGTGGAAACATAATATTCTGTACCTGCCTCACCTAGTAGTTAAACCATCATGGAGTAGGGTATTCAGCAGAGTCGTCTTTCATCTTAGGAAAATCCTAATTCACGTAAAACATAAATCTCTATTCTTTACAGAATGAATCTAGGCTGTGAGTCCCATGTGGAACCCAGCACTTAGTCCCTGTGCTT
The DNA here is from genome assembly GCF_004115215.2 of Ornithorhynchus anatinus. Classification (NCBI taxonomy): domain Eukaryota; kingdom Metazoa; phylum Chordata; class Mammalia; order Monotremata; family Ornithorhynchidae; genus Ornithorhynchus; species Ornithorhynchus anatinus. Next base: position 45,557,561 of record NC_041749.1, read on the forward strand.
GGCACATAGTAAGTGTTTAACAAATACCACAATTATTATGACAAAAGGAAAGTTGTGTGGTGTTTTCTCTCTCCTTCTCCAAAGTCTTTAGCATTAGGAGTTACTGCTGAATAAAAGGAAATATTTGCAATAATTCATATTTCCTCAAGTTCTCTAGCTTTTAGGAAAAGGAGGAACCAGATATCATTTCTGAGAATACCAAATTGTGACCTTTTTTTTCTTTTTAATGGGGTCTGTTTAAAGTCTTATTATGTTCCAGGCCTGCAGTAAGTGCTGGGGTAGATACAAGCTTGGAAACAGTCCATGTCCCACATGGGGCAATGTGGTCTAGTGGAAGAGCAATGGTCAGGGAGCCAGAGGACCTGGGTTCTAATCACAGTTCCGCAAGTTGTCTGCTGTGTGACCATGGGCAAACAAGAAATTTAACTTCTCTGTGCCTCAGTTACCTCATCTGTAAAATGAGGATTAAGACTGGGAGTCTGTGTGGGGACATGGACTGTGTCCAACCTGATTATCTTGTATCTACCCCAGAGCTTCATACAGTTCCTGGCACATAGAAAGTGCTTAAGAAGTACCATTAAAAGAAAATGTTCTCCCAGCCTTAATCCCCATTTTAAATGGTGGTATTTGTTAAGCGCTTACTATGTGCAAAGCACTATTCTAAGCGCTGGGGGATACAGGGTGGTCACGTTGTCCCACGTGGGGCTCACAGTTTTAATCCCCATTTTACAGATGAGATAACTGAGGCACAGGCAAGTTAAATGACTTGTCCAAGGTCATACAGCAGACAACAACAGAGCTGGAATTAGAACCCTCGTCCTCTGACTCACAGGCCCTTTAACTTTCCATTAGGTCACACTACTTCCTGACTTTAGCTTGCTTCTGCTAGTTTAGGTCAGTCTTGCTCACTAATGGGAAACTCTGACAGAAGGCAAAGGGAAGAGGCTCACAATCTCATAGGCCTAGAATGTTTCAATTGCTCTGACAGGGGAAGGACACCAAAGTTCTCAGCACACAAAGCTTTCTAATTTGACCCATTTATGCAAGAAAGAGGAACTTAAGGTCTCGGTAATAATAGTAATCATTACTGTATTTGTTAAGCGCTTACACTGTTACCCAATCCTTTTACCAATGAACATTCCATTATTTGACAGGTCAGATACTGGGGTTGCCTCTTGAGGGAGATGCCTCCTCTCGGGCTGTTTTTTTTCTTTTACCTGCAATACTGACTTTTGTACCATTCTGGCTACCATTGTTGGAAGTTTGGTGGTCCCAATACAGTCAATGGGAGATTTATATTGCAAAAATGAGAAGCAGCATGACCTGACGGATAGAAGATGGGCTTGGGGAGTTAGGTGATCTGGCTTCTAATTATGGCTCTGCCACTTCTCTGCTGTGTGACCTTGAGCAAGTCATTTTGCTGTGGCTCAGTTTCCTCATCTGAAAAATGGGGATATGATACCCGATCTGCTTCCCCTCCTTAGACCGTGAGCCCCACATGGGTAGAAGCAGCATGGCTCAGTGGAAAGAGCATGGGCTTGGAAGTCAGAGGTTATGGGTTCTAATACTGGCTCTGCCACTTGTCAGCGGTGTGACTTTGGGCAAGTCGCTTAGCTTCTCTGGGCCTCAGTTACCTCATCTGTAAAATGGGGATTAAGACTGTGAGCCCCACATGGGACAACCTGATCACCTTATAGCACCCCCAATGCTTAGAACAGTGCTTCTCATATAGTAAGTGCTTAACAAATACCATCATTATTATTATTATTAGGGGCAGTGTCCATTCTCCTTATATGATATCTACTCCAGCACCTGGCATAGAGTAAACACTTAAAACATTCCACAATAAATCAATAGCAGGATGTGCTTTTTAATGACCTGACAAGCTGAGTTGTGAGGGAGTTCATCCGGATTTGGCTCCTTTAGGTTTTAAGCTCCTTGAGGAAAAGGAGTCTTATTTTCTCCATCGCATTCCCCTAAATGCTTAGTAGAGTGTTGGTGCCCAATCAAAACAAGTGATTGATTGGTTGATTGAGGATGATGAAAATCCTAGTCCCTTCATATACCCAAGCATATCTCCAATCTTCCCCAAGTCACGGATGTAATTGTGTACGTAACATCTCACCGTTACTATAATAAGGTAATTGTCCTCCTGACTGAAGAAGCAGAAGCAATTACTGTATTCTTAGTGTCAGGAATTTCCTGGAACATAGCAAAATTATCAGTAAGTGGAATAACACTGAACAATTACAACTCTTACAGTCTGTCCTCATGTTCACAAAGCCACAATGAGTTTTCTTAGGTTGCTTGGCAACATCTACTAGCTCAGAAATCTTTTTCAACTTTCTCTCTGAGTCAACTGAACCCACTTTCAGAGACCCAATTTAATCGATTTGATACTACGAAGAGGGGGAGAAACTCCCCTGATCCCCTGCCCCCACAGGGGGATGGAAGGTATATGAACCAGGGGAGTCTGGATGGAACAGGGTCAGATTATTCAGGGGTTGGTGACTTCAGGCTCCCACATACATGGCCCTGGCTGCTATCTTGGGACCTGTCTCCCTCCCTCTACTCTCTCCTCCCCGACTCCTGGAGTGGATGGCAGTGAAGCAGGTGCTGAATCCAAGCTGAGGGATGGTTAGAGTTAATCTTGATATTGGATAATTAAGATTTTTATTCATTTGTCTTTCTTCCTTAGATTGTCAGCTCCTTGCAGGCAGAAATTGCCTTCAGTTTTTATTTTTGTTTTATAGTAAATTTGAACCCAGTACAGTTCAACCTCACAAGCAGGCTCTCAAGAAATACTAGTAATCATAATCATAATAATGGTTCCTCAAGTGCATGCTCCGCTTTGCTCCTGCACTAGACCAGACAATGTAACTGTCCAAAGTCCAGGATGCTTATCCAGAATAGCTGGCCTTTATGGGAGGAGTGTACTTCATGGGAATGAGACAGGAGGAGTGCAGATTCCTGGGGTAGTGGTGCTAGTGGATTGACAGTTGGCTTTGTGGAAAGGTTGGCCCTAAGGAAAGTCAGATTTTGTACCTGGATTCCCACAAACTGTCACCAGGACTGACCTTTGAAGGGTCAGTCAGCTTCCATCCCGGGACCCTCTCTCCCCAGCTGCCCCCACTGGGTGCCTATCTGTGGGCCAGGGTCTATCTATTATGAACCATTTGAGCCAGGCAAGTCAGCATCAGGAGCTGCAGCAGTGGAAAGCTGGGTGGCAAAAAAACAAAAACAAAAAACCCCCATAAAATAGCCTGGTACCATATTGAAAGTGGACGCGGGTCGGGCCAGATGACAATTGGTCTGGGCCATTGGTATAAAACTGAATGAGTGACAACTTTCTTCCCCCATAGACTTAAGCAGGAAGAGGTTTCAGTTCCTGATATCCTCAGCAAAGGCCAGGTGGGTCGCCTGAAGGATTAGTGTCATTTTGAACTTTAAGTCATTCATTTAGTCTGTCAGAGTCCTCCAAGATGAGCAGATAAGCTGCTGCAGTATCAGCCACCTTATCCATTGTCTAAACTATGACAATTTTCGTCCGAATGGCAAGGGAGTGGAACTGGGGAAGAGGGAAATGGGGCCATCCAGTGAATTCCATTTAAACCCCCTCCTTCACCGCTTTCCCTAGAGAGGGATTTTGCTCCCACTGTTGCTGCCATCCACTGGACGGGGGAGATTATGATCCTTGGGTGGATGGGCTGGCAGCAGCAGCCACACCTCTCTGCACCCAGCAAATAGCATGGCAGGGCAACGAGGCCGGGGTTAGGGAAGGATACTGATTCTCATTTTTCAGAAACATTCTCTCAGTCTCTCTCAGTCTCTGTGTCATTCATTCCTTCATTCAGTCTATTTATTGAGCACTTACTGTGTGCAGAGCACTGTACTAAGCGCTTGGAAAGTACAATTCGGCAACAGAGACAATCCCTATCCAACAATGGGCTCATAGTCTAGAAGGGAGTAGACAGACAACAGAACAAAACAAGTAGACAGGCATCAATAACATCGAAAGAAAGAAATAGAATTAGAGATTTTTACATGTCATTAATAAAATAAATAGAATTATAAACATGTATGTATATATGTAAGTACTGTAGGGTTGGGAGGGGGGTAGAGCAGAGGGAGGGAATAGGGATGATGGGGAGGGGAAGAGGAGCAGAGGAAAAGAGGGGTTCAATTTGGGAAGGCATCCTGGAGGAGGTGAACTTCCAGTAGGGCTTTGAAAGGGGGAAGTGAGCTAGTTTTACAGATGTGAGGAGGAGTGGCATTCCAGGCCAGGGGTAGGACGTGGGCCAGGCGTCAACGGCAGGACAGGTGAAAATGAGGCACAGCGAGGAGGTTAGGAGCAGAGGAGCAGAGTGTGCGGGCTGGGCTGTAGAAGGAGAGAAGGGAGGTGAGGTAGGAGGGGGCAAGGTGATGGGGAGCTTTGAAGCCAATAATGAGGAGTTTTTGCTTGATATAAAGGTTGACAGGCAACCCCTGGAGATTTTTGAGGAGGGGGGTGAGATGGCCAGTGTGTTTCTGCAGAAAGATAAACTGGGCAGCAGAATGAAGTATAGACTGAAGTAGGGAGAGACAGGAGTGTGGAAGATCAGACAGGATCACTATGATCCACTATGTCTTCCAATCAACCAGGTCCTACCTGCAGGACCCAAACAGAGGATATGGTTCATGAGCATGTTGTAAATCAACCCCATCAACTGGGTGGAGGATGATCAGATACGGGCACCCAGAAACTCCCATAATACAATCAAATGTATCTTAGGCAATGTGCACCTGTATTGGGTGCCCGGCAGGGGCTTCTCGTACTGCTTTCCCTTAAAGAGGATCAACTCCTTTGGAAATTCCTTACTAATCCCTCTGCCTTGGGCAAGTAAAACCAATTCTCTCATCTCTCCATCCTATTTCCCCTGCCAGTGCCATTTCAGCACTTCCATGACATCCGAGCACTTGGATACTCAAGATTCTTCTTCTTGCTCCATTGCCCTTATGGACAGATGTTTGCAATCTATTGCTTCCACCTAACGGTAATTCGTTTTAGGATCTGTCTCCTTGGTTACATTGCCAACTCCATGAGGGCAGGGATCAAAACTACTACCTCTATTGCACGCTCTCAAGCGATTTGGATTGCGTAAGCATTGAATAAACACTATTGATTAATTAAAACAACCCTCCCAGGTGACTAGGAAAGAGATTTGTTTTGATTTGCTTTCAAGATAGCTACTGATGAAGTGAGAGGAGGGAAGGATGTTATACTCTTCCTTAATGCACTGACAATTTGCATGTAATTTTGAGGTTACACTAGGCTTGAATCTAACTGGAGAAGGCTTGGCCTACAGTAAAAGTTTTGGGATGGGGAATCAGGTGACCAGAGTTTTGGTCCTAGCTCTGTAACTGGTTGGTCATTGGCCTTGGGCAAGTTACTTAAGTTCTCTATACCTTAATTTCCACACCTGTAAATTAGGGATGAGATGACAGTTCTCCCTCACTCTTAGAGGGTGAACCCCATGTGAGTCAGAAGCAGTGTCAAATCTATCTTGTGTCAGCTCCAGTTCTTAGAACGGTGCCTGCCTTAGTGGCATATAATAAGCACTTAATAAATTCCACCACTCTATTATTCCATTTTCCTCTCTAAATATTTCCGAAGGATATCACAGTGTCTCCTGTGGGATGCTGATTCCCAACTAAGCGCAAGCCACATGAAACTTTGCTCTGCAGGACGGATCCAGCAATGCCTATCCGAGCCGACCCTGGGCTATCGCCCTGGGCACTTCCATCCCGTGATGCTTTTCCACGTAGTGGCTGGCTTGAAGGAATCCCACTCCCACTCATGGTTGCTTCTGGAGAGAGGCTGAGTCAGAGGTTGGAGGCTGACATCCTCAGTCTTCATCGTGGCCTGCCCCTCAATGCCAACTGAATCAGCATGTGGATAGCTGGGCCGTGGGGACTATATGGTGATTGCCTCATTTCTGAAGGACCAGGAGGTCCAAGCCAAGACAGTGCTTTTATTATTAATAATAAATACAATTAATATATCAAATATAGTAATAGTAAAATGTGTACCAAATATTAATGTGTTTGGTAACTATAAATAATAAATATAATACAGATGTTATAGTAATAATAGTTTGGTGTTTACTATGTGTGAATCATTGTGCTAAGCACTGGGGTAGATTCAAGGTAATCAAGTCAGACACAGTCCCTGTCCCAGGTTCAGAGTCTAAGGTAGGGGGAGAACAGGTATAGAAACCCCATTTTACAGATGAGGAAACGGAGGCATTTAGAAATTAAATGACTTGCTTCAGGTCACACACAGCAGGTAAGTGGCAGAGTCAGAATTAGAACCCTGGTCTCCTGACTCCTAGGCCTGTGCTCTCTGCATAGAGAGGCAGGCAGGGGTGGTGGTGGTCAGAAGACATATTTCCTAGCCCTAGCTCAACTTGGTGATTACCATGACGAGGGGTTGGCACCCTTTTTGTACAGAACAGTAAAATTAAATAAAAATTTTGAGCAGTTGGTGTGCAGTGAGCCAATTATACAATCTCTTTCAATGATGCTGCCTCATGTGGAAGCAGCTGAGCCCACCAGCTCAGATACCCTCCCTGGGTGTGGAGGGCTCCCCGCCCCATCGTTCTGTGGGCAACTTCACTCTCTCGCTGACTCAGCCTCTCTCCAGAAGCAGCCATGAGTGGGAGTGGGATTCCTTCAAGCCAGCCACTACATGGAAAAGCTTCATGGGATGAAAGTGACCAGTGCAGTAGCCCAGGATCAGCTTGGATGGGGATTGCCGGATCTGACTGGCAGAGCAAAATTTCACATAGCTTGCGCTTAGTTGGGAATCAGCATCCCACACTGTGATATCCCTCAGAAATCTTTACAGAGGAAAATGAAATACTAGAGTGATAATGATGGATATTATATTATTAGATAATAATATAACTTCTTAAGTGCTTATTGTGCCCTGCCCCACCCCATCATTCTGTTGGTAGCTTCACTCCCTCCTGGGTCTTAGTGTACCTACAGTCCTCCAACCCTTCCACGCCACCTTCTTACATTGATCCAAGCACGTAGCCTATCTCACCTTGACTACTGCATCAACCTCCTATGGACTTCCATGCCTCCTGTCTCTCCCCTCTCTAGTCCATACTTTACTCTGCTGGCCAGATCATTTTTCTTATTAAAGTTCAGTCCACATTTCCCCATTCTTCAAAAACCTTTAATGGTTGCCCATCCACCTCCACGTCAAACAGAAACTCCTAACCATTGGCTTTAAATCACTCAATCAGCTTGAGCCCTCTTATCTTACCTCACTGATTTCCTAGTATTCTTTGCTCCTCTATTTCCAACCGACTCACTGTATCTCCATCTCAACTATCTCGTCTTGCCCATATCCTCCCTCTGGCCTGGAACCCTCCTCCTTCCAACACAGCAGATCACACTCTCCCCACTGTCAAAGCCTTCTTAAAATCTTACTTCTCTAAGAGGCTTTCTCATTCATTCATTCATTCATTCATTCATTCATTCAGTCATTTATTGAGCTCTTACTTTGTGGAAAGCACTGTACTAAATGCTTGGGAGAGTACAATATAATAATAATAAAGATATTTCTAAAGTGCTTACTATGTGTCAAGCACTGTTCTAAGCACTGGTGTAGATACAAGGTAATCAGGTTGTCCCATGTGGGACTCACAGTCTTAATCCCCATTTTACAGATGAGGTAACTGAGGCACGGAGAAGTTAAGTGGCTTGCCTCAGGTCACACAGCAGACAAATGGTGGAGCCAGGATAATATAACCAGAAACAGACACAGTCCACGCTCACAGTGAGACCCCATTTCCCCCTACTCCCTTTCTCTTCTGCATTAACCTTGCACATGGATTTGTAACCTTTAAGCATTTTGATCTTCACCCCACCCTCAGCCCTATAGCATTGATGCACATGTCTGTAATTTACTTTAATGTCTGTCTCCCCCTCTAGACTGTAAGCTTCTTGTTGGCAGGGAATGTGTTTACCAAGTCTGTTACTTTGTACTCCCCCACCCCCCTCAGCCCTAGGTCCCCAGGCTGGGCCACCCAAAAACTCAGCCTCAGACAAGGAGAAGCTCCAGGGCTCCACCTCTGGAGCCCAAGGAAGTATGCAGTCAGGAAGATGGGGGTGGAGTGGTGGTGTGTGGGGGGAGGGGGAGGGCGGGGAGAGATGGAGGGAAAAGCTCCCCAGCATTTAAATAACAGAAAAAAGTCAAACTTTTAAAAGCAATTACGTTATTTCTAAAGATGGGGAAGTGGAAGATCTATGTAAAAATAAAACTGAATATGGCTGCGGCACATGCACATAGGGAGGGGATGGAGGTGGCTCTGCAGATGTGTGGTGGCCATCTTGATAAGGAAGCCTGAAATGGGCTCCATCTTGATGGTTCCAAGAAGCGTCCATCTTTGGTATGTCAGAGGCATTTTGCCATTCATGCCCCACGCCATCCTAAAGTAACCACTCATCTCACTTATTGTCTGTAGCTGTCCCTGACCTCACATTCCCCCAATATCCCGATAGGGGGTGCCCAGGCCTGGCTCCTCCCGCTCAGCTTTAAAGACCTGACAGGACTATAGACACCTCCAGCATGGTCAGGGACTCCCATCCATGAAAGAGCATGACCACACCCTCTAGGTGGAATGGAATGAGGATTCCTGGTCCAAAAGGCCCTAGGTGGATGGTCTGAGGGTCATCCGCTGGACCTCAGGGTCCCCTGAGGCCTTCCTGATCCCCCCAGAGGCCCTGAGCTGGAGTCCCTGGCCTTCTGGGAGTAAATACACAACTGCTCCACCTGGCAGAGGGCCCAGAAAGGACAGTTTGCCTGTTATCAACTGAGACTCCGGGGCTGCCGGTGGCTCCCTCCCTCCCTCCCTTCATTGCTGCCTTTCCTTCTGGGGATAGACCCTTCAGAGTGCACCAGTGCCACACAACTGTCGTGGCTTGTGGGTTAGCTGTGGCTGCTGAGCGATTTGTAACAGTAGTTGGACATTGTGGGTGCTCTGCCAGGGCTCCTCTTTACCCAAAAACCACATTTGACTCCAATAAGAGCCAGATCCAGTCCAAGGGTGATAGGTCTCCGATCCCTGTCTTAGACACATCATCTGATCTTCTGGGCCTGACTTCCTTCATTTATAAAGTAGAAAAATTAACTCTCCCCCTCCTTCTCCTCTCCCCACATCGTCTCTCCCTTCTAACCTATTTCCCTCCAATCTTTTCTCCCGCCTTCGCATTCTGAAGCAGCGTGGCTCAGTGGAAAGAGCCTGGGCTTCAGAGTCAGAGGTCATGGGTTCGACTCCCGGCTCTACCACTTGGCAGCTGTGTGACTGTGGGAAAGTCACTTAACTTCTCTGTGCCTCAGTTACCTCATCTGTAAAATGGGGATTAACTGTGAGCCTCACATGGGATGACCTGATTACCCTGTATCTCCCCCAGCGCTTAGAACAGTGCTTTGCACATAGTAAGCGCTTAACAAATACCAACATTATTACATTATTATCTATCCCAGTCCTCCCTTTTCACTCCTCCCTCTACCCTCTCTCCCTCTTTCCCCTTCTCCTTCTATTCCTGTCCTTCTCTTTCTCCTATTCCCCCTCCTTCCCCCTCTTCTCTCTTCTTTCTTCTACCTTCTCCCCACTCCTCTTTCCTTTTCCCTTCCCCTCTCTATTTATCTCCCTCCCTGCTTACCTTTCAGAGATTTAGGGATCACCTACAAAGCAAGGTAGTCCAAGAGTAGTTTGGGTTCTTTGGAGAAAATGTCCCAGATAAATGCATCATATTTCTCTGCATGCATACCCTCTTACCCAACCTATTCCAATTAGTCTTGGAGTCGGGAATAGAATCCAGGACTGCTGCACTACAGCCTTGAGGGCTGGGTCATTAGACCATTATATGTTATCCTTCGGTGCTTTCTTTGGGGAGGAGAGGGTGTGTGTGTGTGTATATTTGTGTGTGTATGTGGGGGGGGAGATAGTAGGGGATAAACAAGCCCAAACTGCATCCTTGGCTTTGCTCTCTAATAGAGGTGAATAATTCAAACAATATGTGGGAGTGGTCAGGTCATTAATCAGGACAGCCCTCACAGCCACCAGACAAGGGGAGAGTAGGGAGGGGATTTTTCCCTTTCCTTCTTGGAGTCCCATTTCATTCTTTGCTTGCAAAGGCAGAATCCCTGTTCCCTGCCCCCAGCAGCCGCCCCTACTTCACCCGGCCCCTGGAAGAGTGTTAATATCACCAAAGACCCCTCCGAACGGACTGCAAGGCAGAGGTGGGTCAGCCGAATGGTTTGAATAAAAGTCTCTCCTGGCCCCACCATCGGGTGGTAATTAAAATTTAATTTAGAAGGGCCTATCACCGTGGTGCTGGGGGTGGTGATTTATTTGATTGACTGCTGCTTTCTTTCACCCGCTTGAGTCTCAGGGTTTTACTATCTGAGGAAATTAAGGCCGAATTGCAGCAGGAAATTCCTTGTATCCAGGTGTTTCTAGTTAGCCAGCGAATAGCATGGCGAGAGTGGGGAGCGAGAGTTCTGGTGTGGAAGTCTGAGCGTCTGAACGACGGTTTATTGGCCAGTGCCTCACAATGCTGTTCTTGGCCGCTGAGAGGGTGGTGATGGGGAAAGGAGGGGAAATTCCCTCTGAGCCGGGTAACAGGTCAGGGCAGTAGGGATGATATCACTGTTCTAATTCGAGGCCCCGAGAAAGGGGTGAAAAGCCCGTTTTATTAGCTCGTTCTCCATGAACGGGCTATGCGTCACTCCTGGAGCTGGTTCAGGTATTCTTGGTGCTGATGGCGTGAGGGCAGTTCACACCAGCCTAGTTGGGTCATCTACCTGGCTGGAAGTCCCTTGGACAGCAGCCGAGGCAGTGATCCCCACAACCATCCATCAATCAGTGGCTTTTACCCAGCACCTACGAAGCGTGAAGCTCTTTTTGAAGCTCTTGGGAGAGTGCGCCTCCAACGAGGCCTCATCCCCCGCCCTCAGGGAGCTTAAAGTTCTAATGGGGCAGCCAGGCTGGTAGTCATTATTCACATGCACTGGGAGCAGGGGGAAGAATTGCACTAGACCGTGAGTCTGTCTGGGTGGAAAATCTAAAGGGGGAAGGCTAATAATAGTAACAGTGGCATTTGTTCAGCACTTATTAGGTGCCATGCACTGTACTAGGTGCTGGGGCCGATACAAGATAATCAGGTCGGACAGGGCCCTCAGTCTAGTAGGAGGGAGAACAGGAACTGAATCCCTATTTTGCAGCTGAGGAAGCCCAGAGAAGTTGTCACTTGCCCAATTCACACAGCAGGTGAGTGGCAGAGCTGGGATGAGAACCCAGGGCCATGCTTTTCCCACTAGGCCATGCTGCTTCTAGGCTAGGTTCACTGTGACCCCCAGCATGTTGAGGACCTAGACTCTTGTGTGACCCCAAGGTAGCCCTTTCTGCAAGCCCTAAGGATCCGGGATTGCACCTCTTGGTCCCTTGGCCCCCTGCCCCCAGCCAGAATTCTGGGACGGGTCTCTGAAGTTCGAGAAAGCCTCAGATGAAGTAATCTCGAGGCCTGTATTTCATACTCTGTCACAGTTTCTTTTGCAATCCTCTCCTGGATAAGCATCTTTCAAGCAGCGGGTGATAAGAGGAAATCCAGTGCCGCCAACTTCATCCAAAGGACAACTTTGGAATCGTAATTCACGCAACTTCCCAATGCTGCGATGGGTGGTTAAATATTATTGCTGTCGTACGGTGAGAGAAGCTCCAGATGCTTTCAGTCAATTGATCAAAGTAATGTAGACAGCCAGGGCTGAATCAGAAGCTGGGGCTTTGAGTCAACTTCTCCAAACGCTGGGAAAAATTCCTTCCTTTTCCTTTCTTCCCTTCCTCCCACCTCACTTCCCCCTGGAAGGAATTTGCAACCATTTCTGCACTATTTTGGCTCCTCAGGGTTGGGACGATGCACCGATTCTAAGAAAAGATTCCTGCATTTCATTGTGAGGACGGATCCACAGGGAGCAGCCGGGCTGACTGCGTAGGGTCCAGCTTTAAAGAGCTAAGAGTTTGGAAACCCACCATTTGGGATCTTTTCTGCCTTGATGGGAAACATTTACCTTTTGTCAGATTGTCAGGGTCCTAGGATGGACAAGGTTCAGAGTCCAGCTCCAAAATCTGTACTTCAAATAATGATAATAATAATCATCATGCAATTTGTAAGAGCTTACTAGGTGCCAAGCACTGTGCTAAGCACTGGAGTAGAGGCAAGACAATCAGATCAGTCGTGGGGCCCATCCTCCTCACCGCCTCTGTGGTGCGGATACCTCTCCATCCAACATATTGGGGTGACAACAGCCTTCTCGTTGCTTCTGATAGTGAAAGCAGGAGAAGGCAAGACTTGGGAGGGAGGGAGGGAAATTTTCATCCACCCTTCTCCCTCCTTCTCACCTTCCCCTGCCTTCCAGGGATTTGCTAAAAAACTGCCACCTTGCAGAGCTGAGCTGCCCCTTCCCCTTCGACCTTCTGCCGCTCTCTTAAAATCCATTGAGGGGCATCACTTTGGGTTCTGTCTGTGTCCAGGTTTGGGGTGGGGTCACTGCCAGGTAGATGGAGTTATGAGCAATAACATCTTAGTGAACAAAGTCCAGTACTCAACTGTGGATCCAGATGGCACTGCAGCCTGTTCCGCACCATCAGGACATAATAATATCAATAATAATGATAATGTTGATGATGATGATAGTAACAATGATAATAAGAACAACAATAATAAGTGCTTACAACAACTGAATTGTACTTTCCAAGCGCTTAATATAGTGCTCTGCACACAGTAAACGCTCAATAAATACGATTGAATGAATGAATGAACTTAAATTCTGGGGAAGATAAAGGAAAATCAGATGGGACATAGTTCTTGTCCAATTTGGGATCTCAATCTAAGGGGGAGGGAGAGTCAATACCCTTCCCCCATTTTATAGATGAAGAAACTAAGGCCCAGAGAGGTTAGGTGACTTACCCAAGGTGGCACAGCAGGTCAGTGACAGAGCCAGGACTAGAAGCTGGGTCTTCTGTACCCCAGCCCAGTGCTTTTTCCAACTAGACCACCCTGTGTCCCTGGATTACAATGCCCAGAAGTCATTGCCATCCAACAGGATTGGACTCTCTTCGGCCAAAGAGAGGTGCAATCTAGGGTCTCCGAGTAAGCCGAGGGAAAAAATTCCTAGAGCCACATGGAAATACTTTCATCTCAACCTTCCCTGGTGGAGGGCATGGCTGTTAAAGATTACGGGAGACAGGTCAGACAGAATTGAACTCTAAGTGCATATACTGCCAAGAAATATTGGGGGATTTGGGGGATTTAATAGTGTGCTGCAGGCACTGGGAAGCAGGCGGTGGGAGGTGTGGGTTCCGGTGGTGGAGTTTTCTCCCTGATCTGATTGATATTTTCTTTTGGCCAGAAGGAGGCCTGAACCTCAGCCTGCTAGCTTCTCCAGGCTTACTGGAAAGAGCTGCCCAGGGCCTTGTCGGGCATTATATGTGTCTACGGAAATAGAGAGCTGCTCTAGGGGCTTGGAAACTCAGCTAGCCTTTTCCCTTGGGAAGAGGGCCAGAAGGAGCCATCCCAGGTCAAAATTGGCTAAGTGAGGCCCAGCCCCAGAGACATTTGAGGCCTGACCTAGATGGGATTCAGTTTGGACCTGAGGGAGGAGGTGGGGTTTGAAGAATTTGGGAAAGGGCTTCAGTTGTCTCTTCTTTACTTGGTGGGAACTGGAGAGAAGCTTGTTGGGGAGTAGAGGGTTGCAGAGTCTTAATGATTGAAAAAAATGCCTCTGACATTGAAGGATTCCCCTCACCCCAGGTGCGTGTGTGTGTGTGTGTGTGTGAGACTGTGCTGGCCCCACAGTCCTGACTTCACTAGGAACACACACAAACAGAGCCTTGTGATGTCGTCGTGTTTGCCGCTTGCAGGGCCTGGTGCTGTTTTCCATTTTGCCTCGTGGTCTCACTCACCTCTCCCAGCTTAACTTCAAAAAGAACCGCTTCTTTCCGGATTAGAGTCACCGAGTCGTACACCCACACAACAGTTTTCGGCCTACGGATATTTCCTGGACTTTGTTAAAACAGCTTAAGACAGGTTAATTTGCTGAGGGTTTTTTTTTTAATCCCAAGAACTTCCTCACCAGGTGGATTTTCTTCAACCCTCTCAGGCCCCACATCCCCACCCGTCCCTGAGCTGTATTTCTTTACTCCCCTCTCCTTTCCCACTCCTCCCACTCTCCGGTTTATAGCTTGAGGGACCTGCTTCTGGGATGGTGCCCCCATGTCCAGCACAGAACCCCTCTGGGATGGAAAGGACTCACTTTCTCCCCCAAAGTCTGTCCCGTGTTTAGAGGACGGCCTGCCCCTAATATTAAACATTTTAAAAAATTGGCCACACATCTGTTTGATATTTAATTCAGAACAAATGGCAGGGAGAAATGAGTGAAATTATGCTGCAAAGTGTGACTTTTTTCCCTTTTAAACTTGAAACTACAAAGAAAGAGCAGGGATCTGTGACGTAATGATCCAAGCAAGACACCAGTCAAAGGCTGCCCTTTTCATCTACTTTAATCTTGGCTTCTCCACTGACCTCAAAGCAGAGACAATGGAGTCCTGATTCATCGGCTTTTCCTCTCACCACGTCAGCGGCAGAACAGAAGGCTGGAGGTCGCTGAGGTGGAGAGGAAATGCTTGCAGTGGTCTCCATCCAAAGGTAAGGGGCTAGTTAGGAAAGGGATCCATTCAAAGCTGAAAACTGGGCCCTTGTTTGTCGGGCAGTGGAGGAGTCCAGCTGTGTGGCCGATTGTTTTTTTAAAAATGGACTTCTGCCTGCACAGGACTAGGGTAGGACAAGTGGGACATCAGCTATTAGTGCAGCTTGATGGAGGGTCAGAGGATGGGGACCTGCCCTGTTCACATTGCATGCTATCTTCTTTTATTTATTTTTATTTTTAATGGTATTTGTTAGGTGCTTACTATGTGCCAGGCACTGTACTAAGCACTGAGATAGCTAGAAGATAGGCAGGACACTGTCCAAGTCTTACATGTGGCTCATGGTCTTAATCCCATTTTACAGATGAGGTAACTGAGGCATGGAGAATTTACGTGACTTGCCCAAGGTCACACAGCAGACAAGCAGAGCACACAGCAGAGTTGAGAATAGAACACAGTCCTCCAGCTCCCAGACCTGTGCTTTTCCACTCTGCCGGTCAACTTCTTGTTGCTTCATTCCCACTGAGTTGAGCCCCATGCAATAGATGAATGAAAAAGCTACAGAATGTGGCAAGAGAAAGGTACGCATGGGACCAGGGACATGGCCATGAGGGGAAAAGCACTTATCCTGGCACAGGAAAACTGAAAACTTTCATCACTCACTGCAATGTCCCAGGGCCAAAGAGAGACTTTTCTATCCATTGGCCATGAGTTTTCTTTTACCCTGGGAATTAATGGCTTGTAATGGAGGTGGGACATTCTGGGAGAGATACGTCCATGGCATTGGAGATGACTCGATGGCACAAGACAAGACAAGAGAAAAACCAATTCACTAGGTGACGATCATTGTACCACCAGAATTAACCCTTGACTCCTGAGGGGTAAAGTGGGAGAGATTGCTAAATGTAGAATGATTTTCCACACTGGTTTCCATTGTTTGAGACTTAGAGGGTAATGGGGTCTCTCTCTCTCTCCAAAAAGTCCACCAGACCAAAGCTTTCCCCACCTTCAGGGTCCTCCTGAAATCCCATCTCTTCCAGGTAATCTTCCCCAGTGAGGCCCCAACACCAAAGTCAGGTAAACCTGACAACAGCCTTATCACATTTGTGTGTTTGCGCCCATTATCACCACTTAGGTAGCTATATCAATCAATCAATCAATCAATCAATCAGTCAATGGTATTTACTGAGTACTTACTACGTGCAAGTCAGTAAACTGAGCATTTGGGAGAGTGTACTACAACAGAGTTGGTGGACATATATACATATATACCATATTTATACATGTAAAATATGTATTTATAGTCTATGTATATGTAGTGTATATATGCATATTTTCTTTTTTTAGCTATTTCATCCTGATAAATATATATATACCACTTCTTACTATGCCTTGTCTTTTGCCCTCCTCCCACTGTTGGTCAGTGATTCTTGCCTGTCTGACTCCCACATTAGATTGAAAGCTCCTTGAAGTCGGGGAAGTCTTGCTTCTACTGAACTCTCCCAAATGTTTAATAGTATTAGGCTGGCCACTGAGCAGGCACTCTGCCAGAGCCATTGATTGATTGATGGCCCCTGTAAATGATGGGCTGGGAATGTTTCTCGGCCCAGCTTCTAACCTCGTGATCCAGTGCCTTGAAATGCAGCCTGTTAGGGACACCACCTCCTGTCCTGCCCAAGTGAGGAGGAGGAAGCTCAGGGGAAAAAGAGGAAGTCACTCCTTGGCCTTGGAGCTGTGGTCTCCTCTGACAATTTCATCCAGAGACTTTTGAGAAGCGTGGAGCCCATCAGTAGTCCTGCCCGACACTTGTATGGTGAAATCCATCTGACTGATTACCTCTTTTGAGAAATGAGAAGCGGATCCTTTCTCAGGTGCTGTCAGCTATCATTTGTGGAGGAAGGGGGGAATTTCCCTATTCTGCCAGCTAAGGGTTTGGACTTGCAATTTATCCTTAGCTAATCAATCAATCAGTGGTATTTATTGGGGGCTTACTTGTGCAGAACCCTGTTCTGAATGTTCAGAAAAGTATAATACATTTGGGAGACCACAGTCCCTGCCTTCAAGGGGCTTACAGTCCATACTTATCCCAAAGAACCCCCACCAGTTCTTCAGAACAACCACTGCTGTTCCAAGAGCAATTGGGCATGCCCTACCCTCAAGGAGCTTACACTGTAATGGAGGAGGCAGATGGGCACAGCATTTATGGATAGTGGGAGCGGGAGGAAGAACAAAGTTCAGATAGGAGAAGCTGAGAGCAGGAAGGTGAATGTGGGAGGAGTAAGAAGGGCAAGCAGATGAGCAGCAGGAAAAGGAGAATTAATATGTGAGATGGAGAAAGGCTGGAGTAGAACATCAAGGCTGATGGGCAGGAGTTTCTGCGGGAGATGGAGGGAGGTGGGTAGCCCTTTGAAGAGGGGACTGACCCATGCCAACTGGCACTTCAAGAAGAACAGTCAATCAATCATTGGTATTTATTGAGCACTTGCCGTGCTCAGGCTACTGTACTAGAGCTTGGGAGTGGACATTACTAGATAAGACTAATAATAATATTCATTCAATCATATTTATTGAGTGCTTACTGTGTGCAAAGCGCTGTATTAAGTGCTTGGGAGAGTACAACGAGAAGCCGGCACATTCTCTGCCCACAATGATCTTACAGTCTAGAGAGAGCTTAAGATAATATCATGATAATTCCCCCTCTAGACACCTTGTAGGCAGGGAATGTGTCTACCAAGTCTGTTATATTGTAATTTCCCAAGTATTTAGTACAGTGCTCTGCCTATCATAAGTGTTCAAAAAAATACAAGTGAAAATACAGTAGAACTTGTAGATTTGCAGGGCTTAGTGGAAAGAGCACAGGCTTGGGAGTCAGCAGTCACAGGTTCTAATCCCTGCTCTGCCTCTTATCAGCTGTGTGACTTTGGGTGAGTCACTTAACTTCTCTGTGCCTCAGTTACCTCATCTGTAAAATGGGGATTAAGATTGTGAGCCCCACATGGGACAACTTGATTACCTTGTATCTATCCCAGCACTTAGAACAGTGCTTGGAACATAGTAAGTGCTTAACAAATACCATCATTATTATTATTATTATTGCTTTCAAGGGGCTTACAGTCTAGTGCATGATCAAGGTAGCAGCATGGAGCAAGGACTGAATGGAAGACACAGGCTGGACTCCATCAGACTGCAACCTGAAACCTGTCCCTATCAGGACCACGTCTTCCATATGGAGGCAGATATTTGATACTCATCCTGCCCCTATCCCTGCTTTTGTTCATACCCTTGGCTTCTTCTCCTATTTGTAATCTATTTTCTTATCTGTCTCCCCCTCTAGAGTGTAAGCTCCTTGAGAGTAGGGATTGTGTCTACCAACTCTTATTACATCATACTCCCCCAAGTAAGCACTCAATAAGTACCATGGACTGACTGATTGATTATAAATGCTCAGTAAGTCCCCCCTGTCCACCTGACACACCAACTCATTCTTTGCAGTGTTCAGCAGTTGTGAATTGAGCACCCAAACCAGATAAAAATGAGAACAACATTTCCAGTGAATGTATAATATCCTCCTTTTCAGGACTCCTGGAACTCAGAAAAAAGAGAAGTAAAAGTCTTTTGCCCTAGCCTGTTATAGAACACATTTTTCTGTGTCCACATCATCTCGACCCTCTGTTTGTAAGGAGCTCCCCCCTTCCCCTTCAAGGGGCTTTTTGCATGCAAGGGCTTGGTGAATGATGGCCTGGCCCCAGGCTCTTTAGCAGGAGCCTCACCTGGCTCCTGGAGCAGTCTCACGAAGGGTGTCTGTTCCCCTTTGAAACCGGGGATTGTAAAACCAAAGTCAACGAGAGCAATTTATTCCCCAGATCAAATTTTCTCTCTGCAGGATTGGAGCTCCCCAAGCCATAAAGTTTACAAACTCTCCGAAGAAGGATAATAGCTTCCTTTCTCATAGCCAGGTCAAGGAAAGGTAATACGTGCTTCCAACCTGTGGGGAATTCAACTCCAATTGTAGGTTTTATTTCACTTTAATCCAACCGTGAGTTCATGTGGAAGGGAAGGGGAGATTTGGGGCTGTACCCAGAAAACAGAGCCGGTCGAATTCTACGTCTGTCCATGAAGGGGTGGCGACTGGATTCCTTCAAGTGGGACCAGCGGGTATCTGAAGTACTGAACATCAACTATGTGCAGCGGGAGGGCAGCCCATTTGCAAAGCGCATGGGCAGCCTTCACCCGCATTAGCCAGCTGAGGGCAAAACTGGACTGTAACCCAGGTGCCACCCCTGCCTACCTATTTGCTTGTTGCACTCTGTGTCCTTGGGGAAACATGACTGGCAGGGCTGAGACAGTGTGAGTGGCACTGAGCAAGCCATCAGCACTGGAATCGATTCCTCTGTCCAGGTTTTCGGTCCTGAAATCTCAAGACTGAGACTCACTGGTCGTTCCTGATGGAAAACTCTGTCACTATCACACCAGTTGGCACACACCAGAGCAGGAAGGGTAGAAGTCTTGAAAGCAAATGAGCTGATTTAATCAATCAATCCATGGGATTTATTGAGTGCTTACTGAGAGGACAATACAACAGAATTGGTAGACATGTTCTCTGCCAACAAGGAGCTTACAGTCTAAAAGGGAAGACAGACATTAAAATAAATTACTGCAATGAACCTAAGTATTGTGGGGCTGAGGGTGAGGTGAATATCAACAGCTCTGAAGGAACAGGTTCAAATGGGAAGCAGCATGGCTCAGTGGAAAGAGCCCGGGCTTTGGAGTCAGAGGTCATGGGTTTGAATTTGAAGTTATTTAACTTCTCTGTGCCTCAGTTCCCTCATCTGTAAAATGGGGATGAAGACTGTGAGCCTCATGTGGGACAACCTGATTACCCTGCGACCCCGCTCTGCACATAGTAATCGCTTAACAAATACCAACATTATTATTATTATTATTATTATTATTAAACGCATAAGCTATCCAGCTACCCAGAAAAGGGAGTGGGGGAAATGAGGGCTTAGTTAGGGAAGGCCTCTCAGAGGAGATGTGATTTTAATAAGACTTGGAAAGTAGCATCATGCATGAAGGGAAAGGGGGTTTCAGGCCAGAGGGAAGGACATGGGCAAGGGCTCAGTGGCGAGAAAGATGTGAAATCAAGGTACAGTGAGTAGGTTGGCATTCGAGGAGTGTAGTATACAGGTTGGATTGTCACTGGAAATCGGGTCTGGAGGAGGTGACCTGATTGAGTGCTTTAAAGGCGAAGGTAAGAATTTTCTGTTTGATGTAGAGGTAGATGGGCAACCACTGGAGCTTCCCGAGGAGTGGAGAGTCAGGGACTGAACATTTTTTTAGAAAACATTTTTAGAAAAATGGTTTGGGCAAAGTTGTTCTTAATTCACATATTCACCTACTTTTTTTTTAGTATTTTCATCACTTTACTTTACTGGGCACCTACTGTGCACAGAGTTCTGTCTTGAATGCCTACTCTCTTCAGAGAGCTGTACTGAGCAATCACCTACAGTGTGCAGAGCACCAGACTGGGTACTTATTTTATGCAGAGCAATGAATTCAGGGCAGAGCCAGATCTAAGAAAGTTTAGGCCCAGGGCTAGTCTGCCTTGTGAGACCCTCATCTGACCTATGACATAAGTTACTTTGGACGCACTTCTGCGTGATGTCATGCTGTGTGGTGTGCTTGTGTCATCAAAGCATGACAGACTTCTTCTTTTCCCTTCAAATCCTGCAGTCCGCAGATCTCTTCAACTTCAAAATCTTTCTGAGAAAATAAACACACACATACAGAGAGACATCCTCACACACACCCCTCCTCCGTGACTCCGGGTACTTCGATGGAGGGGGTGGCCGTTTGGCTACTGAGGGTGGCAGCGGAAAACCAGGAGATGCTGGCGGAGGCCCAGTTGGGGTGGAAGATGGCTGCAGTTCGATATCTGCCCCACCCCCAGCCCCACAGCACTTCTGTACAAATCCTTATATCCTGCCATTTCCCCTATCTATAATTTATTTCAATGTCTGCCTTCCCCTCTGGGTTGTAAGTGCCCTGTGGACAGGGATCATGTTTACCAACCCTATTATATGGTTCTCTTTCAGTCAATCAATGTTTTTTTATTGAGTACTGACTCGGTGCATGGCACTGTGTTAAGTGCTTGGGAGAGCACAATACCATGGGGTTGGTAGACTCAATCCCTGCTCCCAAGGAGCTTACAGTCTAGAGGGGGAGACAGACATGAAAATTAATTATGGATCTGTATAAAAGTGCTGTGGGGCCGAGGGTGGAGTGAGTTTCAATTTAAAGGATACAGGTCCAAGTACAGAGGTGACACAGAGGGAGAGGGATTTGGGGAAAGGAGGGCTTGGTTGGGGAAGGCCTTTTGAGGGAGATTTGATTTTAATACAGCCTTGAAGATGGGGAGAGTGGTGATCTGTCAGATTTATAGATATATAGGGGGAGAAAGTTCCAGGCCAGAGGGAGGACGTAAGCAAGGAAGGGGTTGTTGGCGAGATAGATGAGTTCAAGGTACAATGAATATGTTGGTGTTGGAGGAGTGAAGTGAGAGGACTGGGTTGTAGAGGATATCAGTGAGTTGAAGTACGAGGAGGCGAGCTGATTGTGTGCCTTAAAATCAATGGTAAGGACTCTCTGTTTGATGTAGAGGTGGATGTGCAACCAATGAAGATTCTTGACAAGTAGAGCAATGTGGACTGAATGATTTTGCTTTGCACACAATAAGTGCTCAATAAATAGCATTGATTGATTGATCGATTAATGGCCGGGTACCCAGCGCAAGAAGAAATTCTTCCCCTTTTCCATATGAAGAGAGCCTGCACTTGCCCTGAAGTTTTTCTCTGTCCAGAGGAGTGGCTTGGATGTTTGAGTTAAAAAAAACTCAAAAACAAAACAGAGCCCAGGACCAGGAAAGCAGAGATGCCGCCTTAGCTTTGATGCCCATCTCCATCCTTTTACCACCTCCTACCATGGCCACAGAGATCTCCCCATTCCTCTTGGATGTGCAGAGATTCCCCTTAACTTTTCTGGAAGCCACTACTAGCTTACTATCCCTAGGTCTCCTGCTATTTAGGATCTTTATTAATAACAATAATAATAATGGTCTTTATGATGTGTTTACTGCATGTTGGGTGAAAAATGATCATAACAGACACAGTCCCTATTCCAAACAGAGTCCCGCAGCCTAGGAAGAAAGAAGAAGAGGTATCTTATCCCCAATTTACAGATGAAGAGACTGAGGCTCAGACTCACCCAAGGTTACACAGCAGAGCCGAGATTACAGCCCAGTAATCAGCCCAGTAACAGTGCTTTCCACCAGTCCGTACAACTCTGGGTATATATGAAGTTTTGTGAAGGAAATGAGTAGGAATTCAAAGTGAGAACCTTTTTGGCGATCTCAGAGAGAGCGCAAGAAGGCTTCCCCTCTGAACTATCATCAGGCCTCCAACTGGAGTCTGCTAAATCTAACTCTGCACCTCAGTTACCTCATCGTAAAATGGGGATTAAGACTGTGAGCTCCATGTGTCCAACCTGATTAACTTGTATCTACCTCAGCACTTAGAACCGTGCTTGGTGCATAGTAAGTGTTTAACAAGTATTATTATTATTATTGTTGGAGGAGAATCTGGCATAGGCCTGGCACTCGAGAGTTGTCCTCAACCACTGTAAGTCAGCAACACCATCCTGAAACTAAAGGAAGACTCTCCTCAGCATCCAGAAAGAAGTGGCCTCTCCCTTATGTCAAGGGGCAGGAAGAGTGCTACATGGCCAGCAGGGAATGGGAGTGGGATCGCAGGTATCCTAGGTGCTTGCTGCAGCTATGTGTCCTCCATATTCCCCAGTGGAAGAAAAGTTCAGAACCAGGATGTCTCTTCATTCATTCATTCAATCCCATATTTATTGAGCATTTACTGTGTGCTGTGCAAAACACTGTACTAAGCACTTGGGAAAGAACAATATTAGAACAACAGACACATTTCCTGCCCACAATGAGCTCAGAGTCTAATGTCTTCACATTTTCTTCCCTGATGGAGTCCCAGGAAATGCCCAGTGTAAAGCCGCAAGGGACTGGGAGTCAGAAGACCTGAGTTCTGATCCTGGTTCTGCCACTTGCCCTTAGTGTGGCTTTGGAGATGCAACATGACATAGTGAAAAGAGCATGGGCCTGGGAGTCAGAGGACTTGGGTCTAGTCCCGGCTCTGCCACCTATCTGCTGGGTAACCTTGAGCAAGTCACTTAACGTCTCTGTACCTCAGTTACCTCATCTGTAAAATAGTGATTAAATCCTCCTCCATCCAACTTGGACTGTGAGGCCCATGTGGGACAGGGACTCTATAATAATAATAATGTTGGTATTTGTTAAGCGCTTACTATGTGCAGAGCACTGTTCTAAGCGCTGGGGTAGATACAGGGTGATCAGGTTGTCCCACGTGGGGCTCACAGTTTTAATCCCCATTTTACAGATGAGGGAACTGAGGCACAGAGAAGTGAAGTGACTTGCCCACAGTCACATCCAACCTGATGATCTTGTATCTCCCCCAGAGCTTAGAACAGTGCTTGGCACATAGTGAATGCTTAACAAGTATCTCTGGGCCTCAGTTTCCATATCTGTAAAATGGGGATTCAATATCTGTCCACCCTCTACTTGGACTATGAGCCCCATGTGGAACAGAGACTGTGTTTGACCTGATTATCTTCTATCTATGCTAGTGTTTAGTTCCGTGCTCGGCACATAAAAAGTACTGAACAAATACAATGATTCCTATTATGATTATTAAATATTGCCATTGGACAGGCAGAGTCTCTGG
The DNA here is from genome assembly GCF_004115215.2 of Ornithorhynchus anatinus. Classification (NCBI taxonomy): domain Eukaryota; kingdom Metazoa; phylum Chordata; class Mammalia; order Monotremata; family Ornithorhynchidae; genus Ornithorhynchus; species Ornithorhynchus anatinus. Next base: position 45,581,139 of record NC_041749.1, read on the forward strand.
TGAGCACTCCAATGGGAAACCATTCCTTTTTCCAGGTCTGCTTCACGTGGTCTGGAGAAACACTTGAATCAGCATGACTTGATGGAACGAGCACCGAACTGGGAGTCAGAAGATCTGAGTTCTAATCCCTTTTTTGCCCCTCACATACTATGTAACCTTGGGGAAGTCATTTATCCTCTCTGGGCCTCAGTTTTTTCATCTATAAAATGGGAATGAGTTACCTGCTGTTCCTCCATCTTAGATTTGGGACAGACACTGTGTTGGCTCTGATAATCTTGTAGCTATTCTAGTTGGTGGCATAGTACTTGGCCCATGGTAGCATGGAATCAATACCGGAGCTAATTAAATCTTGGAAGTTGACACCCCCTAACTCATCCTCAAAATAATCACTCAAGATGGACATAGGAAGACTATTTAAGTAGTCAACAACCTGGAAACATTCCAGAATCCCAATGGGCATGATCCAAAAGGCCTTTCACTAATATACATTCACAATTTTCCATTTCTTCAACTTTCTGCCATGTCCCCATGTTATTTGTTTGTATGAAACTAAACAGTTCCTGCTTCTCTATGTCCTTGTATTGAGCCTGTTGTGGGCAGAGATTGTCCCTGTTGCTGAATTGTACTTTCCAAGCGCTTAGTACAGTGCTCTACACAAAGTGAACACTCAATAAATATGACTGAATGAATGTTTCTCCCTCTGCCCCTCTATTTTCCTTCCAATTTCTCTCTCTCTCTCTCCCTCCATCTTCTTCTCTTTATCTCGCCACTTATCTTGGAGTTTCTGAACTGCAGCTATTTATAGAGTGCTACCTAGTCTCCCTTGATATGTTATCATCTCTCCCCAGTGGTTGAGACATGAGCGAATGGAACGTCTAGATTCCAGCATGCTGGAACGATTATCCATGCTTGAAAAAAAGCCTGCTCAATAAGGGAGAGTTCATTTAGGGTGTTTTAGGGGGCAGGGATTCTGCCCAATTTCCTTCCAAGCAGCCTTGAAAATTGTAGCTTGTTGATGCAAATGGACAAAATCACACAGTTCCTCAGGAACGGAAATGGTGTATCCCTGGGTCTGTGCGAATTTGACTCATGTGGGTTGCTTAATGATCCACAGACATCATAGAGTCTTTCAGTGGATAATATCCATTTTCTTGGGGCTATTATCAGGTTTGTCCATATCTAAGGAATTTAGGCTGTAGGAAGCAGAAAGAGACTTGAAAGACTGTTAAAAATGACCTCTTCCGGCTATGTCTAGATTGCAAGCTCCTTGAAGGCAGAGACCCCATCTTTTACTTCTGGCGAACTATTCCAAGTGTGTAAAATAATGTTCTGCATAAAATAGGTGTCCAGTGCAGTGCTCTGCACATTGAAATCCACAGTATACCGCATACAGTAGGTGCTCAGTTCAGTGCATTCTGCAGAGCATGTATTAAATCTATCACTAAATTCTGTCAGTTCAACCTTCACAATACTGATAAAATCTGCCCTTTCCTCACCATCCAAACTGCTACTATGTTAACCCGAGCACTTCTCGTATCCCACCGTGATTACTGGTGATTACATGATTACCATAATACCAACATTATTGTTGTGAAGCAGCTTGGCTCAGTGGAAAGAGTCCGGGCTGGGAGTCAGAGTTCATGGGCTCGAATCCCAGCTCTGCCACTTGTCAGCTGTGTGACTGTGGGCAAGTCACTTAACTTCTCTGTGCCTCAGTTCCCTCATCTGTAAAATGGGGATTAACTGTGAGCCCCACGTGGGACAACCTGATTCCCCTGTGTCTACCCCAGCGCTTAGAACAGTGCTCTGCACATAGTAAGCGCTTAACAAATACCGACATTGTTATTATTATTATTATTACTGTATCCTTCCTGCCTCCTTTCTCTCCCCGCTCCAGTTCAGTCCATCTGCTGCCTGCATCATTTTTCTCCAAAATCATTGTATCCATGTTTCCCCATTACTCAAGAACCTCCAGTGGTTGCTCATTCAGCTCTGCAATAAACAGAAACCCCTTACCATTGGCTTTTAAGCATCCAATCACCTTGTCCCCTCTTACCTCACTGCTCTCCCAGTACAACTCAGCCCACCCATTTAGCTCCTCCAATGCCAACCTACTCACTGTATCTCAATCTAGTCTATTTTACTGCCAACCTTTCACCCATGTCCTGCCTCCGGCCTGGAATGCCCTCCCTCTTCATATCCAACAGACAAGTACTCTCCCCACCTTCCAAGCCTTACTGAAGATACATCTCTTCCAAGAGACCTTCCCTGACTAAAGCGTCATTTCCTCTTCTCCCAATCCCTTCTGCACCACCCCGATTTGTTCCCTTTATTCATCCCTCTGTCAGCCCCAAAGCTGTAATTTATCTATTTGCATTAATGTCTCCCTCTCTAACTATAAGCTAGTTGTGAGCAGGAATGTGTTTAGCAACTCTGTTATATTGTTATACTGTACTCTCTTAAGTGCTTAATACAGTGCCCTTCACACAATAAGTGGTCAGTCCATACGACTGATTGATTGATTGATCAGACACCCAGAACAGTGTTGTGCACTAAGTGGATAACCAGGACAGAGTTCCATAAAATGTAGACTGCCGAGACAATACACAGCACACAGTAGACATTCAAGGAGGTGGCATGCCCTAAGGGGAAGGAGTCAGAACATCGTTTTTTGTTGGGTTTTTTTAAATAGTATTTGTTAAGTACATATTTTGCACCAAGCACTGTACTGGAGTAGATGCAAGATAATCAGATTGTATGCAGTCGCTCTCCCATACAGAGCTCACAGTCTAAATAGGAGGGAGTAGGATTTGATCTTTATTTTATAGATGAAGAAACTGAGGTAGAGAGAAGTTAAGTGACTTGCCTAAAGGTCACACAGCAGATCAGTGGCATACCCTGACACCTAAGCCCATGTTCTCTCCACTAGTTTATCTGCTTGCCTTGTCCGGGTTCTGAATCCGGTCTGCTGTGCGACCTCTCCTCTATCTGGCCGCTGACCACTTGCCAAGGTCATTCATTCAATAGTATTTATTGAGCGCTTACTATGTGCAGAGCACTGTACTAAGCGCTTGGGATGAACAAGTCGGCAACAGATAGAGACAGTCCCTGCCGTTTGACGGGCTTACAGTCTAATCGGGGGAGACGGACAGACAAGAACAATGGCACTAAACAGCGTCAAGGGGAAGAACATCTCGTAAAAACAATGGCAACTAAATAGAATTGAGGCGATGTACAATTCATTAACAAAATAAATAGGGTAACGAAAATATATACAGTTGAGCGGACGAGTACAGTGCTGTGGGGATGGGAAGGGAGAGGTGGAGGAGCAGAGGGAAAAGGGGAAAATGAGGCTTTAGCTGCGGAGAGGTAAAGGGGGGATGGCAGAGGGAGTAGAGGGGGAAGAGGAGCTCAGTCTGGGAACGCCTCTTGGAGGAGGTGATTTTTAAGTAAGGTTTTGAAGAGGGAAAGAGAATCAGTTTGGCGGAGGTGAGGAGGGAGGGCGTTCCAGGACCGCGGGAGGACGTGACCCAGGGGTCGACGGCGGGATAGGCGAGACCGAGGGACGGCGAGGAGGTGGGCGGCAGAGGAGCGGAGCGTGCGGGGTGGGCGGTAGAAAGAGAGAAGGGAGGAGAGGTAGGAAGGGGCAAGGTGATGGAGAGCCTTGAAGCCTAGAGTGAGGAGTTTTTGTTTGGAGCGGAGGTCGATAGGCAACCACTGGAGTTGTTTAAGAAGGGGAGTGACATGCCCAGATCGTTTCTGCAGGAAGATGAGCCGGGCAGCGGAGTGAAGAATAGACCGGAGCGGGGCGAGAGAGGAGGAAGGGAGGTCAGAGAGAAGGCTGACACAGTAGTCTAGCCGGGATATAACGAGAGCCCGTAATAGTAAGGTAGCCGTTTGGGGTGGAGAGGAAAGGGCGGATTTTGGCGATATTGTAGAGGTGAAACCGGCAGGTCTTGGTAACGGATAGGATGTGTGGGGTGAACGAGAGGGACGAGTCAAGGATGACACCGAGATTGCGGGCCTGCGGGACGGGAAGGATGGTCGTGCCATCCACGGTGATGGAGAAGTCTGGGAGCGGACCGGGCTTGGGAGGGAAGATGAGGAGCTCAGTCTTGCTCATGTTGAGTTTTAGGTGGCGGGCCGACATCCAGGTGGAGACGTCCCGGAGGCAGGAGGAGATGCGAGCCTGAAGGGAGGGGGAGAGGACAGGGGCGGAGATGTAGATCTGCGTGTCATCTGCGTAGAGATGGTAGTCAAAGCCGTGAGAGCGGATGAGTTCACCGAGGGAGTGAGTGTAAATGGAGAACAGAAGAGGGCCAAGAACTGACCCTTGAGGAACTCCAACAGTTAAAGGATGGGAGGGGGAGGAGGCTCCAGCGTAGGAGACCGAGAATGATCGGCCAGAGAGGTAAGAGGAGAACCAGGAGAGGACAGAGTCCGTGAAGCCAAGGTGAGATAAGGTATGGAGGAGGAGGGGATGGTCGGCAGTGTCAAAGGCAGCAGAGAGGTCAAGGAGGATCAGAATGGAGTAGGAGCCACTGAAGGTCCTGCCTCTGGCCTGGAACACCCTCCCTCCTCAAATCTGACAGACAATTACTCTCCTCCACTTAAAAGCTTTATTGAAGGCGCATCTCCTCCAAGAGGCCTTCCCTCACTAATCCCCCTTTTCCTCTTCTCCCCTCCCTTCTTTGTTGCCCTGACTTGCTCCCTTGGTTCATCCCCACTTCCAGCCCCACAGCACTTATGTACATATCTGTAATTAATTTATTTATAATTAATATCTATCTTCCCCACTCTAAATTGTAAGCTTGTTGTGGGCAAGGAATACATCCGTTTATTATTGTATTGTACTCTCCCAAGCACATAGCAGTGCTCTGCACACAGTAAGCATTCAATAAATGTGATTGAATGAATGAATGAAAGTCAGATTCCTCATCTATTAAATGGAGGTAAGATACCTGCTATTCCCGCCTTTTAGATCGTGACCTTCTTGTGAAACAGGGACTGTGCCAGATCTGATTATTAGGCATTGATTGTAGCACTTGACACAAAGCAAGCACTTCATGAATACTATAATTATTATTATTACCCTCAAAAGGGAGTTTGGGACAAGAATTATTTAGGTCATTTATTCAAATTCTCACATTTTGCCCATTAGACCCTGAAACATAAGGGAAGGGAGAGGTGGAGAGTCACAAAGTCAGAGATCCTAAATTGTAAGGATCTTGGATAAAAATCCTGGAAGAGGAGCAGAGAAAGCAAGAAAAAGCAAGGAAAAAAGCTAACCCACCCTTTTCCATTTCTGGTTGTCTTGCCTTGTGTTCCACATTACTGTAATTTTCATCAAAAGGATCCGGATAGCTCCCGAGACAGTTCCATATGGTGGGTTTATGTTTCAGACGCAGAATCCACAAACAAAGGAAATGAATTTCCCTGTCTCTGAAAACAAAAACAATTATGAGCCTGCAGCTACCCCCAGGAGAGCACCAGTCTCTCTAAACAAATGAGACCCTCAGGATAAGAAATGCCGGTGCTAGAAGGAAGGGGAATGGAGGAGGGAGGAAAGAGTGGAGGGAGAGATGAAGAGAGGACTGAGCCGAGGAACGGACGAAAGGAGGAGGGTGTGAAGGGATGGAAGAATGAGGAGAGAAAGGAAGAGAAGCAGAGTGACCTAGTGGGAAAAGCATAGGATTGGGAGTTAGAGGGACTGGGTTCTAATTCCAGCTCTGCCACTTGCCTGCTATGTGACCTTGGGCAAGTCTCTTAATTTCTCTGAGCCTCAGTTTCCTCATCTGCAAAATAAGAATTAAATACCTGCTCTCTCTCCCCTGTTAGATAGGGACAGTGTCAACCTGATTGTTTTGATTCTATCCCACAGTTTAGTATGGTACTTAGCACATGGTAAGAGCTTAACAAATGCAACTTTTCATCATCATTATTATTAATAATAATAATATGGGAGGAGGAAGTAGAATATAAGAGAATGCTCACTTTTTAGGGGAAGGCAGCCAGGCTGCTGCTCTGTACGGGAAGAAGGTTAAACACTCTGGGCTTTGCGCATGTAACAGATCCCCTGGTATGCAAACAATCAGGAGAGCAATCAGCTTTCTGTATACAGCATTTTATCACCAAACTGAATCACCAAACTGCGGTTTCCTCCTTATACCAGCTCTCAGCTCTTGAGCATCCCGAGCAATTCTTTGATATGGAGAGTGAGCTTTTACTGTATTTACACATTCTGTAAAATACACATTCAGCCTGAATGAAGAGATCGGGTAGCTAAAGTCACACAGCCTCCTTCGTTGGCTGTGGTAGGATGGCTGGCTATAAATTCAGCAGATAATGAAAACTCGTATCTTTGGAAACAATCTATTTTTGGCCTGGAACCTCAAGGCACTTGGTAAATGTTTATATAGAGCTTAGAGGATTTGCATGGAGTCTGTTAGGAAATATTAGACAACAGTCCTTTGAGCTATAGTCTCTCCTTCTTAAGGGCACATACTATGTACATAGAACCCTGAAATATTTCTGGTGTTCCTGCTAGCAGTGTTCTGTCATCTGCCGCAAAATAGTCAAGAGAGTTACAATAAAAATAAATGCGGTGAGTGTTGAATGCTTACTATATGCCAAACACTGTTCTAAGGGCTAGAGTAGATACAAGCTAATCGGGTCAGACACTGTTCCCGTCCTACATGGGGCTGACTGTCTAAGTAAGAGGGAGAACAGGCCCTGAAGCTCCACTTTACAGATGAGTTAAGTGACTTGTTCAAGGTCACACAGCAGGCAAGAGATTGAGCCAGGGTTAACTGTGGTATTTGTTAAGCGTTTACTAACTGCCAGACACTGTACTAAGTGCTGGGGTAGGTACAAGATAGCCGGGTTGGACACAGTCCCTGTCCCACATGGGGCTTACAATCTTAATCCCCATTTTACAGATGAGGAAACTGAGGCACAGAGAAGTGAAATAGTCCAAAGTCACACAGCAGACAAGTGATAGAGTTGGGATTAGAACCCAGGTCCTCTGACTCCCAAGCACACTAGGCCCAGGCTCGTGCTCTTTCCACTAGGCACACTGCTTCTCTGGTGGAACCTTAGTTTGATTTTCTATTTTGGCCCCATCTGTTCTATCTCTGCTCTTTTCTTCTTTCTAGGAAGACTCTAAAGCCGTGAGAGGGGTCCGAGACTCTTCCTTTCAAAAACTTATTGTAACCATGCTTTCCTGATTTGGTTCATTCATTCAATCGAATTTATTGAGCGCTTATTGTGTGCAGAGCACTGTACTAAGCATTTGGGAAGTACAATTCAGCAACAAATAGAGACAATCCCTGCCCACAACTGGCTCACAGTCTAGAAGGGGGGAGACAGACATCAAAACAAGTAAACAGGCATCAGTAGCATCATTATAAATGAATGGAATTAAAGAATGGAATTATACACATCACTAATAAAAATAAATAGAATTATAATTATGAATATGTACATATATATACAAGTGTTTTGGGGCAGGAAGGGGGGTAGAGCAAAGGGAGCGAGTTGGGGCAATGGGGAGGGGAGGGAGAGCAAAGGAAAAGGGGGACTTAGTCTGGGAAGGCCTCCTGGAGGAGGTGAGCTTTCAGTAGGGCTTTGAAGGGGGGAAGTGTGCTAGTTTTGCGGATTTGAGGAGGGAGGGCATTCCAGGCCAGAGGTAAGACGTGGGCCAGGGGTCGATGGCAGAACAGGTGAGAACGAGGCACAATGAGAAGGTTAGCACCAGAGGAGTGGAGTGTGCCGGCTGGGATGTAGGAGGAGAGAAAGGAGGTGAGGTAGGAGCGGGCAAGGTGATGGAGAGATTTGAAGCCAAGAGTGAGGAGTTTTTGCTTAATATGGAAGTTGATAGGCAACCGCTGGAGATTTTTGAGGAGGGGGATGACATGCCTGGAGTGTTTCTGTAGAAAGATATTCCGGGCAGCAGAGTGAAGTATAGATTGAAGCGGGGAGAGACAGGAGGTTGGGAGATAAGGAAGGATGCTGATGCAGTAATCCAGCTGGGATCTGATGAATGATTGTACTAATGTGGTAACATGGTTATTGCAGCAGTCACAGTTTGTTGAATTATTTTTCTTAACTTCACTCTCCTTCTCTGTATCTGTCTGCCCTCACCTGGACTGTGAGCCCTTGGTGGGGCTGAGGATCATGCCTCATTTGATTGTATTTAATCTACCCCAACACTTAGCTCTGTTCAAGTATCCTTTATTTTAATGGCATGTGTTAAGTGCTTACTACCTGCCAGTACATAGTACATGGGACAGTCTAAGTAGGAGGGAGAACAAGTATTGAATCCTCATTCTGCAGTTAAGGAAACTGAGACATAGCGAAGTGAAGCGACTTGCCCAAGGCTATACAGCAAACAATCGGCAGAGCCAGGATTAGATCCCTGGCCCGCTCTCTTTCCACTAGGCCATGCTGCTTCAATGACGTGAATGATTGGTGATATCCCAACCACATAGCCCGAAAGATTACACCTCTTCCTAGAAACCAGGTGTGTAAGGAATTCACCCAGATCGTTTAGACAGAAAAAATATTTGCATAGGAATGATACAATTCTGAGGAATGAGAGGATGTTCAGAAGGTTCTCCACCATATCTAACTTCCCAGGGCCAGTGTCCTTGAGTGGCAGGAAGTTCCTTGATGGCCGCATCTTCTTCCCTGATTTAAAACTCCCTCCCTTCCCTCCCAAGCTTCACCAGTCCCCAGCTGTCCCCATCTTCAAAGCCCTCCTGAAATGCTACCTCCTCCCAGAAGCCTTCCCCCACTGAATTCCTAGCCCTCTAAGTCACATCAACCTCACAATTATGCTTCGTGCACACACATATTTAATTGTACATTCAATCATTTATTTGGTTATTTCATTCTCATATGTCTGCCAATTACATCCCTGTTCTTCCCCCAGCTCCCACTGTTCATAAATAATTTGTCTGTGTGTCTCTCCCAGTAGATTGTAAGTACTTTGAAGACAGAGACCAGGTTATTTGCTCCTACGGTTCCCTCCCGATTGCTCAGATCCATGTTCTGCCCACACTAACTGCTTAATAAAGACCACTAAATGCTTGATAACTTGGAATGATCATCAGGAGACAAATGCAGATGAAAGCAGAATCCAGTGAGCTGGAAACTGTTGCCTCAGGCCCCCTGTGCTACAGCAATGCCCCCCACCTCAAAGGCAATAGTGGTGTAAAGTCCCTCTCTGTGCCCTAGAGAGGTGGTAGCAAACAGACAGCTACCCCTTCCCCAGTTCCCTATCTGAGGTCGCTGAGAGACCCCTACCAGGGGATCTGAATCAGATGAGGAGGAAGGGCTGGGAGGCAGGGGATGGGTGTCAAAGTTTGGGCAAAATTGTCAGGCGTGTGAGCCAGCCCCTTGCCCTCCACATGCTCTGAACACCACCCTCTCTATTCTCTGCCTTCCATCCACTAGCTGTTAACCATTCTTGGGCCCTGCTCCCCCAAGGGACAGGAGAAAGAGTCACTTCTTGCTCACATGCAATCGGGCAGAGCTCTAACCACCACTCGCACTTCCAGATCTGGCATCCAGAGATGGGGAGAGCCGAAAAATCCATAAGGAGTCAGTTCAGGGCAGGACAGACCAGAAGGATGCTAAGAGGGCACTGGGCCATTTCACATTCAGCCAGTGGCTTTTGACTTTCCAGCACAAGCAGATGTTTACGATTACCTAATAGTCCAAGGGGAGTTTACCCTCTAGACAATACCTTGGCCATTGATTAGTCATCATCCTCATCATCATCACCATCATCATCGTCATCATTATCCTCATCATCAGTATTTATCGAGTGCCTTCTAGTTGCAGAGGGTTGTTCTGAGTGTCACCTGTGGGCAGGACAGTGTACAGAATGCTTTCTTTGTGCAGAACACTGTGCTGAGCGTCTGCTGAGTGCAGAGCACTGTTATTGATAATAATATTTGTTGTATACTCTCTGCGCATTGTACTAAGCACCTGGGCAGTTCAAAAGAGAGAGATGACAAATTCCCTATCCCTAAAGGGCTTACAAACTAAATCTGAGAATCTGCTGAGTGCATGCCCCTGTGCTGGGAGCTGACTTGTGCAGAGCATTGTACCTGATACTTGGGAGCCTGCGATAAAAGTAGACACAGTGCCTACCCTTGAGGAGCCTACAGTCTTATTTATCTAAGGACAAATTGTTCAGAGGCCCAGATGGTTCTAGCATTGATTTCATGGACCCTACACTTGGGTCTTTGGCCACAATGACTCCGTCTCTTCTGGAACTGCCTCCAATTCATCTGTCTCTTCTGCCTTGGCCTGGTAAATCAGAGGTGAGCTGCTGAAATGAAGGTGGCAAGCAAACTCTTCCCTGGAAATGCGGCCTCAATGTGGATCACCATCTGGATCCCAGCAAACATGATCTGGGAGACGTCCGTCAGAGGGACCTGTTGCAGGTATTTGAGACTGAACCCATTCACCCACACTTTGCTGTTTTTGCTCAGGATCTTCAGACAGAAGCCCAGGGAGACATTGCCTTTTTCTAGGTATGGCTCCAAACACATGTGCTGGCGGGAGATTCCCGGGAGCCGGAATTTCAGATGAGCATCGTGCCCTCTCCCGAAGAGGAGATTAGTGTCGTCGTGGTGCAAACATTGTGGAATGTCCCGAAAGATCCCAGAATCCTGCTGGGGATGATGGAGGTATATTTGAAGGATTGTCACTGATTTCTCCATCTCCAAAGAAGGACAGAAGAGGTTGGGAGAGAAAAGACTCTGTGGTGAACCTGGGAAAACAAGTTTGATGATTAGATTCTTAGTAGTAATAGGAGTAGGAGGAGGAGTAGCAATAGTATTTACTAAGTGCTCACGGTGTGAGGAGCACTGAACCTTTTTATAGTCTTGTTCTTCGGCATTTTAAGTTGACAGAATATTCTTGACTTCCCAACCTCCGGATTGCTGACCTGCCAACTGGGAAAGGGACCTAGGGGAAAGAGCAAGGGGATGGGAGTCAGCAGACTAGGGTTTGAATTTCTGCTTTACCGCTGTGGGACTTGTGTATGACCTGGGGTAAGCCACTTAAGCTCTCTGGGCCTCTTTTTTCCCCTCTGAGTCCTTTTCTCCTCAATTTTCTCTCCTAGTAGGGGATATAGGCTGGGTCTGATCTGATGACCATGTCTTTGGAATCCAGTGGCATTATTATTATTGCTACTATAACTAGTCATAATAATTATAGTCCCATTGGGGACCACACTTTCTAAATGGTACCTGTTTCCAGTTTGGGGTTTGAGCAATGTGTATGAAAATAGATTTTGACATTATCTCATCATCACACCCATTTTGTTTTGGTGAAACATTAGTTCCATCTTATTAATTAAATCAATCAGTTATAATTATTGAATGCTTACTGTATGCACAGCACTGTGCTAGTCACTTGGGAGAGTACACAACAATAGAGTTGGTAGACAGGTTCCCTGCTCACAAGGTGCTTACAGTCTAGAGGGGGAGACAGGTATTAATATAAACAAATAAGCTATGGATATGTACATGAGTGCTGTGGGGTTGAGAGTGGGGTGAATAAGGGTGCAAATCCAAGGTCAACTGAAATGCAGAAAGTAGTGGGAGAAGAGGAAATGAGAGCTTAATAAGGGAAGGCCTCTTGAAAGAGATGTGCTTCTAAAAAGACTATGAAGATGGGGTGGTCTGTCAGACATGAAGAGGTAAAGAGTTCCAGGCCAGAGGTAGGATGTGGGTGAGGGGTTAGTGGTGAGATAGACAATATCGAGGTATAGTGGCATTAGAGGAATGAAGTGTGTGAGCTAAGTTGTAGTGAGAAATGAGAGAGGTGAGGTAGGAAGGGGCTAAAGACCTCTGTTTAATGTTGAGGTAGATGGGCAACAATTGGAGGCTTGTGAGGAGTAGGGAAAAGTATTGAATGGTTTTGTGAAAAAAAAGATCTGAGCAGCAGAGTGAAGTATGGACTGAAGTGGGGGGAGAGGCAGGAGGCCGAGAGGTCAGCAAAAGGCTGTTGCAGTGGGATAGGAGAAATGGTTAGATCAGTATATTAGCAATTTAGATGGAAAAGAAAGGATAGATTTTAGCAATGCTGTGAAGGTAGAACTGCCAGGAATTGGTGACAGACTGAATATGTGGGCTGAATGAGAGAGATAAGTCGAGGAAAACATCATGTTTACAGATTTGTGAGACAGGGGACAGTGATAGGAAAGTCAGGGGAAGGACAGGGTTTGGGTAGGAAGATAAGGAGTTCTGTTTTGAAAATGTTTACTTTGAGGTGTAGGCTGGAAATCCAGGTAGAGATGTCCTCCTGAAGGAAGGGGGAATTATGAGACTGCAGAGAAAGAGAGAGATCAGGGCTGGTGATGGAGATTAGGGAATCAATCCTCATAGAGATGGTAGTGGAAGCCATGGCAGTGAATCAGTTCTCCAACAGAGTAGGGTATAAATGGAGAATCATTATAACCCATTAAATCCATTAAAACCTTCTTTTTGGCCTATTCTTGGATGCAAACACATATGGGAAAAATTGCTCTTTCAATTACCCCAAGTGAAGTCCCAATTTTGTGTTATACTTACTTCACACATAACCACACACACTTACATGCTTATGTATACACCCCCACCCCACTCCCACACACAAAAAGAACAATGTATGTAGTCCATTTATTCATTTTTTTTCATTTCCTTCCTGTTTCATATTGTATCTCTGTATCTCTTTCTGCTCTCACCTTGTGTATAAAATGTATGCCTGCCTACTTCCTCCATAGATTGTAAGCTTCTTGAGGGCAGGGACTACCAGTATTTGTTGTGCTATTTCAAGCACTGTACGAGAAGGTCTCCAGTACACTGCTCTGACCATAGTAGGTAACCAGTCCATTATTGTCCATTCTGTACATCAGTGGCTGTGCTAGATATTCCTGTGTAACCTGTCCTACATTGTGTGTAACCTGTCTACTATTATGAATTGCATTCATTATTGCATATTCTGCTTATTGTTGTGTATCCCATACAGTATTTTGTTTCCTGTCATTTTTTATGTATCCTATCCATCATTGTGTATTCTATTCATTCTTCTTCTTCTACTCCCTTCTGCATCACCCTTGTTCTTGGATTTGCTCCCTTTATTCACAACTCCCTCAGCCCCACAGCACTTACAGACATATCCATCATTTATTTACTAATATTAATGCCTGTATCCCCTCCAGACTGTAAGCTCACTGTGGGCAGGGAACGTGTCTGTTGACTCTGTTATTCGGTAGTCTCCCACGTGCTTAGTACAGTGCTCTACATGCAGTATGTGATCAATCAATACGATTGATTGATCTATTGGGTATTGAATAACTGGTTTGTTGTTGTGTGGCCTGCCTATTTTTATGCATCCTCTCCATTTTGTTTGGGCCTAAAATATTATTTCCAGAGCATGCTGACATTATCTGGACAGAATTTATGACACTGCCTCCAGAAAGGGCAAGTAAGGAATTAAGGTTTTAACAGCCACTGAGGGGGAGGTACACTGCAGCAGATGCCGCTATTTCCATATAAATAAGAGCTGCCAGATGCTTCGGAAAGTACTAAGAATGAACACCTGACCGATGTGGATCTGGCGCAGGGGGATGGATGCGGGGAAAGGGAGAAACTCAGGCAGCATGGGGCCCACATGTATCTTCCCCACCCAGTGAACCCTACGTTTCTGCTGCCACAAGTTCTGTTGCTGGGGGAGCACTGCTCCCACCATGAAGCTTTAGTCTGGGAGACAGGAGCATGAGAGAGGAGGAAGAAGTAGCAGGAGAGGTTTGTGAACTCCAAAAGAGATAGCACCACCCTGGGTGGACTACCTGCCCTCAGCAGCTGGGCAAAATCCTGGAATTCCAGGGCCCAGGACAGAGTCTTTGGATGAGGCATTTTATGATTTCACTGGAGGTAGGGATTAGGAGCTGTACTGAAATGTTGCTGCTCCCCACTCCCGCTCCGAGTATATCCTCCCCTATATATCCTCCCCTATGCACTGACTCCCTGTGGGTAGCCCTGTCCACCATTTTTCTTCCTAGTGTAGGATCTGTCTGAACAAACCCAGTCACTCAGAAGCTCACATTCCAAAGGAAACTAGTCCCCTTAGATTCTGGAGCATCCCCTCTTTCTGAAGTGAAGCATTAATAATAACTGTGGTACCTGTTAAACATTTACTATGTGACAAGCATTGTGGGAAGCAATGGGGTAAATTCAAAATAATCAGGTCAGACACAGTCCCTGCTCCGCATGGGACTCAGAGCCAAAAGGGGAGGAAGAACAGGTGTTGGATCCTCATTTTACCAAAGAGGAACTTGAGAAGGAAAGATAATCATAATAATAATAATGTTGGTATTTGTTAAGCGCTTACTACATGCAGAGCACTGTTCTAAGTGCTGGGGTAGATACAGAGTAGTCAGGTTGTCCACGTAAGGCTCACAGTTAATCCCCATTTTACAGATGAGGTAACTGAGGCACAGAGAAGTTAAGTGACTTGCCCATAGTCACAGAGCTGCCAAGTGGCAGAGCCGGGAGTCGAACCCATGACCTCTGACTCCCAAGCCTAGGCCCTTTCCACTGAGCCACGCTGCTTCTCATGTGAAGTGACTTGTCCAAGGTCACATAGAAAGCATGTAGCAGGACTGAGACTCGAACCTGGGTACCCTGACTCTCAGGTCCATGTTTTACCCACTAGACCATGCTGTTTCTCCAATTACCACCTCAGCACACATGCTCTCTAGCCACCTGTATAGCACTGTCATATGGATCAGTTTACACGTGCAACTTATTTATTCGCTTATTCATCTTTCGTTCCCTTTTTCCTGCAAACCAAATAATTGTGTCTCTTTCTCCTATGATATTATAAACTCCTTGAGGGCAGAGATTGTGCTCTTTACCTCTATTGTCCTCTCCCAAGGTTAGTGCTATGCAAAAGGTAGGTACTCGCTTTCTCTCTCTCTCCATATATATATGTGGATGTCACACTGGATGTCTATCTACCTGTCTGTCTGTCTACCCCCCTATTAGGGTGCAAGCTCCTTGAAGGAAGCAGTTATGTATCTTGATTTGGTTGTGTTCTCCTGAGCATTTTGTAGAGGGCTTCTCAGTCTTCAGGTGCATATTATATGGACAGAGAGAGAGAGAGAGAGAGAGAGAGGGAAAGAGATAAAAGAAACTGTCTTCTGCATACAAAGAAGACAACAGTGATGATTGTCTGAGTCAATAAATAACATTGATTAATTGATTCAAGGATCTTTTTAAAGGATTCCCTGCAAAATCTTAGGAAATCTTAATTTCCCAGAAACTAAGCAAGGTAGTAGCTGCTAAGAGTAACTATGTCAAAGTGTGGTCCAGAAGAAATCATTAGAGAGGGAACAGAGGGCATACATATCTTTCCAGTCCTAAGAAGGTGGGGAAACTCCATCTTCAGCCAAAAGAGGCTCTGATCTGGCCTCAGCTGGCTCATATTCTAATGGGAACAGAATCACCCAGAGTTACCCATTGTGAATGATGGCCAAACTGACACCCCCCTCCTAAACAAAGCAAATCATCAGCATACCCCTCAGGATGGCTGCCATGAAGTCTTGCCTTGGACTCAGTTTCCAGGCTCTGATGATCTACTAGGAACCTCTTCCTTCCATGACACCCAGTGATCAGGGGAGGACAATTGCAAAGAAGAAGTGTTCCTCGTGGCTTTCTCTGTGGGCTTTCTGACAAGTCATTTGGCCCTCATGAGAGTGGGAATTTGCTCTCGGAGTGTTTTCTGGGATTTCCCAAGGAGGGTAAGGTGGAACATGCTTCAGTCGTGGTTAAAGAGATCTCCTGCAGCCCTTCAGGTGAAACCCAGAGTCTATCTAGCCTTCACTATTTCCTCAGAGTAATCTAGCTGGGGGAGCACTCCTGAGCAGCCCACTGAAAAGGAATGCAATCTTGAGGACAGAGAGGGTGCAGTATCTCTGGGACCTCAGTCCAGACCCTGACTGCTAAGGAGGAACTAGGGAGAGAAATGTATTGGCTTTCTTTCTCCTGGAGAAGGAAATTCTGGAGTTGAGGCAAAGGCAGGGTGTAATAATTCAATGCCTCATCCTTTCCACTCCAGGAAACCTTAATCCTGCAGCCCGCTTCTTCCTTACCTAGGGCAGCTCATACAAGAAAAATGACTACAAAATCATCCTTTCTTGGAGAGGCTCAGAGAGGGATCTAATGTTCACTCAGCCACCTGGAGCAAAGCAGAAGAAAGGTGATGCACATAGACCCAAACCAGGTTTTGGCATGTGTTTCCTGTCAGTGCAGGCAGCCTCCCCATACAGGTTATATACCAGGACCTTGAAACTACCAGGTTTTAGGCTAGTCCTGGGGTAGGCTTGGGGGTGCAGGGGAGGAAGTGCTGGAAAGAAAGTTTCACCCAGCTGGAGTGGTCTTTAAAGGAGCACATGAGCCCTGACTCTCTCATTTTTCCACTAGCAACTGAAAGCAGGTGGTAGCCCTCTCTAGCCCTCTGTCCAGAGTTTGGGGCAAGTGAAAAATTAACCATACACCCCAAAAGTTACACTGGATGTCTATCTTTCTGTCTGTCTGCCTCCCCTATTAAGGTGCAAGCTCGTTGAGGGGGAGAATTCATTTCTTACTTTACTTGTGTTCTTCTGACCTGTTTGCATAGACCATTGCAGTCTGCAGGTGCTCAGCCAAAAACTCTTATGGGCTGATAGGTTGAAATCTTTCCAGGGGTTTGGGCTCATTATCCCAAAATGCCAGCCATCACCTCCAGAATCTACTCCATTGGTAGCTTGTTCTCTCCCCTGCCGGCTCATTCTTTGATGAAAAGCAGGGTGTCATTTAAGATCGAGCTTTAGTAACGTGCTTGGCACACAGTAAGTGCTCAACAAATATCATTAGTGTTATTATTACTATCAAGCAAGCAATCAGCTGTATACAAGAAAGCAGTGTGGTCTAGCTGATAGACCATAGGACTGGAAGTCAAGAGACCAGGATTCTAATTCCTGCTCCACCACTTCCCTGCTGTGAGACCTTGGGTTATTCACTTGAGTCTTCTGTGCCTCAGTTTTCTCATCTGTAAAATGGGGATAAAATACCTGCTTGTCTTCCCCCTTTGCCTGTGAGCCCCCTGTAGGATGGGAACTATGTTAGACCTGATTGGATTCTATGTACCTAGTGCTTGATACATAGGAAACACTTTTAACAAATCTACATTCATTGTTATTACTATTATTATTATTAATAACTGAGCTCATTCTGAGTGCCAAGCACCATACTTGAGGGAGCAGATCAGAACTAAAACCCATGGTTCCTACCCTCCAGGCACATACAACCAATGACAGTAGTAGGTGGGTAGCAATTATTTAGCAAAAGGGATGCAGAAGGGAGAACAAGGAAAAGAGAGTGTGATGATGAAGCCTTTGGGCTGGAAGCCGGGGGAGCGAGAATTAATAATGATGGCATTTGTTAAGCGCTTACTAAATGCAAAGCACTGTTCTGAATTGATTATGGTGCTCTGATTTCCACAGCGCCTCTCACGCTCCCTCATCCCTGCAGTTGCATTCCTGCTGGGCCCAAGTAGGCAGAAATAGAGAGCTTGCAGTGCGATGAAATATCAGCTTAAATAGAAATAATTGAAGGCACAGTTGAATAGGCATATGAACATAAGGACTGAGTGTCGGTAGAAATACACCAGGACTCAGAGTTTTTAGACTGCTTCAAGGGTCCAGGGGGTTTGTATTGTGGCTTGTCACGAGTGACATTAAGCTAGCCCTCTGTGCCCCCTAGTATCAGCATCATTGGCATGGGCTTGTACAGAAAGGGGAGGGGCATTATGGAGGGTGGAAAAGAATCTAGGAGCTGGGCAGACAACATATGGTTTGCTTCTGGTGTCCACTCCCAAAAGCTCTGCACAGAGTAGTTGGGCAGAAAATACCACTGAATGATGGGTTGAAATGCCAATTCCCAGGGATGGGGGAAGAAGTCCCAAACTGCCGAACCCCTTAGAAAAGAAAAACTCTCCCCAGAGCTCGGACACTTGTAGAGCACAAGCCGCTCCCTCACCCTGTACCCTGAGGCCCTGGGCAAGAGGCCAGACTGAGGAAGTGTCTTCAGAAAGAAACCCCAGCCCCTGGTTTCAAACACTTCCTCTAGTTTTTTCCTGGGGACCCTGGGCACATGGGAACTTGTGGGCCCCATTGCTAACCCTGCTCTCAGCAGAGTCCAGTGTCAGAGTTGTCCTCTGGGGAGGCAGGATGTCCTAGAGAAGCTGTGTGAACTAGTGGAAGAGCACGGGCTTGGGAGTCAGAGGATGTGGGTTCTAATTCCAGCTCTGCCTCTTGTCTGCTGCATGACCTTGGGCAAGTCACTTAATTTTTCTGTGCCTCACTTACCTCATCTATAAAATGGGGATTAAGAACTGTGACCCCCATGTGGGACAACCTGATTCTCTCATATCTGCCCCAGTACTTACAACAGTGCTTGGCACATAGTAAGCACTTAACAAATACCATCATTAATTAATGAATAGGAAGAGCAAAGGATGGGGAGCCAGGAGACCTGGGTTCTAGCCCTAAATTTGCCCAGTGGTCTCCTATATGACCATAGGTGAATCACTTAACCTCTCCCTGCCTCAATTTCCTCATCTGAAAAGGGAGGTTTTTTTTTCTAAAAAAGTTCAGTCCTTGCTATGGTGAGTCTGCAGTTAGATGCCTTATTAATGACTGTCTGTGATCCCACAAACAACAAGAAGAAAGAGACTCAAGAAGGCACAAATGGGCTTTATCTGAAACAGGTGATTGCTGGTCTGTGGGGGTGGAGCTTGGAGGGAGGCAGGGCTTTCTCTCCCTGTTCTACCAGGTAATCGGCCTGGACCAATCAATAACTGACAAGTAGAGCCCCAGCTGCAATACCTAAGGCAGATAAAAGGTGGTCCTGCTGACTTTGTAGGGGGCATGCTGAAGCATAGAGAGGCATTCAAAGGGGGTTGGGTTGTACTGAAGCAAGAAGGAAGTATACAGCGAGAGCAACATGTGACCAGCAGACTGGTAATGGACACTTGGAGTGAGTGAGTGTGTGTATGTATGTTTTATTCCCTTGCATGTTAGTAAAATTAAGTAAAAAAACTTTCCACAGTAATCTTAGGGATCAGAGGTGTGGTTTGACTTTACTAAGTGTCATTTGGGCTTCCCCGGTCCAGGAAGCTCCTGGTTGGTATGAGACGGGTGGTGCTCATGACACTTGTCTCTTCACTCCTTAAGAGCCTTTGGTGGCTGTTCATCCACTTCTGCATCAAACAGAAATGCTTTACCCCCAGCATTAAAGTACTCAATCATCTTGACCCCTCCTATGTTACCTCACTGACCTCTTACCAAAACCCAACTCTCACACTTCGGTCCTCTAACATCAACCTACTCACTGTACTTCATTCTCATCTATCTTGCCACTGACCCCTTGCCTATTTCTTGCCTTTGGTCTGGAACTGCCTCCCCCTTCATATACAACAGAGCACCACTCTCCCCATCTTCAAAGCCTCACTAAAATCATATCTCCTCCAAGAGGCCTTCCTTGATTAAGCCCTTATTCCCCCTGTTCCCTCTCCCTTCTGTGTCACTCATGGCCTTGAATCTGTACCCTCTAAACACTTGAGATTTACCACCCTCCCAGGCCCTGAACACTTAAGTACCTAGCTGAAATTGATTTTAATGTCTGTCCCCCTCTAGACTATAAACTCCTTGTGTGCAAAGAATGTCTACTAACTCTGTTATAGTGTACTCTCCCTAGGGCTTAGTCCAATGGTCTGCCCACAGTAAGCCCTCAATATCCAGCAATCAATGAATCATTTATTGAGCACTTACTGAAGGCAGAGCATTGGACTAAGCCTTTGGGAGAGTACACTATAACAGAGTTCATAGATGTGTTCCCTGCCCACAGTGAGTTTTCAGTCTAAAGAAGTAAATAATAAGTAATAATAACGTGGCTCAGTGGAAAGAGCATGGGCTTTGGAGTCAGAGGTCATGAGTTCGACTCCCGGCTCTGCCACTTGTCAGCTGTGTGACTGTGGGCAAGTCACTTCACTTCTCTGTGCCTCAGTGACCTCATCTGTAAAATGGGGATCAACTGTGAGCCTCACGTGGGACAACCTGATGACCCTGTATCTCCCCCAGTGCTTAGAACAGTGCTCTGCACATAGTAAGTGCTTAACAAATACCAACATTATTATTATTAGTACATAAGTGAATACTATTTATTGACTGGGAATTAAAATACTTGTTTTCCCTCCCTCTTAGGTGGTAAGCCCTAAAGGAGTTTTGGGAGTGGATCCAATATGATTGTTTTGTACCTTCCTCAGCATTTAATACTATACTTACCATAGTACTTAGTAAACAATATGCACTATAATAATAGCATTTAAGTGATTATTGCATGACAGGATCTATACTAAGCACTGGGGTGGATACAAGCTATGATACTAATGATTACTGTTACAACTGGCCAGCCTAGGTGTTACCTCATTTCCTCTTGTCTAACAATCCATTCACCTCTCAGTTCCATCTATAACCTCACCATTTGGGACACATGGTTGACAAACTTGTTTCACATTTTCCAGCTACCATATTTCACAGGTGCAGATCCCTACCCGGTGTCAAGTTTTCTATTTTCTCCAGTGGTCTTTCTCATACCTCCCAGAAGTGGGAGAGGCAGATCAAATGCTGTGAGGACCAGCTGCAGCCCATTGTCAGAAAATAAGGCCCATCTGTGGGAGGACAGACAGCCCAGATCCAGGTAGACTCACCTGCAGGCAGAAATCAGACATGGGGTCCGTTCTAGTCCTCGGATTTGGGGCGGCAGGGAGGCTGAGCTACAGACACAGACAAGCTATCAAGTGGAGTTGTCAGAGGGGGTGCCAAGACAGGTTCACTGGAGTCATATTCAAATATGAAAGACAAATAAGTTAACAGCCTAATCTCTCCCAGGAACCTTACCATTTCATCATCATGTTGAGTATTAGCTGTGTGCAGATCACTGAACTGGGCACAGAGCACTATATGGAGCACCTTCTGTTTGCAGAGCACTGAACTGGGTGTCTGGATGCTTTGCACTGTGTTGGGCATACACTAAGCACAAGGCACTATACAGAGTACCTACTGTGTGCATATAATAATTGTGATATTTATTAAGCACTTGCTAAGGAGTCAAGAACTGTATTGAGCACCAGAGTAGATACAAGATAGATTGAACACAGTCCCTGTCCCACATGGGGCTCACAGTCTGAGGAAGAAGCCCCATTTTTACAGATGAGGAAACTGAGGCAGAGAAAATAAGTGACTTGTCCAAGGTCACACATTAGGTTGGTGGCAGAATCGTCATTAGAACCTAGGTCTCTGACTCCCAATCCCATGCTTTTTCCATCAGGTTATGCTGTTACTGTGTGCAGAGCACTGAACTTGGTACCTGATTTCTGCAGAGCATTGCATTTGTGCAGATGGCTGTTTTAGCTGTGCCGGTAGAAGTAAAAGACAGGATCTCTGCCCTCAAGTAGCTCACGGCCCAGTGGGGGAGGTAAGCAAACACAAACCCCAGTCATACTGAAGGCATGAGAGAAAGGGTTATTGCTACACAGCATTCTCCCAAGTGATTTGTCAGGCCTTCAGGGAAGTGTTTATCCATGAAATTCCCAAGGACCTGGAAGTACACCCTCATGCTTCCTGCTGAGGCATTTCATACGCATTAGGAAAAGCTGAAGACTTTAAAATTGACCAAAGTAAACCTCCACAAAGCAATCAAGTCCAAATCACTTTGCTGGTGAGTTGCAGCTGCCTGTGGGGTGAGGCTTCGAAGTCACCATGCCCCACAGCATGTTAGGAATGATGGGAAGAGGAATGCCAGATCTGTTTTTTGGGGGTTTTTTGGGGTTTTTTTTTTTCAGTAAACCGCCTAAGGAAACACCTTCTCATTAGGACATTTTCTCAAAAACATTCACCATATGTTCAGGATTTCCTTTTGAGCCCCTTCCCTGCCTCCTTCTCCTCCTACCCCCCTCCCCTAATGCAAACGATCTTACCTTACAGCCAGCCAGGCATCTGGCCGATTTCTCTGGAAGATTTGCACTGTGGGGGTGTCCTGATTGATTGATGTTGAGGTTTGGAGCTCTGTAGTTGAGTTTAGATTTTGGATGTAGAGAACAATCCCTTTAGTCCAGGGGTTGGAAGGAGAGTGATCAAAAACCAGAAGGGGAATGGTAACCAAGAGGAGGTGGACTTTGCCTATGAGTATGTTCATGTTGAAATTCAGAAATTTCCTCACCAAGTCCATGGGGGATGTGAAAATAGCAACCTTTTTGGAGCCTGACTCAGAGAGGGTATAGGAGGGAGTGAGTGGGGGCTTCTTCCTTACACAAGAGGACAAGGGAGACCAATGACCATCTCTTCAGGTACTTTGGGTGAATTTGTCTGGGGCAAAGCCAGTGTTTGTTGGGCAAAACTGGCCCGGAAAAGTCATAAGCCCCTTACTGAGCAAACAGAAGCGGCTGGATTTTCAGTGTCTTCAGAGGTGGATTTGTAACTTTGTTTCTCTTGTTGCAATGACCACAGATTGGCTGAATGCCAGGGGTTTTGGTCTGAGGTGGGTGTGGCTGTGGGATTGTAGTTGAGTGTGTGCTTCCCGATTTATCGGGATTCACCTGACTGACATCTGCTGCAGGGAGGGGTGGGGCTCTCGACTGCTTTCTTCTTCCTGCTGCCATTCTGCTTGGCTCTGGGGGTGCCATGAAGCTTTTGGGTGGCAGCAGGGGGAGGGAGGGAAAAGTTACAGATTGTCTCTGTCACTCAGGTGAGCTGGCCTCCCTGCTCCAGGAATGGCTTTTGGAGAGGATGTGGGGCTAGGGGCACCACCGATGTTGATCATGTGTTCCGAGTGCTCCTTCCATAAAGGTGAATTCAATGTCAAAGATCCTGTTTTCCAACTGATTTGGACCTCATTATCTTCAACATTGTCATCATCATCATCATCACTATCAGAATTTGAGTGGTAACTGCAGAGCCCTGTACTGGGCATCTATTGGATACAGAGCCCTGTACTGGGCACATACTGTAGGCAAAACCCTATACTGAGTGTCTGCTGTACACAGAACACTTTACAGAGCATCTATTATGTGCAGAGCACTGTACAGACGGTTCTAAAAGTAAGAAATCTTGAATGCTGATGAATGACAGTTACAAGGTTTCTAAATTTAAACCATGTTTCAATTTCAAAACCCATCGGTTCCAACTTTACAACACTGCAGCAGTAGTAAGTAACTCTGAACCGCAGGTGGTGGGTCGGGGGAGGGTGGGCATGGGAGCTGTGAGGAAGTTGGGAAACAATTTTAAAAGTCGTGATCCTGATAGACTTCAGCTCTCTGAGGACAGGTATAGTGTCTAACTGCACTGTACTCTCTCAATTGCTTAGTGCAGTGCTCTGCCCAGAGTAAGCACTCAGTAAATACCACCAATTGATTTACTGATGGGGAGAGAGATGTGGAGGATTTTAAGGGGGTGGGCGATGGCAGAGGGAGAGAGGCTAGGAAATGGGGAGGCTGGTCATCAGGTGGAGTCAAGATGCATCCATCTCCTCCAACTTTCCTTTCCTTTGGGTCATCTTTCTTTCCTTCCATCTTTGCCTAGTCTGATTGTCCCACCATCCCTACTGCCCTTTCAATTCCCATCTTCTTCCCTTCCCTCTTCCCTGTGATGATCCTATCTCAGGTCGGAGTGAGGCAGCTGAGGCCAGGGATGAGGCAGTTCTCTGGAGGATTAGCATCATTTTGAACTATGACCCTTTTGTCTGGCAAAGTCCTCCAAATTAAGCAGATTAGCTGCCATAGTATCTGGTTGCTTAATTCACTGTCTAAGTGGTTTAAACTACATTAGTTTCTGACAAAAGGACAAGCAAGTGGATGGGGAGAAGGAGGTGAGACATTCCTGTGAGCCCCACACCTACACCTCCTGCAACCACTTCCCAGAAACCTCCTGCCCCTTTCCATACCTGGCTAGAAGAAGATAATAGGAGGAGTGTAACAGGACTAGGGATGGGGGAGGGTACTGATGCTGTTTATTCAGAAACATTTTCCCCGTCTCTCTCAGTCCCTGTGCCCTACTGTGATTTCACTGTATCAGAAGATTGGCAGATCTGATGAAGCAGATCCTGTCTGCTGAGCCCATCAGAGGACATGGCTCATGAACATATTGTGAATGAACCCCATTAAGTGGTTGGAAGATGATTAGATACCAGTGCCCAGGGAATGGCCTTGATCTGCTTAAACATATCTTTGGCAGTTCGCAACTGTATCATGTACCAGCTGTGGAGTCATGGCCATGTAGCGAGGAGACTGGGGAGAAGATCCCCGTGCTCAATGCTCGGACACTGGGGACTTCCACTGTCCCTAGCCATGCCCAGGAAGTTCAAGCCTTTGCAGAGTGGTTCTGAGTCAAATACACCACTGAAAGTGCCCAGGCACCCACAAGGGGAACTCCCAGGGCACCCAGAGCTTCTGGATCCCCAAAATAACCCCCCATCATGGCAGACTGGACCAAAGATGGGCTCATTGTCCTCTCAGATGGGTTAAGACTCAACTTACCTGGAGACAGGGGGCTGGGCGATATGACCTCTGGATTTTCTGGGATCATTTTCCTGGAATGTCCCTGAGCATTCAGACTGGGTGCTAGAGTGTTGAGCTGCAGATACCAAACAGGAAGCTCATGCTGAGAATTAAAGATCCTGAATGCCCAGTGTGGAGACCCCTTTGACCCAGAATATCCCTGGACAGGATGGAACAGGCAGCAGCAGAGCTGGCCCAAAGTGAGGCTGAGCTTCTGCCTGTCTTCTCATGAGCCCCTGGAGGAGAGAACAGAACCTTCAGGTTTTACTGGATCTGAATCCACTCTTCTCTAGGCAGAGCCTGTGCCCTGGCCGTGGGCCACAAACTCCCAGAATCCTCCACCAGGAGCTGTGGGGATGTGGGGAGGGGTGTGTCTCTGAGGGCTGCTGCTGCTTTCCAACACTCACCTTGACCCCGCCCCTTCCCCCCAGTTAGGAGCCCGAACCCAGTGGGAATGTGTGCCTCTCGCTCTGGCACAAAGACGCCTGAAAGAAGAGGGAGGGTTAAGGCGTGGGAAAAAAATTCAATCTCAACAAAACTCCCCTACCTCCTGCCCCTCCCTAGCTCTGCGTCAGTCCAAACTCCAGATCTTCAAGAGGAAACTGGAAATGTGAAAACTCCAGACTGAGGAAGGAGGGCGGATACAAATTCATCCAGAAATGCAGTTGAGGAACATTGAGGGTTGGGGGCAGGGAGGAACAGTTTGGTCTAATGTAAAGACCCCAGATTTGGCTGTCTGGAACCTTTCCCTGGCTCTGCCCCTGACATGCCAGAAGATTTTGGACTAGTCACATCTTCAAAGTATGCCTCAGTTTCCCCACCTGAAGACTGGAGAGAATAGCCACCTCTTAATCAGTTCAGCAGTGCTATTTACCAAGTACCTGCTGAATGGTAGACACTGTGCCAAGCATTTGGAAGAGCTTGACAGAAGCAAGACACATTCCCTGACCTCAAGGAGATTACAGTTGGATAGGGGGACACAGAAAAAACGATTTGGAAATACTGGGAGTGGAAGAAAGAGCAAGGATATAGGAGGAAGCTGTACAAATTAATCAGGGTGGAGTAAGTGAATAAATAAACATATGAGTAAATATACAAATGTATCCGAGAGTCGAAGTTGGATGAAAATGAACCAGAGGTGAGGAATTGTCTTTGAGCACTGATTTCAGAAGATAAAGATAAGGATTCAGGAGAAATGTGTGCATACTGTTGACATCTGCATCATTCCCCAGCTGAACTAAGAGTTCCTTTTAGATACTTCTGCTCATCCTGCAGCTGCCACTTGAGGATTCTGTGATTATCCATTCTCCTCATACTTCGTCCATTTTCCTCACAGCTGTCATTTCCCTCACATGTTCTTCCTGGCCTCAATTCCTTTCTCTCCAGGCAAAAATTGTTCACCACGATGTCCACTAGATGGCAGTATCGCAACACTCAAGATCCCACCGGAGTGGCCAATGACATTGCCTGGCTGAGAGGTCAAGTAGGATTAGAATGAAATAGAGACTGTTGGATTTGACAAGAAGCAGCTCATTGGTGACCTTAGAGAGGGCAGTTTCCATGGAGTAAAGAAGGCAGAAGCCAGATTGGAGGGAGCCTAGCAGAGAGTTGGAGGAGAGGAAGTGGAGGCTGTGAGTGTGTATAACATGCTCAAGGAGTTTGGAGAGGAATGGTAGCTGGGAGATGGTGCTATAACTGGGGGGAGCCATGGGGTTAAGAGAGGGTTTTTTAGGTTTGATGATACGTGAGCATCTTTGGAAATAGTGGGAAAGAGGCCACTGGAGACTTGAAGATAGTGTCAAGGATGGGAGAAGAGAGAGCGAGTGTTCTGATAAGATGGGCAGGGATGGGATAAGAGGCACAGGTAGATGGGGTAAATTCTGAGAGGAAGCAGGAGATCTCCTCTTGAGATACTGCTGGGAAAGATGGGAGAGCTGAAGAAGAGACAGGAGGAGTGAGGGACCGGAGAGGAGCAAAAGAGATTTTAAGGAGATGTGTGATGGTATCAATTTTTTCAAAAAAGTATGTCACCAGTTCAGTAGGGGCATGAGTTGGGAGGGACAGGCAGACAGGGTGTTTGAGGAGGGTGTTGAATGTCTGTAACAGCTCAGGTGGGCAGTGGGCATGAGAGTCAACAAGGATAGAGAAATAATGTTGCTGGGTGGAGGGGAGGGCAAAGTTAAAGCAGGTGAGGATAAGTTGAGATGGCTGAGGTTGGCAGAATGACTGAATTTTCATGACCTGTGCTCTGCAACTAATGCACAGAAATGGAGGAAGTATACTGTAGAGGTGATCCAGGGTTGCAAGTTAGTGGTATGAGATGGGAGGAGGTACCGAGGAATGAGGGAGTTGAGTTTAGTGGAGAGGATGGCATTGAGGACATCAGTTTGTGCATCAAGAGAAGGTAGTTTGGGTATGGAGACTGAGTGGAGCATGGTGACTTTAGATTATTGGAGGGGGTCAAAAGAGGTCTCTGGGAGAGCAGAACAGATTTATGGGGAGTGGGTATATGGGAAAGAAGGCAGGTTAAGAGGTTGTAGTTGGATAGAGGAATTTCAGAGTTGGTGAGGGTAATGACTGTACAGTAACTAGAGATAATGAGATGGAGCATGTATTCAACTTGGCGAGTGGGTAAGGAGAGGTACAGCAGGAGGTCAGTGGTTATGTGGAGTGATGATGGGCAGCATAAGAGTCCACATGGATATGGAAGTCCCCAAGGATCAATGTAAGAATGGAAAAAGAGAGAATATGAGAAAGGGATCAAAATGGTTCAGAAAATTTCAGAGAGGACTTGAGTGGCAGAGGCAAGGGTGGAAGGGGAAGTAGATGACCATGACTAGTAACTGGCTTGGGTGGTAGAAGTGGATGATAGACTTCAAAGGAAGGAGAAGAGAATGATAGAGGAGGTGGGATAGTACAAAAGCAACACTGGGGAGCAAGAAGGAAGTTAATTCCTCCCCCTGCCCAGCGAGTCCTGGGGAGGGGGCGAAGATGAGGCCCCCTCTGGAAAGAGTGCAGGGGAGACAATGTCATCTGGGGAGAGCCAGATTTCAGTGATGGTAAGGAGAAGCAGTGACTGGGTTGGGAACAGGTCAAGGATGAAGGAAAGCTATCCCATGATGGAGGGGGGATTCCACATTCTGCACTTGGCTGAGTCTATGGAGGGAGGTCCAGGGAGAGGGGACTGCATGAGGGGTGGGTAGGGGTTGGTTGGAAGTGATCTGATGGGGCCCAGTGCCAGGGGAGGGGGATGTGGGGTGGCACTGGGAAAGAAGTACAGGGTTTGGATGGGGGAGGGAGGATAGAATGACACGAGGAGTGGGGAAGGGGTTGGATGGAGGAGGATGAGGGAGGGTGCTGGGAAAGGAGGGCAGGAATGGGGAGAGAGAGGAAAAAGGAAGAAAGAGGGGAGCTACGTAATTGGATGGTTTGAATGGAGGAAGACTGAGAAGCAGGGGCATGGATTGGGTGACCCCTTCAATTTTTTATGACCATGGGATCAGTTCTGAGTCCTTAGTGTTCTTGGCCAAAATGGGTACAATTGGTATCCTTGGGAGAGGGAATGGGTCTTGCTGGGTTTCTTCAGGACTCTGTCTCTCTGCAGGGACATACATAAGGTGGTGCTCTGTTTCTCCCTAAATCTTTCCTCTAGCAGTGGGGGAAGGGGGAAGGGTGTGAGGAAATCAGTGATTGGAAGATACCTAACTGTCTGATTCTTAATCTCCAACCCGGGGTGCAGTCCCCAAGTGTCTCCACTATTTATAGCAGGTTCCAGAGACTGCCACAAGCCAGAGGCTGTGCCCCCCTTCTCTTCTCCTCCAATAATGACACACACCTGACAGCAGGGAGACAATCAAGTGCAGCTCCTACTACACTTCCACTGTCTCTCCCTGCTCCTCCTCCTGCATCCCTCCCGCCCATACTCTGCACTCATTCCCCACCATCCTGGGAATCTGTGGTCTCTCAGGAGGTGAGCCTACCCAAGATGGGGAAAACTGGGGAAGATTGGGTTCTGCTCACAGGGGATGGGACTCCACATAGGATTAGCCTTCTATATTCTGGCCTCAGCTCAGGATTTCATTCCATTCTTGGGATGCAGGCTCCGTCTGGGCAGGTCTCCTGGGCAGCAGGCTGTCTTTGCTCCCCAGGTGTCTTGCTCAACCATGAGGGATAGATCTCATTTGGCTCCAGCTGACTCACTCTGGGAGTGATCAGGAAATAGACTGGACTAGGGCAGGAGACACTGAGAACAAAATCTCCGGACTGTTTCTCTTCTAAGTAGTAGTCATTCAATCGTATTTGTTAAGCGCTTGCTGTGTGCAGAGCACTTTACTAAGCACTTATAACAGAAAATCCTCAGAATCCCACCGGCCACCCAGCAATCCTGCTGGCCTCTGGAACTCCAAAATGTGATCCAAATCATCAGCACCTCAACAGGACAGGATGGAGCCCCGTTTTAGTATTGGCATTGAGAAGTGGGAGTGACACCACACAGCTAACTAGCAGCGTCTTCCATTAGCCAGTAAACTCCTCAAGGGAAGGGACTCTGTTTTTTAATTTTAATGTACTTACCCAAGTGCTTAGTACAGTACATTGCGCCAAGCTGGCACTCAGTACAGTGCTCTGTGCCCTGTGGGTTGGTGTTCAGGTCAGTTCTCTGTACACTCAGTTGACATTCAATACAGTGTCCTGTGGATTGTGATTTGGCACTCAGTACTGTGGGTTGGTACACAGTATAGTGTTCTGTGGACTGTGGATGGGAGCTCAGTACAGAACTCTGTTTTGAAGTCACCTGAGACAGCATTGTGTTCACAGTAAGCATTCTGTACACAGCAGGCACCATGCCACCTCTCTCAAAGACTTGAAACATATCTTAAGAAAACAGGCCCATTTTTCAACAGTGAAATTACTCAAGAGAAGCTGGCCAATATCTTGGAGACCTTTAGCTCTGGGCAGATTCTGGGCCCCTCTTACCAAGCCTCTAGACTCAGCTACTAGGCTGAGGGGGCTGGCAATCTTTCAATCAGTTCAGTGATGGACTTTAGTGAGCACTGACTGTAAGCAGAGCACTGTACTTAGTGGTTGGAAGAGTCCAATGTGATAGAGTTGATAGGCATGATCCCTGCCCTTAAGGAGGTTATGGTCTAGGTAGAGAGACAGACTTTACAAGAAATTACAGGTAGGGGAGGCAATTAAGTGTAAAGAGATTGACATAAAGGCTGTGGGGCCGGGGGAGGGGTGAGCATCAAAGTGTTTCGCAAGTATGGACAAAAAGATATAGGTGATGCTGATATGAGAGAGAATAGGGTGGTGAAATGAGAGGCTATTTAAGGAAAGCTTCCTGGAAGAGAGATGATTTTGGTAGGCCTTTGAAGTTGGGGAGAGTGGTGGTCTGTCAGATATAAAGGGGGAGGGGGAATCCATACAGGAGTGCACGAACTAGAGGTCAATGTGACTAGTGGTTCTGCTTCAGCAACACTTAGTGCTTAGCATTATGTTTAGCACTTAATAAATACCATTTTCATCATTATTATAGTGGTAATGGTATTAACTGAGCTCTCAGTGAGTACAGTTCTTGAGAAAGTAACAATATGAATCCAAGACAGATGTTCCCTGCCCACAAGGGACTTACACTCTAACTAGGGTGATGGACATATAAATGCTAACAAATACTGGAGTCAGAATAAATAAATGAATGTGCAACTGAATATTCATTGCTATAGAAGACTAGAGAGGTTGTGAATGTTCCTTGGAGAGCATGAGCCCGATGGAACTTGGTGTGCCTTGTTAGTGAAGAATGGAATTGTAAGCAGCAGTGAGTACACAAAAGTAAGAATTTTCCTTATAGTGAAGTTGTGCAAGAACATAACCCTTCCGTTATAGAAGAAATGGGTGCTTGTTTATTCACTGTTCATTCAATTATTTCATATAATCTTTTTGCAGGACCTATTTGGCTCAACTCCTTATTTTATCCTTGTTCTTCATCACCCTCCCATTCCGAATAATTTCTACCTGCCAATCTCCTCCATTAGATTGAAAGCTTCTTAAGGGCACGGAGCAAGTGTCTTGTTATTGTGGCCTGGCTTTATACGATGCTTAACACTCAGTAGGTTCTTAGTCAAGAGCACTGGTTGGTTGATCCGAAGAATCCCTTGGACAGTTCATTACAGGGCAACTGCGTTGGCAAGTTTAAGAATGAGCTTTCCTTGGTGCCTGTGGGAGGGACATCCGTTCCAAAAGGCCCAGAACAAAGGTGGTGCTTGCTGGTAATTACTTGCCCCAACTATTTTCTCCCTGGATGGCTATGGACAGCTATATATGTGTATAGCTATGTATATTAAATATATATGTTATACATTATATAGATACATAAATAATAACAGTCTCTCTATAAATGGAAGCAGCATGGCATAGTGGAAAGAGCACAAGGTGGGCGTCAGAGGTCTTGGTTTCCAATGCTGCTTCTGCCACTTGCCTGATGTGTGACCTTGGACAAGTCACCACCTCTTTGTCTCAGTTTCCTCATGGGAATTCAATACCATTTCTCCCTCCAACTCAAACTGTAAATCCTGGGTGGAACAGGGGCTGTGTCCAACCTGATTACCTTATATCTACCCTAGTGCTTTGGTACAGTGCTAGGCATAAAGTAAATGCTTAACAAATACTGTTGTTATCAATCAATCATCATCATAATAATAATTTGTTAAGCGCTTACTCTGTGCCAAGCACTCTTCTAAGCACCAGGGTATATACAAGGTAATCAGGTTGTCCCACTTAGGGCTCACAGTCTTAATCCCCATTTTGCAGATTAGGTAACTGAGGCACAGAGATGTTAAGTGGCTTGCCCAAGGTCACACAGCAGACAAGTGGCAGAGCCGGGATTAGAACCCATGTCCTCTGACTCCCAAGCCCGTGCTATTTCCACTAAGCCATGCTGCTTTATTGAGCACTTACTGTGTGCAGGACACTCATTAAGCGCTTGGATTATCATTATTATCTATCAAGCAATCAGTGACATTTATTCAATGCTTACTATGTGCCGGGCACTATACTAAGATATTAGGAAGTAGCAGACACATTCCTTGACCACAATGAGCTTACAGTCTAGAGGGGTAGACAGAGATTAGTATAAATAAATAATTTAAAGTATGTAATTTAAAGACAGGTACATAAGTGCTGTAGGGTTGAAGGTGGGGTGAATATCAAATGTCCAAAGGTCACAGATCCAAGTGCATAGACGATGCACAAGGGAGATGGAGCCGGGGAAAAGAAGGCTTAATGGGAGAAGGCTTCTTGGAAGACATGTGACCTTAAAAGTGCTTCTAAAGTGGGGAGAGTTGTGGTCTGGTGTATGTGGAGGGGGAGGGAGTTCCAGGCCAGAGAGAGGCCATAGGAAATTGATCGATGGTGAAATAGATGAGATCGGGCTGGTGCTGGAGAAGCAAAGTGTGTGGGCCAGGCTGTAGCAGATCAGTGACTATGAGGTAGGATGGGGTAAGCTGATAGAGTGCTTATAATTACTATTATTATTATCTCCAAGCCATTCCTTCTACTTGCAAAGGGATCACTATGTGAAAGGCTCTTGCAGCTATTTGAAAGCCTACTACCCTTCAATCAGCTGATTGGTGCTATAGGGTCACTGAGAGAGAGAGTGGAACACATCCAAACCCATATAGGATCTTTGCTGTTGTGCCTGCTGTTGCCCCCCATTGAACCTCTTTTCCCAGAGATGAGATCTGGCTGCAATTTGTCTGGACCAGGAAGGGCTCTGCCTGCCTGGAGGCTGGTCAGAAAGTGATCCTTCTAGGATGACTTAACATCCCAGGTTTTCAGGGTCCATATCAGATCACAGCTATAAATCCCTTGTGCCAGCAGGTTGCTTTTCCAGGGATCTCACCCCAGTACCTGGGGAAAGGGCTTTAGGTAAGGAAATGAAAGTGGGAGGGAGGAAAGTGGGGCTATCTGGCACCGTCTAGCATCGACTGAAAGACAGATAAAGAGGAGCAATTAGTGGTGAACTTTGACCTCCTTGATTTCCTTGGGCAAATGAAGCTCCTGTCCTCCAAAAGCCGTGGCTCCGGTGGGGGAGAGGGAGGAGGCAGGGGCATGACCTTTTCCATGAAGAGCTGAAATATAGCTCAGGTCCCTGCATCCACAGAAGACCTGCTAAATAAGATATGGGGAGAGTGGGGGAGGATGAGTGCAGGGGGGAAGGACAATGGTAAATGGGGGGGGGATGCAGGGAGGGAAGTGTAGTCAAAGTCTCTGGAGGAGTGGAAAGAGTTACTAGCTGAGAGGCTGAAATGCACAGCAATACAACCAGGAAGACCCACACTCTGCTAAGCTCACTTTTACAATACAATTTTACCTCTGTGAGGGTGGGGAGAATCAGGAGGTGTCATGGACAGCGCTGTTGTGTACTGCTGAAGGCGGCCCTGGAACTCTTGATTTTGGAGACCTGGCAGGTTGTAAGAGATTAGGGGTAGAGGAAGGGTGGAGACTGCAAAAAGCCATTAATGGTGACCAGGCAGAGCACAGGATGGCTCTTTGAAGCATCCTATCTTCTCTTTTCCCAGCATGGGTGTCTTGATGTGACTGGACTTCTGACCCCTGACAAACCTCCATTAGGGAAGCTGAGTCTGCAGCCACTTCGTACAAGTGTGAGGAGGTCAGATGTCATAGAAATCAGGCTGTGAGCAAATCAGAATGGTCATAAGAAAGATGTATTCTAGGAGAACAGCTCCCCCACACTAGTTTGTAAGTTTCTTGAAGACAGGGATTGTATCTACCAATTCTTGTATGCTCTCAAGTGCTACCCACAAAGTAAGCGATAAATACCACTGGTTGTTCGATTAAAGGATTCACCAAGAAAGTCCAGCCTGAGAGAGTGAGCCAAGGCCAAGAAGGAAGAAGGGGAATCCTATTGCCCTGATTACCATTCTGTGGGAGCCAAGTTCAATTCCAAATCATCAACAGGCATTCTTCCTTCTGAACCTGAGTCTGCTGCCTAGTGAGAGGCTGTGAAGAGAGTCTGAACTCAGAACAAATGCTTCACGTTCACTGCATTAGCCATTTCCCCCATATGCTGTACAAATGTTCTCCCTCATCCCGATGAAAATATATTGGTAGATACGCCTTTTCCATATGAACCACAATAAAATACTGAGAGTGTTTCACCCCTCCTCCCACCATCCCTCGGGAGAATATATCATAACTGCTGAAATGTGAAGAGAAAATGAAAAACTGCTGGAATGCACCTCTCCCAAGTAGTTTTCCAGAAGCAACATCAATTACAAGTGCCTGCAAGAATGGGTGAAAATACAAAAAAAAAAAAAATCTTGTCTGTGTTCCATGACATCACACCCACTCTGGACTTGCAGCATAATGTGATGATGTCACAGGTTGGGCTGCCCCCAAAATACAAGTGCTTAGTACAGTGCTCTGCACACAGTAAGTGCTCAATTAACATGATTGATAAAATAGCTGAAGGACTCCTCCAATTACCTCCTCGCTGTATAGTGCTTGACATATAGTAAGTGCTTAACAAGTACCACAATTCCTGTTAAGTCAATACCCTGAAAGGTTTTAGTACCTGCTCCAACTAACCTTCCCTCAGGGAGGGATAGTTAGAAGTGAGTCTCCTTCCGGGTTCCTCCTCTGGCTCCTGCCAGTGGGGGTAATTGAAATGAGCATCACAACCTCCTACAGGGTTAAGAGCATTAAGTGGTTGGCTGTACAGTAGATCTCATTAATTGATTGATTGAGGGGCTGAGATTGTCCTGCAGGAATGTGTTGTCCTGTTTAAGTAAGGCCTCTTCTCTTTTCCCTCCCCAGCAGATGGCCCTGGGGGATCTGGGCTATTGTTATGGTATTTGGTAAGTGCTTACTATGTGCCAAACACTGTTCTAAACTCTGGGGTAGATACAAGGTAATCAGATTGTCCCACTTGGGGCTCACAGTCTTAATCCCCATTTTACAGATGAGGTTACTGAGGCACAGAGAAGTTAAATGGCTTGCCCAAGGTAACCCAGCAGGCCTGAGGGAGTGCAGACAGGGTAATCTTTGATAGCTAAGCAATTCAGGGTCTTTTTAAATTGTATTTGTTAAGGAATTACTATGTCCCAGGCACTGAATTAAGCAATGGGATACACAGAATCAGGTTGGACAACCCAGCACTTAGCACAGTATTTGGCATGTAGTTAATGCTCAACAGAGATAATTATTATTGTTAAAATTATTATTATTATTATCCACAGCTATCATGACTCTTGCCCTCCACTCCTCATTGACCTATCAGATGCCCTTTCTTACTTTCCTGAAGGAGAGTCAGTCAAATGGGGGGAGAGTTGGGAGGAGGATGAGGTCTGCCTTTGACAGAGGTGAAGTGTAAAGACCAAATCAATATTCAATCAGTCATATTCCCTGAATGCCTGCCTTGTGCAGAGCAATCTACTTATTGCTTGGGAGAATATAATAGAGATAAAAAAAATCACAATCCCTATCCTCAAGTAGTTTAGTTCAAGTAGTGCAGGAGACAGACATAAAACAATACTGATAGGAGAAGCATTATGCCCAAATGAGCGCAGGCTTGAGAGTCAGAGGACCTGGGTGCTAATCCTGCTCTGCTACTTGACTACTTGACTACTGAGTGGCCTTGGGCAAGTCACGTAATAATAACGTTGGTATTTGTTAAGCGCTTACTATGTGCAGAGCACTGTTCTAAGTGCCGGGGTAGATGCAGGGTGATCAGGTTGTTCCACGTGGGGCTCACAGTTTTAATCCCCATTTTACAGATGAGGTAACTGAGGCACAGAGAAGTGAAGTGACTTGCCCACAGTCACACAACTGACAAGTGGCGGATCTGGGATTCGAACCCATGACCTCCGACTCCCAAGCCCGTGCTCTTTCCACTGAGCCACGCTGCTTCTCTAAGTACTCTGTGCCTCAATTTCCTCACCTGTAAGATGGGAATTCAATACCTCTTCTCCCTCCCCTCTAGACTGTGAGCCCCTTTTGGGTCAGGGACTGTGTCTGACCTGATCGTATTATATCTACCCCAGTGCCTTGTGCAGTTTTTGGCACATAGTTTTTGGCACAGTTTTTGGCGCTTAAAAAATACCACAATTATTATAGAAGGAAAAAGGGAATAAATGAGTGTATAACTAGTAAAGTTTATGTTATAAGTTATGGATGGACGTAAGTGAACTTGAGGCCAGGTGGTAGTCAGGAAGACACGTGCAGAAAATAGAGGTTAGAGGAGGGATGAGCCTGAGGGTCTCTGCCATTCCAGGGAAGTTGCCTGCCAAGTTGCCAGTTGGGTACAGGGTTGAAGGACGAGAAGCCAAGGCTTTGAGCAGGGGGTGGAACGAGAGGAAGAGATACTGAGGCAGTGGTTTGTTGAGCCTATTAGGGTCTAACAGAAACCCTGGATGCTGGTGGTCAATCAGTCATTCAACAATCAAACAATGGTATTTATGCACTGAGTTATGTGGGGAGTGATTTTTCCCAAAGGAAATCACAGCTTCTCTGCAGAGGAGGGCACTGAGGCTTGTAGACTCAGTGTACATCAGGACTCAAACCAGGAATAGGACAGCCCCCTCCTGACTTGGACAAGTTGGATGTCAGCCTCCATGGGGGAAAGCGCCAGAGAGAGGCGTGCCACACCTCCCAGCTTTCAGACATGCCCACCTTGGCCTGACTAGGGCCCCAGTGCTGATCCAGGGACCATATCAACGGTCTGCATCTGCTCCTATGGTTTTCCCCTGAGTCTCAGCCCCATTGTGCTTCATGATCTGAGAACAGGCAGAGAGAACCACTGGAATCCAGTCCACAGACAGCTGTGAGTTGGATTCAGAGAATCCTGAGGTCATGGAAGTGTGGAGGAGAGCTTTGCCTGGGCACAATTCCAAAGGGACTCCAAATTCTCCCCAGCTGGGCACCTCGAGATGAGGGGTGGAGAAAATATTCTCACTGAATTAATTGTGGAATGTTGAAAAATGCCAACTCCCATCTTTCAGAGGCATGTAGACCATCTTGAGCAAGGAGATCAAGCGTAGAGCTCCTCTATGTGCCTTGAAGGCAGGGATAGTGTTTACTAACTCTATTGTACTGTCCTCTCCCAAGAGTTTAGTACAGTGCTCTGCCCACAATAAGAACACATTAAAAACCATTGGAGACATCCAGACTGGGGAGTGAGAGAGAAGGTGGTGACTTTGTAGGAAGATTTGCCTCCTGCTTGGAACTCCCTCCCCTTCAAATCTGCCAGACCACAGTTCCTCCCATTTTCAAATCTCATCTCCCCTAGGAGGTCTTCCTCAATTACTTTTCTTTTTCTCAGGTCATTTCCTCCCAATGGTTACCTCAGCTCCTATGCATTCACAGCCGTCCATAGCAGCACATAACTTTTAGCTAAACTATTACCTATTCATTTCTTCATTGTTCATTTCTCTCTTTCTGTCTACCTGTAAATTATCCAGTGTCCATTTCCCTTGTTAGACTGTACAGTGTATTCAGAGCTCTGCACTAAGCACTTGGGGGAGTACAATCCAAAGGAGCTGGTAGACATGTTAGTTGCCCACAACAAGCTAAGGCTAGAGGGGGAGAAAGACATTAATATAAATAAATGTATTAAATGTAGATGGACATAGGTGCTGTAGGGCTGAGGAAAGGTTGAATAAAGGGTGCAAGTCCAATGCAGAAGAGAGTGGGAGAAGAGGAAATGAAGGTCTCTTGGAGGAAATGTGCTTTGAAAATGGTTTTGAAGGTGGGGATAGTAATCATCTATCATATATAAAGAGGGAGGGAATTCCAAGCTAGAGTCAGGACATGGAAGAGTGGCTGGCGGTGAGATAATTGAGATCAAGGTTCAATGTGTAGATTGGGATTAGAGGAGCAAAGTGGGCTAAATTGAGGTAGGAAAGCAGTAAGGTTAAGGTAGAAGGGGGCAAGGTGAATGAGTGCTTTAAAGCCAATGATAAGGAGTTTCTCTTTGATGGGGAGATGGAGGTTCTGGATGAACCACTGGAGGTTCTGAGGAGTGGAGAAATATGCTGAACATTTTTGTAAAAAAAAAAAAATGACCCAAGAAGCAGAGTGAAGTGTGGACTGGAATGGGAAGAGCCTGAAGTAGGATGCTCAGCAAAGAGAGGCTGATACAGCAGGTAAGGTGGAATAGGATACATGATAGAATTAACGTAGTAGCAGGATGGAGAGGAAAGGGTGGATTTTAGCGATCTTGTCAAGGTTGAACTGACAGGATTTAGTGGTAGATTGAATATGTGGGTTGGATAAGAGAGAGGAGACAAGGATAACGCCAGGTTACAGGCTTGTGAGACAGGAAGGTTGGTGGTGCTGTCTTCAGTGATGGGTAAGTCAGGGGAAAGACAAGGCTTGGTGGGAAGATAAGGAGTTCTGTTTTGGACATGTTAAATTTGAGGTGTCAGCAGAACATCCAAGAAGAGATGTCTTGAAAACAGGAGAAAATCGACTGCAGAGAAGAAGCAAGATCCCAAAGATGTAGATTTGAGAACCATCCATACAGAGATGGTAGTTAAAGCCTTGGGAGCGAAGCAGTTCTCCAAGAGAATGGTTATAGATGGAGCATAGAAGGGGACCCAAAAATGAGCCTGTGGGGTGGAAGGCAGAGGAGAAGCCCACCAAAGAGACAGAGAATAAATGGCCAGAAGGCCAGGAGAACCAGAAGACCACAGTGTCAATGAAGCCAAGATTGGATAATGTTTCCAGGAGTAGGGGTTGGCGACTGTGCTAAAGGCAGCTAAGTCAAGGATTAGAATGGAGTAGAGGCTGTATAGAGCCTCTGTATATTGTACTAAGTGCTGGGGAGAGGAAAATTTGATAGAGTGGGTAGACACAATCCCTGCCTTCAGGGAGCTTACAATCTACTGGATCTTCACCTCTATTGAACTATCCAAAGTGAAAGCATTTCTCTCCACAAATGGTTTACCATGGCCACATACTTCCCAGTCCCCTGTTCATTTTAAAGAATTATTGCACAAACCGTGTCTGCTTCCAAGGGGAGTCTTGTCAACAGGGTTACCTGATGGTGGGGGGCCAGGAAGGTGATTTTCCTTTAAGGCACCCCTGAAAAAGGCTAATATACAAATGTTGACTTACCTCCAATTGTGTTATAAAAGTGATTTGAATTGGATATAGCTGCCTGGAACCTGTCTTCTGTACTGGTCAGAATCTAGTTGCTGCAAAAACCAGTGCATTAGGTTGGCCATGGATGGCTCTCCCCAAGACTGGACACCCAGATTCAAGTGGCATCACACGTGTTATATCAAGTGATAATGTCAAAGGTGACATTTTATGGAAGCTGGTGAGTTTGCCCAGACAATGACCATCTCTTTGGTCAGGGCTGGAGGATAGAGGGTCAGAGAAGGGGGTAGGAGGGGCACCCTTTACCCCTTCCCTTGCTCTGGAGCCATTGTTTTCCCTTCTCAGGTCCTTGTAAACATGGGTCTGGAGCTTAAAATAAAAATACCAGACTGAAGTTGTCTGGTGCTGCTCCACATCAGACGGGGGAGGGAGAAGACTAACTGAAAGAGAGTCTGTCTGACATAAAACCAAGAAAATGACTGCTGGACTCCAGTATGAGCTGGAGAATGGTCTTACTGACTTCAAGGTCTAGACCTGAATAATTTCTCTACATTCTTTTTCCCATCCATTATTTTGTGGGATGCAAACATGGTCTGTTACTGCAAAACCCCACAAAGAGCCTGCTGCAACGGCAGTTTTCTATGTGCTAATTGCTTCCAAGTTTTCATGAAAGAGATTACTCTCCGGTGCTCTGGATGTTTATGACGAGACACCCCCCCTCCCCACCGCCCCCCCAAGGCCTTTTCTCCTTATGGTGGTGTGAACTCTCAAATCTATAAGAAGGGGGAAAAAAACCCAATATTTCCTAAAAGCGGCTGACCTTTCCACCTCCTGCCTGTCCATCACCATGGCAACAAGTGTACAGTCATTGTCTGGATCATTTTCACAGGCTCCTGCTGGAATGGTGAGGAAGCCCAGGGAGTGAGTGGGAGTTTTCCAGAAGAAAGACTGTCAGTATTTCTGATTTTTAGGAGCAGTGCACCAAGTAGGAAGAGACCTGGGCTGGGAGTAAGTAGACCTGGGTTCTAATCCTGCTTGGGTAATGTGGGGCACATCAGTTAATAATTTCTCTGTGCCTCAATTTCCTCATCAGTAAAATGGGGATTCAATACCTGTTCTCTCTTCCCTTTAGACTGTGAGCCCCCTGCGGGACAGTGACTGCATTTGATCTGATTCTATTGCATCTACCTGAGCATATCACACAGTGCTTGGCCCTTAGTATTTAATAAATACCACAGTTATTATCAATATTAGGACCTCACTGGTTGAATTCCTGCACCTCCCTTTCAACACTTTCAAATGCCACAGTAAAGGAAACGATACATAGAATTCTTAGCAGAACAGAACTGCTTTGCCAGAAATTTCCATTCTGATTTTTTGGTTGATTGCCCTAGGCTTTTGGGAACCCCCCCCAAAGTAGATGCTGTGTTTCAACTCCTCCTCTCTCCCAAATCCTTATTCCTGTACTTCATTCATCATCGTCCCTCTCCCCTCCTTCTAGACTCTCCCTCTGCCCCTCCCCACCTCCTTCCCCTGCCTCGATACCCGCCCCCCACCCCACCCTACCCACCCCCACAGCAGTTGGGTTTAGCTGAATGTCTCTCTCTTTCCCACTTCACTCTGTTTTCCTGTGTCCCTAGCCAACTTCAGATTGTACACGCAATAAGCAGATGCCTCAGGGAGCAACTTCAGATGGGGCAGGGTGGAGGCAGCAAAGGAAATTGGAATCTCACCTGACCTCAAGTGAATTGCTTATAGGACGTACCTAGGTCAGAGGCAACATACAGAAGAGGTTGGAGAAGCCACATTGGGGTGCATCCTAAGCCATCCCGTAGATATGAAAGGGGGAAAAAAAGGGCAGCTCTTTGGACGCTGATGATAACCACGATGATGATGAAGTCTCCCTTCCAGAATCATGGAGAAGCTTCATTCGAGTTACAGAGATGTCAGAACCGAGAACCTGCATGAGGGAAGTAATGATAACACTAGTGGTTTGTGCAGTCCCTGCCAGTCATGCTCCTGCTGGGGAATGGAGTGCAGTGAGCAGGAAGGAAGGTAGGGGTGTGGCACACTGAAAAGAGCCTGCAAGAAATATATGCACCAAACTCATCTACCGCCAAATGGCCACAGCACAATGCCCATCAATGCTGGGCCATAGACAAACAGGCAGTTTCCAGGATAGCCACCTTGGAAGCCGCTGTTGTCTTCATGGCCCAAGTCCACCAGCTCTTTTACAGGCTTCCTTCTGAGCCAGTCCAATTAATAGCATGCCCATCACAACATGGCTAAAATCCACCCTTTCCTCTCCATTGAAACTGCTACCACATTAATCCAAAGCACTATTCCTGCCTCAATTCCTCCAACAGCCTCCTGGCTCTCCCCACGCTAGCCCATACTTCATTCTACTGCCCGGATCATTTTTCTACAAAGACATTTAATACACGTTCCCCCACACCTTAAGAACCTCCAGTAGTTATCCAGCCACCTCCATATCAAACAGAAACTGCTTACCACTGGCTTTAAAGCACTCAATCAACTCATTCCCTTCTACCTTAGCTCCCTGATTTCCAACTACAACCCAGTCCAAACCTTTTGCTCTTCTAATTCCAACCTATTCCCTGTACTTCCACCTTTTCTCTCTGGCTGCTGACTCCTCACCTACTCCTTGCCTCTGGCCTGGAACACCCTCCCTTTTCATATCCAACAGACAATCACTCTTCCCACCTTCAAAGCCTTATTAAAAGTACAACTCCTCCAAGAGGCCTTCCATGACTAAGCCCTCATTTCATCTGCTCCCACACCCTTCCGTGTTGCCCTAGCACTTGAATTTTCACCCTTCGTTCACCTCTCCCTCAACACCACAATACTTATGCATGGATCTGTAATTTATATTAAGGCCTGTCTCCCTCTTTAGATTCTAAGGACACTGTGGGCAGGGAATGGGTTTACCAATTCTGTTATACTGTGCTCTCTGAAGCACTTAGTACAGTATTCTGCACTCAGTAAGCACTCACAAATATGATTGATTGAATGTCCTAGGTGGTTCTTCAGGCAGAGAAGTCACTTAATAAATATTATACTACTGACCACCTGCCACAGCAGTGGCCCAGCCTAATGAACCAAAGAGCTACAAGCTAAAGCTGTAATACAATGGAGGGTTATGGTAACTGCAACAGCAAGTATTTTTGGGACTGGGGTGATGGTGGTGAGAGACAGTGGTGAGCACAAGCCTGCCAGGACATGGACTGGCGTGGGGCTGAGGCTGGGTCTGGGGATGCAGCTAGAGGTGGGGTCGGTTGCTGTGCCTCCCCTGGATCTCAGCCACAAGGGTAGGGGAACCACTGGAGCAGGGACAACTGGGAGCAAAAGCCCAAAGTCTTGAGGGAGAACCAGAGGGTGAGTGAAGATGATCTAGCTGTGGCTGGTAAAATATATGTACATATTTATTATTCTATTTTATTAAAGATGTGTATGTATCTATAATTCTATTTATTTCTATTGATGCTACTGATGCCCATTTACTTGTTTTATTGTCTGTCTCCCCCCTTCTGGACTATGAGCCCGTTGTTGGGAAGGGATTGTCTCTATTTGTTGCCGAATTGTATTTTCCAAGTGCTTAGTACAGTGCTCTGCACACAGTAAGTGCTCAATAAATACGATTGGATGAATGAATGCATGAATAAAATGGCTGTTGGACATCTCCAGTATAGACCAGCAGGTCTCCCCTACTTCTAGTTGTGAGCTGTAATAATAATAATCATGGTATTTATTAAAGTTCTTTATTATGTGCTAAGCACTGGGGTAAATACAAGATAATCAGATCAGACACAGTCCCTGTGCTACATAGGTCTCACAATGGGAGGGAGAACAGGGATTTATTCCCTCTTCTACAGATGAAAGAACTGAATCACAGAGAATCTAAGTGTCTTGTCCAAGGTCACAGCAGGCAAATGGCAGAACTGGGATTAGAACTCAGGTCTCCTGACTCCTAGATCTTCTTCTTCCCACTAGGTCACACTGTGCCTGACTCTGATCAGAGGGTTGAGGAATGACTCACCTTACGCATGTAAAGCTGTCTATATAATAGTGTCCTGTGATAGAGAAGCTGAATTGTAAACATAACGACAAGTTCGGATGTTGAGGAGGAGAATTCCAAGCGACTGGAACAGCAGGCCTAAGCCCCCTGTCTGAGCTGGTCAGGCAGCAGACACTCCCCTTCCCCTCCACATTTAGGGTTGTGCCACCAGAGGGTGCTCTGACTCCGTGAAATTTGCTCCTTCCTTGGCCTACCCCTTGGAGAGCAGCTGTTGGAAATGCTCATATTTCAATCTCCCTCCAGTCATGCAAATCCTCCCAGGGGAGGACATGGGCGACTCTTGAATGCTGCAGCAAGGAGAAATCCACACTCTCACTGCAGCAGTTTAGAGAAAGAGAGAGACAGAGAAAGAATGAGAGAGACTGCTGACATATTTTAAGGTCAGGGCTTAATTTCTAGAGGACAGGGACAACCTTCTCTCCCCCAGGCTTCTCTCAGCATCCCCCACCCCAACATCACCTGCCAATCCACCTCTTTCTCCAATCTCTCCCTACCTCGTTTTGGTTTTCTGGATAGCATAAACAGTGAGATGGTATTTTTTTATGTAGAATGATTAGCTCAAGAATTCACCATTCTCCCACCACTGACTCCACTAACATGTCCCAAAATTTCAGCTTCCTAAAGTCATTTTTCTCTTTATCTGTGTCCTGTTCCCCCCGACCCCTGCCTTGAGCACAGTGGCTCAGACCACTCTCTGGACCACAACCACCATTTTGGTTCCGTGGTGGGAAGGAGGGGGAGTAGGGAGGTGGGGAAGATTTGTCAGCCCCAGAGGACCTGGGCCAAAGCTTGAAGGTTGGTCTGAACTGTGGGTACCCTGAGGCGCAGGTGATCATCTGGGATGATAGTACAATGAGGCCATCATGAGATGGCAAGCCCAAACAAGACCTCTGCCCAATGTGGGAAAGTGGATGGCAGGCCAGAACACAGTAAAGAAGGCACCATACTATCAACAAGGCCATTCCAGGATTAGACTGCTAGACTGTAAGCTTCCTGGGCAGGGAATGCATCTACAAACTCTGTTATATTGTACCCTTCCAAGCACTCAGTACAGGGCTCTGCAGACAACACACACTCAATAAATACCATTGATTGATTGATTGAGCGATTAGGCTGAGGGTCTATCCAGCCCAGGTTTCTGTCTCTGACAGCAGGACCAGGAGGAGCCATATGATGGTTGCCTTCCTGTATCCCACTA
Organism: Ornithorhynchus anatinus; assembly: GCF_004115215.2. NCBI lineage: Eukaryota > Metazoa > Chordata > Mammalia > Monotremata > Ornithorhynchidae > Ornithorhynchus > Ornithorhynchus anatinus. The sequence continues at coordinate 45,625,205 of NC_041749.1, forward strand.
TTAGTGTATAGGAATGGAACATCCAACTCTTCATCCCTAACTTTCCCTCTTAGAAACCCAGGAGTGCTCACTCATCCACAAATGCAGCCAAACCCTTCTTGAACTTCCTGTTGGTTTTTCCACCCTGTATAACTTCCCTTAGGAACACATTCCCTGTTTCCCACATGCTGGATGAGGAAGTGATTCATTTGGTTGGTTTAGAACCTGCCGCCTTCAGGTTTTGGTAGATGCCCCTCATAAATGTTGGTATTTGTTAAGCGCTTAATATGTGCCGAGCACTGTTCTAAGCGCTGGGGTAGACACAGGGGAATCAGGTTGTCCCACGTGAGGCTCACAGTCTTAATCCCTATTTTCCAGATGAGGTAACTGAGGCACCGAGAAGTTGTGACTTGCCCAAAGTCACACAGCTGACAGATGGCGGAGCTGGGATTAGAACCCATGACCCCTGACTCCTAAGCCCGGGCTCTTTCCACTGAGCCATGCTGTTTCTCTATAATGATGGCATTTGTTAAGCCCTTACTATGTGCCAAGCACTGTTCTAAGCACTGGGGAGGTACAAGGTAATCAGGTTGTCCCACATGGGGCTCGAAGTCCTAATCCCCATTTTACAGATGAGGTAACTGAGGCACAGAGAAGTTAAGTGACTTGCCCAAAGTCACATAGCTGACAAGTGGCGGAGTGCGGATTAGAACCCATGACCTCTGACTCCCAAGCCTGGGCTTTTTCCACTGAGCCACACTGCTTATCAGGAAGGATTTAGGTGAATAACAGTTCTGTGGTTGCCCTGTCCACAACTTTAATAGTTTTGTGAACTTTCACCCTGTTCCTCTCAGCCTATATATTTTCAGGCTGAGGAGTCTTGTGCTTTTCCATCTCCCTTCATAAAGAAACCAATTTTATTGAGCACTTACTGTGTGAAGAGCAGTATACTAAGCGCTTGGGAGAGTACAATATAATAAAGGTGGTAGACACGATCCCTGCCCACAACAAGCTTCCAGATTCCTGATTTTTTTCATTGTCAATCTTATTAATTCATTCAATCATATTTATTGAGCACTTACTGTGTGCAGAGCACTGTACTCTTAATTGAGAGCTGTTTACTTAACATTGTATTAAGCTCTTAGAAGAGTGCAATGCTCAAGAGTACAAGAGTACAAAGCCCCAAACTGAGCTCCTCATCTTCCCTTCCAAGCCCTGTCCTCTTCCTGACTTCCCTATCACTGTGGCTGGTACGACCATCCTTCCTGTCTCTCAGGCCCGCAACCTCGGCGTCATCTTTGACTCGGCTCTCTTGTTCACCCCACACATCCGATCCATCACCAAAACCTGCCGGTCTCACCTTTATAATATCGCCAGGATCTGCCCTTTCCTCTCCACCCAAACGGCTATCCTACTGTTGCAGGCTCTCGTAATATCCCGGCTAGATTACTGTGTCAGCCTTCTCTCTGATCTCCCTTCCTCCTCTCTCTCCCTGCTCCAGTCTATTCTTCACTCCGCTGCCCGGCTCATCTTTCTGCAGAAACGCTCTGGGCATGTTACTCCCCTTCTTAAAAACCTCCAGTGGTTGCCTATCAACCTCCGCACAAAACAAAAACTTCTCACTCTAGGCTTCAAGGCTCTCCATCACCTTGCCCCCTCCTACCTCTCCTCCCTTCTCTCTTTCTACCGCCCACCCCGCACGCTCCGCTCCTCTGCCGCCCACCTCCTCACCGTCCCCCGTTCTTGCCTATCCTGCTGTCGACCCCTGGGCCACATCCTCTCGTGGCTCAGTGGAAAGAGCACGGGCTTTGGAGTCAGAGGTCATGGGTTCGAATCCTGGCTCGGCCACTTGTCAGCTGTGTGACTTTGGGCAAGTCACTTAACTTCTTGGTGCCTCAGTTATCTCATCTGTAAAATGGGGATTAAGACTGTGAGCCCCACGTGGGACAACCTGAATGCCCTGTGTCTACCCCAGCGCTTAGAACAGTGCTCGGCACATAGTAAGCGCTTAACAAATACCAACATTATTATCCTCCCGTGGTCCTGGAATGCCCTCCCTCCTCATCTCTGCCAAACTAATTCTCTTCCCATCTTCAAAACCCTATTTAAAGCTCACCTCCTCCAAGAGGCCTTCCCAGACTGAGCTCCCCTTTTCCCTCTGCTCCCTCTACCCCCCCCCTTCACCTCTCCTCAGCTAAGCCCTCTTTTCCCCTTTTCCCTCTGCTTCTCCCCCTCTCCTTTCCCATCCCCTCAGCACTGTACTCGTCCGCTCAACTGTATATATCTTCATTACCCTATTTATTTTGTTAATGAGATGTACACCTTGATTCTATTTATTTGCTATTGTTTTAATGAGATGTTCATCCCCTTGATCCTATTTATTGCTATTGTTCTTGTCTGTCTGTCTCCCCCGATTAGACTGTAAGCCCGTCAAAGGGCAGGGATTGTCTCTAGCTGTTACCGATTTGTACATTCCAAGCACTTAGTACAGTGCTCTGCACATAGTAAGCGCTCCATAAATACTATTGAACAAAATACTATTGAATGAATACAATGTAATGATACAATAGACCCATGCCCTGCCCCGAAGCAGCGTGGCTCAAGGGAAAGAGCCCGGGCTTGGGAGTCAGAGGTCATGGGTTCGAATCCCGGCTCTGCCACTTGTCAGCTGTGTGACTGTGGGCAAGTCACTTCACTTCTCTGTGCCTCAGTTCCCTCATCTGTAAAATGGGAATGAAGACTGTGAGCCTCACATGGGACAACCTCATTCCCCTGTATCTATCCCAGCGCTTAGAACAGTGCTCTGCACATAGTAAGTACTTAACAAATACCAACATTATTATCATTATTATTATTATGAGCTTACAGTCTAGAGAGGGAGACAGACAATAAAAAATCAATCAGGTAACTGAGGCACAGAGAAGTAAAGTGACTTGCCCAAGGTCACACGACAGACAAGTGGAGTCAGGATTAGAATCCAGGACCTTTTGACTCCCAGACCCACTCTCTATCCACTAGGCCATGCTGAGGGTCTTCTAGGTCAGAGGTGGGATGTGGGTAAGAGGTCGGCAGTGAGATAGATGAGATTGAGGCACAGGGAGAAGGTTAGCATTAGAGGAGTGAAGTGTGTGGACTGGGTTGTAGAAGGAGAGTAGCAAGGTGAACAAGGAGCGAACCAGTAGATTGAGCGTGGACCTGGGCGTCAGAAGGATCTGGGTCCTAATTCTGACTCAGCCACTTGTCAGCTGTGTGCCTTGGGCAAGTCACTTACCTTCTCTGTGGCTCGGTTCCCTCATCTGTAAAACCGGGATTAAGACCTTGAGCCCCACATGGGACAGGGACTGTGTCCAACCTGATTAGCTTGTGTCAACCCCAGCACTTAGAACAGTGCTTGACATGTAGCACGCACTTAAATACCATCATAGTTATTATTATTATTAGGAAGGGGCAAGGTGACTGAGTGCTTTAAAGTGGACAGTAAGGAGTTTCTCTTTGATGAGGAGGAGGATGGGGAACCACTGGAGGTTCTTGAGGACACTGGAGATTCTTGAGGAGTGGGAAAATGTGGCTTGAAAGTTTTTGTAGAAAAATGATCTGGGCAGCAGAGTGAAGTATGGACTGGGGCGGGGAGAGACAGAAGGCAGGGAGGTCAGGAAGGAGGCTGCATTCAGTCGTATTTATTGAGCGCTTACTGTGTGCAGAGCAGTGTACTAAGCGCTTGGAATGTACAAGTCGGCAATAGGTAGAGACAATCCCTGCCCAACAACGGGACACACACAAACACAACACAGACGTACTCACACAATGCACAACACCTATAGTTACCAATCCAACTGGTTTTCCCCAAGTCTTGGTGTAGATGATCCCACTTTAGAGGAGTTTCAGAGAGGCAGACTGCCCACAGCTCATCGACGTCCTGTTTCAAGTCTTAGGTGCTTGGCCACAGCAGCCGTAGGTGTCTTAGTGCATGGCTTAGGGGGTTCCTAACACCGGGCAGTGGGAGCCAGTTCTTTCCCCCTTTTATCCATTGTTCTGGGGGGAGGGGTTGTAACAGCAGGGGCTGCTCAGGACTGCTTGCTGTCTTCTGCTTTTTTACTGAGTAAGCCAGAGAGGAAGACGACCCCTCCCTCCGGGTTTATTCCCCCTCGGGCATAGACCCATCCAGTAGTCCTTTTCCTGCCCAACAGAGCAATTTAGCCCCTCCTTAAGCCTGCTGTAAAACAATTTGGTTCTTTTCCAACAATTCAGGTCCTCAAAACTCCTCAGAAAGATAATACAGTTTCTCCTCTAAATCATCCTTTGGCCTTTTGCTACCAGATGGAGTCGTCCTTTGGTCTTGTTGCTCCCAGGGTCAAATAATATAAGATGGAGTCACTCTCGCACCACATGACCCACTGAAACTCTGAAGTCTTCTCACAACCCAAGCGGGGAACTAAGGAAGCCATTAAGGGTCTCTAAAAGGAAGTTTTCTTCAGAGGGACTGGGTAATGGATATTCTGAAAGAGGAATGGAGTTGTGGGGGACCCTAGCTGGTCAATGTTTCCCCTCCAAGCACTCTCAATAATTAATAGGTTTCTCTCATCACATCTGTAGGAAAGCCCTGCCTTGTCCCCAGGGTAATGTCATATCCTGTTGCTTTCTCTGTAATATCTGCCAAGGGGTAGGAGCACTAAAGCACCCAGCAGATCTGCAGCTTGCCCTACTCAATCTCCAGACAGAAACAGGCTCAATCTTTCTGCCCCCTCATAATGAGGTGAGGGCAGAGACAGAGGAGGGAAGAGCTGAGAACACTTTGGAGGGTTTCCACACTACCCAGTAAATTTGGCCAGCATTTTCAGAGTAAATCACACCTACATTTACAACTGTCCACTGAACTCCACTGTCCACCCTTTGGCCAGATGAGATTACCCAGGATCTTAGATTCACGTAGGGGAGGCTGGGCAGAACATCTTGACATTAGGGTGACGACGAGGCTCAGGCATCATTGGCATTCTCATTGGCATCACTGCTGCCAAGGATGCTTCAGGTGCTGCTCCTTGCCACCTGAGCTTAACCTCTGCCAGCCAGGGACCTGACAGTGGCTCTCAGGCAGGTCCTCCCATCCCAGGATGGGTCGTGGAAACATGGAGCCTTCACACAGCCTCCGTCTTTATTCCGTAGGCCAACCAGGATGGGCAGCAAATGGAAGAGAGCTCACTCTTCTTGAGCAGAGGCTTTGTGAAGATCAGAAGGCCAAGAGGTAAATTCAAACCCAGAGAAAGCCCATCACCATGACAAGGATCTACACTTTCATGCACATCAAGTTGGGAGGACCATCACTAGCCCAGCAGTTTTCTCAGCCACACCAGTACACACAGGATCTTACTGTCAGTAGCATCATCTTTGAATATGAAGGAGAGCTAGCCAGTTCTGGCCAGGGTACACATCTGGGTCTCTGAGGAGGTGGGGGTTGAGCTCCTGCAGAACCCCACTCTAAGGAAAACCCACGTTGAATTATTCATTCCTTGTCTGTGAGAAGCAGCATAGCCCAGTGGAAAGATCATGGGCCTGAGAGTCAGTGGACCTGGGTTCTAATCCTAGCTCCTCCACTTCTCTGCTGTGTGACCTGGAGCCACTTAATTTCTCTGTGCCTTCATTTGTAAAATCGGGATTAAATTCCTGTTCTCTGCCCAGGTGTGTTCCCCAAATGGGGTAGGAATTTGTCCAACCTTAATGTATCTACCCCAGAAGTTAACAGTGCTTGGCACATAGTGAGCGCTGAACAAATGCAACAGAGTTTATTTTTATTATGTATCTGACACTGCACACGTGCAAGCAACCACTTCTGGGATAGTTGGTCAGCTGTACTTGTGGTATCTAGACAGACACACGTTATTGGAAGAGAAGTTCCTTAATTCTGCCACCGCCTTCTAGCCAAAAGGCATAGTAAAAACAAATGGGTTGTGTGTGTGTGTGTGTGCATGTGTGCATGTGTGCCCAACAACTGGCAGTCCCCATTTCCCCACTGAGGGCCCACAGCTCTTCCTTTCTGAAATCGCACTTTTCTGAAGCAGGCAGTGAGCATGATTTCATCTTCCATTCCGTCTCTTTCCGTCCCTTTCATATGAAAAACTTCGCAGAGAGACTTTTCTTTCCCGAATTTTTTGGTCATATGTTACCTGATGAAAGGACTTCTATTATTGCGGAATATATTTAGGGGGTCCATTCTGTGCTCAATTACACACCATCTATAGCCGATTTTCATGAAATTTAAATGACAAAGAGGGACGCTTATGTCATCTCTCTCTCCTTTAAAAATGTACCCTTACAGTCCGGTCCCCTTGGAAAATCGCTCCACAACAGTTCAAGAGCTTCTGGGCATGCTTGTGTGTGTGTGGAGAGAGAGTGTGCACGTGTGTGTGTGTTTGCGTGTTTGTGAGCTGCCTCATTAAAAGCAGATGAAGAAGGAAGAACAGGTGCCTTCTGGTAGTGGGAACTGAATTCACACCTCCTTTCCCAGAGGGTAAGCTGCATTTGCTCTGGGCAGGAGAGTTAAGTTCGGACTTGCCAGGGTCCCGCTCCAATTTCCTCCTGGATCCCAGAGGACTCATCACTGGTTCCCATTAATACTGCAAGGAGAGAGACAGCCCACCCCCAGCTCTGATCCCACCCCCACCCTGCTGCACCAGCCCAATAGCATAGCCCTTCTGGGTGGTGATCACAGGTGCCCTAAAAATGCCATCATCATCATCATCCTGAGAATTGTGGTGACTTGGGTAAACGTTTACTCTGAGCACTGTGCTAGGGGCTGAGGTGTAGACAAGACTCACATGGCATACCTCCTGACTGCACAGAGGAGTCTCTCTAAAAGTTGCAATGCCCCTCTGTTGGGAGGAAGAAGCTGGGAGTAGGCATAGCCTTGTCAGTCAGTCAATCATATTTATTGAGAGCTTACTGTGTGCAGAGCACTGTACTAAGCAATTGGGAGAATACAATTTAACAATATAGCAGACACATTCTCTGTCCACAGTGAGCTTATAGTCTAGAGGGAGAGACAGACATTGATATAAATCAATAAAATTACAGATATGTATATAGGTGTTGCGGTACTGGGAGCAGGGCTGAATAAAGGGAGCAAGTCAGGACAGTGCAGAAGGGAGTGGGAGTAGAGGAAAAGAGAGCTTAGTCAGGGAAGGCTCCTTAGAGGAGATGTGCCTTCAATAAGGCTTTGAAAGTGGGGAGACTCTGCCAGATACAAAGAGGGAGGACGTTCCAGGCCAGAGGCAGGATGTGGATGGGAGGTTGGTGGTGAGATAGATGAGATTGGAGTAAAGTGAGAAGGTTAGTGTCAAAGGAGAGAAGTATGCGGGCTGAGTTGTAGTTTCAGAGTAGTGAGCTGAGGTAGGAAGGAGCAAGGTGATTAAGTGCTTTAAAGCTGATGTTAAGGGGGTCTCTATCTGATATAACCACTGGAGATTCTGGAGTGGAGAAACATAGCCTGAACATTTTTGGAGAAAAATGACTGGGAAGCAAAGTGAAATGTGGACTGAAGGCAGGGGGATAATGTGAGGAAATCCCTAACCAAATGGGGCACTGACATAATAATTATTATCATAAATCAATTCATTAATTCAATCATACTTACTGAACACTTACTGTGTATAAAGCACTGGACTAAGTACTAGGGAGAGTACAATACATAATGATAATAATAATTGAGGCATTTATTAAGTGCTTACTATGTGCCAGGCATTGAACTAAGTGCTGGGGTAGATGTAAGACAACCAAATCACACACAGTCCCTGAGGCTCACAGTCTAACAGGGTGAGAGATGGTATTTTATTCTCATTTTATAGATGAAGAAACTGAGGCACAGAGAAGTTAAGTGACTTGCCCAAGGTCACACAGTGGACAAGAGGCAGAGCTGAGACTAGAACTCAGGTTCTTTGACTTCCAGGCCAATAGGCCTCTTTCCAATAGGTCCCGCTGCTTCCCTCAGCAGAGATGTAGGGCCCAGCCTGGGGTTACAGGGAGGGGGCCACCCTGAGTCTCTCCTCAGCCACTATCCTCAGACCACCATGAAAGCATGTTGAGGGTTGGTGGTGTGTACTCATGGGCTATCCTCAGACCACCATGAAAGCATGTTGAGGGTTGGTGGTGTGTACTCATGGGGCACGGGAGGAATAATCTTCCTGGGGAAGCAGCGTGGCTCAGTGGAAAAGAGCCTGGGCTTCGGAGTCAGAGGTCATGAGTTCGACTCCCGGCTCTGCAAGTGGGCAAGTCACTTAACTTCTCTGTGCCTCAGTTACCTCATCTGTAAAATGGGGATTAACTGTGAGCCTCACGTGGGACAACCTGATTACCCTGTATCTACCCCAGTGCTTAGAACAGTGCTCTGCACATAGTAAGTGCTTAACAAATACCAACATTATTAATCTTGACTTTACTGGCAGATCACAATGTCTATGTTTCTCCTATGGATGATTTTCAAATAATTATAATAATAACAATGATGATAGTGGTTTTATTAAGTGCTTGTGATGTACCAAGCACTAAGTTAAGCATTGGGAGAGAGACAATTCAAACAGATCTAACACAGGACCTGACCAACATGGCAGGGGAAGGGGAGGGAGAACAGGTATTGAATCTCCATTTTACAGATGAAGGAACTGAAGCCTAGAGAGGCTAAGTGACTTGCCCAAGGTCACCCAGAGGGCAAGTGGAAGAGCTGGGATTAACACTAAAGTCTCCTGACCTTGTCAACCTCTGCCTGGGTAACCTGATTCAGTTAAACTACACTGGGCCCAGTCTTAGTCTTATGTCTAGCTGAGAGCAATCCTTAGGCCTAATGCATGTATCATGGCTGCTTCTAGAGCCTAAATTCCCCCAGAAACTGCACTGTGTTCTGCTTTACCTTAGCTGGATGCACAGGACAGATTAGGGCGGATGAATTGGAGATCTAGTATAACTCATGCCAATCAGCTGTGCAATTGTCCCTCCATAAGAGAGGAGGTGGGTTAACCGATCATCCGGTTTTATGTCTGTCCTCTCCCCAGTGCTGTGGGTTACTAATATGAGTCCAACACTGTACACATACAAGCAGCCGTTTCTTCCAAGATCGTGCCTTGTTGTATCGAGACAGCCCGTGTTGTCAGAGAAGTTCCTTAATTCTGCCATTGTCTTCTAGCCAAAAGGTATAGTGAAAACAAATGGTGGGTGTGTGTGTATGTATCAATCAATCAATGGTATTTATTGAGCACTTACTGTGTGCAGAGCAATATACCAAGAGTACAGTACAACAGAATTTTGCATTTGTGTGTGATCCACAAACTGGCAGTCCCATGGTTCTCTCTTTGAAATCATGCATCTCTAAAGCATGATCTTGGGGGTGGAGAGAGGAACACTAAAGGGGTGCCTGGTTTCTTGAGGATCATCGGGGTTCATTGTAAATGGAGATAGAAGCAAAGAACCACTGCATCAGCCTTCTCGCTGACTTCCCTGTCTCTCCCCTCTCCAGTCCACACTTCACTCTGCAGCCCCATCCCTCAGAAACCTTCAGGGGTTACATTCCACATCAAAAATAACTCCTTAGCATAAGTTTTAAGCAATCAATCAATTAATCAATTGTATTTATTGAGCAATTACTGAGTACAGAGCACTGTACTAAGCGTTTGGGGCTGTACAATATGATAGAGTTGGTAGGCACATTTTCTGTCAAGGCACTCTGTCAGCTCTCTCCCTCCTACCTTACCTAGCGAATCTCCTACTACAACCCAAACCACATATTCTGCTCCTCTAACACCAACTTACTCCCTGGACCTTGATCTTGTTTATCCCACCACTAACTCCTTGCCCAAGTTCTCTCTGTGTCTGGAACTCTCTCCCACTTCGTATGCTATAGTCCACCACTCTCCCCATCTTCAAAACCCATCTAAAATCATATCTCCAAGAGGCCCTTCCAGACTAAGCCCTTCATTTCCCTAATCTGCCCTCTCCTCTTTGTCAACTATGCACTTGGTTGTGTACTCCTTAAGCACTTTGATATTAACCCCACTCCCCCACTACTCATGTACAGATTCTTGAACTCTACTGTTTCCCCTGTCTGTACTCTAGGAGGAGAGAAGAAGAGGGGAGATAATTGGAGATGAGGAGAATGAGGGAGAAAGGGAGGAAGAGAGGAGGCAAGGGGAGAGAAGGAGTAAGGGAGAGGGGAAGAAAGGAAGACAGGAAGAGAGGGAGAGGAGAGACAGTTGGGGAGAGAGGAAGAGGAGACAGAGGAGGAGAGGGGGAACAGGAGAAAAAGAGAAAAAGGAGGTAGAGGGAAGGAGAGAGGAGAAAAAGGGGAGAGAGGGAAAAAGAGGAAGGCAGGAAGAGGGGGAGAGAAGAGAGTCAGGGAAAGATGAAGGGGGCAGGAAGAGAAGAAAAGGGGAGAGAATGAGAGGAAAATGGTAGTCGGGGGTGGAGAGAGAGCACCCACCTGATCTAGCTGGCTGCATGCATGAAGCACAAGACAGATGGCCACGGCGCATTAATTATACAGTGCCTCAGAATGGACGTTTGTGTCCCAGGTTCCATTGTACTGATCCCTCCCATTTGGATTCCATGCTCCACCTGGAGGGGGTCTCTGCTATAACAGTTGACTTCCCCTCAACTGCGAGGCTGAGCCACCCTTCCTCCACCTCTTAGCCTCAGAGCCAAACTGGCTGGCCCGTGGATTAGCATCCCCAGGGTAATAATAATAATGTTGGTATTTGTTAAGCGCTTACTATGTGCCGAGCACTGTTCTAAGCGCTGGGGTAGACACAGGGGAATCAGGTTGTCCCACGTGGGGCTTACAGTCTTCATCCCCATTTTACAGATGAGGTAACTGAGGCACCGAGAAGTTAAGTGACTTGCCCGAAGTCACACAGCCGACAAGTGGCCGAGCCGGGATTCGAACCCATGACCAGGGTACAGGCCAAGATCTGGGCTAGGGTTCATCTTCAGAATGCTGTGCCCAGAGAACAGAGGGTGGGATTCCACATCCACTTCACCAGTGCCCCGGCTTCCAGGTGACCCATTGAATGGCCTGGGCTTTGTCCAAAAGGCAAATCTGTTGGGCCAGGCTTCCGCTTGCCTGGCCAGTTTTCCAGCTTGCCCCTCAGGTTGGGGGTGGGGCAGCCCCGCTCAGGAGAGGCAGCTGTTCAAGGTAGCCCCACTGAGATAGATGCTGGAATGAATTATTGATTGACTTCCCGGGGCCAGACTGGCCATTAATCGGCTAGAAAAAACCCACCTGTGGTGCTGCAGCCGAAGACACAGTCACTGCCCACTGAGCCCAGGCTGCCCCTGGGCAGACCGGGCTCAGAGCAACCTGTGGAGAACATATTGAGGGGAAGAGGAGGGGTGATTGGATGGGGGAGGGGCACCAGCCAGTGGTCCTCTCTCCAGGGCTCTGCTGCAGCCTCTCAGTCCTGGCAGACCTCCTTGGCCTCTGATCTTCTCCGGAGCATCCCTACTGCTCGTCCTACAGTGATCTCCACCACTGCCAGCTCCTGGGCAGGCTACAAACCTACACATGCTGCCAGATCCAGGGCGTGGTGGCTTCCAAGGGATGGTAAACGGGAGTTGTAAGAGGGGCGCTGTTATACAATTGGCAGCCAGGGGGAAAACTGGGATGACTTTTCTTATAATAATAATTGTGATATTCGTTACCTGCTTACTCTGTGCCAAGCACCATACTAAGCGCTGTGTAGATACAAGCTAATCAGGTCAGACACCGTCGTTGTTCCATATGGGGCTCTCAGCCTAAGAGGGAGGGAGAAAGAAGTATTGAATCCTCCTTTTATAGATGAGGAAACTGAGGCACAGAAAAGTTAAAAGTGACTTGCCCAGGGTCACACAGCAGGCAAGTGGTTCAAATGGGTTTAAAACCCAGCTTCTCTGATTTCCAGGCCCTTGATCTTTCCACTAGGCCACACTGCTTCTTCCTGAGCTCCCCTCTGAGTATTGTAGGACTCCATAGTTCTCTCACACTCTCTCTTTGATTATGGTGCTTATTAAGCACTCTGTGCCAAGCACATTGCAAAGTTCTGAGGTGGATATAGGTAAGTCATATTGGACTATGTTTATGTGGTACAGAACAAATACAGTCCCTGACCTACATGTGGCTGGCACACTAGAGGAAGCTGAGGCCTAGGGAGGTTAAATGCCTTGCCCAAGATCATGCTGCAAGCCAAGAAGCTAGCTGGGAATAGCCCTCAGTTCTCCTGACTCCCAGTCCTGAATTCTTCCCGCTAGGCAGTGGTGACTTACCATGACACTTGATGGTCTATTGTACAGGAGATGTATTCTCCCCAAGGGCATTTATGGAGCACCCCTACCTCTCTGCATATTTCCAAAGACCCATACTCTTCTATCTAGCCTGAAGGAAGCATAAGGAATGGTATTATTTTGCCCATTATACAAATGGAAAAACCCAAGCACTCAAACAGTGAGTCATTGTCTGAGTTGGATCTGGACCCCTGTTATTGGAATAAGCTGATGAAACTAATATATTCTTACTGATCTAAGATTGTTCAGTGGTCTGTGGGATTCTTTACCTGTGTCTAGTGCCTAAACTATATAACAGCCTTGGAGTTGGTCAGATCCCCTGGCTCAGGGACTCAGGAAACCTGGGTCTTGAACCCAACTCTACAAGACAGGGATGTCTGCTGGGAATATACTATTAACGGTGAAGGTTTCTGACCCAAGACCCACCTACAGTGATCCATGAAGGGGAAGGCCCAACAGGAATCCTGAAAAAGAGCTGGCTAACAGTGGCAGACCACAGAGGGACTGCCTGGAGACTGTGCTTCTTCACAGCATCAGCACTGTGCTGGGGTCACTTTGGCCATAAATGAGTCCAGCACTTTAATAGTAGCCTTACTAAAATCACATCTCCTCCAAGAGGCCTTCCCCAGATAAGCCCTCATTTTCCCTACTTCCTCTCCCTTCTGAATCATCGATGCACTTGGATCTGTACCCTTCAAGCACTTGATATTCATCCCACCCTCAGCCCCACAGCACTTAGAAATATATCCATAATTTATTTTAATGTCTGCCTGCTCCTCTAGACTGTAAGCTCACTATGGGCAGGGAGTTTATAACTCTGTTGTGAGAGCCTACCAACTCTGTTGTATTTTATTCTCCAAAGCACTTGGTTCAGTAAATGCTTAATAAATACCCTTAACTGACTGACTGAGGAAGAAAAGGAGGAGTAATAGTGTGTGTGCAAAACCCTAATAAGCACTGAGAAAGCATTTGTCTTGTCTTATGCCGTCAAGTGGTCGCTGACCCATAGTGACACCATGGACGCATCTCTCCCAGAATGCCGCACCTCCAACTGCAATCATTCTGATAGTGAATCCATAGATTTTTCTTGGTAAAAATACGGAAGTGGTTTACCATTGCCTCCTTCCATGCGGTAAACTTTAGTCTCCACCCTTGACTCTCTCCATTGCAATACTGCCAAGCACAGGTGAGTTTTGACTTGTCGCGGATTGCCTTCCACTTGCTAGCCACTGCCCAAGCTAAGAATGGAAATGCTTCTGCTTGACTCCTCAGAGGTTTACAGTCTAAGAAAAGTCCTGAGGAACTTTTGGGTTCAATTGACAGTGTGCTGCCCATCTTCTCACTCATCACTCAAGCAGCATGGTCGAGTGGAAAAAAGCACGGCCCTGGGAGGCAGAGGCCCTGTGTTCTAATCTCTGCTGTTGTACCTGCTCATTGTGTGACATTGGGCAAGTCACTTCTCTGTGCTTCAGATTCTTCAACTGTAAAATGGGGATTCAATACTGGTCTCCCTCCTAAGGACTAAGGATTGTAAGCTCCATGTGAGACAGGGACTGTGTCTGACCTTATTGTCATCTATCTACCCAGCACTTAGAACAGTGTTTGACACATGGTGGATGCTTAACAAATGCCATTATTAATATTGTTATCATTACTTTTTATTATTATGCTAGTCTGTGCCATGGTGGGAGCCCAACAGGGGTGGGGGGCAAGGGCGGGTGGTAGGGGTTGGGGGAAGGAGAGCTGATTAGTGCTGGGCAAACCACTAGCCACCTCTCAGGGTTGCACCTGGAGAGTTTCTGGTACTCTACCAGTCTCGACTACGGGAGGGAAAGTCAAGCAGAGGCCTATCCATTCCATTTTTAGCTTGGGCAGTGGCTAGCAGTGGAAGGCAATCTGCTACAAGTCAAAACTCACCTGTTCTGGGCAGTAGCGGCACAGGAGAGAGTTGAGGGTGGATACTCAGGTTTACCATGTGGAAGGAGGCAATGGTAAACCACTTCTGTATATTTACCAAGAAAACTCTATGGATCCACTACCAGAATGATTGCAGATGGAAATGGGGCGTTCTGGGAGAGATGTGTCCATGGTGTCGCTATGGGTCGGACATGATTCGACAGCATAGGACAACAACAACAACAAACCACTAGCCCTGTAATCAATTATCCAGAGAAATGGAAAGGAAAGTTTAATCATGTTAGGTATCTGAAGCAAAAAAATCACATCACCGCCCCTACTACTTGAAGATTTGACAATAATATTTGGACCATTTCATATCTACCAGACCATGACCATAACCAACCTTGACATTGTGCTTTGTTCTCATCTCTCCCACAGATAAGCTCTCGCTCAAACCCTCCCTTCTGCCTGGAACTCCCTCCCTCTTCCCATTAGGCAGGCCACCACTCTCCCCATCTTCTCAGCCCTACTGAGAGCACATTTCCTCCAGGAGGCCTTCCCTGATTACTCACCCATCACTATAGCCTATATCCCCCAACTGCCACTTCAGCCCTCCTTCACCACCTAACCATTTAAATATGCAAAATCCCCTGGAGCACTATGCACATATCTTTCTACTCTACTAATTCCGCCTAACCACAATTTAATTTAGTATCTGTCTCTCATTAGATTGTAAACTCCTTGAGATCAGGGATCACATAGAATAAATTGTAGTGTCCTCTCCCATGTGGTTAGTACAGCACACAGTAAGCACAAAATAAGTACAAATGCTTGCTTGCTTGCCTGATGACTGACTGACTGGGACAGAGATTCCTTCCAGATAATGCTAGCCAAGTGAGGAGGGGATCCTGTTGCTTCTATAAGCCATTGGTATTTTTAGAAGGTTTTCAGAAGCATGAAATTCAGTATTTGCATATTATATTAATACTCAAGTCAAAATGAAACTGCCCATAGCTGTACGATTAGAAATTTTTTAATAAGGTAATGTTAGTAATAAATATATACTTCATCAGTAATGTCTTCAGGTTCAAAAATGTTGCTACAGAAGGTGTTAGAGATATATATATATATATACATTTATTATCATTATTATTATTATTTTTTGAGTAGTTACTATGTGCCAAGCACTGTACTCAGTCCTGGGGTAGATACAATATAAGGAGATCAGACCCAGTCTCTGTCCCACACTGGGTAAACAGCTTATGAAAGAATGAGAAGAGGTATTGAATCTCCAATTTTACAGATGAGGAAAATGAGGCAAAGTGAAGTGGAAGTGACTTACTGAAGGTCACACCATTTTATCAGCATGCACTGCTGTAGTTGACAAGACCAATGTATAACTGACAATCCCTTCCTCATTGAATGCAGGGAAAGAGCATCCCCTGCTACCCTGTTGCATTTCATACAGTGCCTTGGGGCTGTCTCTGTGTTGTCATCTTTCTGAAGTCTCTGCTCCAAGCAATCACCATGTCTCTGATTGTGGCACACCAGGCCAAACTGCCTGCTGTCACTGCCATTATTATGCAGACATAATGATGTCTGCAGCTCTGCCACAGCCTATGCAGTTGTGCTTAATTTTTTTTCACGGTATGTATCAAGCACTGTTCTAAGCACTTTGGCAGATGCAAGGTAATCAGGGTGAACCCAGTCCCTGTCTAACATGGGGCTCTAAGGGGAGGGAGAACAGACAATTCACATTTTATAGATGAGGAAATTGAGGCAAAAAGAAGTTAAGTGACTTGCCCAAGGTCACACAACAAGAGTTGACAGAGCTGGGATAATAATAATAATAATGTTGGTATTTGTTAAACTCTTACTATGTGCCAAGCACTGTTCTAAGTGCTGGGGTAGATACAGGGTAATCAGGTTATCCCATGTGAGGCTCACAGTTAATCCCCATTTTACAGATGAGGTAACTGAGGCACAGAGGAGTTAAGTGACTTGCCCACAGTCACACAGCTGATACGTGGCAGAGCCGGGATTCAAACTCATGACCTCTGACTCCCAAGCCCGTGCTCTTTCCACTGAGCCACGCTGCTTCTCTAGCTGCTACTCTAATCTACCTGGATTAGAATCCAGGTCCTCTGACTCCCAGGTCCATACTCTTTCCACTAGTCCATGCTGTTTCTCTGCCCCCGTGGCTTTAGACTTTTCCTTTGGGCCTCCCAGTTTATAGCGTCCCCTTTTCAGCTCAACATAGAGCAGCTGTATTTGTGTGTTGTTCTGTTGTCTGTTCTCCACACACGCTCCTCCCTGGGAAGGTATGATGTGAGAGTCCAACTGGTGTTCTAACTGCATCCCAGAACCTCATTGTTTGTAAAACTGACCTGTCATTTGATGTAGTTATATTGTACTCTCACAAGAGCTTAGTACAGTGCTCTGCACACAGTAAGCGCTCATTAAATGCTCATTAAATAAACCTGATTGCTGTAAGTGGCAAAAGGGGTGTTTATGGCAAGTCTGGAGAAGGTGGAGAAGTTTGGAATCTTACTCATCCTATAAACTTCCGATTTGGTCTGACTCTTGATACCACACTATAAGTCTTCCGGAAGACATACTAGTTTTCTTAATTTCACTTTCCACCTCCTCATCCTTCCTTACACCATTTGCCTGAGTGTGTGCTGCCTAGATAATAGAATTTGGTGACAGTGTTGAGCTCTCAGTGACTGAGAGAGATTTTTGGTTGAATGAGTTGAGAAGCAGCATGGCCTAATGGATGGAGCGTGGGCCTGGGATTCAGAAGGAGCTAGGTTCTAATCCCAGCTCTGCCTGCTGTGTGACCTTGGGTGAATCACTTCACTTCTCTGTGCCTGTTCACTCATCTGTAAAATGGGGATTAAGACTGTGAGCCCTGTGTGGGAAGGGGACTGTGTCCAAACTGATTACCTTGTATCTACCCCAGCACTTAGAACAGTGCCTGGCACATAGTAAGAGCTTAGCAAATGCCATTATTATTATTATTATTACACCGCTGTTTCAAGTTCCTCTTGTCCAATTTTCTCCTTGACCTCATCCAATCTGGCTTCCATCTCCTTCACTCCACAGAAACCACCCTCTCAGAGGTTACAAATGATCTCCCTGCCAAATCCAATAGTCTATACTCCATCCTAATCCTCCTTGAACTCTCAGCTGCCTTCTACACTGTCAACCATCCCCTTCTGGAAACATTATCCAACCTCTGCTTCACTGACACTGTCCTCTCCTGGTTCTCCTCCGATCTCTCTGGCCACTCATTCTCAGTGTCTTTCACTGATTCCTCTTCTGCCTCCCACCCCTTAACTGTGGGTGTCCCGCAAAATTCAGTTTTGGGTCCCCTTCTATTTTCCATGTACACCCACTTCCTTGGAGAACTCATGCACTCACATGGCTTCAACTACCACCTTTATTCAGATGATTCCAAAATCTACATCTTCAGCCCCCATTAATCTCCCTCTCTGCAGTCTTGCATTTCTTCCTGCCTTCAAGACATCTCTATTTGGATATCCTACCGTCACCTCAAATTTAAGTTGTCCAAAACAGAACTCATCTTTCCACCCAAAATTGTCCTCCCCCTGACTTTCCCATCACTGTAGATAGAACCACCATTCTTCCTGTTTCACAAGCTCGTAACCTTGGCATTATACTTGACTCCTCTCTATCTCATTCAATGCACATATTCAATCCATCGGTAAAACCTAACAGTTCAACCTTCACAACATTACTAAAATCTGCCCTTTCCTCCCCATTCAAACTTCTACAACATTAATCCAATCACTTATCCTATGCTGCCTTGATTACTGTATCAGCCTCATTGCTGACCTCCCTGCCTCCTGTCTCTCTCCATTCCGGTCCATACTTCATTTTTCTACAAAAATGTTCAGTCCATGTTTCCCCACTCCTCAAGGATTTCTGGGGCTTACCCATTCACCTCCTCATCAAACAGAAACTTCTTACCTTTGACTTTAAAGCACTCAATCATCTTGACTCCTCCTACCTCAACTTGTTGCTCTTCTCCTAAAAGCCAGCCTGTAAACTATACTCCTCTAATGTCAACCTACTCACTATACCTCATTGTCACCTATCTCCCAGATGACCTCTCACTGACATCATGCCTCTGGCCTGGAACTCCTTCCCTCCCTCTCCATATGTGTCAGACAATTACTCTCCCCACCTTCAAAGCCTTCCTGAAAGCACATCTCCAAGAGGCCTTCCCCGACTAAGCCCTCATTTCCCTTTCTCTCACCCTGTTCTGCATCACCCTGACTTGCTCCCTTTATAGTAATTATAATAACTGTGGTATTTGTTAAGTTCTTACTATGTGCCAAGCACTGTCCTAAGTGCTAGGATGGATACAGGCATATTGGGCTGGGCAAAGACCCTGTCCCACATAGAGCTTACAGTCTTAATCCCCATTTTACAGATAAGTTAACTGAGGCAGAGAGCAGTGAAGTGACTTTTCCAACATCACACAGCAGACAAGTGGTGGAGCAGAGATTAGAACCCATGCCTTTCTGACTCCCAGGCCCATGTTCTTTCCACTAGACTACACTGCTTCTATTCACCATTCCTCCTCTGCCAGCCTCACAGCACTTATGTACATATCTTTAATTTATTCATTTTTATTAATGTCTGCCTTCCCATCTAGACTGTAAGCTCATCTTGGGCAGGGCAAGTGTCTGTTATATTGTTTTGTGTGCTCAGTGAATATGATTGATTGACTGATTGATGGCTTCTTGATACTATTTCCAGGCAAGACTGCTGTTGTACTCCAGCAATGAAGCTTTCAGGCAAGAACATGAAATTAGGAATCAGGAGGCGTGGCATTTAGTACCAGTTCTGATCTGGCCTGCTGTGTGACCTTGGGTAAGTCACTCAATATCTCTGGACGTCGGTTTCTTTAGCCATAAAATGGGATAATAATACGTGACTCTCCCTATCTCCCTACCTCCTCAGGAAGGGTGCAGAGACCCAGTATCTCTGAAAAATGACATTTAAACTGATGAATTACATTAATAGCACATTTACACATAGGACCCCTGGATTACCGAAGTGAGTTCAGCAGATGGTGAAGGCTGTGGCCTCTCCCAGATCTCTCCGTAGACTGGGCTTTTCTGTTTATGCACAGAGCACAGCTCAGTGGGTAAAGATTGCATGTGCAGGATGAGTTGGGGGGTGAGATCTCAGAGAATCACCTCAAATCTGCCCCCTCCTTTCACTCACAAAGATCCACTCTCCATGGGTTAAAATAAAGGCCGAGGACATGTTTCACTGTCTTATGGTGGTTGGGGTAGTTGAACACTCTGATGGGACTGGACGAAATGGGCTCTGCCTTGGGCCAATTAACAGAAATACAAGAGATCAACAAGAGATCATGCTGGTGGGGTTTCATCTCTCTCTCACGGAGAGCTCTTCACCTCTTCTGGTGTCACTGTGTTGGGCTTAGCCAACAATAATAATAATACTAATGATGATGATGGTGGTACTTGTTGAGCACTTACTACAAGCTAAGCACCATATTAAGCACTGGAGTGGATACAAAAGTATGAAGTTGGACACAGTCCCTGACTCACATGAAGCTCATGGTCTGGATGGATAATTAAAAAGGAAGGTACCTGTCCACTGGGACAGAGCTCTCCCCACTATCCACCCATGATTAATATGCATAAAGATGGGAGGCTGTGGGCTCCTGAGGTACGGGGCTCAATATCCCACCTAAATTTTCCCCCTCCAGTTCTCTGCCCCGGGAGTCTGGACCAAAATCCAGAGACCATGCTACCGGATCAGCTCAGCTGGAGCACCTAGCCCAAATAGCCCCGGGCAGCATCCCCAAATCATAACAATCCTTATAATTAGCACCTACAAGAAACGGGCTTGCCCTGATCCGATGACAGCATTCTCTATTTTTTGTTTTTTTCTACCTTGTGCAGAGGGTGGGTGTAGGCCAACAATTCCAACCTCAAGGCCCGGTGCCTTTAGTTATTATTTTCCAACCAAGTCAGTGGAAAATTGATGTCTCTGAATAATTTACAGATTACTAACTGGGCACAATGTAGGTTCCCCCCCCCTCTTCTCCCCCCCCCCAAAACACCAGTGACCAAAACCAAGCCCCTCCCTAAGCAGAGCCCAAAACAGGCTCATTCAGGGGCTCATTGGCTGGAAGGAAGAAACTTAAGTAACCTTCCCCTTTGGAGCCCAGCAACACCCAGCCTAACTGCATAGCTCCTCCTGGATTAATCTTTCTTCTTCTTTTTTTCCCCCTTTGGCTCAATGAATTGTGGTCAAGGCCATTGTAACGTGAGCCCAGCCTGGCCTCGGTGGGGATTGGAGGAGGGAGCCACGGAGAGGCCCCTTTTCATAGAGGACTAATTGCTTTTTAGACCACCAGTACTTGGGAGCTACAGATGTCTTCCTTAATTTGCCTAGCGAGCACAATTGACCCCATCTGTTGCGTTTATTTCTCTCCCAGCCTCTTTCTCAAGTCCCCTTCCTCCCCTCTGTCTGCGAGGCCCAAATTGAAAACTCATCAAAAAGTAATACAAGCGCCGTTTGCCTGGGAAGCCTCTGTGGAGGGAGGGGGCTCGGCCCCTATTCGGATGCCCTGCACCCCCCCCCCCCCCGGCCATGCCAGAAGAGAAAGGGGGAGGGACGCTTCCCCGGCTGGAAAAAAAAAATCTGAGAAACTAGTAGGCAGATGGGATCATTTTGAGCCGGCTAATCTGATGCGTCATGGCTGGAGGGGGAACGGCTGCCAGCCCTGGGTTTTGTGACAAGATGCCGGAGGGACCGCGTTTGTGCTTCCTCTGGTGATTTTCTTGTGCCCTCAACAGGGCCACTGCTGACCTGCACTCTGTCACCTTTCTGACCCACATCTGTCCTGCCAGCTTGAAGGAATTTTCTTATAATAAGATGTCGTCAATGAAGATTATTATGATTATTGTTACTATGGTATTTCAAGTGCTGTTGTAAGTGCTAGGATAGATATAAAACAATTGGATTGGATGCAGTCCCTGTCCCCCATGGGGCTCTCAGTCTAAGAGGGAGGGAGACCAGGCAACTTAACCCGAATTTACAGATGAGGAAAATGAGGCAGAGGTTAGGTGACTTACCGGAGGCCACACAGTAATCTAGTAGGCAGATATGGGACAAGAACTCAGGCCTGCTGGCTCCCTATCTTGTGCTCTTCCCTCTAGGCCTTCCCACCTCTCCAGAGGGCAACTGTTACCCTGGGCAATGCTGAGAGTGTGGGGAGCAGTGGAGCCCATAATTTCCCATGTGTCCAGCAACCCCAGGAGAAAACTAGAGGAAGTGTTTGAGGCCAGGGCACGTTTCCTCAGTCTGGCCTTTTGCCCAGGGCCTCAGGGTGCAGGGTTGGGGGAGGCTTGTCCTCGAAGAGTGTCTAGTCTCTGGGAATAGTGTTTCTTTTCTTAGGGGTTCGTCAGTTTGGGGCTTCTCTCCCATCCCAGGGAAATGGAACATCAACCCCTCAGTCAGTGTTATTGTCCAAGCAACTACTCTGTGCAGAGCTTTTGGGAGTGTACACCAGAAGTGTACACCGTTCATTCATTCATTCATTCAGCTCTGCTCTTTTTTTTAAATGGCATTTGTTAAGTGCTTACTCTGTGTCAGGCACTGTACTAAGTGTTGGGGTAGATACAAGCTAATCAGGTCAGACAAAGTCCATGTCCCATATGGGACTCACAATCTTAAACTCCATTTACCAGTTTAACTGGAACTGAGGGAACTGAGATACAGAGAAATTAAGTGACTTGCCCAGCAGAAAAGTGGCAGAACTGGGATTAGAATCCAGGTCCTTCCGACTCCCAGACTCCTGCTCTATCCACTAGGTTAAGCTGCTTCTCTTTCCTTTAATTGCTCAACTCCTACTACAACTCAGCTTGCACACTTTTCCCATCTAATGCCAACCTATTCATTCTATCTCAATCTCAGTACACAGTAAGGGCTAAATAAATACCACTGATGGACTAACTGAGAAGCAAAGCACATGTTCTCTGCCCAGCTCGTAGCATTCTTTCCCACCTTCTAGGCCACCCCTCTCCTGCTTCTCTGCTACCCCAAACCTTCCACCTAAATGGAGCCGATGCTATGGGGCTTAGGGCTAGCAGGGTATGGAAGCTCACAGCAGTCCAGGAGTAGAGCTGGGACTAGAAACTCAGGTCACCTGACACCCACTCCCATGTTCTTTCCAACTGGCCACACTGCCAGAGCTGAGGGAGGAGATTCTAGTGATGGTGAATGGGAAACATGGAAGAAGGCCCTGGTTCTGCTCCTTCCAGGTTGTGGTACGGTAGCTTCCCTGGAGGCTTCCCAGGTAAGACAACCTGGACCCTGGATGAAGGGGAGCGGGCAGGCATGGAGCTCCAGTGCTGAATCCCAGCTCCCTTCCTGACACCCAGAGTGTAGGCAGCCAGGCTGAGGGTCCTGTGATTCATACCAAACCGGGTTGGGGGTAGGGGCTAGGAAATTTTAAGAAGACTACCCGATTGGAAAGGAACAGGGTATTGGTGGGGAGAGCACCCGGGATTGGTAAAACAAGCAGTTCTCATAATATCCCGACTGGATTATTGTGTCAGTCTCCTCTCTGATCTCCTTTCCTCCTGTCTCTCCCCACTCAAGTCTATTCTTCATTCCGCTGCCCGGATCATCTTCCTACAGAAACACTCTGGGCATATCACTCCCCTCCTTAAAAACCTCCAGTGGTTGCCTATCACCATTTGTGCGAAACAAAAACTCCTCACTCTTGGCTTCAAAGCTCTCCATCACCTTGCCCTCTCCTACCTCACCTCCCTTCTCTCTTTCTACTGCCCACCCCATACTCTGCTCCTCTGCTGCTCACCTCCTCACGGTCCCCCTTTCTCGCCTGTCCCGCCGTCAACCCCTGGCCCACGTCCTACCGCTGTCTTGAATTGCCCTCCCTCCTCACGTCTGCCAAACTAATTCTCTTCCCCTCTTCAAAGCCCTACTGAGAGCTCACCTCCTCCAGGAAGCCTTCCCAGACTAAGCCCCCCTTTCCCTCTGCTCCTCCTCCCCTTCCCTCCCCCCCCCAGCCCTCTGCTCTTCTCCCTTCCCCTCCCCTCAGCACTGTGCTTATTTATATATATTATTTATTACCCTATTTATTTTGTTAATGAGGTGTATATCTCCATGATTCTATTCAAATTGATGATGTCTTGTTTTGTTTTGTTCTGTTTTGCTTTGCTGTCTGTCTCCCCCGTTTAGACTGTGAGCCCATTATTGGGCAGGAATTGTCTCTATCTGTTTGCGAATTGTACATTCCAAGCGCTTAGTACAGTGCTGTGCACATAGTAAGTGCTCGATAAATACTATTGAATGAAAGAATGAAATGGCAGCAGCAGTCGTGGCCGGACTACAGTCCTGGAGCCTGGGGTA
The DNA here is from genome assembly GCF_004115215.2 of Ornithorhynchus anatinus. NCBI lineage: Eukaryota > Metazoa > Chordata > Mammalia > Monotremata > Ornithorhynchidae > Ornithorhynchus > Ornithorhynchus anatinus. Next base: position 45,648,821 of record NC_041749.1, read on the forward strand.
GGTGAGGGAAGCCTTGCCGGTCCTTGGACCAGTCTGGAGGCCATGTCCTTCCAGCCGAAAGAGCCCCTCTCCTTCCTGGGCAGAGTGACTTCTCCACTAGCACAAGATCCGGGTCATTTACCATCATCACGATCAACAAGGGCTGCATAGATCCAATGCCTCCTCTGCTTCCAGCCATGGGCAAGTTACTAGGCCAGAAGGTCAGGGTCCCTGCTCTCTCAGACCATTCCCTGGTCCAATAGAGGGAGACAAAACCTAGAGAAAGTGACTTTTAGCAGCAAGAAACATCTGACCAGTCACCTGGGAGGGAGGGTTCCACCAGGCGGGAAAAGATCTGTAGGTGCTGTGGGCTTGGCACCTGGCACCTAGTGCTGATAGGTCAGGTTGGCAGTGCCCTTTGGAAGGGCAGCTGGCAGACCAGCAATTCTCTGGTACTCAGCTGGCCTTGCCTCTCTCTGGTACCAAAGCTGTCACCCTCTGTGCTAGAGTAATTAATAATAATAATAATAATTGTAATATTTGATAAGCGATTACTATGTGCCAAGCACTGTTCTAAGCACTGGGGAAGATATAAAGTAATCAGGTTGGACACAGACCCTGTCCCACATGGGGCTCACTGTCTTAATCCCCATTTTACAGATGAGGTAACTGAGGCCTAGAGAACTGAAGTGACTTGCCCAAGATCACATGGCAGACAAGCGGTGGAGTCAGAATTAGAACCCAGGTCCTTCTAGATTCCCAGCCTCAGGCTATACCTACTAAGCCATGCTGCTTCTCTAATATGTATGCATCATATATGCATGGAAACTCAAGATGGGGAACTGTGGCTCATGTTTCCTTAATTACCTTTTTAATTGATTAGATGTCCCTGGGGACATCAAGATGATCAAACTTGGAGATAGGCTGGTTCATCACTTAACATCGCTCTGTTACTGGAAATGAATTTGCCAAATATAGACTGTGTTGTGCAGTTGCCAGGCATTTTGTGTGTATGAACACGTATGTGTGTGGTATATAAAACAGAAGATCTTTCAGAAGGAGCTCACCTCTACAGCATGGGCTATAAACAATAAACATGTCAGCATAGCAGGTGACCAACTGTGCACGCATCCACAGTGTTGCGGACTACAAATCCTGCACCTGATTTATCAGCCCCACATGCACTCATAGGTCAATTTCACCATGGGTAGCATCTTCTTCGAGTACAAGGGACAAAAATATACACATGCCCTCCTCTCCATTTTTCACATAAGGTAAGGGTATTTCTAGGTCTAAAAATTCAACCAGCCCACACACCTGGCTCCTGTAATGCCAACCTTCTCACTTATCCCTCTGTACTGTAAGCTCATTCTAGGCAGGGAGCGTGTCCTCTAATTCTCATGTATTGTACTCTCCCAAGTGCTTAGTACAGAGCTCTGCACTTAGTAAGCGCTCAATAAATACCATTGATTGATTGATTATTCTTCTTTAGATAAATATTTTGCTTATGGATTATTGGCCTTAATAATGATGCCATTTATTAAGCACTTACTGTAGGCCACACACTGAGCTAAATACTGGGGTATGTACAGGATAGTCAGAGTCGACACAGTCCCTGTCCCACATGGGGGTTCAAAGCTAGGAGGCAGGGAGATCAATTTATCTTATCCCCATTTCACAGATGAGGAAACTGAGGCTCAAAGAGGCTATATGCCTTGCCCAAATTCATACAGCAGGCCAGGGACCGACTGGGACTGGAACCCAGGTTTCTCGGCTTCTTTCAGAGGCTCCCTCCCCTAGACCTCATCAGGTGAAAACTCTGCAGCACACTAACTTGTCGGAGCCAAAGACTCCAGGTTCATGAATAGAAATTTGATGGCAGCCCAGGAAATGAAAAACAGCAGCATGGCCTAGTGGATAGAGCTCAGTCCTGGAAGTCAGAAGGCCCTGAGCTCTCATTCTGGCTCTGCCATTTGTCTGCTGTGTGACTTCTCTGGGCCTCAGTTACCTCATCTGTAAAATGGAGATTAAGACTGTGAACCTCATGTAGGACATGGGCTGGGTCCAACCTGATTGTCTTATATCTACCCCAGTGCTTAGTGCCTGGCACATAGTAAGTGATTAACAAATACCATAAAAATGGAAATTAAAAAAAAACTTAGGTTACTTTATCCTGCTGCTGGTTGCAACTGTCACCCTAATCTACCAACTGAAAGATTTGTATCCACATCCTCATAGATCCCCATTCTCAGCAGTTGAGTTAAAATGCAACTCAACTTTAGTGTCCTTTGTTCCCTCTGGTTTATCCCCAAGCCGCAGGAGACCCCACAGAAAGGAGCAGGAGGATTTAACCTTTGTTTGGAGGAAGATAGAAGTCCAGCCCTATAGGAAACTCAGTCTGACCTCCCTCCACCTTTCTCCCTTCCTCATTATTTCAGCTCCTCCTGGTGAATGGAGGTCATGCCAAGGAGTGGGAGTGAATATACGCCGAGGACTTGCTCAGCTTTCTAGCCCAGAGGGCTGACCTAACAGAGGGGGAAGGAGGATGACCAGTGGGATGGTCGCTGTCCCATCAGACAGCTTCCTTGTAGATGGTGGGGGCCTGGGTGTTCAAGCCCTTGGTGGCCAAGCCCTTCCCAGGTGGAGTGCAAGGAAGAAGTCCACTGTTCCTTTTAAATGACAGACCTCGAACCCCAAGAAAGAGAGAGTGGTGATGAGCCAGGGGAGTGGTCTTTGAGCCTCTGAGTGGGGAATTTAACATGGTGGTTCCTTTAAATTACCACAGCTGTGAATGCCCCGGAGCAGTCTTGGGACTGTTACAGAAATAGTATTTCTTAAGTACTTGCTATGTAGCAAGCACTGTACTAAGCGCTGGGGTAGATCATCAGATTGGGCACAGCCCCCATCCCCCTTGGGGCTCACCAATGGGAGAGAAGGTATTTTATCCCCACTTCACAAATGAGGAGACTGAGGTCCAGAGAGATTCAACAATCTACCCTGGTCACCCAGCCGGCCAGATTGGGTTTAAGACTCTGGGCCCCCTGACGGCCCTTCCCCTCTACCCTGCACTGTTTCCACTAAGCCTCGCTCCCTTCCAGTTGAGACAGTAGCCCCTCTCAAGACAACTCCAGGGTCCAGGGAGCTGGGGCAAGGATTTGGGATAGTGGTCTAGGGAACTAGGAAGGAAGGAAGGCAGTTTAATACACCTTTGAAGGGAGAATGAGAGTCTCCAAGTCCCAAGGACATGAGCACTCCCTTTATTTGGAGACAAAGGACTGAAATTGGTGTAGGGAGTGCTTCGTAGAATGGCCCTTGGTATCCCCAGCACACTGATCCTGGCATGGATAAGAACATAGAGAGGAGCTCCACATTCACATTCTGCCCATTTCACTGTCCCCAGTTCTAGCCTCTAAGTGAAAAATAAGGGTAAGGGAGAAGGATAAGGAATGGATGATTTGAGCTTTGGAAGCTTGGCAAAGGCTGTATGCTTCTTCCCATCTACCTGTGGAGTCAGAGCAGGGAGGCTGGTTGGGGTAGGAAGCCTCAGACGTAGGGAGACTGTCACAACAGATCATTGGCTGGGGGCAAGCTTATCTTCTTTCAGCATCCTTAGTATCCTCACATTCTCCATCCTCTATCCTCTCCATCCTCTGTTTTCCTCAACCTCCATCCTCCATTCTTCCCACCCCCAGCCTCCCCATCCTCCATCTTGTCCATCCTTCTCAATCTTTATCTTCTCCATCCTCCATCTTCTTCATCCTCCATATCTTCCATCGTTCATATCCTCCATTGTCCCCATCCTCCTGCAACTTTCCCAAGGTCCCCATTATGCCATCTTCTCATTCTCTCCATCATTCCTCATCCTCCATTCTCTCCAAAAGTATTTAGTGGGTACCCATTGGGTATGAAGCACTGAAGTACTACTACTAATAAGAATTATGGTATTTGTTAAACACAAGTAAGTTACGCTTACTATGTGCCAGGCACCGTACTAAGCGCTGGGTTGGATACAAGCGAATCAGGTTGGACACAGTTCCTGTCCCACATGGGGCTCAGAGTCTCAATCCCCATTTTACAGATGAGGTGACTGATGGCAAGGAAAGTGAAGTTACTTGCCCAAGGTCACAGAGCAGACAAGTGGCAGAGCCAGGGTTAGAACCCATGACCTTCTGACTCCCAGGCCTGTGCTCTAGCCACTACACCATGCTGCTTCCATACTAGGTGCCCAAGAGAGTAAAAAGAGTAAAATAAAAGTAAAAAACATGGTCCCTGATCTCAGGGAGTTTACAGTCTAATGGGGGAGACAGCAGCATGGCCTAGGAAAGAGTACGGGCCTGAAAGTGAGAAGGGCCTGGGTTCTAATCCCATTTCTACCACTTGTCTGCTATGCAACCTTGAGCAAGTCACTTCACTTTTTGGGCCTCAGTTACCTCATCTGTAAAATAGAGATTAAGACTGTGAACTCTATGTGGGACAGGGACTGTGTCCAACCCGACTATCTATCCCAGCGTTTAGTATAGTGCTTGGCACGTAGAAAGCACTTAATAAATACCACAATTATTATTATTGTTCTTATTAACTGAATACAATATGATGAGAGTAGGAGGAAAACTGTAGTTACACAAGACAATACTGAGACTATGAAACAATCCAATAAATGAATAAATGAATTTATTAAATTACCTGTCCAAAGCACAGTAGCAGCCCAAAGGGTCAATTGAGTGCTGGGCAATATCAGGAAGACATAGAATACAAAACAACAGAAGGTGCTTTTGCCAATATATTAACTATGGTTGACATTAGATTGCAAGCTCCTTAAGGGCAGAACCATATCTTATCTTCACAATGTGTACCTATTAATCAGTGGTATTTATTGAGCATTCACTGTTGCAGAGCACTGAACTAAGCACTAGGGAGAGTACAACATAATTGAGTTGCCTAGTAGAATGCCATGATAGTCTCAGTAAATAGGGACCCTACTGTTCTAGTGTCACTAGTGGCTTTTTAGAAAGCACAAGGTACTCCAGCCAATCAGTCGATCGATCAATGACATTGGATGCTTATTCATTCATTCATTCGATCATATTTATTAAGCACTTACTGTGTGCAGAACACTGAACTAAGTGCTTAGGAGAGTACAGTACAACAATAAACAGACACATTCCCTGCCGATAACAAGCTTACAGTCTAGAGAAGCAGCATAGTGTAGTGGATAGAGCACAGGCATGGGAGTCAGAAGGTCATGGGCTCTAATTCTGCCTCTGCCACTTGTATGCTGTGTGACCTTGGGTAAGTCACTTCACATCTCTGGACCTCAGGTATCTCATCTGTAAAATGGGGGTTGAGACTGTGAGCCCTAATTGGAACAGGGACTGGGTACAGCTCCATTTGTTGTGTCCACCCCAGGGCTTAGTAGATGCCTGGCACATAGTAAGCACTTAACAAATACCATCATTATTAGAGGTGGGGAGACAGACAGGAATACAAATACATAAAATTACAGATATGCACATCAGTGCTTAATGTTTGGAGAGTACCGATTGCACTAAGCACTTGGGAGAGTAGAATACAGTAATAATAATGTTGGTATTTGTTAAGTGCTTACTATGTGCCAAGCACTGTTCTAAGCACTGGGGTAGATACAAGGTAATGAGGTTGTCCCTCGTAAAGCTCACAGTCTTGATCCCCATTTTCCAGATGAGGTAACTGAGGCACCGAGAAGTTAAGTGATTTGCCCAAAGTCACACAGCTGACAGGTGGCAGAGCTTGGATTAGAACCCATGACCTCTGACTTCTAAGCCCGTGCTCTTTCCACTGAGCCACACTGCTTCATGACTCCTGCACTTTAGGACTTTACAGTCTAGTGGATTACAACTCATTCATTCAATAATATTTATTGAGCGCTTACTGTGTGCAGAGCACTGTACTAAGCGCTTGGAAAGTACAATTTAGCAACAAAATGGATTGTATGGATTACAATCTATATTCATTAAGGTGCCACACATAGTACTTGATCCCTTGGTTTTACTTTGAATGATGATAATAATGATAAGTGACCTTGGGCAAGTCACTTCACTGTGCCTCTCTCGCTTCACTCATTTACCTCATCTGTAAAATGGGGATTGAGATTGTGAGCCCCACCTGGGACAGGGAACTGTGTCCAACCCAATTTGCTTGTGCTTGGCACAGTGCCTGGCAGAAAGTAAACACTTAACAAATACCATAATTGTTAATTATTATTATTTCCTTGCTTCCAGATTTGCTTTCTGTGATTGTTGGGCCTCTTTCAAGGGGCTGTTGGCTGTTAAAGGTCACCATAAGTGTGATATTTTATTTCTCTATTTTGCTCTCTGGAGCTCTGGGGTGGGGGCACACCATTTGAGGATACTACTCTTTCCCCCCAACCCTCAGCCTCCACACACCCATGCAAACCTCCCCTAATGGTTGAAGGGCAGCATAGACTAGTGGAAAAACACAAGGCTGTGTGCCAAGAAACCTAGATTTTAGTCCCAGTTTTACACTTCTGTGTAACCTGGGACAAGTTACTAAACATTTCTGGGCTTCAGTTCCTTCATCTGTAAAATGTGGCTAAGATACTTGGAATCAGGATGGTATCTGATCTGATGATCTTGTATCTACCCCAGTGTTCAATAAGCAAGCTAACTAAAGGCACATCACTAGATAACGTAACTCTTTCCAGTTGTGCTTGCCCTATCCATGGAAGGCAGAATAGAGGATAGATCTGCAAATCCCAAGAAAAGACCAGAAGGGGCTTCTCCAAGTGGATTAATCTCCCTGGGTTTCCATCGAAGGTCTGGAAAGGGAGAACTCCCCTCTGTGTCTGTAATCCTATCTGTAGCCAACAGGAGACAACTATTTACATCTTCAGCATCAACACGTGCCCAACCAAAAACACTTACCCTAGCATCTTACCGAGTGAAGATTGGGTGTCAGAACCCACAGCCTTGTTAATCATTTCCCTGTGTTCCCTTCAGGTAGGTTGTTTGAGGGGGTCAGAGCCATTCTGCTCTGGGAAATCATTGTTTTAGTGACCGGGCTGATGACTCAGGCTTAGAGAAAAGCCCATTTATCCTGTAACAACCCCCTTCTGAGGGGAACACGGAAGCAATTCCTCGATTGAACAAGTACTGAATTAATCCTGGGGCTTCTGGAGGTGGTTATATTAAAAAGGACCCCTGTGGAGAAACACACAGAGACAGTGTGAGGAGAGTTACAAAAAACCGAAAAGAGGCTGGGGTTTGGGGTATGAGTCTCCTATTTGTTCATGTACAAATGAGTTCTGGTTTCACTTTCCTGAAGCAAACATTTCACTCCCATCACTATCTTCCTGTCTGGCATTAGTGACAGGATTTGAGGATTTGGTTCCTTTAAATTCAAAATGCCTGCAGTTTCTGGAGACCCATGAATCATTTCCTCAGATGCTGAGTGCCATCCTTAAGTTGAGGAGTTTGTAGTTATGTTGAGCAGCCAGAGCTTGCCATTTTTTCTGTTTCAACATGTCTATGTCAACTGTATAAGTGACCCCTATTATGTCCCAGGCTTTAGAGTTCGGGTAGGAGAAGCAGGGCCCATAGGGATGGAGTAAGCTGTGGAGAAATTATTTAAAGAACCAAGACAGGAGGAGAAGAGCTGCGAGGGAAAATTTAAAGACGGAGGTGGGTGGGAGCAGGAGGTGTTCAGAATGGGAGAGACTAGGGAAAGAATGAATAAGTGGGGAGCTTTTGGATCACCCAACTGAATTACTAGGGTGGGTTTGATACATCTATTTTACTTCTGATGAAGTAAAAGTTGGCTACCCTATCATATAACTTCTCTGACTCAATCTCATTCTATTAATGTAACCATAGCATTCATTTCTCTAATAATAAAAGCTGTGGTTTATGTTAAGCACTTATTTGCCAAGCACTGAAATGGATAGCCAGTAAGGTCAGACACAGTCCCTGTCCCTGAAGGAGGGAGAACAGGTAATTCATCCCCATGTTATAGATGAGGAAACTGAGGCATTGAGAAGTTGTGACTTGTCCAAGGCCACTGAACAGGTAGGTGGGAAAGCTGGTATTAGAACCCAGGTCTCCTGACAGTTAGGCCCAAGTCCTTTCCATTAAGCCAGAAATCCCCACTTGATTGATTCCATGATTCTAAGTAATTTGGGTAAATTTAAGGTACCTGACCATGGCCCAGAAACCAATCCCCCATTCAGACAGTCTTTCTGATGAGAAATTGCTTCTGCTCTATAATACTATGAAGTTGGAAGCGGCTAGCAGCGTTACTTTTGTCTCCAAGTCCCAGGGTGGCCTGGGTGAGCACAGGTGAAGGAAGGTGAAATTCTCTAAATGTGCAAAAGTAGAATGGTTGCAAGGAACCCTTTGGGAGTAATGAACCCCACTGAGATGGACTTTACCATGACCTGGGGTGTGGCTTGGAGGCAGGACAAGGGGAGTGATGGGGGGCAGGGCCAGAGAGATCAGGCACGAGATGGCAGCAGTGGGTCGGGCCTGGAGGATAGCAGGTACAGTGTGGATGGGGCTGGGAGGTTGTAGACACAGCGTAGAAGCCAAGGGCAGAGCCAGAGGAGCAAATGCAGGGGAGCAACTGAGGGCAGGCCTGGGAGGGGAGCAGGCCCAGGGGACAGCCATGGGTGGTGCTGGGAGGGTGCAGGGGTGATGGGAGGTGGGTGAGCCTGGAGGGGCAGCAGGGGGAGTCGCTTACTCCAGTGCAGGGGATTTGTGGATGGTAAGAGCTCAATAAATTCCATTGATTGGTTGATTGATAAGGTGCATTGCTAAAGAGTGTTGCTAGTGTTGCTAGGGAGAGTTGCTGGGAATGATGTGATTGCAGAATGCAGCATTGCCTGGACAGGGCACCTCTGCAGCATGGTCTGTTCCACCCCATTCCCCAGCTGCTGCCTCACTGTCCTCCCAGTTGCTCAGAAGCCCAGCCCGTTGCTTCTCTGCATCCCCACCCTACTCTGAGCCCTGAGATCCTGCCATTTCTGGGGGGTGGGTGTGTGTGTGATGTGCTGGTCTCCCCTTGCCCCCCTCATGGTAACAGGTGCCCCTGAGGAACTTGGGGTGGGAGCAGGCTTTCTGGGGCAGGGATTGATCAGACTAATCCCTGCTCTCCCTCTTGCCTGCTGTGTGACCTTGGGCAAGTCACTTGTCAGCTCAGAGTCCCACTTTCCTCATGTGCAAAATGGGGATTAAGCTCTTATTCTCCCTCCTCTTAAAATGTAAGCCCCCATGGGACAAGGACTGTGATTGATCTTCCTCTCCTGAACCTACCCTGGTGCTTGTGGCCCATAGTAAGCACTTAACAAGTGTCACAACTAGTGTTAGGATTATCAATTAAGGCTTCGTTTCTGGGTGGGAAGTGACTGCTGCAGCTGAGGCCTGGATGCCACTGGGCTTGGAGAGGGATAGGGTCCCTACCTGACAATGGGGAGACCGAGAAGGGGCTGGGATGGCCTGCATTCCTCCCCACCCCCCAGAACCTGCCCCATCTGGCCACCATCCCCAGCATCCCTTCTTCCTTTTAAAAACTTTCCCTTGTCTTCATCCATCCTACCCTGGGATGGTATCACTTGATGTTGCATGTCTAGCTTAATGTGCATAGCACCATGGTCCTGCCAGGAAGTAATTCAATTTTACTTTCGCCCCTGTGCCCATGGTCCCTCATAATAATAATAATAATTGTGGTATTTGTTCAGCACTTTTTATGTGCCAGGCACTGTACTAAGTGCTGGAGTGGGTACAAGCAAATCGTGTTGGACACAATTCCTGTCCCACATGAGGCTCACAGTTTGGATCCCCATTTTACAGATGAGGTAACTGAGGCACAGAGGAAGCTAAACGACTTGCCCACAGTCACACAGCAGACAAGTGGTGGAGCCGAATTAGGACCCATGACCTCCTGACTCCCAGGCCCATGCTCTATCCCCTGAGCACCCACCAAAGGCCTGGCTCACCTTATATTCTGCAGAGGGGCACAAATCAATCAAGTCTTCTGCAGTAGTGAACCACCTCTGCCCAAACCTCTAGCCTTGTCACTCTTTGTTGAACTACCGGTGGGCTCATCGTCCTTAAAATGACCAAGTAACTCTGGACTCTCAAAACAGATTTGTACCAGATCTGTGGTCTTCCACACTTGTACTCAGATCAAACACTGCTACTCTCAACTTCCCACATTTTCTTTATACTGGTATTTGTTAAGCACTTACTATTTGCAGGCATTGTACTAAGCCCTGGGGTAGATACCAGATAATCAGGTGGGGCCCAATCCATGTCCCACATGAGGCTCACAGTATTAGTCCCCATTTTACAGATGAGATAACTGAGGCACGGAGAAATGAGGTGACTTGTCCAAGGTCACCTAGCAGACAAGTTGGGGAGCTGGAATTAGAACCCAGGTTCTTCTGACTCACAGGTCCATGCTCTATCCATTGGACCATGCTTCTGTTAAGCGCTTACTGTGTTTCAATCACTGTTCTAAGTGCTGGGTAGATAGTAGTTGATAGTTAATCAGCTTGGACACAGTCCCTGGCCCTGGGCTCACAGTCTAAGTAGGAGGGAGAATAGGTATTGAATCTCCCTTTGTAGTTGAGGAACGTGATGCACAGGGAAGTTAAGTGGCTAGCCCAAGGTCACACAGCCAGCAGATAGTGGAGCTGGGATTAAAACCCTGGTCCTCTGGCTCCCAGGCCCATGCTTTATCCACTAGGAAACACTGCTTCCCTAGTAGGTCACACAGCCACCCTTCTCTGTTCTATTCTCCATTCTTCTCCTTAACTCATACATTCCTCTGTTCCCCCACTTTCTGAACTCCCTGCTTGCAGTGTGACTGAGGTACCATCATCCTTTGATTTAATTTATCACTGAATGATTGAGCCATTTCCCAATAAATGACTATAGTAAGAGTATCTACTGAGCACCCACTAGGAACAATGCATGTACAGTTTCTCCTAGAAAGAGGGAGGCAAGTTTCATTAGATGAAATTCTAGAACTTAGAACAGTGTTCTACACTCATTAAGTGTTCAGTAAATACCACTGATTGATTGAGTGTTGAGGATTCTTTAAAGACAAGAAATCGGAGGATCATCACCTTAAAGCAAGCTGCAGTCATTGACACAGCACACCCAGTTCCTATAGGATGCATGTTCTTGCTACATGATTTGGTTATCACACAATGAAAAGATATGGGTATATTTTTCCCATAACACTAGCTAATTCTGATATAACACTCATCTGCACCCTGGCACTACTAGATCCAGAGTAAAAAGTGGTTATGTGCAAGTGTTTTGTGGCCAGTCAAGGTATGATGTTGCTACACTTCCCAGCCTGAGCCATTCTGTATTGCGTTTTATGGTAATAATAACAATTTGTAAAGTGCCTACAGTGTGCCAAGCACTATGCAAAATTCTAGGGTAGATACAAGATAATCAAGCCCCACAAGGGGCTCATAGTCTAAGTAGGAGAGAGAACTAATATTTAGTTCTTGTTTTGCAGATGAGGGAAATGAGGCACAAAAAAGTTAAGGGATTTACCCAAGTTCACACAGCAGACAAATGCCAGGGCTAGAAATAGAAGCCTTGTCCTCTGATGCTTAGGCCCTTGCCCTTTCCACTAGGCCACCCCACCTTCCTACCCTGTGTTGCTTTGTGGTTTTTTTTTTTACTTTCTTGTATTGAATGAAGGACAGCAACAATCAGGGCCAAATGTGAAAAAGGATTCTGTTAATGGTGGACAGAACAATAATATAAGACTTTGTTTGGAAAAACATCAGTCATGATAGTATCTTCCAACAATCTACCCCCTGACCCATTAATTCCCACTGAACCAATGGTTGCTATAACCCAATTTCTCCCCAACACCAAGTTCTTCAAGTATACAAATATCACAGTCTAGGAGAATTACCTGTACACACAATACCCCTGAGAATGTATTATGTCACCAAATGGGAGAGGGGCCATTGGGGGACTTGAGGCATAAAGGATAAGCCACTGGAGTACAAACCACCTGAGGGCAAGGACTGAGTTGCTCTGCTGAGACAGTTAATCATAGGGAATCTCTGCAGGTCACCTAATCCATTCCCCTGCCTCCAGGCAGGGCAGCAGCTAAGCTGTCTGAGACAGATGGCTTGCTAGTCTATCCTTTAAGAGCCTGAGGCCATTCCATCACCTCCTGTGGTCACAACCTCCCAAGTTTCCCAAACCTTGCAGTAAGCAAGCATTTCTTCTTCATGTCTAACCTGATTTCTTTCCATGTCAGGAAAAAAAACCATTTTCTTCTTGTTCTGGCATAAAGAAGCCACTAGCCTTATTACTATCCCTTCACAGGGAAGCCACATGGCCTAGTGGGAAAAGCACAGAGACAGAAATGAGGAAACTTGGGCTCTGATCCTAGCGCTTTCCCTGACCTGTCTGTGACTTCGGTCAAGTCATTTAACTTCTCTGGGCTTCGGTTTTCTCATCTGTTAAATGGGAACGAGACCCCTGCTCTGCTTACTTCTTAGATAGGGAGCCCCATGTAAACCACAAATTATGTCTGATTTCATCTTCTGGTGTCTGCTGCAGTGTTTAATATAGTGTTTGGTGCATTGTAAGCACTTAATAAATTCCCCTATTGTAGTTATTACCCTTAAAAACTGTTGTTAACCATACCTCTCTGTCAGCCTATGCAGAGACTTCCATGCTCCTAATGAATGAATTTCAGAGTTGTGGGTAAAGGATAAGATATAGTTAGGTGTTCTGAACTCTGAATCAAGGATAATAATGCTGGTATTTGTTAAGTGCTTACTATGTGCAGAGCACTGTTCTAAGCGCTGAGGTAGATACAGGCTAATCAAGTTGTCCCACGTGAGGCTCACAGTTAATCCCCATTTTACAGATGAGGGAACTTAGTCCCAGAGAAGTTAAATGACTTGCCCACAGTCACACAGCTGACAAGTGGTGGAGCCGGGATTCGAACCCATGACCTCTGACTCCCAAGCTCAAGCTCTTTCCACTGAGCCATGCTGCTTCCCAATCATGCTTACTCACTCTATTATACTCATCTTAGAGCTTAGCAAGCAGTGGGGCCTAGTGGAAAGAGCACAGACCTGGGAGTCCGAAAGACCTGGGTGCTAATCTCGGCTCTGCCACTCGCCTGCTGTGCAACTTTGGGTACATCGCTTAACCTCTCTGGTCTCAGTTTCCTCATCTGTAAAACAGAGATTCAATACTTGTCCTCCCTCCTTCTTAGCCTGTGAGCCCCATGGGGGACAGGGACAGTGTCTGTATTATTTTATATTTACCCCAGCAGTTAGTATGGTACTTGATACATTATAAGCACTTAAATCAATCCATGATATTTCAATCAGTGGTATTTATTGAGCAATTACTGTGACAGAGCACTGTACTGAGCACTCGGGAAAGTGCAATACAACAGAGTAGGTAGATATGTTCCCTGCCCACAATGAGCATATGGTCTAGAGGATGGGTAGGATGCTACCTTAGGTGATTGTGAGGATGGAAATTAGACAGTCCCAAGGGGATTTGGAATGAGCCATGGGCAAGTGGTCCATGCTAGGTCACTGGAAGAGGAGTCAGGATTTGAGTGGGAAGAAATAGGGTGTTGAATGGTCCATGCTGTGTCACAGCAGGGGGTGTGAGGGATGGAGAAAGGTGAGTTAGTGGTGATGGATGGGCCATGCTGGATCATTGCAGGGAAAATTAGGGATAACAATGAATAATAATTGTGGTATTTGTTAAGCACTTACTATGTGCCAGGCATTGTACTAAGCACTGGGGTAGATACAAGTTAATCAGATTGGACACAGTCCATGTCCCATATAGGGTTCACATGGGTCCAATCTGATTAGCTTAATCCCCATTTTACAGATAAGGTAACTGAGGCACAGAGAAGCTAAGAAAAGCAGCAAGGCCTACTGGATAGAGCGTGGGCCCGGGAGTTAGAAGGACCTGGGTACTAAACCTGGCTCCACCATTTATCTGCTGTGTGACCTTGGGCAAGTCACTTAACTTCTCTGTGCCTTAGTTACTTTATCTGTAAAAGTTAGGAGTTAGAGGTGATGGATGGCCCATCCTTTATCATGAGGATGTGTGTCCAGGACAACAATCAGCACAGACTTCCTCTAAGTGCTTATTTGCTTGTTGTGGGCTGGTTACTCAATCATTGGGGAAGGGGGGAGGAGGAGGGATGAAATCTTAGCAATCATTATGTCATAGTGTCTCCTCAGTGACTGCCACTACAGAAATTGTTCAGAGTTTCTCTGTTTCCATGACTTCTGGAAGCAGTCAGCTGCTGCTTTCTCTTCAGATCTGTGGGATCTGTGAGGGAACGGTGTGAATGAGTTCTTTGGATGGTTCCTAGAGAGTGAATCCAGTTCCCAACAGAGGAACACCACAGAAAAAACAGCAGGAAGGGAGAAGGTGTAACATAAATGAAAAAAATCTCCAGGTGATTTAATCAGTCGAGAAACACCCCCTACTGCCCCCCACCACACACACACACACACACACACGCACACGCTTAGTGGTGGTGGTATTTGTTAAGCACTCACTATGTGCCAAGCACTGTACTAAGTCTTCTGGGATAGATACAGTACAAGGGCCAGTCTGCACAGCTTGTTCGGTGGTTTCAGGACTGATTTCACATTTCTGAGGGATAAACCTTTTTGGGGATTAATCGAAGGGCTGGTGTCAGACCAGTACCTCTAGTCTCAAGCCTAGGGTTGCCAGAGATGGCTGGAGGTCCTGGGGAGGCAGTGTAGCCTGATGGAAAGCAATTAGACCTGGGAGTTAGAGTACTCGGGCCCCAGGTCTACCACTGGCCTACTGGTCACCTTGGGCAAATCATTTAACCAAATCTGTTGCTCAGTGTCCTCTTCCTTAAAATGAGGATAAGATCCCTGTTCTCCCTACCTTAGATTGGGAGTGATGTGATATACATTCATTCATTCATTCATATTTATTGAGCACTTACTGTGTACAGAGCATTTTACTAAGCGCCTGGGAGAGTACAATACAACAATAAACATACACATTCCTTGCCCACAATGAGTTTACAGTCTAGAGGGGGGAAGACGGACATCAGTACAAATAAATAAATTATGTATATGTACATAAGTGCTATGGAGCTGGGAGGGGGGAAGAACAAAGGGAGCTAGTCAGGGCGTTCCAGGCCAGAGACAGGACATGGGTTGGTGGTGAGAGGCACATTGAGAAGGATAGCATTAGAGGAGCCAAGTGTACGGGCTGGGTTATAGAAGGGGAGTAATAATAATAATGTTGGTATTTGTTAAGTGCTTACTATGTGCAGAGCACTGTTCTAAGCTCTGAGGTAGGTACAGGGTAATCAGGTTGTCCCAGGTGAGGCTCACAGTTAATCCCCATTTTCCAGATGAGGTCACTGAGGCACAGAGAAGTGAAGTGACTTGCCCACAGTCACACAGCTGACAAGTGGCAGATCTGGGATTCGAACCCATGACCTCTGACTCCCAAGCCTGGGCTCTTTCCACTGAGCCACGCTGCTTCTCTAAGTAGTGAGGTAGTAGTGAGGTGAGGTAGGAGGGGTCAAGGTGGTGAACTGCTTTAAAGCCAATGGTGAGGAGTTTTTGTTTGATGAGGAGGTGGATGGGTAACCACTGGAGTTTTTTGAGAAGTGGGGTGTCGTGTCACATTCTGTTAAATAATGCAAGACTTCCCCAAATTTTCAGTGGACAGCGTGCACTATATATTCGCCTCCTTACCGCTAATTAAGCAAAACATGCACATTTGCAAAGTCTTAGCAAAAAAAAAAAAGACAGAACACAAGACTTTTTCCAGGAAAACATAAGGTAAACGAGCCAGACGGTATCTACCCCAACATTTAGTGTTGTGCACATAGTAAGCAATGATAAAAACCATACCATAATAATTGCTTCTATTACCAATAATGAAAAAAGACAGTGGTTTACTTGTTAAGCATTTATTACGTGCTAAAAACTATATTAACTATACAGTGTAGTCCCTGTCCCATATAGAGTCCCCAGTCTAAGTAGGAGGAGGGAGGATATTTTACGGATGAGGAAACTGAGACGATAGAGAAATTGTGACTTTTCTAAAAGTACTATCCACAATACCATATTAATCACTTATTCTAATAAGAATGGAAAATGGAGGCTGATGGTGAAGCCTAATGTCTAATCAATCAAGCAATCAGTTAATAGTATTTACTGACTCTTTACTGTGTGCAGAGCAATGTACTAAACACTGTGGAGAGTACAATAGAGTTAGCAGACACAACCCCTGCCCTCAAGGAGCTTACAGTCTATGATCCTGGTATTTCAGGATGAGTTAAAGCAGGATGTGGAAAGGGACTTTCCTAGCAGGACTTTCTCCAGAACTCTGGCCAGAGGATCCCCCTTCCCCCCCAACCCCAGGCCCGGTCCTATCCCTTGCCATGTCTTAGCAGCCCCCACCCCCATCTCTCCTCTCCCCATTCCCTCCCATATCAACTACTGTCCATTTGTTCTGCCCAAGGGCCTCTCCTGCCCCTTGACATCTGGAAAAGATTTCAAGAACCCAGCAAACTTATTCTAAACCCCACCCCCTCCCAGCCCTGGTGAAGAAAGAAGTTGCAGGGGAGACTGCAGTAGTAGTAGCAATGTCTTGTAGCAATAGTATTTATTAAGAACTTATTGTGTGCAGAGCACTGTACTAAGCACTAGGAGAGTTTTCTTGCTAGAATGGCTTCTGCTGCCTGTCTTCCAGATGTGTAACTGTGGTATTGCCAGCAGAGTCTGAGACTAATTGAGGGACAGTGGGCGGGGAGGAGGAGGGAGGGAGAAGCATGGGAGTGAGTGAGAAACTGGCCTTGTCCTTGATCTGGGCTGGATAAATCTAAATCCAAATTAAAGCTCTTGGAGTTACCTGCAAGTACTTACAATTACCCTTATTAACACTTACTTATATTTAGATTTAGGTACTCCTTTCAATTATTCATTGATTTCTCTTTTCCATATCCTCATTACTATCTGATGTATTTTTTTCTGGTTCCCACTGCATGTAAAGAATTTGGGCTGCTTGTCTCCCTCAATGGATCGCAAGATCCTTAAGGCCATGGGGTGTGTCTTTATTTTACTGAAGTCTCTTAAGTGCCTAGTACAGCTCTGCACATATTAGGAGCACAATACAGTTCCTCTGCATACAGTAGGTGTCCAGGACAGTGTTCTATGCACACTAGGTGTCCAGTATAGTCTTTGCACACAGTAGGTGTCCAGTACAATCTTTGCATACAGCAGGTGACCAGTACAGAGCTCTATACAAAATACAAGCCCGGTACACCACATAATACGTCATACAGCTACTTTCAGAGGTGATGGGGAGGCATTTTTTTTTCTAACACATCATGATGGCCAAGTACCTGAAGCCAGCCCCTTCACAGGGTGGGGAATAGAGTTGCAATTCCTTCTGTTTTACATAGGCGGCCCAGTTTACTCAGTTTTCAGCTAGCCAGTTGCAAAGGAATGGGCAGTATTTTTGAGTACCCATCAGGGGTCACCCCCCCGGGGGAGCCGGGAGACCCAGACCTATTGAAGAGGCTGTCTGCCTTCATCCTGGCAAATCCCTTCAGTCCTTTCAAGAGCTGTCCCACCCATCAGGTGAAGGAAACAACTCCTGGCCACCACTAGCCTTAGGCGAAACCTCCAAATTAAATGTCTAATCCACTGAACCTTCAGGTTAGGTCCACCTGCACAGGCAGTGGTCTAATGAGTGCGTGGATATTCTCTGACTCTTTTTAGTTTTGATTTTTGGGTTTTTTGTATGATTTTAACAAGCATCTGGCCTGTGTGGAATGGCCTGATGGAAAGAGCATGAGCCTGAAAGTCAGAGGACCTGGGCTCTAATCCTGGCCCTGCAGCTTGCCTGCTGTGTGGCCTTGGGAAAGCCACTTACTTCTCTGTGCCTTAGTTTCCGTATCTGTGAAATGGGAGTTCAGTACCTTTTCTCCTTCCCCCTTGGAGTGTGAGGACCATGACGAACAGGGGCTGTGTCTGAGTTGATTACCTTGAATCTATTACAATACGTGGCTCATAGTTTGTGCTGGGGGAAGCTGGAGAAGGTGGAAATGGAAGAGTGCAAGGCAGGGAGGGAGGGAAAAGAAGCAGCATGGTCTAGTAGATGAAGCATGGGCCTGGGAGTCAGAAGGACCTGGGTTCTAATCCCGGTTCCACCACATGTCTGCTGTGAGACCTTGGGCAAATCACTTAATTTCTCTGGCCTCAGTTACCTCATTTGTAAAATGGGGAGAAAACTGCATTCCCTATGTGGCACAAGGACTGTGTCTAACCTGATTAGCTTGTATTACAATAATAATAATGAAGTTGGTATTTGTTAAATGCTTACTATGTGCTGAGCACTGTTCTAAGCGCTGGGGTAGATACAGGGTAATCAGGTTGTCCCACGTGAGGCTCACAGTCTTAATCCCCATTTTACAGATGAGGTAACTGAGGCACCGAGATCTACCCTTGCCCTCGGGACCTTGCCTGGCACATAGTAAGCGCTTAACAAATACTATTTAAAAAAAAAAAGAGGCTGTCAGTGGCTGATGTGGGCAAGACCAGTGTAGATCTCCCAGGCCCAGCCAAAGTCTTGTGACCCAGTGAACGTTGGTGCAGGTGTGTGTATAGTAGGGTGGGGAACATCCATTGCTTCAAGATTTTCCCCATCTGAGTGGGCAAGTTTGGACACCATTCTAAGAAGCTTTAGGCTGGGCAGGAGTGTTCAGGTGATGGTAGATGGGACTGTTCCCAACCCTCTCCCTTACTTTCCCATCATTCCCTGCAGTATCCTCAGAGGAGATCTCCTCCCTCCTCGCAAGTGCCACCCCCTCCACCTGTGCTTTGGACCCCATTCCCGCTCACCTGCCCTCCTCCCCTCCTTAACTTCCATCTTTAACCACTCACTCTCCAATGGCTTCTTCCCCTCTGCCTTCAGAGATGCCCATGTCTCCCCATCCTAAAAAAACCCTTTCTCGACCCCACTTCCCCTTCCAGTTATCGTCCTATCTCCCTCCTACCCTTCCTTTCCAAACTCCTAGAACGAGTCGTCTACACTCGCTGCCTTGAATTCCTCAACTGCAACTCTCTCCTGGACCCCCTCCAATCTGGCTTCCGTTCCCTCCACTCTACCGAGACCGCTCTCTCAAAGGCCACCCATGACCTCCTTCTTGCATAATGCAATGGCTCCTACTCTATCCTAATCCTCCTCGACCTCTCAGCTGCCTTTGACACTGTCGACCATCCCCTTCTGCTCCACACTTTTTCTCACCGTGGCTTCATGGACTCCATCCTCTCCTGGTTCTCCTCTTATCTTTCTGTCCGTTCATTCTCGGTCTCCTTCACAGGCTCCTCCTCCCTCTCCCATTCACTAACTGTAGGGGTTCCTCAAGGGTCAGTTCTTGGCCCTCTTCTGTTCTCCATCTATACTCACTCCCTTGGTGAACTCATTCGCTCCCATGGCTTCAACTGTCATCTCTACGCAGATGACACCCAAATCTACATCTTCTCCCCAGTCTTTTCCCCTCCCTCCAGGTTTGTATCTCCTCCTGCCTCCAGGACATTTCCACCTGGATGTCTGCCCGCCACCTAAAACTCAAAATGTCTAAAACTGAGCTCCTTATCTTCCCTCCCAAACTCTGTCCTCTCTCTGATTGCCCGTCTCTGTGTTCGGTACTACCATCCTTCCAGTCTCACATGCCCGCAACCTTGGTGTCGGCCTTGACTCAGCTCTCTCATTCACCCAACACATCCAATCCATCACCAATACGTGCCGGTCTCACGTTCACAATATCGCCAAGATCCGCCCTTTGCTCTCCATCCAAACTGCTACCATGCTGGTACAAGCTCTCATAATATCCCGACTGGATTATTGTGTCAGCCTCCTCTCTGATCTCCCTTAATAATGTTGGTATTTGTTAAGCGCTTACTACGTGCAGAGCACTGTTCTAAGTGCTGGGGTCCCTTCCTCCTCTCTCTCCCCACTCCAGGCTATTCTTCATTCCGCTGCCCAGATCATCTTCCTGCAGAAACTCTCTGGGCATGTCACTCCTCTCCTCAAAAACCTCCAGTGGTTGCCTATCAACCTTGGCATGAAACAAAAACTCCTCACTCTTGGCTTCAGAGCTCTCCATCACCTTGCCCCCTCCTACCTCACCTCCGTTCTCTCTTTCTACTGCCCACTCCGAACACTCCGCTCCTCTGCCACTCACCTCCTCACGGTCCCCCGTTTGGGCCTGTCCTTTCATTCATTCATTCATTCAATAGTATTTATTGAGTGCTTACTATGTGCAGAGCACTGTACTAAGCGCTTGGGATGAACAAGTCGGCAACAGATAGAGACAGTCCCTGCCGTTTGACGGGCTTACAGTCTAATCGGGGGAGACGGACAGACAAGAACAATGGCACTAAACAGCGTCAAGGGGAAGAACATCTCGTAAAAACAATGGCAACTAAATAGAATCAAGGCGATGTACAATTCATTAACAAAATAAATAGGGTAACGAAAATATATACAGTTGAGCGGACGAGTACAGTGCTGTGGGGATGGGAAGGGAGAGGTGGAGGAGCAGAGGGAAAAGGGGAAAATGAGGCTTTAGCTGCGGAGAGGTAAAGGGGGGATGGCAGAGGGAGTAGAGGGGGAAGAGGAGCTCAGTCTGGGAACGCCTCTTGGAGGAGGTGATTTGTCCTGCCGTCGACCCCTGGCCCACGTCCTACCGCTATCCTGGAATGCCCTCCCTCCTCACATCTGCCAAACTAACTCTCTTCCCCTCTTCAGAGCCCTACTGAGAGCTCACTGCCTCCAGGAGGACTTCCCAGACTGAGCCCCTCCTTCACTCTGCTCCCCCTTCCCTCCCCTCCCTCCCACCCTCTGCTCTTCCCCCTTCCCCTCCCCTCAGCACTGTGCTCATTTGTACATATTATTTATTACCCTATTTATTTTGTTAATGAGGTGTATATCTCCTGGATTCTATTTATCTCGATCATGTCTTGTTTTGTTTTGTTCTGTTTTGTTTTGCTGTTTGTCTCCCCCGTTTAGACTGTGAGCCTGTCATTGGTCAGGGATTATCTCTATCTGTTGCCGAATTATACATTCCAAGTGCTTAGTGTTCAATAAATACTATTGAATGAATGAATCAGAGATACAGCAAGCCACCAGCACTATTCTTTTCAAAAATCCACATCTTTCGTGAAGAAATGAAAATGGGGTGAAAAGAGGAACAGCGGGATCTGACAGATCCCGGCCACAGCACAGCTCCCACCTCCATTTATAGTTGTGAATTCCAAAGTCAGAATTCATTTGATGGTGAAAGAATTTCTTCCTCGGCTACCCCCAAAATAACCTGGTTCCCTGTCCAACCAAATAGCAGGGTTTGGGTCAGGGTGCAAACAGGAGCAAAAGCCCCAGCATTTGGGAATCAGTCTCTTCTCTGAATCTCATGAGGTGCATTACTTTTATCCAGCCCCTGGAAACTAGACCATGTTTCCCAATAACCCTGGGGGAGAAGAATTTGCTCAGGGGGGACAGATCAGGCTGCAGCCCCAAAACAGCTTTGCTTTCTTGCTCAGTGACTTGGAAAAATGGCAAACAGAAGCTTTTCTCATTTGAAAATCCCAGAAATCCCATTATTTCCTTTTTAGATCAGCAGCCGGATCAGCGCAGCCTGTTCCCTTTCCAAGGCAACATCTTCTTCTTCTGGGGCATTCCGGCTGCTGGCTGCTGACCCCTTAGCAGGGGAATGGATGCAGGGGCTGTGTCATGGGTGGTGGCATGGGGCTCTAATCAACCCATTCACTCATTCATTCAGTTTTATTGAGGCCTTACTGTGTGCAGAGCACTCTAAGCACTTGGGAGAGTACAATACAGCTTACATCTAGCTTACAGTGTAGATGAGGAGAAAGATATTAATATAAAATTAAGGATGTGTATAGATAAGGTGGGCTCCAAATCCCAACGGTTCCATGGCCAGGCCTGGCGGCTCCCCCTACCTCTGAGCCGGTCCTCCAAGATGGATGAGGAAAGAAAAGAGAAGCATGTCCTGTGGCTCTCTGGCCGGGGCAGTCTGGCACACAGTAGAGGTCTGTTTTTCCCTCATCAATGGTCTCTCTCTTCCCAGACACAATGACTCGGGGATGTTTTCGATGCGCTGGCTTTGCGCTCCATCCTGAGCCCCCAGGGCTGGGTTTGGTTGGCGAAAAACAGGTGTTGCGTTCCGAAGCGCAGCCACTGGTCCATTGGGTAGGGGAGGGGTCACGGCCTCTGGTGGCCACTCCTATCTCAGGGCCTGCCCTTTCTTCCCGGGTGCTCACACTTCCCCAGTGATCCAGCCATAGCCACCTGTTCCTCTGTACTGTGTGCAGAACTCTGCACTAAGTGCAAGAAAATAATTCACAGGTGGGAGTTAGACATGGCCCCTGACCCTCCAGAGGCTTAAGGTCAAAAAATAAGGTGAGGAGGGCTTGGTGACATATACAAAAAAAAAGATGAAATAATAGAACACCAAGGATCATAAAAGTTGAGAGTCCCACAAGTCCGGCGGTCAAGGGAACTTTTAAGGTTCTCAAGAGGCTGTCACTCAGGTCATCGGGAGTCTAGTCCCATCCAAAATTTCCCAAATTTCTGAGATTTGTAGCAGCTACCACTGCTCAAATAATAATGATGATTAAACATAATTGTGGTATTTGTTAAGCCCTTTCTGTGAGCCAGTCACTCTACTAAGTCCTGGAGTGGATACAAGCAAATTTGGTTGGAAACAGTCCCTGTGCCACATGGGGCTCACAATCTCAATCCCCTTTTTACAGATGAGGTAAGTGAGGCCCAGAGAAGTGAAGTGACCTGCCCAAGGTCATACAGCAGACACGTGGTGGAGCCCCGATTGAAACCCATGACCTCCTGACTCCCACTCCCATGCTCTAGCCACTACTTCAAGCTGCTTCTCCTGAAATCCCTACAACCCCAAGTACACAGGATGTGTTAGGAGTGTGACCCTGAGGGTAATGAGGGGAAGGTGGCAGGATTCCAGGTGGTTTCACTTAGCAGACATCTTTGCATCAGGAACTCACTCCCCACTCAGATCCTGCAGCCCACCACTCTCCTCACCACCAAAACCCTCCTGAAATCACATCTTCAAGAGACTGTCCCTAACTAAACCCTCATTTCTCCTACCCTTTAAGCACTTTGATATTCATCATTTATGTAAATATCCTTACGTTCTGCCATTTTCCCTTTCTGTAACTGATTTTAATGTCTGTCTCCTCCTGTAGACTGTAAGTTCTTTGTGAGCAGGAATCCCGAATATGAACTCTATTATATTGTACTATCCTAAGTGCGGAGTATAGTATTCTGCACATAGTAAGGGCTCAATAAACATGACTGATTTATAGTTATTATCATTATTATTCTTATTTGTTTTAAGCATATCCTAAGTGCCAAGCATGGGGTTGATGCAAATAGTCACCTAAGGAGCTCTCAATCTAAGATAGGGAAACCCAGTATCTTACCTTTATTTTACAGATGAGGAAAGTGAGGTCCAGGAAGATTATATGACTTGTTCAAGGCCACACAGCAGACTAATGGCAGAGCTGGGATTCAAACCTGCATCTCTTGACTTTTAGTCCCATGTTTTTCCACTAGGCCACACTGCTGCCTCTCTGGGCTTTCTTAGTCTCATGCAATGAGGAGTCAAGGTGAGTGGTATAGGGGTGGGAGAGATGCTTGCAAGTTTTGTGAGTCAAATTGCACACTAGCAACTGAATGATTCCAAAAGCTCTCTACAAAAGTGGCAAGGGCTGTCTATTGAGATAAATGAGGAAGAAATATGTCTACCAAATCTGTTATATTGTACTCTCCCAAGTGCTCATTACAGTGCTCAGTACACAATAAGCACTCAATAAATATGATTGACTGATTGACTGATAAGCCAAGGAGAAAGGGAAACCCTCATTTCCTTGGCTTTTGGATATCAAGACTTCCTCTCCTTTCCACAGCTGGATCTGTGCCATTCTCTAGAAGTAGTCTGATGAAAATATGTTCTGTTGGCAGACTCTGCCTGGAGCTCAGCTCTGGGCTGGCCCCTTCTCTCTCTTCCAACTGGCATCCCACAGAGACCTGTGTATTCAAGCCCAGTGGGCTGATTCACATTTTCCCTGGAACCAGCACAACCACACACCCATTTTCAGGAGAACAATGTGGTTAGCATCATGCCTCATTGACTTGAGTTTTCTGCATTTTTCTTCCTCGAGCACCACATGCTTGAAATTGGTGGAAGTGTTGATGAGAAGTTGTGAGGTTTGCAGGAGGTTGGTGGAATCTTTTTCTCTTGGGAGTCTTTAAGAAAGAAGCCACTGTCCATCTTCCTGGGTGAGTTTAAATGGAAGCAGGGAGTTACTTCCTTAAGGGAGATTCAGGAAGCATCTCCTTGATTGGGATCAAGATTAGTGCCCCACCAAATATTCTACACTTCATTTTCTAGGGAGTGGGAATCTGCGGACTTCTTCTCCTATAATTTAGGGGCATATTCTTGATGGATAGGAAAACTTGAATTATAATATGCATAGAACTTGCATTGTAATGCAAATACTGAGGACATGTACATGACCATTTCTTCCAACATCACATCATGTTTTACCAGGGCAGATGTTTCTCTAATTCCCTAACAGCTTTTTACCCAAGATGTGTGTGTGGTGTGGGTGTAGGTATGTGTATGAAAAGCCCACAAGCCCACAGTGATATCTACAATCCCGACCACACTTGCCCCCCCCCCCCAAATGCATTCTTTTTGGGAAAGGTACTACATGGGTAGGTATTGTCTCCGTACGTTGCCAAATTGTACATTCCAAACACTTAGTACAGTGCTCTGCACACAGTAAGCATTCAATAAATACAATTGAATGAATGATGCTGAGACAATCTATTGTACACTCTTTAGATGTAATGATAACTCCACCCTCCCAAGCTCTTAGTATGATGCTTGGCACACAGTAAACATTCAATAAATATGATTGAATTAAATAGATTGCCCCTTTTAGGACTGTTGCTGTTTTCAAGAATTCCTTTAGGTATTATTATTTTTAAATGGTATTTGTTAAGCGCTTATTAAGTACCAAACACCATACTAAGCACTGGGGTAGATACAAGCTAATCAGGCCTGACACAGTCCTTCTACCACCTACAGCTTCCAGGCTGATTGGGAGGGAGACTAGGTATTGGATCCCCATTTTACAGATGAGGAAATTGAGGCACAGAGAAGTTAAGTAAGCAAGCAAGCAAGTAAGAGTCAGAGTCAGGATTAGGATCCAGGTTCTCTGACTCCCAGGCTCATGCTCTTTCTACTAGGCCACACCAAAGCCTCCACAACCAAGTTCCCCAGATGCATATTGCTTGCTGAGAATGCTGGGATCCATTTCCTCAGTGTTAGGTGGGGTTGGTCAATTATTTTCAGGGCTCAGGGATCTCTTAGATGTCTGTGCCAAATACACTTCACACTGGATTGTGTCATCTCAATATCTGCTAGTCTTCCAAGCCAAAAGGAATCACTACAGTGTATCACATATAGGCATATTAAGAATGGTCCACATTGTGTATTATGAAGCCTCGATAAGGACATTATACAAAACCCCATTGAGACCTCCGAGGCTTTCACTGGTCACGTTGATGTAATGCCTCCATTTATTCACTGCAGGAGTGAAAAGTCATGAAATAATGTGCAGAAGTTGACACCGCATTTCTATCATTAATGATTTCCCTGTTTCATTCATTCTACAGAAAGATTTCGACCCATTCGTGGGCTTTGCCAAATAAGACAAACTTCCCCATTTATATTTAAAGATAGACCACTCTTTTAAAGTTAAAGGAACAGTTACCAAAGCCCTCGCCAAACAAACAAACACATTTAGGATTATCCAGCACAGGAGGCTATCATGAGAAGGAAAGTCTTCTTTGATGATGAGATGGTCAAGCCAGTTTAAAAGGGGACAGTTTCAAAAGCTGAGAATTTGCCCATTCAAATAGTTCCAAAGAAAGCAGGACAATGGAATTAAGTAATGCCTGCTCGTGTGACCTGGGTTTTCTGCCCATGCTCAGTTCTTCTAGAAAATGGGGTTGCATCCTTGCTGAACCCTACATTCAGGAAAACCCCCAGTGCCTTACATCGCCTGCATGAGCACAAGGCATTTCTTTCTGGATCAAGCTCAATCACATCTAAGCAGGCTGGCGTTGCCAGATGAACCTTCCCTATTCATCACACCAAGATCAATAGTTATTTATTGTCTGTGGAAGCCGTGTGGCAAAGTGGCAGAGCAGCGGTCTGGAAACAGGAGGACCCGGGTATGAGTTCAAGCTGTTCCACTAGCCTGCCGTGTCACCAAGGGTGAGTCACTTAAGTTCCCTTTATCTCAGTTCCCCCATCTGTAAAATTGAGATAATAATCACGGACTTCTCTCCCTACCTCATAGGGGCTGTTGTGAGGGCTGAAATGAAATAATTAATATGAGAGCACTTTGGCAATAAAAATAATAATAATAATGTTGGTGTTTGTTAAGCGCTTACTATGTGCAGAGCACTGTTCTAAGTGCTGGGGTATAGAGGGTAATGAGGTTGTCCCACATGAGGCTCACAGTCTTCATCCCCATTTTACAGATGAGGGAACTGAGGCACAGAGAAGTTAAGTGACTTGCCCACAGCTGACAAGTGGCAGAGCTGGGATTCGAACCCATGACCTCTGACTCCCAAGCCTGTGCTCTTTCCACTGAGTCACACACTATAGAATAATAATTGCAGTATCCTTTAAGCACTTACTATGTGGCAGGCACTGTTCTAAGCACTGGGGTAGATGCAAGTAAATCAGATTGGACACAATCCCTTTCCCACATGGGACTCACAGTCTCAATCCCCATTTTACAGATGAGGTAACTGAGGCACAGAGAAGTCAAATGACTTACCCAAGGTCAAGCAGCAGACAAGTGGTAGAATCAGGATTAGAACCCAGGTCCTTCTGACTACCAGGGCTGTGTTCTATCCACTAGGCCATGCTACTTCTCTCTAGAATCTCTAGACCGTAAGCTTGCTATGGGCAGGGAATGTGCCTGCTAATTCCGTTCTCCCAAGTGCTTAGTACAGTGCTCTGCACATAATAAGTGCTCAATAAATGCCATTGATAAATTGATTAATTAATCGAATGCCTACTGAGTTCAAGGCTCTGTTTTGAGCGCTTGGAAGAATACCAGTGTGCGAGTAGCCATGATCACTCCCCTTGAAGAACTTATTATCTAGTAGGGGAAACACTTGAAAATAAATTAAAGAGAGGAGGAAGTAGGGTTCTAATCCTGGCTCTGCAACTTGTCTGCTGTGTGACCTTGGGCAAGTCACTTAATTTGTTTGTGCCTCAGTTACCTCATCTGTAAAATGGGAATTAAGACTGTGAGTGCTATGCGGAATATGGACTTTGTCCAACCTGATTAGCTCGTAACTACCCCAGCACTTGGTAATAATAATAATAATAATGTTGGTATTTGTTAAGCGCTTACTTGCCTGGCAAATAGTAAGCACTTAACAAATACCATTTTTTTAAAAAGGTGGAAAAAGAGAGTAATTCCCCACTGTTGCATCTGTCAAAACCTTATGACAACCAGCATTCTGGCAGAGCTGACTACCCACACATCACACTCAGGAGAAGGTCTGTTGGCGCAATCCTGGCCAAGCAGATGTAACCTCCAGCTCCATCCTCTTTGTCTTCCTGCCCATTGCAATGTCAGTGTTGGGCTCAAGCCAGCTCTATTTGACAAAATTAGTGTTTAAGACTCTGGGCTTGTGAGTCTCAAAGAAATCTTTTCAATTTTTCAACAGATGAAATGATTTTAGGATGATTTTAGGACACTGAATGATACTGGAAGTCCAGAATTTGTCCTAGTTCTGTCAGCGAGGGGCATATGTAATCTAATAATAATAAAAATACTTGTGGCGTTTGTTAAGCCTTTACTAGGTCCTAAGCACTGTGGTAAGCAGTGGGACAGATACAAGGTATTTAATAATGTTGGTATTTGTTAAGCGCTTACTATGTGCAGAGCACTGTTCTAAGCGCTGGGGTAGACACAGGGGAATCAGGTTGTCCCACGTGGGGCTCACAGTCTTAATCCCCATTTGACAGATGAGGTAACTGAGGCACAGAGAAGTTAAGTGACTTGCCCACAGTCACACAGCTGACAAGTGGCAGATCTGGGATTTGAACTCATGACCTCTGACTCCAAAGCCTGTGCTCTTTCCACTGAGCCACGCTGCTTCTCCATACTCTTCTCCATGCTCTTCTAAATACTGTAACTATTTAGGTTACAGTAGGTATTTAGGTAGCAGTCACTACCTCAACCAGAGTTTAATTTCTAAGTATGAGGGAGAACAGGTATTCAATCCCCACTTTGCAGATGAGGAAACTGGGGTACAGAGAAGTTAGGTCACTTGCCCAGGGTCACACAGCAGGTAAATGGCAGAGCCAGGATTAGAAACCAGGTCCTCCGACTCCCAGGCCTGTGCTCTTTCCACTATAGTCATGGAGAAAATGGTAGAGAGGGAGTTCCTTTCTCTGAATGAATATCTCAGAGCTTTCCCCACCTTAGGGATTTAAAGCGAGATTGGATCCAAGGACAGGGAGTCAATATTTTAAATCCCTGGAGAGGGCTGAGGGGCTCATAGAGCATCTCAAGTGGGTGTGCTTTCAGCATACTGTTACCACAGCTTATATTAGCAGCTGAAGGGACTTTTTCTGTTCTCACTGCCCTAGCTGACCTCAGGGTCCCCGTTATTTAATTCTGTAAAGATCTAAAGGTTGTTTGACCACAGTTCTAGGAAATGGAGAGGGTCTTTGTATTAGGAAGAAAGAAGAACACAAACATGGTGTGTTCTCAAAGGAAACGAAGTGGAAAGGGTTAGGGGAAGAAAGAAAAACCCTGTTTCCAAGAAAAAGAATATTAATTTTGAAGGTAAATAGAAATGAATTTTTGAAGGTGACTTTTTAAAACTAGTCAAGTTGGTCATTTGGTAAGTTAGGATTCAAATGGAGGGAGGTTTTGAAATGGACCGTGCATCAGACAGACATATGCATTGCTGAACTGCTTTAATAATGCTAGCAATAAATCTGGGAACAAACAATACCTCCTTCTTGGATCATCTACCCCGATGGGTTTGTTTTAAGATGATGGAGCACACAAGAAAACCGGAAATTCATTTGGATATTCAGTGGAAGCAGTTTGGTCCACAGATACCAAAGTCTCAAGATGAAAAGCAAATTCAATTTAATTTTTTTTTGCTAAATACTGTATGTGGGTGAATTCCTGCCTTCCTCACAAGTGGAAAGAAAAATCGTTCCTGGGAGTGTATTCTTTCTCTGCCAGTTCTTAAAGGTTCTCTTTGACAATCTTCTCTGTCTGCTCCGCAAAATGTTGCCATTTCTTCAAAGACGGAACCAGTCTTCATCGGTTACAGGAATGCTGACTGCTGGACGTTTGATGGAAAGCATGCATCCTAAGGCTTATCACAGCCTTCTATAACTGTCTGGACACCAGCAACCTTGGGAAGATTTTTAAATGATCACTATATTCACTTCAAGGAGGAAAGGAAGAAATGAATTGCAATTAGAATGCTCCCACAAATATATGCTTTTGCTGTTTGTTTTTTATCTTTACACATCCAATTGTGAACCCCCATCGTGTAACGAGTGTGTGTGTATATGGGTGTGTGTGTGTGTACATATGTGTGTATGTGTATGTATGTGCTTGATCCAAAGAGACCACTCTTTCTTGGGCAGTAAGGTGAACAAGCAAAACTGGAAGTTCTAAACATGTTACTATAAAAGACACACATATCACCAGAAACAGTTTGCAGTATGGAATGCAGGTAGAGAAATCCAGGAAACACTGACTAGGTGCATTCAGATCTGTTGCTTGATTGCTACATAGGTAATGGCCAGGTCTGATGAAAGGAACTTCGTAGATGGTGACTTATTTCCTCTACGCAGTGTAGCATAATAAATCTCAGCACTGGTAGGACTCAATCCATTTAAGTCAGTCCACTTGGACTAGATCAGCAATCACCACTGGGCTTTGGAATTATCCATGAAGTGACTCCGTGTTTGGAAGACAAATCCGGAAAATCAGTCTTACAAAAGGTTTTTTTCTTTTTTTCCTTCTTTCTCTTTTCCTCCCTCCCCTGCCACCCCCCTGCCAAAAAAAAAAAAATTCTGATAACCAATCTACAAGAGGAAGTGTGATCTCAAGGAAAATAAACAAAAAACACGGGGTTAGGAAACAGGAGGCCTGTGCTCGGCCACTGGTTTACTGTGTGACCTTGTACAAGTCACTTAAAATTCTCAAGCTCAGTTTCCTTATCTCTAGAGTGAGATTAAGATACCTGCTATGCCTACCTCACAGGGATATTATGAGAAAGAATGAGAAAATGAAAAAATATTTTGGCAAATTAAAGACACTCTAAAAATTCAAGTTGTTATCATCATCATCATTATCATCATTATCTAGTGGATAAGGAGAAAAGAGGAAGAAAGAAATAATTATTTTCTGTCCATTGCAGGAGACTAGATCATAAGCTCACTGAGAGCAGGGATCATTTCTAACAAACTGTGTTGTATTGTACTCTGCTTCCTGGCTCCACCGCATGTCTGATGTGTGACCTTGGGGAAGTCACTTAACTTCTCTCGGCCTCAGTTACCTCATTGTTAAATGGAGATAAGAGTGCGCGCACCATGTGGGACAGAGACTGCATCCAACCTGATTAACTTGTATCTACTCCAGTGCTTAGAACAGTGCTTGGCACATAGTAAGCAGTTAACAAGGACCATTATTAAGTGTTTAGTATAGTGTTCTGCACACAGTAAGCACTCAGTAAATGTCATTGACAGATTGACTGACAACACCCAAGAATCTGAGCCACAGAGGCTTTCAGAGCAGCTAACTACAAGGGAAAATCAAGAGGCCAATACCCCCATGAAAATAAATGGGAATCAAGAGTAACTCTCCAAGAGAAGCTACTTGAGGATGAGTGACCCCAAGTGTGGGTTCAAATTTGGAGATGTTTTATCCTTCGTGATTTCTGGTACAGTAGGGGAATGGACGTCACCCTTTAGCACTCTTACTCACTGTGTCCATGAAAACCCAGTTGTGCCCCTTATCAGGCCCTTGGGGATTCACTGCTTGCACACCTAAGAGAGGAAAAGATTACACACTCTCACACAAATGTGTGCAGTCTCATCTTCAATATCACCATCTTCTAACTGAAGGACCACTGTGATGTTGTGTCTCTCCCCACTTCAGTCTATTTCACTCTGCTGCCTGAATTATCTTTCTACAGAAACGTTCTGGGCATGTCACCCCCCCTCCTCAAAAATATCCAGTGGTTGTCTATCAACCTCCATATCAAGCAAAAACTCCTCAATATTGGCTTCAAAGTTCTCCATCACCTCTCTTACTTCACCTCCCTTCTCTCCTTCTACATCCCAGCTCACACACTCCACTCCTCTGGTGCTAACCTTCTCATTGTACCTTCAATCTAATTCTCTTCCCCTCTTCAAATCCCTACTTAAAACTCACCTCCTCCAAGAGGCCTTCCCAGACTGAGCTCCCCCCTTTTTCTTCTGCTCCCTCTACCCCCCCTTCACCTCTCCTCAGCTAAACCCTCTTCTCCCCGCTTTCCCTCTCCTCCTCCCCCTCTCCCGTCCCACCCCCTCAGCACTGTACTGGTCCGCTCGACTGCATATATCTTTGTCACCCTATTTATTTTGTTTATTTTGTTTAATGAGATGTACATCACCCTGATTCTATTTAGTTGCCATTGTTTTTATGAGATGTTCTTCCCCTTGACTCTATTTATTGCCATTGTTCTTGTCTGCCTGTCTCCCCCGATTAGACTGTAAGCCCCTCAAACGGCAGGGACTGTATCTGTTGCCGACTTGTACATTCCAAGCGCTTAGTACAGTGCTCTGCACATAGTAAGTGCTCAATAAATACTACTGAATGAACCTTGTCCTGTCCTGTCCTGCCATAGACGCCTGGCTCACATCCTACCACTGGCCTGGAATGTCCTCCCTCCTCAAATCTGCCAAACTAGCACATTCCCCCCTTCAAAGCCCTACTGAAAGCTCAACTCCTCTAGGAGGCCTTCCCAGACTAAGCCCTCCTTTTCCTCTGCTCTCCCTCCCCTCCCCATCACCCCAACTCGGTCCCTTCTGCTCTACCCCCCTCCCTGCCCCAAAGCACTTGTGTATACATTGTCATATTTATCATTATAATTCTATTTATTTTTATTAATGATGTGTATATATATAATTCTATTTATTTATAATGATGCTACTGATGCTGGTTTACTTGTTTTGATGTCTGTCTCCCCCTTTATGTACTGTGAGTCCGTTGTGGGCAGGGATTGTCTCTATTTGTTTCTGAACTGTACTTCCCAAGCACTTAATCCAGTGCTCCGCGCACAGTAAGCGCTCAATAAATACGATTGAATGAATGAATGAATTGGTCATCTTAAAATAGCCAGCACTGGCTCCAGAGTGACCTCAGCCAGCAGCTGGAAATGGGAAAACTGGCAGGACTCAATTCACTGCGGAGTTTGCGCTGAGTTTCTGACGGGCAGGGAGCATTCATTTCTAATTCGCTTTAGTCACCCTCCCAGATCCACTGTACTTTTAGGCAAGAGCCAAGAACAGAAAAAAGCAGCTCCTGATCCCTCTGCGGTCCAGCTCCAGGAGCTTAAACTCACCGTCCTCTGGCCCTGTCTGGAGTGGACTCCTTCCCTGACTGAACTCTGGGCAAGTGATCGCAACCAGGCTAACCTTGGCAAAGAGCAGCAGGATCCTCCCATTCCCTCCCCCGACACTCACCACCCCCAAACCACTCTGAGAATCTCTCGTCCACAAGAGCCCACTTTTAGTTCATTGTTTTTGCAGTGATTAATCCGCCCAGAATGCGCTGAAAGCATGGCCAGGGGCAATGATTTTAAAAGGAGGCAGAAAAGTGAGAGCGAAAAAGAAGAGCCTTTGTCATTTTCAAGGATGCTTGACGCAAAGGCCATTTCAAGGTGTCCCCTGATCCTAGCGGCTTGACCAGCTTTAATCCGTCTCTCTTTCAAGCAACCGCTCCGCCTGGATCGCCACTCGTCCCCGAAATCTCTCCCTCGACTCTCCTCCCCCTCCTTCTCCTCCCTTTCTTCATCCTTGCCGTCCTCCTCCTCCTTGTCTTCCTCCTCTCCTCCTTCTCTTTCTCCTCCCCCTCGTCCTCCTCTCGCTCCTCTCCCACTCCAGGACTCTTCCTCCCACCCCCACTACTTTCCTCAATCGATCGCATTTACCGAGAACTTACTGGGTGCAGAGCACTCCCCTAAGCGCTCCGGAGAGTACCATCTAACAAGTACATCACCTTGATTCTATTTATTTGCCATTGTTTTAATGAGATGTTCATCTCCTTGATCCTATTTATTGCTATTGTTCTTCTCTGTCTGTCTCCCCCGATTAGACTGTAAACCCGTCAAAGGGCAGGGACTGTCTCTATCTGTTACCGATTTGTACATTCCAAGCGCTTAGTACAGTGCTCTGCACATAGTAAGCGCTCAATAAATACTATTGAATGAATCTAACAATATAACAGACACATTTCCTCCCCGCAGCTTTTGGGGTGTGGTCCCGACCACCCCCCCCCCCCGCCCAAATCTCCCATCAAAAAACACCGACAGCTTCCCGAGGTTTGTTTCTAGTTGCATTTTGGGGGGAGGTTTTGGAAGGTTTCGGTTTCGTTCTCCTCCGGTGGCTCGGGAGATCCGGGGCCTCTGACGGACCGTCTCCACGGGTCAAGAGTCAGATGGTCACCACCGAATGGAAAGGGACAGAGGCGGGGGGCGGGGGCCAACGGCTGTTCCCCCTACCTCTGCATGGATTTCACACTCTCTATCCTGTTAGGGGGCCTAACGCTCACTCGAACACTGGTTTTTTTTCTCTGTTTCGGTGTCATCTGGGTTTAATCGAGTTAGAAGATTTTCTGCCTAAAATGGTACTGTTAACGGCAATTGTTTAAATAGCGATCGGGAGAGCCGGCCAGCCACCTTCGAGCCCAGACCGGTGCGCATACCTCAACTCTGGACCGGTAGCCTGATATGGGTCAACAAAGAGTGAAAAGCAGAAAACATACACACGCACAGACACACAGAGACACACACGAACGCACACGGCAGTACGCACGGACACTTAAACACACATACATACCCGCCCCCCCCCCCCCAAAAGATAATTAATGGCTTTGCTGCCCCGAAAGCATTCTCGTCCGCCGTTTTCAGGACCACAAAAACATGCAAATATCTCCGCAAACATTGCCCAATGCGATTCCGAGAGAGTACGGCTTTTCAGAGAGCCTGAATAACTTTTTAAAGCAAACCTAATTAGAGTAAGTAGAGGTAATGGGCTCCCTTGGATTTTTTTTTCACTTCTCTTCCCCCCCGTCCCAACCCCCCCGAAAGACTGACTACAAGTCTCTTTTTGACGGGGTGTTCGTGAAGGGGGAGAGGGTCTTGGGGGAGGGGGGCGGTCACGCTTGTTCAGTCATTTGTGCTAACGAATGCGGGTCGAGAAAGAGCCGGAGAAAAATCAATCATTTGAAAAGTTCCATTCCCCCTCCCGCCCTTTCCCCGCAACAGAAAAGTGTGAGATATATAGGGTGTCTCACTCCGCGGCTTCCCCATTTCGGGAGCAGAAAGAGGGGCCCTGGGTTCATGTCATTTGGAACTTCAGTGAGTGAAAAAGAAAAGCAGAAGGTAGGGATGAATACTTGGGGAGATCAGTAATAGAGCTAAAAGACATGTGCCTGTAGGGAATGTGTTGGCATAAAAGAGCTTTAAGAGGGCCCATTCATGCTGACAAAGGGAGATTTGAATCGCTCCCTACACAATAGCATGAAAGGTTGGGCTTGGGGGGGGTTCTGAAACAAAGTGGAAACCAGGCTGTCCTGAACGGCTCTAATAAGCTTTTAACTATTTTACATTATAGCCTTACCTCTCCCTTTTTTTCTGTGGTGTGTGTATGTGTGTGTGTGAGTGTGTGTGTATATGTGTGTGAGTGAGCTGAGGGCCAGACCCCACTTAAAAGTAAGATTTATACTTTTGCCTTCATGGTAACTTAGGAGGAAAATAGACACAGCCTCAAAGGCGGTAATTCAGCTTTCAAAACCAGGGGGAAATGCCACCATTTTTTAATGCGACAGAAAAGCGAGGCTTGTGTACAGACCCCTTGATTTACGACACTAAGAGCGGGACCCTAGTTTGGAGGACTTCATGCAACTTTCTAACCAGTGGGTCGTCAAGGTCTCTGGCTTTGGGACCATTCAACATCCCACTCTACTTGGATTCGGGCTCAGAGGCCCGCCTGGCTGCTCAGGTGCTGCTCAGGTTAATCACCTAGTATATCACTGAGACTTTTGTGTGTCTCTGGTCTGGCTCTGTTTAAAGCAAAAGGCGCAGCCACGGGTGATATCTGAATGAGGAATCTAGTTACCTGCTCAGAAAACAATTTCAGGACTCATCCAGAAGCAGGACCGGATAGTTCTGTGCTAATGGGGAAAGTTGTAATTCAGCTAGGAATTGCCACAAGACTATTACTTTTATTATTATTAGTAGTAGTAGTAATAATAGTAGTAGAACTAGTAGTAATATTTTTGTTGTGCTCTTACTAACTGTGAGCCCGTCACTGGGCAGGGATTGTCTCTATCTGTCGCCGAATTGTACATTCCAAACGCTTGAGTGCACATAGTAAGCACTCAATAAATATTATTGAATGAATGAATGAATGTTTCAAGCAGTGTTCTAAGTTCTGAGGTAGATTCAAGGTAATAAGGTCAGGCACCATCCGTGTCCAAAATGGGGAGGGAGAACAGGCGTTGAATTCCCATTTTACAGATTAGGAAACTGAGGCATAGAGAAGTTAAGTGACTTGCCCAATTAGTAGTAGTACAGTAGTAGAAGTAGTAGTAGTAGTACAGTGGACTATACTAAGCACTGGGAGAGAATCCACAGGTGGGAGTTGGACAGGGTCCCTGTCCCGCAGTCACACAACAGGTAACTGGCAGAGCGGAGATTAGAACTCAGGTCCTCTGACTCCTGAGTCCATATTCTTTCCTGTAGGCCTGGCTGGTAGTGCTAGTGGTTTTCTCAGGGGCGCTCTCACTTTCTCAGCCCTGCCAACCGTGTTCCCACTGGGGCATGGAGAACATTGAGAGATGGGTGGGCAGGGGTACGTCACATTGCCAAGTGCCCACAAAGAGTTGTGATGTACAAGGTCGAACGACAGCTGTCGACTGCATAATTCCTGAGTGCAAAGCACCTCTTGGGAAAGCAAAACAGAAGGCACTGTAACCCAGCAGGCCATTCATTGCCTTAGTAGCCACTACAATCTTTCCTATCCATAGTAGCTAGCCACTTACCTGCTGTGTGACCATGGGCAAGTCACATGACTTCTTTGGGCCTCAGTTTCCTCATCTGTCAAATGGCGATTCATTCAATACCTGTTCTCCCCTTCTATATAGATTGTGAGCCTTATGTGGGACAGGTGCTGTATCCAACCACATAGTCTTGTATCTTAGTGTTCAGTACAGTGCTTGGCACAAAGTAAGTGCTTAACAAATGCCACTGTGATTATTATTATTATTAGATTTGGATCTAGCCAATGTTCTCTGGAGTCTCCCTAGGAACCAGGTTACCCTAGCCTGCTGCCCAGACCGCAGACACAACGTCCAGCCGGGGACAGAGTGTCTAGCCTCCCCACTTCCAGTCCCAGGAAAAACCTTGCATATCCCAGTCAGGATCCTGCACGTGCTAAACAGGTGGGATGGAGGTGCAAATAATGTGAGTATGGGAGCCAAAGCAGCCACTGTTTGTTCCCAATAGAGGGTCGAGAGAGAAACAGGCAGAGGAAAAGTTCAGAAAAATAGGAAGCTTGCGTGGCCCTGCGAACAGGGTGTGGGTCTGGGAATCAGGGGGCCTAAATTCTAATCCAGTTCTGCCACCGACCTGCTGGGTGACCTTGAGCGAGTTACTTAATCTAACTGGGCCACAGTTTTCTCCTCTAAAATGGGGAAAAGATTCCTGCTCTCCTCCCTTCTTCAACTGTGGGACAGAGACCTTGTCCCATCTGATGACCTTGTATCTCTCCCAGGACTTAGCCCGGTGCTCTGGCACCTCGAAAATAACTAATCCATATCAGCTTGTCCTTATTCGAACAGGGTCGTGTCTCTAAAAATCTGCAGGGCCACCGGCCCTTTCAAGGCCCTCATCTTCCCTGATTCAATGACACTCTACTGCCGCGGCTATGAGCAGGTGCAGGCGTGGGTATCCAGGGTTATCTTATAATGTGAAAAATCACATCTGTTTATCTCTGGAGTCGGGTCGGATTGGGTTTCGGTGATTTTTATCTCATTCCTCCAAGGAGCCTCCTTTGGAAATGAGACCCCCAGCCGGCGTTTCGGCCCGGCCAGCTGAATGCGTGCAGCTGCTGGCCTCTCCCCTTTGATTGACAAGGCTCATTGCCAGCCCGATGCACAGATATGCTCCCGGGAATCCACCCCCCCCCCCCCCCCCCCCGCATCTGAACAAGTGCTTCCCACTTAGCATGTGACAGGGAGAGTGCCGCAGGTGATGATCCGAGTCCATTCAGGTAAGCCCGACCCTCTGGCGGCAGGGCCTCGCTTGGGCTAATTAGCCACCACTTGATGCAAGGAGATGGGCATTGTCGCTCCGGCGGTAATATTAGATTGTTGGAAACCCACAGGGTCTCTGCCGGTGAGGAGGGGAGACCAGGTGAAGGGACTGATTCAACCCTAATTAACCCATTTCCGAATGCAGTAAGAGGCTAGCTGGTTCAGATGAAGAGATTGCTGTTTGAAATAACTCATGGCTCAATGACTGCACAATTTCATTGTCCCCTGCCTCAGTCCAGGTTATTTATTGAGCGCCTACTGAACACGTGGCAGTGTCTTAAGCACTTGGGAAGAGGTCATCGGAAACTGGACCCTCAGGGAGGAAGCTAGCATCAAGCAATAGCATTTGTTGAACGTCTGCTTAGTACAGAGCACTGTACTAAGTGTTTGGAACAGTGTAATACAACATGGCACACATTTCCTGCCCTCAAGGAGCACACAGTTCAATGAGGGTGCATATCATCAACAGATCAATAGCATTTGTTGAGCACCTGACTACTGTGTCAGGCTTCTCTCTGACCTCCCTTCCTCCTCTCTCGCCCTGCTCCGGTCTATTCTTCACTCCGCTGCCCGGCTCATCTTCCTGCAGAAACGATCTGGGCATGTCACTCCCCTTCTTAAACAACTCCAGTGGTTGCCTATCGACCTCCGCTCCAAACAAAAACTCCTCACTCTAGGCTTCAAGGCTCTCCGTCACTTTGCCCCTTCCTACCTCTCCTCCCTTCTCTCTTTCTACCGCCCACCCCGCACGCTCCGCTCCTCTGCCGCCCACCTCCTCACCATCTCTCGGTCTCGCCTATTCCGCCGTCGACCCCTGGGTCACGTCCTCCCGCGGTCCTGGAACGCCCTCCCTCCTCACCTCCGCCAAACTGATTCTCTTTCCCTCTTCAAAACCCTACTTAAAAATCACCTCCTCCAAGAGGCGTTCCCAGACTGAGCTCCTCTTCCCCCTCTACTCCCTCTGCCATCCCCCCTTTACCTCTCCGCAGCTAAAGCCTCATTTTCCCCTTTTCCCTCTGCTCCTCCACCTCTCCCTTCCCATCCCCACAGCACTGTACTCGTCCGCTCAACTGTATATATTTTCGTTACCCTATTTATTTTGTTAATGAATTGTACATCGCCTTGATTCTATTTAGTTGCCATTGTTTTTACGAGATGTTCTTCCCCTTGACGCTGTTTAGTGCCATCGTTCTTGTCTGTCCGTCTCCCCCGATTAGACTGTAAGCCCGTCAAACGGCAGGGACTGTCTCTATCTGTTGCCGACTTGTTCATCCCAAGCGCTTAGTACAGTGCTCTGCACATAGTAAGCGCTCAATAAATACTATTGAATGAATGAATGAATGACCACTGTAGGAAGTGTTTGGAAGAATACAATAGAAACAAGACAAACATTTCTTTCCCTGGAGGAGCTAGCAGTCAACCCATCAAAGGAATTTGTTACTGAGCAAAGAATACTGCTCAGAGAGCTCGAGGTACAGCAGCAACAAGACACATATTCCCTACTCTCAGGGAGCTCACAATCAATCAATCAATCACTCAATTAATCAGTGGTATACATTGAGCACTTCCTGTGTACAGAGTACTGTATTAAGCACTTACACCATACACCATATGTACACCATAACTGAGTTGGTAGACATGAACCCTTCCCACAAGGAATGAATAGTCAATGGGGAAACTTCCCAGCAATCCATCAAATGTATACAGTGCATGGCCAGTGAGGCTTTGAGAGAGTACAGTAGTAGCAAGACCCAAAAACTCCTCACCATTGACATCAAAGCACTCTACCACCTTGCCCCCTCCTACCTCACCTCACTTCTCTCCTTCTACAACCCAGCCTGGGTACTTTGCCTCTCTAATGCTAACCTTCTCACTGTGCCTCGATCTCACCTGTCTTTGCCAGTGACACCGGCCCATGTTCCACCTCTGTCCTGGAACACCTTCCTCCTCAAATCTGACAATTACTGTCCCCCCCTTCATAGCCTTATTGAAGGCACATCTCCTCCAAGAAGCCTTCCCAGAGTAAGCCCCACTTTTCCTCATCTCCCACTACCTTCTGCGTTGCCCTGACTTGCTCCCTTTGATCTTACCCTTCTCCCACCCTACACCATTTATCTATAATTTTATCAATTTGTATTGATGTCTGTTTATTTGTGTTGATGCCTGTCTCACCACCTCTAGACTGTGAGCCTGTTGTGGGCAGGGATTGTCGCTCTTCATTGTATTGTACTTTTCCAAGCGCTTATACAGTGCTCTGCACACAATAATTGCTTAATAAATATGAATGAATGAATGAATGAATGAATGAATGAACAGGCTCCCTGCTCTCAAAGCGCTTGCCTTTGTGAGGTCCTGGGCACTGGAACTAGAGGAGAGCAGGAGGTAAGGATACTGTTTGGAAGTAAATATCCTAGTGTTGGGTTATGTGGCCATGAGCCCATCAGACTACAGGGCTCTTTAATAGTGTCATGATGGGAATAGAAGCACTTGTTTTTCCATATTGCTCTCCAAGGTGAATGACATTTGAGCTAGACAAAGACTCCTTCTTATCCCTCTGATGGATTTGGGCCAGGATTTTCACAGGACAGGAGCTATGTAGAGGGAAACTGTTAGGCTTCTAATAGTTTTTTTTACAATTGATGGTTAAGTTTGGGCCTATGTTCTTGGACTTGGATTTGTACCCTTTAGACACTTCATGTTTGCCCTCACTCTCAACACTTACATATATATCTATAAATTATTTATTTTAATGCCTGTCTCCCCCTCTAGACAGTAAACACCTCATGGGCTTGTCCTGCAAGTTGAACTCTTGCTACAAAATACTTTTCCATGGCTTAGTACAGTACTCTGCACCCAGTAAGTGCTCCATAATTACCACTGATTGATTGTTCGATTGTGAATCAATAAAAGCAGTGAATATAATCTCTTCACTTTCAAGACTCTTATTGTGCCACCTGCTTCTTTTCTCTGTCAGTTAATTAATCCATGGTATTTATTGAGTCCCTTCTGGGTGAGCAGCCTTGGTTTGGTTTCTTCCTGGGAGCATGCTGAAAACCTATGGCATCCCTGAATCCATCCCCTTCTACTTGTGCTCTGACCCAGTTCCCTCTCATCTTCTAAAATCATTTGCTCCTCTTCTCCTCCCCTCCCTCTTGGCCATATTCAACCTCTAGTTCTCCAACATCTCCCCAATTTGAAAAAAAAACACCCACTGACCCCCGATCCCCTCCAGCTATCGCACTACCTCCTTGCTCCTATTCTTATCCAAATTGTGAGAATGGATCCTCCACAACCATTTCCTCTCCACCACAAGCCCAATACAGTGTTCTGCACACAGAAAGTGCTCAATGAATTCCACTGATTGACCAAATCTCTTCTCCATCCTTTGCATTCTATTTTAAAAATATTTTTTATGGTATTTGTTAAGCGCTTACTATGTATCAGGCACTAAGCAGTGGGGCAGGTACAAGCCAATCAGGTTGGACACATTTCATGTCCCAAGTGGGGCTCATAGTCTTAGAGAAGCAGCGTGGCTTAGTGGCTTAGTGGAAAGAGCATGGGTTTGGGAGTTGAAGGACATGGGTTTTAATTCTGGCTCCACCACTTGTCTGTTGTATGACCTTGGGCAAGCCACTTAACTTGTCTGGTCCTCAGTTACCTCATCTATAAAATGGGGATTAAGACCACGAGCCCCACGTAGGAAAACCTGATTAACTTGTCTCTTCTGCAGCGCTTAGAACAGTGCTTGGAACATCATAAGCACTTAACAAATGCCATCATCATTATAGTCTTAATCCCCATTTTAAAGATGAGGTAACTGAGGCACAGAAAAGTTAAGCGATTTGTCCAAGGTGACACAGCAGACACTTGGCAGAGCAGGGATTAGAACCCAGGGCTTTCTGACTCCCAGGGCCCTTAATAGTATCCATTAAGTGCTTACTATGTGCTAGGCACTATACTAAGTGCTGCGGTAAATACAGGGTAATTGGGTTGGATACAATCCATTGTTCCACATGGAGCTCCCACTTTATTTCTCATTTTCTTACTGTGGGCATCCTCCACGACTCAGTCCTGGAATCATATTCTTTTCATTCTACACTTATGCTCTTGGGGAGCTCAATCTATCAATTGATCAATCGAGTGCTTGCGGTGTGCAGAGTGCTGTACTAAGCACTTAGTACTTTACTAAGTTGTGGGCCGTTTCCCTGTCCACAAGGAGTTCATGCTCTGTGGAGACACACATTAAAA
This sequence comes from Ornithorhynchus anatinus, assembly GCF_004115215.2. Taxonomy (NCBI): domain Eukaryota; kingdom Metazoa; phylum Chordata; class Mammalia; order Monotremata; family Ornithorhynchidae; genus Ornithorhynchus; species Ornithorhynchus anatinus. The sequence goes on from NC_041749.1 coordinate 45,690,837, forward strand.
AATAAAATAGATTACAAATATATACATAAGTGCTGTGGGGCTCAAAGTGGGGTGAAATTCAAGCATTTATACGGTTCAGATCCAAGAGCATAGGCAACATAGAAATGAGAGAGAGAAGGCAAAATGAGGGCTTAGTCGGGGAAGGCCTCTTGGAGGAGAGCTGATTTTAATAAGGCTTTGAAGGTGGGAAAAATGGTGGTCTCTTATCTCTGAAGAAGGAAGGAGTTCCAGGCTAGAGGGAGGATAGGGGCAGGGGGTCAGCGTGGCTCAGTGGAAAGAGCACGGGCTTTGGAGTCAGAGGTCATGGGTTCAAATCCTGGCTCAGCCACTTGTCAGCTGTGTGACTTTGGGCAAGTCACTTAACTTCTCGGTGCCTCAGTTACCCCATCTGTAAAATGGGGATTAAAACTGTGAGCCCCACGTGGGACAACCTGATTCCCTTGTGTCTACCCCAGCACTTAGAACAGTGCTCAGCACATAGTAAGCACTTAACAAATACCAACATTATTATTATTATGTGTTCAAGGTACAGTAATGAGATTGGTGTTAGAGGAGAAAAGTATACGAAATCAGTGAGGGCAAAGTGATCGAGTGCTTTAAAGCCAATAGGAGTTTCTGTTTGATGCAAAAGTGGCTGGAAGTTCTTGAGGAATGGGGAGACATGGGACTGAATGTTGTTTTAGAAAAATGGAAGCAGAGTGAAGTAAGTACTAAAGTGGGGAGAGACAGGAGGCCGGGAGGTCAGTGAGGAGGTTGATTCAGTAGTATAGTCGGGGAAGGATAAGTGCTTGGATCTGCATGGTAGCATTTTGGAGAGAAAAGGGAAGATTTTAACGATGTTGTGAAGGTAGAATTGACAGGATGTGATGACAGACTGATAATATGGGTTCAATAAGGGAGTTGAGTCGAGGATAATGCCAAAGTTACAAGCTTGAGGGACAGGGAGGAAGGTGGTGCTGTCTACATTGATGGGAAAGATGAGATTGTGTCTCAGGCTGAAGGAAATCCATCAGCTTCTGGGCATTACTGTCTGGTTCCCACTCCTCTGATTGGAGACACCCCCTTCCCCCTCCCCCCACACACCCTCATTGTCTGTGATTTTCCACAGGTACCTCAGCCTGGTGTCAGGACAGGGCCTGGTTCTCAGTGAAAAATGCAAGTCCCCAGTGGATTTTCTGACTATCCCTTTCCCTGATTTCCAGCCAGTTAGCTGGCAAGGACTGTTAGGAGCTCTATAGGATATGCAATGGACTTCCATCTTTAACATTATTGCCAAAGATGGCATCCCTGGCCCTGAAGCCGGCCTCCACAGCTACACATCTGCCACTGAACTCATGCAATGAGCTCTGAAGCGAGCTGGGAAAGGAACATTTCCAGCTCCAAGAGTGTGTCATCCACGCAAGACTGAGAGGTGTTAGGAACAGAAACAGCAGAAGACCTGAACTATTTTTCTGGTCCCACTGATGGAGTTACACATAAAGGATGAACTTTCAGGACCAAGAACCTGAAAGAAAGAAATGACTGTAATGCTAGTGACTTGGGCAGTGTCACCCATGTTCTCTTCTCACTCCCGGTAGTTTTCCCTCTGAGGCACAGAGGGCAGTGAGGGAGTAAGTGGGAAGGGAAGTGGCACTTTGAGAAGTACAGGAAAGAAATTCATGTACAAATATTTTGGCCAAATGCTGAATGCACCAGTGCCTTAGTGGCATAGACTAGCAGGCTGTGGTCATCACTGTCCACAATAGCCAGCAATTTTCAGGTTACCTGCTGGGTCCATCTAGAAGTCATTATTAGTAGTTATAGTAGTAATAGTAATAGAAATAGCATAGTAGTGGTATTAATAGAATTAGGAATTAGTAATAATAACAGTATTTCACCCACATCCTGCCTCTGGCCTGGAACACCCTCCCTCCTCATATTATTCTCCTATTACAATTACTCTCCCCATCTTCAAAGCCTTACTGAAGGCACATCTCCTCCAGGAGGCCTTCCCTGACTAAGCCCTCCTTTCCTCTTCTCTTCTGCATCGCCCTGACTTGCTCCCTTTATTCATCTCCACTCTCAGCCCCACAGCACTTATGTCCATATCTGTCATTTATTTATTTATATTATTCTGTCTCTCCCTCTAGACTGTTAGCTCGTTGTGGGCAGGGATTGTGTCCGTTTGTGGTTGTATTGTACTCCCCCAAGTCCTTAGTACAGTGCTCTGCACACAGTAAGCACTCAATAAATATGATTGATAGATTGAATGAATGAATCTTAAGCACTAACTGTGTACAGAGCACTGTACTAAAGACTGGGAAAACATTTCAGGCGTTAAGAGTTATACACGCTCCCTGTCCTTCTGGGGACTTAGCAATCTAAAGTTAAGGTGGGGAAGGGATTGTCAATAGACACAGTGGGAAAGATGAAATAATATAAATACCAAACATAAAAACTCTGAGTCCAAGAAGTCTGGTGGTGAAGAGGGCCTTGGGCGAGGGCCAACCAGGTCATCGAGAGTCTAATTCCATCCAAAGCTTCCCCAAGATCTGAAATCTGTAGTGGCTTCATGCTGGCACTGCTTAAATCCCTACAGCTCCATGGCATGTTGGGAGATGAGGCTTGGGTGTCACTTTGGGAAGGTGGCAGGGGTGATGGATGGCTCCTCTTGGCAGCTGGTAAAGAGATATATCTACCACATAAGATGCCCTAGTAACTTTCACCACTCTTGCCAGAGCTCCAGCAGGCTCTCACTCCCCTACTTCTGGCTACATCACTTCCCACCCCCCCTCCATCATGGTGAAGGGGAGGGGGGGTCCTGCTAGAGGATGCACGGAGGAATTCCAAGTGTGTTTTTGCCATCGAAGTAGCAACCAAGGAAGTGGAGAGCAATGAGCCGCTGCCCTGCTTTTTGTTCTATCCATGATTGGGCAGGGAAAAGATCCATGGTTGCGTTTGACAGGTGCCTCTCTCATAGATTACCGGAAGCCCAGATGGACAAGACGTGGATTTGGACATTCCTTCCATTTCGATTCATCCATTTCGATTCACACTGAATTCCCCTTCGCAGAATGGAAACAAACCATTTCTAGGCATTGTCCTTGCCCTGGTCTGCCCACTCTAGTCATTTTGGAAATGGGTTTCATTGGCAGGGCGGACAGAGCTGGCTCTGTGAGATGGTGGTAAATTACGGACAGCTGCCGGACAGAGCAGAGCAAAGCAAGCCGTTTGTTGCCCAAATACAGCCAATTACCATCTACAGATGGAACCTAATCCATTATTTGTGAAACAGACGATTAGAGTCCCTAAGAGCCTGGGCTTAGGGTTAGGCTGGCTAAAGTGTTGTCTTTGAGGAATAAGTTGTAACCTCTGCAGGTACAGATCTGGAATGGGAAGAATCCACTAAGCTGTCAGAGTTAGCCAGCCCTTGGAGGCTCTGCCGTAGCGGTGCTTGGGGAACAAGCACAAATTACAGCCACCAACAAGGTATGACATGGAACATGAAGCAATGGAAGGAGTAGACAATTAGAAGGAATTCCAAGTTCCTCTTGGAGAGGGTTTAATGCAGGGTTTATATATGCACAGAGGTGTTTGTATTCATCCAGTTCTTCTATAAGACTCTTATTATGCTCTTTGCTTACCACACAGGGAAGAATTAAGGAAAGTTCTTTCCACAGCACAAGGCCATTCTGGTATTACACAACTCACATTTGGTGCGAGTACCTTCGGTATAGGAAGGTACCTATGAACATCCGTGGTCAAGATATGATGCCACTATGCTTCTCAGGCTCTGCCTCAGCCTCATTGCACTGGACTACACGAGACTTTGTATTCTTTTTTCTTGTTGCAACTTTAAGATATTTAATACAGCAAAGAAGTGATGTGTGTTACTCTAAGTATGATGGGTGTTAAAGCAATATAGGAATTTGTAAGGAAAACTATCTGTCATGGTGGTATCTTTGAGTCACCTATTCTCACAATCCATTCATTCCCAATGAATCGGGGTTTTCTGTAGTGTGATTTTTTTCTCCAACAGTGAGGTTCTTCAAGAACACAACCCCTGTGTTCTAGAATTCCCTGCATATGCATGTGTGTGCATGTATGTGTGTGTGTGTTGAGTGAGAGAAAGTGTGCTCTCCACCATTTTGGAAGACAACACTACCAACAGTTGCATCCTGTAACCATGCATGCTACTGCGTCTGGGAAGACCAGTGTGCACCCTACTGAACCTTTTGGACTTGGGGACAGCTCTTAGCTGCTTTAATGGTTTTATTCTGATTAGGACTTATCTGTGTTTGAGCCTGCTTCAAGGTACACTGCACTCAGCTATGTTAATAAGCATATGGTCGCTCTGGAAACTCCAGGAAGACTTGAAGGACTGTCCATTTTCTGGAAGTAGGAATCCTCAACCAACCAGGGATATAATAAGCGGAGTTCAAGTGGAATCCAGAGTGACTGGGGAGCAGGGAATCGGGGTCACTTAGACCATTATATGGAGATATCCCTTTCAGGCCATATCAAGGCTCAATATCTGTTGGGAAAAAGGCCTGTAGCCCCTGGCCATTCCAAAAGCAATCAATCGATCAATCAGTGGTGTTTATGGAGCTCTAAGCATTTCTCCCCATCTTCAGCTCCCAGATTCCCAGGTTCTGGTTTCTGCTATGACCCCAGTGTAGTCACAGCATGGGCACGTGTGCTTGGGAGCGAGGGCTCATTTGGCCCAGGAGAAACAGGGGAGGTGGGTAGCACTGGTCCAGGCCCACTACAGTCTTATCTCCATCACCTTGCCCACTCCTACCTCACCTCCCTTCTCTCCTTCTACCTCCCAGCCCGCACACTCCTTTCCTCTGGTGCTAACCTTCTCACTGTGCCTCATTCTCACCTGTCCTGCCATCGACCTCTGGCCCACATCCTACCTCTGGCCTGGAATCCCTCTCTCCTCAAATCTGCCAATCCTACTTTCCCCCTTCAAAGCCCTACTGAAGGCTCACCTCCTCCAAGAGGTCTTCCCAGACTAAGCTCCCTTTTTCTTCAGCTCCCCCACTCCTCCCCATTGCCCCGACTCGTTCCCTTTGCTCTACCTCCCTGCCTCGCCGCACTGCACTTGTGTATATATGTACATATCTATAATTCTATTTATATTAATGCCTGTTTACTTGCTTTGATGTGTATATTTCTATAATTCTATCTATTTATATTGATGTTACTGATGCCTGTTTACTTGTTTTGATGTCAGTCTCCCCCCTTCTAGACTGCAAGCTCATTGTGGCAGATATTGTCTCTATTGCTGAATTGTACTTTCTAAGTACTTAGTACAGTGCTCTGCACACAATAAGTGCTCAATAAATATGATTGAATGAATAAGTAAATTATCTGGCCTGTGCACACTCTATTTAGTATCCTTCTCCTGCTCTCACTCCCCCGACTCCTTCAGGGATAAAACAATTCTTTTTTTTAAAATTTAATTATGGTATTTGTTAAACACTTACTATGTACCAGGCACCATTCTAAGTGCTGGTATAGGTACAAGGCAATAAGGCTGACCAGAATCCACGGTCCACGTGAGGCTCACAGTCTTAATCCTCATGTACAGATGAGGGAACTGAGGCACAGAGAAGTTCAGTAACTTGACCAAGGTCACCCAGCAGAGCCTGGACTAGAACCCAGATCCTTATGACTCCCCAGACCGTGCTTTATACACAAAGTCATGCTGCTTCTTTCTTGCTGAAGGTTCTCCTCTGATGTTATTATCAAGTGCACATACTGGCTTATATGGTTCCCACCTCGACTGATGGAATTGTGATGAAAGGCCATGTTATAGGACTAAATCCTTTGAGTCTGGCCAAAGAATACAAAATTCAGTACTGTAGAGGGATTTTCTTCAGATTAATCATTAAAACTTGGTCAGTCATTTAATTGGACAGATCATTCTCTGAATCAGGGGTGCTGAAATGTCCCAGTAATCCCTGCTCCCTTACAAACAAATGGTACTGGGAGTATTTTCATCAATTAGTCATATTTATTGAGTGCTTACTGTGTGCAGAATCCTGTATTATGCACATGGGAGAGTACAGTATAACAGAATTAGTTGACATGTTCCCAGTCCACAGAGAGTTTACAGTCTCATCAGATTTTTGTTCTGTAGGAAGTGGGCTGGAATGGAGGCTAGACAGGCAGTGCTCTGACTCTTTCCAGGACTTGGGGATCAATGCAGAAGGACAGGTGGACAGCCAAGCATTCCTGTTGGCTGTGGACTCCCCACCCAGAAGTCCTTCTTTTCCACCTCCCTGTTGGTGTCTGCATGGTGAGAAATTCCCCCTTGGACAGGGGACAGGTGGGTGGCTGACTTTCCCTGTTACATACTCATTCAGTGATCTTGAAGATTAGTGAAAATAAAGCTTTATTCCATGGTGGTCAGGCCCTTTGATGTACATAAGCCCACTAGAATTTATTTATACATATATATTATATATGTAGTTGCCCTTCATATTCAAAGAACATACCCAGCTGTGAATGTGTGGGTGGCTGAAAAGGCCAATGTGGGATCCACACTCTGGGCCACATTGGAAACACAAAAGTGTTGTCCCTTGTTGTGTTATGTTTAATGGTTGTAGCATTTGGCTGCCTTCTTGTCTCATTGTGCAAACTTCTTACTCAAGGAGAGCCACTCCCTTCTTGATGGCAGGATGCCATGCTGGTCTAATCCTCAACAATTGGCTCCCAGTTTTCATTCATTCATTCATTCATTCATTCATTCATTCATTCATTCATTGTGCACCTGCTGTGTGCAGAGCACTGCACTAAGCACTTGGGAAAGTACAATACAGCAATAAACAGACTCATTCCCTACCCACAACGAGCTTGCAGTCTAGAGGGACTTTTCAGCTGGGATGCTGCAGTGTCTGAGGCTTTATTTCACTGTATCCTTAAAACATTACCCCTGCCCTTCTTGCTTTCAGGTTCCCAATTTCAGTTTTCTATACAACAGCTGTTGGGGTATCCTGTTGTCGCTCATTCTCCTCAGATGTTCCACCCAGCATAGCTGTGTTAAGGTGAGCAGAGCTTTGATGCTAAGAAACTAACTACTTCCCAGAACTTCATGTTCATAATCTTGTCAAGCCATTTGATGATGAGCACGGCCAGTAAGTAATCCTGGTGGAACTGCTCAAGGAGCTGGATGTGGTGCTCATGTTGGGTTCAGGGCTCACAGCCATAGAGAAGGTTGGACAACCCTTCTTTTTCATGCATTCATTTGATCATATTTATTAGAGAAGCAGCATGGCTCAGTGGAAAGAGCCCGGGCTTGGGAGTCAGAGGTCATGGGTTCTAATCCTGCCTCTGCCGCTTGCCAGCTGTGTGACTTTGGGCAAGTCACTTAACTTCTCTGTGCCTCAGTTACCTCATCTGTAAAATGGGGATTAAGACTGTGAGCCCCACGTGGGACCACCTGATCACCTTGTATCCCCCCAGCGCTTAGAACAGTGCTTTGCACATAGTAAGCACTTAACAAATACCACCATTATTATTATTATTATTATTGAGCACTTAACTATGTGCAGAACGCTATACTAAGCACTTGGGAGAGTACAATACAAAAATAAACAGTCACATTCCCTGTCCACAACAAGCTTAGAGTCTATAGTAGGGGAGACAGACAGCAATACAATTTTAAAAAGTTACAGATAAAGTAAGTGCTTTGGGGCTGGGAGGAGGAAGAGCAAAGGAAGCAAGTCAAGGTGATGCAGAATAGAGTGAGAGATAATAATAATAATAATGGTATTTGTTAAACGCTTACTATGTGCCAAGCACTGTTTTAAGCACTGGGGTATATAACAAATGCCCAATACATTATTCTGCGTAGAATAAACACACGATACATACTATTGGTTTATTGGCTGCCAACTCTCTCCTATCAGCCCCTCTCTTTTACATTCCTCAAGTGGGCAGGTGATTCCACAGTATTAAAGCCAGGAGTCCCCTGCTTTGGGGAACAACTAATTAGTAAGAAGCAGCATGGTCTAGTGGAAAAAGCACAGGCCTGGGAATCAGGGGACCTGGGTTCTAATCCCGGCTCCACCTCTTGCCTGCTATGTGACCTTGGGCAAGTAACTTAACTTCTCTGTGCCTCATTTCCCTCATTGGGAAAATGATTCAATAGATGGAGAGGATCATGTGGGAACTATCTTCTGTCTACCCCAATTGTGACATAACAATAATAATAATGATAAATAGTAATAATAGTGGCATTTGTCAAGCGCTTTCTATATGCCAAGCACTATATATAATAATGGCATTTGTTAAGCATTGACTATGTTCCAAGCATTATACCAAGCATTGGAATAGATACAAGATAATCCCTAAGGGGGAGGTGATCAGATATTTATTCCCCATTTTACAGATGAGGAAATTGAGATACAGAGAACTTAAGGGGAATGCCCAAGGTCACCCAGCATGCCAGTGGTAGAGATGGAATTAGAACCTGGGTCCTCTGATTTCCAAATGTGTACTCTTTCCACTATACCATGCTGCTTACCTACTTTGGAGGAGTACTGTATTAAGCTCTTAGGAGGCCCCTTCTGGGTTTCATCATTGAACCCCCTCATTGCCTTCCCTGTTTCCTCTCCCAGAGTCTTTCCCTCTTACCCAGGCAGCCAAGAAAAAGACCCCATAGGTTCATTTTCTTTTAAAGAGAAGCAGCATGACTAGCGCAAAGAGGATGGGCCTGGGAGTCAGAGGATCCGGGTTCTAATCCTGGCTCTGCCACATGTCTGATGTGTGACCTTGGGCAAGTCACTTAATTCAGTTTCCTCATCTATAAAATAGAGATTAAATCCTACTCCCTCCAATTTAGATTGTGAGCCCCATGTGGGACAGGGTCTGTGTGTCCAAACTGATTAATTTGCATCTTCCCCAGTACTTAGAATAGTGAATGGCACATATTAAGTTCTTAACAAATGTTATTATTAATAATAATAACAATAGTAATAATGAAATGAATGGACTCAAGGACACTCCTGAGCAGCAGGGTCTGCTTTCGAGGGCAAATCATGAAGGAACTCATGAAATGGATTTTGAGGAGCAGGAGAGGCTGGGGGAACATGAAGGAGTGGGGAGGAGAGTTGAAGAGATGATCTTAGCTTTTTGGAGAAAACTCTCACCCACTAATACCCAATGCAAGGAGGAGTTGTAGGCTTTTGTGGTGGGGAATATTGGCAATCCTGAATTCATCCCTGAACGGGCCATCTGTTTCAGAGGAGTCACCCACAGTATGATACATTTTTCTGGAAAGGGGGAGGGGGAGACATATGATCCGTTTCCTTTTTAACCCCTTTCCTGCTGCTTGTCCAAGCCCCTAGAGAAACATGGAGAGAACCACTGTGTTATATGTGTTCATTCCAGGCTCGGAGGGCCACTCTCCCTTGTGGACATCTGAATTCTCTGAAAAAAAAAAAAGACATGGCTTGGAATGTAGACCACTGAGATCCAGATTCAGATGGATAGGGCAGCCCCTGGGGGTCATGAGGGGTCAGAGGGCAGGTGGGGTCAGTGCTGGATTGGGTGTTCTTTGCCCTGACTTTGATGCTGATGGGTAGTGTTCCTTGGGCTATGGCTATTAATAATAATCCCTTGAATTTGCAGAGGATTCTATTTTTTCTAAAGCGTCTTCACATCAGTTATCTCATGGGAAAAAGATGCAGGAATTATTATACCCATTTTACAGATGAAGAAGCTGAGGCACAAAGAGGTTTAAAGACCAGCCAGTGCCCCACAATGCAAGATCCATACTCTTTCCACTAGAACATGCTGCCATGTTGCTTGTGAGAGCTACAGGATAAAATAGGGTTCATCACATGTGGGCTGAGCAGACATGTATCTGCATAGTGAAAATGAAATGTAGTGTTGAAGCAGAGATGCAGATCAATAGGGCAAAAATCCCTTGAGGAACAAATTTTTTTTTTCTGGTTGAAATTACCTAGATTGTTTATCTTCACTGTGGTCTAGGGAAAGGAACACAGGCCTGGGAGTCAGGGCACCTGGATTCGACTATGAGCTCCACCACTTGCTTATTATGTAACCTTGGGAAAGTCACTTGTTTTCTCTGTGCCCCAGTTCCCTCCTCTGTAAATTGGAGATAAAATAGCTGTTCTCCCTCTTTCTGTGAATCCTGTATGAGAAAAGAACTACGTCCAATCTACTTATATTGTATGTACTGCTTAGTTCAGTATTTGGCAAATATTAAACATATCATATATTATTATTATTACCATTATTATTCAACCTAATCCACAGGATAATTGTTCAATTCCCTCCCCCTCTTCTCCCAAGCTTTAATTTTGTAAGCATAACCTTAATTAACTAAGAATGGATGTTTGTAGATGTTCAGTGAGAAAGTTTTAGCAAATTCCACAGGACAATGGTGAGCCAAGTTAGGGCAGAATTTTTAAAAATGAGAATATATCTCATTAAGGCAGAATAAACATGAACCCGGACCCAGTAAAATCTGTTTGAATAAACACAGCCCAGAAATCCCCCAACAGCACAAAAAGCATATTTCTGATCAGAAAGCCATTGCACAAGACACAACTGGTATCCAAGAAAGTTGCTGGAACTAGTTTGTGAGGACTACTTATAAGCAAGGGAAAATGGTCCAACGAATCTTTTTGAAAGAAAAATGCTATCTCCAAAACTTTACTTCTTTCTTCCAGCTGCAAACACAAGCAGACCCGTTCAGTCTCCTCCTCAACAGAGAAAAGATCTCAACAGTGAGGTCTCACCTGCTTCTGTCAGGATAATCTCTACCTTCTATACAAATCAGCCTTACTGGGTCATTAACAGTCAGTAGAAACTGTAATTATGGTATTACATTTCATGTCCTTACAAGAGCTGCAGAAGGCTGAATTTTATAGACAGCAAAATGAAGTCTTGACATTTAACCCAAAAGGGGGTGTGATGTATAGTAATTAATGAGCATTGATAATGAAGACGTGTTTGGCTTTACATTTATCCTCTTATCCTGGGTTAGAGCCTCAATGGTTGAAATCTGCGGGGAGTAATTCTAAAACCCTAGATAGAATTTTAGAATTGGATATGCACAAAAGATGCTTTCTCATAATCCTTTTCCTCTGACCATCCTGCCCTGACTGTCATTTTCCAGGTTTTCTTGTATCTACCCCAATGCTTAAAATAGAGCTTGACACATAGTAAGTGCTTAACAAATACCATTAAAAAACCAAAAACAAACACCAAAAGTTTTTTTCTGAATATGCCTCCTGAATTTATTATTGTGGTGTTTGTTAAGTGCTTACTTTGTGTCAAGCACTGTCTGAGTGCCAGTGTGGACACAAGTCAATCAGGTCAGACTCAGTCCCTCTCCCATATGGGGCTCATAGTCTGCCTCAAGTTCCCTTCCTCCAATTCTCTCCTTGACCTCCTTCCGTCTGACTTCCATCACCTTCATTCCACATAAACCACCCTCTCAAGGGTCACAAGTGATCTCCTTCTTGACTAATCCAATGGTCTCTACTCCATCATAATCCTCCTCGGCCTCTCAGTTGACTTCGGCACTGTCATCCACCTCCTTCTCATGGAAACGTTATCCAACCTCGGCTTCAGTGACACAGTCCTCTCCTGGTTCTCCTCCTATATAACTGGCCGCTCATTCTCAGCTCTTTTGCAGGACTCCTCCTCTGCCTCCCACCTGTGGGCACCCCCAAGGTTCACATCTGGGTCTCCTCCTAGTCTCCATCTACACCCACTCCCTTAGAGAACTCATTCACTTCCATGGCATCAACTACCACCTCTATGAAGATGATTCCCAAGCCTACATTTCCAGCCCTGATTTCTCTCCCTCTTTGCAGTCATATTTCCTCCTGCCTTCAAGACATCTCTACTTGGATTTCCTCCCATCACCTCAAACTTAACATGTCCAAAACAGAGCTTGTTATCTTCCCACCCAATCCCTGTCCTCCCCCTGACTTTCCCATCACTGTAAATGGTCCCACCATCCTTCCTGTCTCACAACCCCTTAACCTTGACATTATCCCTGACTCCTCTCTCTCATTCAACCCACATATTCAATCCATCCCACCTTCACAACATTGCTAAAATCCACCCTTTCCTCTCCATCCACATTGCGACCACATTAATAGTCACTCATCCTATCCTGCCTAGATTACTGCATTAGCCTCCCTGCCTACCTCCCAGCCTCCTGTCTCCTTCCACTCCAGTCCATACTTCACTCTATTGCCCAGATCATTTTTCTAAAAGAAATTCAGGCTATGTCTCCCCACTCCTTGAGAACCTCCAGTCATTGCCCACCCACCTCCACATCAAACAGAAACTCCTTACCATCAGCTTTAAAGCACTCAGTCACCTTACCCCTCCTACCTCAGCTCACCACTCTCTACTTCCTAGCCTGCATGCACACTTTGCTCCTCTAATACTAACCTACTCACTCGATCTTGTCTATCTCCCTCTTGCCCAAGTCCTGCCTCTGTCCAGGAATGCCCTACCGCCTTATATCCTAAAGGCAATTACTCTCCTCACTTTCAAAACCTTATTAAAGGCACATCTCCTCAAGAAACCTTTCCTGACTAAACTTACATTTCTTTTCTCACCCCCTTCTGTGTCATCCTGACTTGCACCCATTATTCATTACCCCCAACCCCAGCCCCACAACACATATACATATATATACATATATATCTCCATAATTTATTTATTCAAATTAATGTTTGTCTCTCCCTCTAGATTGTAAGCTCATTGTGGACAGGGACTGTGTCTGTTATATTATTGTGTTGTACTCTCCCAAGTGCTTAGTACAGTGCCCTGAACACAGTAAGTGCTCAATAAATGTGATTGATTAAGTGATGAAAAAGGAAGGAAAATAGGCAGAGAATCCCCCTATTAGAGATGAAGAAACTAAGGCACAGAGAAGTTAAGTGACTTGCCCAAGGTCACACAGCAGACAAGTAGCAGGGTTGGGATTAGAAACCAGTTACTTTGAATCCCAGGCCCATGCTGTTTCCACTAGGCCATGCTGCTCTTCTTGATGAATGTAACTATAAACCTGTGCTTGCTTTCTTCATTCTTTTGTAGGGGGCCAGCCTGTCACTGACTCCATGTTTGATCAGAACCTGGTGAATTCCTAGGCTGGCACAGATGCCAGCTTCTCATTCTAAAGTCCATGCTGGTGTGAGATGTAAATAGAGAGATTGGGGGAGGTGGCAACAACTGGGCGAATGGGTGAGCAGCCTTATACAGGTAATAGCCCAGCGAACCACCATTCAGGGTCTTCTAAACCCTGAATTGAACCCCCCCAGGTACTGTCAAAGAGGTGGGATGAGCGAGGCAGGGAGTCCTGGAGATGATTGCCCCCATCACCTGAAAGAAGCAGGGAGTCATGGAGACCATTACATCAATCACCTGAGAGAGGCAAGGAGTCCTGTAAATGATCACCCTCATCACCTGAGTGAAGCAAGGAGTCCTGTAGATGATCACCCCTATCATCTGAGTGAAGCAAGGAGTCCTGGAGTTGATTGACCCAATCATCTGAGTGAGGCAGGGTGTCCTCGAGACAATCACCTCATTGCCAGAGTGAGGCAGTGAGTCATGGGGACAATCACCCCTATCACCTGAGTCATGGAGACAATTGCACCCATTGCTTGAACAAGGCAAGGGGTGGAGGAGATGACCGCTCCCATCACCTGAGCAAAGAAAGGAGGCATAATGAGGATAGTATCCACAACCTAAGTAAGGCAGGAAGTCTAGAAATAGTCACCCCATTGCCTGAGCGAGGCAGGGAGTCCTGGATATGAATGACCCATTCTCCCGAGTGAGGCAAGGAATACTGGAAATGATTGCCCCCATCACTCGAGCAAGGCAGGAAGTCATGGAGATCATCACCCCTAATGCCCAAGCAAGACAAAGAGTTGTGGAGAGTATTGCTGCATCACCTGAATGAGGCAGGGAGCCCTGAAAATGATGTCCCCCATCACCTGAGTGAGTCAGGGAGTCCTGGACATGAATGCCCCTATCGCCTAAGCAAGGCAGGTAGTCCTGGAGATGACCTCTCTCACTGTTTGAGTGAGGGAGTCCAGAAGACTATGGCCCCCATCTCCCGAACAAGGCAGGGAGTCATAGAGGAGATCACCCCCATCACCTGAGAGAGGCAGGGAGTCCTGGAAACGACAATTCCCATCACCCGAGCGAGGCAGAGAGGCCTGGATACGATCATCCCCATTGCCTGAGCAGGGCAGTGAATCCTGGTAATGATCACCCCATTGCCTGAGCTTGGCAGGGAGTCATGAAGACAATCACCCCCAATGCCCCTGGTATGTTGGCAACTATTCAGTCCACGTTTAGTTAAAAGTTAGACTAGTAATGATGCTATGGAACCACTTACCATTTTAAACTTGACCCCTAGCCCTTTTTCCTCTTCTCTAAATTATTTTAAAATGGTATTTGTTAAACGATTACTATATATCAAACATTGTTCTATGTGCTGGGGTAGGCACATGTTAATCAATCAGGTTGGACACAGTGCCTGTCCCACATATACAGTAAGGACTAGGATTTAGTCCCCATTTTACAGTTATATGTTAATCAAGCCACCATCCATCCTTCAGGGGAGGTCCTTCCTCATAAAGGACATTATTGTCTTCTTCCTGTCCAAGGAGAGGATCAGCCACGAAACACGTGGATTTGTAGATTCTTTCTAATATTGTCCTACCCGGATGCTTGGTTTGTGGGATGCTAAAGAAAGTTCTTTGACCTCTTGCAGGGTTGGGATCCAATTCTAAAGCGATTCAGTGGTGTTAGCTTTACAATCCTGAGGGCTTCAGAAGCAGGAGGCAGGAAGCCCAGCCTAATAGGATCTTAATTGGGGCTGAATACTGAATTAACTGGTTCCCATCCCTGAGAGCCCGGGAAGGAGCCCCTACAGGTTTAGAAATTCCCAATGGGAAGGGTAACCCCATTTCTGGTGTCCTGCCCCTCCCCTGTTTCTCTGTATCTCTCTCTCAATCTCTCTGTAGTGAACTCTCTGTTGTTTTTAACTTTTCATCTTTTTCTGTTTAATTTCCTCACTCCTTTTTCATCATCATCATCAGTGGAAACAAGATAATAATAATAATAATCATAACATTTAAGTGCTTACTTTGGGTGAGGTACTGTTCTAAGCACTGAGGTGAATACAAGCAAATCAGGGTGGACACAGTCCCTGTCCCACATGGGGCTCACAATCTCATACCCCATTTTACAGATGAGGTAGCTGAGGCCCAGAGAAGTGAAGTGACTTGCCCAAGGTCACACATGAGACAAGCGGGGGAGCCATGATTGGAATCCATGGCATTCATACTACTAGCCTGTGCTCTATCCATTACACGAGGCTGCTTCTCTAAAATGCAAGTCAGGTCCCACCAAGATATGAACTCGGATCATTGGATTCAGAATCTAGAGTGCTAACCATTATACAATGGAATCACCAAGGAACCATGGAAGAAGAGCATAGAACCCTCAGCAAGACCATTACTGCGTCAGACCAGTGCTCATTCCAGCCCAAGACTTGGTATGCAGCAAGGGCACCAGGATATTCGTGGAACTGTATGTTGGCTGCCATTCTGGGAACCATCCAAAACCTCACAAGCTCCCCTCTCCATCCTTAGCTTTTCTTCACTGACCCAGCATGGAACAAGCATCCACTGATAGATCCAAATGCCTCTCAAACCTATTGCTATTTTCTGTCTGCACAGCTTTGTGGGAACAATTCTGCTGCCGTACCCTGCCTTATGTGAAGAAATGGCTCCTTTTTTTTTTTGGATTTACTACCTCACTTGTAAAATGGGGATATGATAGACTCTGAGCCTGGTGTGATAAAAGAATTGTATCTGATTTTAGCATAGCATATCCCAGTGCTTAGCATATCGTAAGTGCTTAATGAATGCTGCAATTATTTATTATTGTCATTATTTCCTTATTTAGCTGGGGTGTCCCCCTTGCCCTGGTGCTGTGGAATACAGGGAACAAAAATTCCTTGTTCATCCTGCCCACATGCCTCATGGTTTTGTAGTGTTCGCACCTGTCCCTTGCAAGCTTGGAAAGGTATAAACAATACTTACCTGGTTTGTAGAAGCAGTTTGGCCTAGTGGATAAAGAACTGGCCTGGGAATCAGAGGACAGGGGTTGTAATCCTGGCTCTGTCACTTGTCTGCTGTGTAACTTTGGGCAAATCACTTAACTTCTCTAAGCCTCAGTTTCCTCATCTGTAAAGTAGGGATTAAATCCTACTCCCTCCAATTTAGACTTGGAGTACAGGGAATGTGTCCAATCTTATGATCTTTTATCTACCCCAGTACTAAGTACAGTGCTTGGTTTATTGACGTACAATGAGTTTAACAAGCATCATAATAATAACAATAATGCTAGTATTTGTTAAGTGCTTACTAGGTGCCAAGCACTGTTCTAAGCACTGGGGTAGATACAAGGTAATCAGGTTGTCCCACATGGGGCTCATGGTCTTAATCCCCATTTTACAGATGAGGGAACTGAGGCACAAAGAAGTTAAGTGACTGACCCAAGGTCACACAGCAGACAAGTGGCAGAACGGGGATTAGAACCCATAACCTTTGACTCCCAAGCCTGGGCTCTTTCCACTAAGCCATGCTGCTTCATTATGAAAATGATCATGATTATGGTACTTGTTAAACACTTACTACTATTACTACTACTAATATTATTAATACATCCTAATAGCACTAGTAATAATTAGTAATACTACTAATAATTGTTATTATAGGATATTTATTGGCTCAGAGTAGAAGTGGATAGCTGGAGATGCTATGATGCCCCTGAAACGAATGGCCTTGTCTGCCTATGCCCCACTCTGATGTTCCTGGCATTTTTTAGCACTGGTCAGTCCCACTGTTCTAAGGAAAATGGTATAGTTTTGGTATCGTCATTCTTCATTTTTTCTTTCCTTTTGTTCTCTTTTTTGGTTTAGCTCTTCTCCTGGATTTTGCAAGGGAGTATAAGCCTTACTTAGCCTCTCTGAATATTATGCTTAGAGCTGGATTATGGATTAGGGGAGGGCACAGTGGTGTCTGATCCTGGTGAGTTTTCTGAGAACTTCTCTTCTGTCACCACAGACTGCACCTGTTCTCCCTATCGACCATTTCACAGTATGGGCCTCTGAGGCTAGAGGGACTTGGCAATGAATCAATCAATGATAATTAATGAGTATTTACTATGTACAGAGCTTGTATGGGAAAATTATTTGCCTCTTCCCAGCAAAATTATGTCTTCACCCTTTTTGACACCCACGCTCATCACCCTCACCAGTTGTTAACTCCCTCCTCAGGCCCCTTGCCCCCCACCTCCCCAATTCCTTGCCCACAGTGACCTGGATAGTTACTTTATTAAGAAAATTGACACTATCAGGCATCAGGTCCCAAAAATCTCCTCTGCCCCCTCCTCAGTCTCTCCCCAATCTGCCCCCTCTTCAACGCTCCCATCTTTCCCAGTAATATTCATTCATTCATTCATTCAATAGTATTTACTGAGTGATTACTATGTGCTGAGCACCATACTAAGCACTTGCAATGTACAATTTGGCAACAGAGACAATCCCTGCCCAATGACGGGCTCAGAGTCTCTAGAGGAGATCTCCTGCCTTCTCTCAAAATCCACCCCCTCCACCGGCACATCCGATCACAATCCTTGGCACCTTATCAAAACATTTGCCCCTTCCCTTCTTCCCTCCCTAACAGCTATCTTCAACTGTTTGCTCTCCAATGGCTTTTCCCCACTGTTTTCAAACCTTCCCACATTTCCCTTATCCTAGAAAAAACCCTTCCTGGACCCTATGGCTCCCTCCACTTACTGCCCCATCTCCCTTCTACCATTACTCTCCAAACTCCTTGAGTGAGCTGTCTACACCCAATGTCTCAAATTCTCCTCCAATTCTCTCCTTGACCCCTCCAATCTGTCTTCCATCCCCTTCACTCCACAGAAACCATCCCCTTAAAGATCACCAATAATCTCCTTCTTGCCAAATCCAATGGCCTCTACTCTGTCCTAATCCTCGACTTCTCAGCTGCCTGAAACACTGTGGACCATCCCCTTCTTCTGGAAACGTTATCCAACATTGGCTTCACTGACAGTGTCCTCTCCTGGTTCTCCTTTTATTTCTCTGGCCACTCATTCTCAGTCTCCTTCATGGGCTCCTCCTGTACCTCCCACCCCCTAACCATGGGGGTCCCTCAAAGTTCAGTTCTGGGTCCCCTTCTGTTCTCCATCTAGACCTACTCCCTTGGATAACTCATTTAATTCCATGGCTACAACTACTACCTCCACCCAGTTGACACCCAAATCTACATCTCCAGCCCTGATCCCTCTCCCTTTCTGCCATCTCACATTTCTTTCTGCCTTCAAGACATCTCTACTTGGATGTCCTCCTGTTACCTCAAGCTTAACACATCCAAATCAGAACTGCTCCAAAACCCTGTCCTCCCCCTGACACTCCCATCACTGTACACGGCACTAGCATTCTTCCCGTCTTACAAGCCCAGAACCTTGGAATTGTCCTTGACTCCTCTCTCTCATTCAACCCACATATTAAATCCATCACTAAATCCTTTTGGTCCCACCTTCAAAACATCACTAAAATCTGCCGTTTCCTTTCCATCCAAACTGCTACTATGTTAATAAAATATCTTATCCTCTCCTGCCTTGATAACTGCATCAGCCTCACTGCTGACCTCCCTGCCTCCTGTCTCTCCCCAGTTCAGGCCATACTTCACCCTGCTGCCTAGATCACCTTTCTACAAAAATGTTCAGACCTTGTTTCCCCACTCCTCAAGAATCTTCAGTGATTGCCCATCCACCTCCACATCAAACAAAAACTTCTTGCCATTGGGTTAAAGCACTCAATCACCTTGCCCTCCCCTACTCCCCTTGCTACTCTCCTAGTACAACCCAACCCTCATCTAGCTACTCTCCTACTATAACCCAGTCCTCACACTTTGCTCCTCTAATGCTAACCTTCTCACTGTACCTCGATCTTCTCTATCTCACCACTAACCCCTCATCCACTTTCTCTCTGTGCTCTGGAACACCTTCCCTCCTCAAATCTGAAGGACAGTTACTCCCCCCACTCCCTTTAAAGCCTTAATGAAGGCACAGCTAAGTCCCCCTTTCCTCTTCTCCCACTTTCTTCTGCCTCACCCTGACTTGCTCCCTTTATTCAACCCCCCCCAAGCCCCACAGCACTTGAGTACGTATCTGTAATTTATTTATTTATATTAATGTCTGTCTCTTCCTCTAGCCTGTCAGCTCCTTGTGGGCAGGGAATGCATCTGTTTATTGTTATATTGTACTCTCCCAAGTGCTTAGTACAGTGTTCTACAAACAGTAAACACTCAATAAATACGATTGAATGAATGAAGTGCTGATCTGGGCAACAGAGTATAATTAACTCAGTGCCAATATTTTCCACTAGAGAAAAAACAATTCAGTTCAAAATCCTGCTGGTGGTGGAATATGACACAATATGCCTTCTCAGACTAAGCCCCCCTTTTCCTCTGCTTCCCCTCTCCTCCCCATCACACTGACTCGCTCCCTTTGCTCTACCCCCCTCCCTGCCCCAGAGCACTTGTGCATACTTGTACATATTTGTAATTATAATTCTATGTATATATCTATAATTCTATTTATTTATAATGATGTTACTGAAGTCTGTTTACTTGTTTTGATGTCTGTCTCCCCTCTTCTAGACTCATCCCACTGTGGGCAGGGATTGTCTCTATTTGTTGCTGAATTGTACTTTCCAAGCACTTAGTACAGTGCTCTGCACACAGTAAGTGCTCAATAAATATGATTGAATGAATGAATGCATGCCCATTAGATTGTTAACTTTCTGAGGGTAGAGAATGTGGGATTTCCTACTGTTGGGCTCTCCCATATGTCTAATACAGTACTTTGCACTCCATGGGTGCTCAATAAATATCATTGATTGATCAGTGGGCATCTTTCCCCTATTCCCCTCCCATCCCTCAGCTAGTGCCCTATGGGTTGAAAATAGCTACTGTCTGACCATTTGCTGAAAGAGAGATGGCAGTGCTATTCTCCAGGAAGCAATGCTCATCCCAAGTGACTGAAAACATTCCTGATTGTACTTTCCTGGGCACCATGGGCAGTTGTGTGAGAGATTATCTCACCAGAATGCCCACACTCATGGCTAAAATCTCACTGACATTAAGTCCTTTTCAAACAGAGACCAGCTGTATGGTACATAAATCTACCGTCACATATGGTTGCATAGTAGACAAAGTGGCAATAAGGTTTTTGGGAGGGAATTCACCACAGTCCATTGCCTTCTGTCATCTGTATAGAAAGTGGCTCTAGCCGCTGGCAATTTTGCATTAAAACACTTTCCTGTACCAGTGTATAAATGTTCATTGTCTACTGTACTCTGAACTGTCTCCCCCTCCTGGGCTGCCAAGCAAAATCTTTTTTTTTTTTTTGTCTTATCAATTCTCAATTCTGCAGGCACTTTTCCTGAAAACTAAATGAATCTAAAAACTAAGAGGTTAGATTTAATCTCTCAATCTGTGGCATTTACTGAGCACCTTCTGAGTGCAGAGCACTGTTCCAAGCACTTGGTAGGGTATAACAGGTGCAAGACATGTGTTCCCTGCCTTCCAGAAGCAAACAGGGACACAATCAGAAATAATTTACAGAGAGTGTGAGCAGGAGGATGAATGAAGACACAAATTCCTTTCCCTTGAGGAGTTTATAATCTATCAATCAGTGGTATTTATTGAGTGCTTACTGTGTGCGGATCACTGCACTAAATTCTTGGGAAAGTGCATTACAACAGAGTTGGTAGATGTGATCCCAGCTCATAAGGACTTACAGTCTACAGTCTAGTGAGGACTCTTCTACTTGGGCCTGACAATCTAGCAGGGTCACAAACCTTTGGATTAAATGAGCATACTGGTTCTCAATGATGAGTAATAATTATACTAGGCATGCATTAAAATATAACTTATCACTGACATTAGCCATTCTTATTTACTGGAAGGTGGAAAGCTCAATATGGATTTTATTTAGCACCTGAACCTCACCTGCATGCAGAGGCTTCTCCTTGTTCCCATCCTGACCCCGCAAAAAAAATCTTATGCTGTCCTACCTGTGATATTGAGGGCAGGGACATTGAGGATAATGGACTGGCCCTTGACCCCGGAAGGTCTATCCAGATAACTTGTGGGAGTGCAGGGATGTGAAAGAACAGTGGAACTGTGAAGCCAACCACACAAGGGTTACCTTAGGGCCTATGGCTGCCTTTTCCCTGGCAGATTACAGCTGACAAAGGAATTTTCCATTGGAAAATTATTTTCAAGCATAGTTGTCCCATTCTGACATAGGCAGGATAAATCAATCAATCGATCTGTGATATTTATTGAGAAACATTTGCAGAACACTGATTGAAGTACTTGGGGAGTACAATATAGTGAGATTCCTACCCTCATGGAGGGGGAGGGAGGGTCCATTGCTTTATGCTACCAAAAATGGTTCTAAAACTTGACTTTCTGATCAAGGGGATCTGAGCAGCTGCTAGAAGCTGGAGAGGAAGGGACCTAAGCAGCTGCTGAGGGCTGGAACAGGGGGATTTGAGCAGCTGCTGGGCCTGGATCAGAGGGGATCTGAGCAGTTCCTGGGGCTGGATCAGAGGGGATCTGAACAGTTGCTGGGGCTGGATCAGAGGGGATGGGGTCAGCTGCTGGGGGCTGGAACAGAGAGGTTTGAGCAGCTGCAGGGGGTTGTTCTGAGGGGGATCTGAGCAGCTGCTGTGGGTAGATTGGAAAGTATCTGAATAGCAGTTGTGGCTGGATCAAAGGGATTTGAGCAGTTGCTGTGGGCTGAATCCGAGGGGCTCTGAGCTGCTGCTGGGGCTTCATCAGAGGGGATCTGAGCTGCTGATGGGAGTGGATCAGATGGGATCTGAGCTGCTGTTGGGGTCTGAATAGGAAGATAATTTAGCAGCTGCTCTGCATAGATTGGAGGGGATCTGAACATTAACTGAGGCTGGAAAAGAGGGGTTTGAGCAGCTGCTGGGGCTAGATCAGAGGGGATCTGAGTGGCTAATGGGGGTGGATCAGAAGGGATCTAAGGTGTTTCTAAGGCTGGATCGGAAAGGATGTTAATAGCTGCTGGGACTGGCTCAGAGGTAATCTGAGCAGCTGCTGCGGAGGGATTGGAAAGTATCTGAACAGTAGCAGGGGCTGGATCAGAGGAGTGTGAGCAGTTGCTGGGGCTGGATCAGAGAGGATCTGAGCAGCTGTTGAGGGCAGAATCAGAATGGATCTGAACAGCTGCTAGGTCTGGATAAAAGAGTATCTGAGTAGCAGCTCTGAGCTGCATCAGCGGGAATCTGAGCTGCTGCAGGGAGCTGGATCAGAGGGGTTTGGGCACTTGCTGGGACTGAATCAGAGGGGATCTTCATAGATGGTGGGGTTGGAAAAGAGAGGAGCTGAGTAGCTGCTGGATCTGGATCAGAGAGAATCTGAACAGCTACTGGTGCTGGATCATAGGGGATGTGTTCAGTGGTGGGACTGGATCAGAGGGGATCTGAGCCACTGCTGGGGCTGGTTCAGAAGCAGCTGCTAAGAGTAGATTGGAGGGGATCTCAGTACTTGCTGGGGCTGAATCAAAGGGATTTGGGCAGTTACTAAAGCTGAATCAGAGGGCATCTCAGGCACTGCTGGGGACTGGATCAGAGGAAATCTGAGCAGTGTCTGGTGGTTGGAATAGAAGAGATCTGAGTAATTGGGCTGGATCAGAGGGTTCCTGAGCAATTCTGGGGGCTGGATCAGAAGGGTTCTGAGCAGCTGGAGCGAGTCTGATCAGCTTTTGGTGTGGGATCAAAGGGCATCTCAGTTGCTGTTGGGACTAGATCAGAGGGGATCTGAGCAGCTGCTGGGGGCTGGTTTAGAGGGGTCTCAAGTTTTATGGGGTTGGAGTAGAGGGATCTGAGCATCTGCTGATTGGATCAGGTGGGATCTTAGGCCCTCCTGGGACTGGATCGTAGGGGATCTGATCAGCGGCTGGGGACTGCTTCAGTGGGTTCTGAGTAGTTGCTGGGCCTGGATCAGAGAGGTTTTGAGCAGTTGCTGTAGCAGGATCTGAGGGGATCTGAACAGATGCTGGAGTTGGTTCAGAGGGAATCTGAGCAGATGGTATTGGATCAGAGGAGATCTGAGCAGTTGATGGAGTCTGGATCAGAGGGGATCTGAGCAGCTGCTAGGATGGATAAAAGGAAATCTGAGCAGCTCCGGGGGCTGAATTAGGGGGGTCTGAGCAGTTGATGGAGTTGGAACAGAGATCTGAACAGATACTGGGGCTGGATTAGAGAGGATCTGAGCAGCTGCTCATGTTGGATCAGAGAGTATCTGAACTGACTCTCATGTTAGATCACAGGGAATCTGTGCAGTGGCTGAGGCTGGATCTAAGGGGATCTGAGCGGCTGCTGGGGGCTGGATCAGAGAGGAACTGAGTCATGGTTGGAGCAGGTTTAGAGGGGATATAAGCAGCTGTTGGGGCTGGATTAGAATACTCTGAGTTTAACTGGATCAGAGCTACTCAGATCCTCTCTGATCCAACCCCAACAATTACTCAGGTCCTCTCTGATCTAGCCTACAACCCCTTTGATACAATCCCAGCAACTGCTCAGATCCCCTAGAATCCAGCCCAGGGAGCGGCTCAGATACCTTCTGATTCAGCTTCAGCAACTGCCCAAACTCCTCTAATTCAGCTCCACAAACACTCAGATCCCCTCCAATCCACCTCCAGCAGCTGCTAGATCCTTTCTGAACCAGCCCCAGCAACTGTTCAGAATCTTTTAATCTGGCCCCCCACAGCTGCTCTGAGCCCCATCAGCTGCTCAGAACTCCTCTGATCCAACTCCAGCAGCGGCTCTGATCTCGTTAAGATCCCCTCTAGTTGCTCTAGGTAGTAAGCTCGGCTTGGGCAGGGAATAGTACAGCACTGTACTAAGCCCTTGGAATGTACAATTTGGCAACAGATAGAGACAATCCCTGCCCACTAATGGGCTCACAGTCTAAATGGGAGAGATAGGCAGCAAAGCAAAACAGAACAAAAAAAAAAGTAGTCTGGTGCAGACATCATCAAGATAAATAGAATCATAGATATATACACATCATTAACAAAGTAGAATAATAAATATATACAAATATGCATAGTGCTGAGGGGAAGGGGGAAGAACAGAGGGTGGGAGAAGGAGGGAATGGGGAGGGGAGGAGGAGCTGAGGGAAAGGGAGGCTCAGTCTGGGAAGGTCTCCTGGAAGAGGTGAGCTCTCAGTAGGGCTTTGCAGAGAGGGACAGAGTTAGTTTGGCAGATGTGAGGAGGGAGGGCATATTGTACTCTTCCAAGCACTTAGTACAGTAAACCCTCAATAAATGATTGAATGACTGATTGGGGGCTGGATCAGTGGGGATCTGAGCAACTGCTGGAGGCTGGATAAGAAGGTTCTGAGCAATTGCTGGGGGCTCCATCAGAGCAGATCTGTACAGCTTGCTGGACTGGGATCACAGGAGATCTGAGCAGCTGCTGGGGCTGGATTGGAGTAGATCTGAGCAGTTGTTGGGCCTGGATGGAGGGGATCTGAGTCCCTGCTTGGGGCTGGATCAGAGAGATCTGAGCAGCTGCTAGGGGCTGGATCAGAGGGAATCTGAGCAGTTCCTGGGGGCTGGACTGGATCAGAGCAGATCTGAACAGTTGGCAGCTCAACGAGAGAAGTCTTGAGCAATTGCTAGGGCCTGGATCAGAGAGTATATAAGCAGCTGCTGGGGGATGGTTCAGAAGGTATCTGAGCAGCTGCTGGCAGTTGGATCAAGGGATATCTGAGCAGCTGCAGGAGGCTAGATCGGGGGTTTGAGATGGTGCTGGGGCTAAATCAGAGTGGTCTGAGCATTTGCTTCGACTGAATCAGAGGGGATCTGAGCAGCTGCTGGGACTGATTTGGAGGGGATCAGAATAGCTGCTGGGCCTGAATCAGAAGGTTCTGAGGGATTGCTGGAGCTCAATAAGAGCAGATCAGAACAGTTCCTGGGCCTGGATCAAAAGGAATCTGAGCAGTTGCTGGGGCTAGATCAGAAGGTACCTGAGCATCTCTTGGGGCTGGATTGGAGTGGATCTGAGAAACTGACTGGCAGTCTGGACCAGAATGGACCAGCCTGGGGCTGGATCAGAGCAGCCTGAGCAACTGCTGGAAGAAGGATCTTAGTGGATCTGAACAGCTGCTGGAGGCTGGATCATAGGCGTCCGAGTAGTTGCTGGTCCTGGGGCAGAGGATATCTGAGCAGCTGCTGGGGGCTGGATCAGAAGGATCTGAGCTCTCATCTGCTTTGGACACTGTCAACCTACCCCTTGTCCTGGAAACAATATCCAACCTTGGCTTCACTGACACAGTCCTCTCCTGGTTCTCCTTTTATTTCTCTGGCCGCTCATTCTCAGACTTCTTCCTGGGCTCCTCCTCTGCCTCCCAACCCCTAATGGTGGGAGTCCCTCAGAGTTCAGTTTTGGGTCCCCTTCTATTCTCCATCTACACCAACTCCCTTGAAGAAGTCACTCATTCACATGACTTCAATTACCACCTCTATGCAGATACCCAAATCCATACCTCCAGGCATGAGCTCACTCCCTTTCACATTTTCCTCCTGCCTTCAAGACATCTGTACTTAGGTGTTCAGCCCTCACCTCAAATTTAACATGTCCAAAACAGAAGCCTTATCTTCTCACCCATACCCTCTTATCTCCATGACTTTCCCATCACTTTAGACAGTACCATCATTGTTTCTGTCTAACGAGCCTGTAACCTTGGCATTATCCTGACTCATCTCTTTCATTTAACCCACATATTCAATGTACCATGAAATTCTGTCAGTTCAACCTTCACAATATCACAAAAATTCACCCTTTCCTCTCATCCAAACTGCTACGATGTTAATCTAAGCACTAATCCTATCCCACCTTGCTTATTGTATCAGCCTCCTTGCTGACCTCCCTGCCTCCTGTCTCTCCCTACTCCAGTCCATTCTTCACTCTGCTGCTCAGGTCATTTTTCTACAAAAATGTTCAGTCCATGTTTCCCCAATATTCAAGAACCCCCAGTTGTTACCCATCACCTTTGAACTCATCATGGGCAGGGAATGTGCCTGCTAATTCTGTTGTATGCTCCAAAGTGCTTAGTACAGTGCTTTGCACACATTAAGGGCTCAATAAATATGATTGATTGATTAAGTGATCCATTGCTGCATCAAACAGAAACTCCTTACCATCGGCATCAAAGCACTCAATTACCTTTCCCCCTCCTACCTCATCTTGCTGCTCTCCTAGTACAGCCCAGTCTGCACACTTCACTCCTCTAATGCCAAACGTTACACTCTACCTCATACCTCATTGCCAATCTCTTACCTTTGTCCTGCCTCTGGCCTGAAACACCCTCCCAATTCATATCTGACAGATGATTACCCTCCCCACCTTCGAAGCCTTATTGAAGGCATATCTCCTCCAAGAAGCCTTCTCTGACTAAGCTTTCATTTCTCCTTCTCCCAGTCCTTTCTGCATCACCCTGATTTGTTCCTTTTTTATTACCCCTCCTGCCCCCAGCCCCAAAGTAGTTATGTACATATCCATAATTTATTCATTCATATTAATGTCTGTCTACTCCTCTAGACAGTAAGCTCATTGTGAGCAGGGAAGGGGTTTACTAACTCTGTTATACTGTGCTCTTGGGAGAGTTAGTACAAGGGCTTAGTACAGGGCTCTGCACACAGTAAATGCTCAATAAATACAGTTGATTGATTGGGAACTGGACAGAGCAGATTTGAACAGCTGTTTGGGCTGGATTGGAGGGGATTTTAGCAGTTGCTGGGGAACTAAATCAGAGGGCTCTGAGCAGTTGCTGGGACTGGATCAGAAGGGATCTGAGCAGTTGCTGGGGCCAGATCAGATGGGTTCTGAGAAGTTGCTGGGGAGATGGGAGCTCCCATCTAATCTAATCCCATCTAATCTAATCCCATCCCATCTAATCAGATGGGAGCTGAGCATCTACTGAGGGGTAACTGGGTTCTTAGCGGCTTCTGGGTATGGATCAAAGGGGATCCGAGCAGCTGCCAGGGGCTGGTTTTCATGTGCACTGAGGAGCTGCTACGGACCTGGGGTGAAGAGGTTCTTGGAAGTTGCTTTCGGCTGGATTGGAAGGTTTCTGACCAGCTGCCGAGAGTTGGCTCTTGAAAACTATTCTCCCTTTATTTTTCTTCCCCTAGCCTAGAGTAGTGCTCTCCTGCTGTTGATTGCTGTCATTTACTGAGCACCTGCTTAGTACCTCCTCCACTATCAGACATAGTGGGATTCTGTTCCTCTGGAGAAAATCCTTGCAATACATTTCTCCCTAGAAGATGTATTAATGGAGAAGACAAAAACAGTGTTCCTACTCTCTCAGCAATGATCACATATACATATTTTATGAATTAAAAACTCCATTCTTCTTTTAAAATTTCAGTAGCAAAAGAGAAGTTTGCCTCTCTGACCTATTTTTGTTCATAGCATTGACAGAGGTTAAGCGTTGAACCAGGAAAAAAAAAGCCAATCTCTATTCATAGTGATTATAAAATGTCAGCACCCCACCAGCCCTGATCAGCCAAATAGAATGGGTTGGATGCTTTGTTTTTGGTTTAAGGTTGAAATCCAGAATCTTGGGATGCTGTGACTCCAGCTGACCTTCCCTCTCCAAGGACGGGACTAAATTTCAGCCCCTGGAGGCCCGTTCATACAAAACCTTGTGCCTCCCAGGGACAGGTGCAAGCAACACCAGCGGAAGTCTTCCCTGCTGCATAGACCGGGCCTTGCCT
Source organism: Ornithorhynchus anatinus (assembly GCF_004115215.2). NCBI lineage: Eukaryota > Metazoa > Chordata > Mammalia > Monotremata > Ornithorhynchidae > Ornithorhynchus > Ornithorhynchus anatinus. The sequence continues at coordinate 45,718,749 of NC_041749.1, forward strand.
GGGCCTCAGGAATTAGGTTTCACAGGCCCCTTTTGAGGAAGAAACATATCATTAAAGGAATCTGCACACTTCAACTTCTTAAAATCCCTGCCCAGTGCCCATGGCAGATGCTTCATGCTGAAAGTAAAGAGGACATTCATACACTGGTGACTCGTGTTGCTGAGCTGTGAGGACAGGTAAAATGGAACGTTACTCTAATCAACAGGGAAGCAGCCCAAGTGACAAAGTCACTGTTCTTCTAGATCTTTCTAAACCTATTTTCAGGATCTCGGACTTCTAGATCTCTCTTTCCAAACCCATTTTCAGGATCTATACCTTCTGGATCTATCTTCCCAAACCTATTTTCAGAATCTTTCCCTTCTAGATTTATCTTCCCAAACATATTTTCAAGATTTATATCTTCTGGATCGATTTTCCCAAACATACTCTCGGCAAAATTCCTTCCTATTCAGTTGGTTTTTAGTCCGAAGGCAAGGAAGAAAAAAAGATAGTCCTCTTTCCTGAAAGCTGCATGCTATTTGCTAAGAATTGCCCCTTGCTTCCCCAGCCCCCAAGCCTTCAGATTTAGGCATCAGAAGTGGCACACACCTGCAGAGCCTTCCAATATCCCCCTTCTTTTTATGTCAATGGGAGCACTGCGTGTATATCCAGAGCTTTATGTAGACCATAATCAGGGGGAAACACCTACTTTTGTTCTTCTGTGGCCTGGAAGCCTGTCTCAATGGGGGGCTTTTTTCTGTATTAAAACACTGAGCCTTAAATCGCTTTCCAAAGTTTTCAAAAGCTGTTCTGAAAAGCCCAGAAGCCTATCGCCATATGTACCCACCTTTTCTGAAGAGATTCCTGTAGCTAATATTCTACTTATCTGGTCTACTAGATCTATTTTATCTCAAGAAATCCAAAAATCACCATTTTTACACTGGGAAAGAATGTATGTGTGTGTGTGTGTGTGTGTGTATTTTATTGGTTTTTCCTCAAACTGCCCAAGTTTATTTACAAAAATGCTGACATCTCCTCTAATGCTGTGAGTCTGTGCTTCAGTTCCTTAGTCACTCAAGGGAGGATAAGGCACGCTCCACCTGCCTCTTAGACTGTGAGCCCTCTGTAGGACAGGGACTAGGTCTGATCTCATTATCTAGACTGTGAGCCCTTATAATAATAATAATAATGTTGGTATTTGTTAAGCGCTTACTATGTGCAGAGCACTGTTCTAAGCGCTGGGGTAGACACAAGGGAATCAGGTTGTCCCACGTGGGGCTCACAGTCTTAATCCCCATTTTACAGATGAGGTAACTGAGGCACAGAGAAGTTAAGTGATTTGCCCACAGTCACACAGCTGACAAGTGGCAGAGCCGGGATTCGAACCCAGGACCTCTGACTCCAAAGCCCGTGCTCTTTCCACTGAGCCAAGCCAGAACTGCTTCTGATCTGATTATCTGTCCATCCTCACTTAGCACAGGGCTTGGCACAAAGTAGGCACTTAATTATTATTATTACCATTATTACTATTGCAAAGTCTACCCCAGCATGTGGTAAATGCTTCACAAATACCATAACTAACTTCCCTCCTCTCTCCTTCCCAGCACTGCTCCACCATTTCCTTTCTATTACTATCTCCAGTAGTTCTCTGCTGCCTCCCACCTTCTCCCTCAGTGTTCTTTTCCTTGGCTCCCCACCTTTTCTTGAGTGTTTCCTTGTTGCCCTTCATCTTCCCCCTGCCTTCTCTGACAGCCCATGGGGTACCATGAGAGGAAAACCATATCAACTTCACTGGAGTTGAAATACATTGTAACTGGCACACTGGGTTATGAAACTGAGCCAGAAAACCGGCCTGGGACTTTATTAAAAAATAAAAAGTGAGCAGGCAAGTTAGAAAGCATTAAAAAAAACCCTCTCTCCACCCCACTTCCCCTTCCAGTTACCACCCTATCTCCCTACTACCCTTCTTTTCCAAGATCCTAGAACGAGTCATCTACACGTGCTGATTACAATTCCTTAACTCCCATTCTCTCCTGGACCCCCTCCAATCTGACTTCCGTCCCCTCCACTCTACCGAGACTGGCTCTCTAAGGTCACCCATGACCTCCTTCTTGCCAAATCCAATGGCTACTACTCTATTCTAATCCTCCTTGACCTCTCAGCTGCCTTTGACACTGTCGACCATCCCCTTCTCCTCCACACCTTATCTCACCATGGCTTCAAGGACTCCGTCCTCTCCCGGTTCTCCTCTTATCTCTCTGGCCGGTCATTCTCGGTCTCCTTCGCAGGCTCCTCCTCCCCCTCCCATCCTCTAACTGTTGGGGTTCCCCAAGGGTCAGTTCTTGGGCCTCTTCTGTTCTCCATCTACACTCACTCCCTCAGTGCACTCATTCTCTCTCACGGCTTCAACTATCATCTCTATGCAGATGACACACAAATCTACATATCTGCCCCTGTCCTCTCCCCCTCCCTTCAGGCTCGTATCTCCTCCTGCCTCCAAGACGTCTCCACCTGGATGTCTGCCCACCATCTGAAACTCAACATGAGCAAAACTGAGCTCCTCGTCTTCCCTCCCAAGCCCTGTCCTCTCCCTGACTTCCCTATCACTGTGGACGGTATGACCATCCTTCCCATCTCTCAGGCCCGCAACCTCAGTGTCATCTTTGGCTCGGCTTTCTCGTTCACCCCACACATCCGATCTGTAACCCAAACCTGCCGGTCTCACCTTTTTAATATAGCCAAGATCCACCCTTTCCTCTCCACCCAAACAGCTATCTTACTGTTACAGGGTCTTGTAATATCCCAGCTAGATTACTGTGTCAGCCTGCTCTCTGATCTTCCTTCCTCCTCTCTCTCCCCGCTCCAGTCTATTCTTCACTCCACTGCCCGGCTCATCTTCCTGCAGAAATGCTCTGGGCATGTCACTCCCCTTCTTAAAAACCTCCAGTGGTTGCCTATCAACCACCGCGCTAAACAAAATCTTCTCACTCTAGGCTTCAAGGTTCTCCATCACCTTGCCCCCTCCTACCTCTCCTCCCTTCTCTCTTTCCACTGCCCACCCCGCACGCTCCGCTCCTCTGTCGCCCACCTCCTCACTGTCCCCCGTTCTCGCCTATCCCGCCGTCAATCCCTGGGCCACGTCCTACAGCGGTCCTGGAATGCCCTCCCTACTCATCTCCGCCAAACTAATTCTCTTCCCCTCTTCAAAACCCTACTTACAGCTCACCTCCTCCAAGAGGCCTTCCCAGACTGAGCTCCCCTTCTTCCTCTGCTCCCTCTACCACCCCCCCCTTCACCTCTCTGCAGCTAAACCCTCTTTTCCCCCCATTTCCCTCTGCTCCTCCACCTCTCCCTTCCCATCCCCTCAGCACTGTATTCGTCTGCTCAACTGTATATATTTTCATTACCCTATTTATTTTGTTAATGAAATGTACATCGCCTTGATTCTATTTATTTGCAATTGTTTTAATGAGATGTTCATCCCCTTGATTCTATTTATTGCTATTGTTCTTGTCTGTCCGTCTCCCCCGATTAGACTGTAAGCCCGTCAAAGGACAGGGACTGTATCTGTTACCGATTTGTACATTCCAAACGCTTAGTACAGTGCTCTGCACATAGTAAGCGCTCAATAAATACTATTGAATGAATGAATGAATGAATGAATGAATAAAATCCTTTAGCAACTGCAAAATAACATGCACTGGATTCTTTGAACGGCAAGTTACTTAGAGAAATATCTCTTACTTCTCTCCCATGAAGGGAGAGAACCAGAAGGACATCAAATTAGTGCATCTGCTATTCCCCCCTGAGACACAGGGGTCCAGGGGTTTCCAACACCACACTACTCATTATACCTCACTCTTGTCTGTCTCGCTGCTGATCCCTTGTTCACATCCTCCCTCTGGCCTGTACCTCCCTACCCCTTCATATCTCACTGATCATAACTTTCCCACTTTCAAAGCCCTCCTAAAATCTCCGAATAAGCCTTCATTTCCCTAATTCATCCTCTGTTCTGCAATGTCTATGAACTTGGATCTGCATCCACTAAGCATTTGGTTTTCACCACACCCTCAGCCCCACGGCACTTATTTACATATCCTTACACTCTGCCCTCCTCTCAGGATCACACCTGGAGAGTTTCTGGTACTCTATCAGTCTCGGTTATAGGAGGAAGAGTTAAGCAGAGTCCTACTCACTCCATTCCATTTCTAGCTTGGGCAGTGGCTAGCACATGGAAGACAATCTGCTACAGGTCAGCAGAGGCACGGGAGAGAGTCGAGGGCAGAGATTCAAGTTTACTGTGCGGAAGAAGGCAATGATAAACCACTTCCATACTTTTACCAAGTAAACTCTATGGATACACTGCCAGAACGAGTGCAGATGGAGGTAGGGTGTTCTGGGAGAAATGTGTCCATGGAGTCACTATGGGTCAGAGAAGACTCAACAGCACTCTGCCATTTCCCCTATCTGTAATTTATTTTAATGTCTGTTTTCCCCTCTAGACCATTAACTCTTATGGGCAGGAATTGTCTCTACCAACTCTATTGTATTGTATTTAGTGCTTAGTACAGTGCTATGCACACAGTAAGTGCTCAGTAAATACCAATGATTGATTGACTTGTGGATGGATGGCTCTGTACAGCTCTCTATCCATGCTGGGCCTGGGGTTTTGTTAGGAACTGTCGACATGAGCTCAACTGCTCATTACAGGGACACTGCCTTTCTCCCCATACACCATAGAATTATATCTCTGGAATCAATCAGTCAATGAGTGGTATTTATTGAGTTCTTATTGTATGCAGAGAACTGTACTAAGTCCTTGGAAGATGGAGAAAGGTCATTGAGTCCAGCCCCCTGCCTTTGAGCAGGACCACATTGCTGCTATTTCCCCCTATATTTAAAAATTTCCAAGGCAGAGATCCTAGAGACATGATTTGAGCTGTTCCAAAATAAACTCACAAATAAAAGGGAATTTAGTTCATAAAGAAAAACCAATGTGTAAAGCCAACACAAAAGCACTTATTTAATTTTGTTCTCTAGCTCTCTTCCCAGATTTTGTTAGGACCATCAATGTCCTTCTCCCTCATCTCTCCTTCCTTTGTGTCTTTCTTCTCCAAAAATAGTTAGAGAAGCAGTATGACCTACTGGAAAGAGCACAGGTCTGGAAGTCAGAGGACTTGGATATTAATCCTAGCTCTACCGCTTGCCTGCTGGGTGACCTTGGCCAGGTCACTTAACTTCCTTCTGCCTCTGCTTCCTCATCTGAACTATGGGGCTTAAGTATTTGTTCTCCCTCTGCCTCAAACTGTGAGTCCCTTGTGGGACAGGAGCTGTGTCAGACCTGATTGTATTGTATTTACCTTAGAGTCTAGTGTAGTGTTTGACATTAGTAAGCACTTCACAAATACCACAACTATTATTAGCATTATTATTATTATTAATAATAATGATAATAATAATAATGTTCTCTCTTGGGAGAACATACATGTATATGTGTGTGCACACACACACACACAAGCAGCCAACCCATTAGAGGTAGAGTGGCCTAATGCAAAGAGTCTGGGCCTGGGAGTTAGGAAACCTGGGTTCTAGTCCTTTCTCTGCCCCAGGCTTGCTTTGTATGACCTCAGGCAGGTAATTTATCCTCTCTGTGGATCAGCTTGCAGATCTGTAAAATGGGAATAAGGTACCTGCTTTCCCTCCTTTTTATGCTGTGAGGCTCAGGTGGAAGAGGGACTGTGTCCCATCTAATTATCCTGCATTGCCCCCAGTGCTGAACATGGTTCCTGACAGTAAATATCTGTAGCACTACTACTACTACTAATAAAATATGCATGTAAGTGCCTTTGGAGTGGGTGTAAAGACAACTGAATATGAGGAATGGTATAACCCTATTGCCTGTTGTATTAGCATTCTGCATTTTGAATGGATAACAAGTGTTTAAGACTCGTCTGCTTTCCTTCCGTTCAGAGAAGCCGAGAGAACAGCACGTGTCCCCGCCTCCCCCTGCCAGAGCAGAATTAACGGCAGGAGTAGGGCCCTGTGCAATCGATGGCATTAAAGACTAGGCTTTACAAAGAGATTTCTGGCCACACAGCTTAGGCCCGCGAGCCTATTATCGTGGCAGAGTCTGGAATGGTGCTTGCTTCCTATAGTCCCGAGGATAATGATGTTTTCCCCCATTTTTAATGCCACATCGCTTACAGCTGTCCCACACAAAGCCCAGCCCCGTATGCTCCTGGCGGCAGGATGCGAGTGTGTTTGGGGGCATCTGTGTCCTGGGGTGTCCTCTGAGGCTGAAAGAGGAAAGCCAGTGTTCTCCTGCGGACATGTGCACCTACAGTGGGGCTAGGCAGACCCCTCCCCGGAGTCTCAAAGAGAGGATTTGCCCTCCCCTGGAGCAGGAGCTGGAATGAGTCACTCCTGAGACCCCACTCCCACCTCCCACCCACATCCCCAAGCATAATGAGAACCGAAATCCAGCTGGACCAACCTGGTGTTTGCTTGGCAGAACTGGAGGAGTGCAAGGCCAAGGAGGGAGAACCAGCCAGCGTGGCCCCCAGTGGCCCTGCCAGTCCTATCTCGATACATCTTCTCCCGATTAAGACTGGGAGTCCTGTGTGGGACAGGGATTGTGTCCAACCTGATTAGCGCTTAGAACAGTTCCTGGCACATAGTAAGTACTTAACAAATAACACAGTCATTATTATTTTTACTTTCCTGGGGAACTGGTTAGAGAGATGAGTTCTTAAAAAACAGTGGGCATACTAACCTCCCCGAGGTGGGAGATGCTTGTTGGGTGTGCAGAGCCTGGGAAAGCAGTCTCAGCATCTACCCTCATTTACCATACCTCACTGATATACTACTACAACCCAGCACACCCACTTTGCTTCTCTAACATCAACCTACTCACTGTACCTCGATCTCGTCTATCTCACCATTGACCCCCTTACCCATATTCTGCCTCTCGCCTAAAACTCCCTCCCACTTCATTTCCAACAGACCATCACTCTTCCTAGCAGCGTGGCTCAGTGGAAAGAGCCTGGGCTTCGGAGTCAAAGGTCAGGGGTTCAACTCCCAGCTCTGCCACTTGTCAGCTGTGTGACTGTGGGAAAGTCACTTAACTTCTCTGTGCCTCAGTTACCTCATCTGTAAAATGGAGATTAACTGTGAGCCTCACGTGGGACAACCTGATACCCTGTATCTACCCCAGCACTTAGAACAGTGCTTTGCACATAGCAAGTGCTTAAGAGAAGCAGCGTGGCTCAGTGGAAAGAGCACGGGCTTTGGAGTCCGTTCGAATCCCAGCTCTGCCACTTGTCAGCTGTGTGACTGTGGGCAAGTCACTTAACTTCTCTGTGCCTCAGTTACCTCATCTGTAAAATGGGGATTAAGACTGTGAGCCCCACGTGGGACAACCTGATTCCCTTGTGTCTACCCCAGCACTTAGAACAGTGCTCTGCACATAGTAAGCGCTTAACAAATACCAACATTATTATTATTATTATTACCTTCAAAACCTTATTAAAATCACATCTCCTCCAAGAGGCCTTCCTTGACTAAGCACTCATTTCCCCTACTACCTCTCACTTCTGCGTCACCCTTGAATTTGGATATGTACCATTTTCTTACCCCAATCTCAGCATCACAACATTTATGTACACATCCATAATTTATTTTAATGTCTGTCTCCCCCTATAGACTATAAAGTTCTTGTGGGCAGGGAATGTGTCTACCAACTCTATTATACTGTACTCTCCCATCTGCTTAGCACAGCATTCTGCACACAGTAAGTGCTCAATAAATATGATTGTTTGATTGGTCAGACAGTTTTGGAGTAAGTGCTGCAGTGCATCGCCTAAGAAGCAGCATCTCAAACAACAGCGGGTTCTAACTTTGCCTTCACTGTCACCAGCCCTTCCTGCCCAGTCCTATTGTCTGGACCATTTTCTGCCTCATCCTCCTGGGCTTTAAAGAGAGAGTAGCATTCTAGTTACAGCTGGGTAGGCTGTGGGGCCTCGGGCAAGTCACCTTACCTGTGCTTAGTTTCTTCATCTGCAAAATGGGGAGAATTGTAAAAAAATCAAAGCAGCAAACTCTGACTTAGGAACAGTAGGCCTGGGCTACAGCCCAAGTCCTCGGGCTAAGGGGTGATGTTAAGAAATAAATGCATAATTATATTCATGAAAACCTGGGTGCCCACTTCTTGGGAAGGCTCCACAGACTGCACTTTGGGGGCAGAAGGGTAGCCACAGCTGGTCTACCCATGGAGCCAACATGGTGGGGTCACTCAATGTAAAATTTATTAAGAACTTACTGTGTGCAGGGCACTGTACTTAGTACTTGAGAGAGGATGATATAATAAAATTGCTAGACATGATCCCCAACCACCAGGAGCTTACATACTAGAGGGGGAGACAGACATCAAAATAAATTTCAGATGGACATGTACATAAGTGCTGTAGGGCTGGGGAGAAAATCTAAATGCTTCAGAGGTACAGAAACAAGTGACTAGTGAAGCAGAAGGGAGCGTGAATAGGGGAAATGAGAGCTTAGTCAGGGAAGTCCTCTTTGAGGAGATAGGATTTTAGTTGGGCTTTGAAAATGGGGAGAGTGTTAGTCTTTCATATATGAAGAGGGAAGGAGTTCCAGTCAGAAGAAGGATGTGAGCAAGAGGCAATCGATCAGTGGTATTTATTGAGTGTTCACAATGTGCAGAACAGTATCCTAAGCACTTGGGAGAGTGCAAAACACCAGAACTGGTTACCAGGAGCCTACATATTAGAGAGGGAGACAGACATGAGAATAAATGATTGATATGTACCTGTGTGTTTTTGGACTGAGGGTAGAGTGAATATCATGTGCTTAAAGGGTACAGATTCAAGTGCACAGAAAAGGCAGAAAGGAAAGGGAGTAGGGGAAAAGAGGGCTTAATGGGGGAAGGCCTCCTGGAGGAGATGTGATTTGGGGTTTTAAAGGTGGGAAAAGTGATGGTCTGTTGTATATGAAGTGGAAGGGAGTTACAGGCCAAAGGGAGGAAATGGGCAAGTGGTCAGTGGTGGGATAGGCAAGATTGGCATACAGTGAGTAGGCTGGCATTGAAGGAATAAATGTTCAGGCTGGATTGTAGTAGGAAATCGGCAAGATAAGGTAGGAAGGGGCAAGCAGATTAAGTGCTTTAATGCTGGTGGTAAGAGTTTCTGTTTAATGTGGAGGTGGATGGGCAGCCATTGGAGGTCCTTGAAGAGGGGGAGAAATGGACTGAGCTTTTTTTAGAAAAACTATCCAGACACCAGAGTGAAGGACTGGAATAGGGAGAGACAGGAGGCAGGTGATCAGCAAGGGGTTGATGGAGTAATCAAGGTGGGATATGATCAGAGTTTTGATCAGTGTTGTGGCAGTATAGATGAAGAGAAAAGGGTGGATTTTAGTTATGTTGTGAATGTAGAATTTACAGGATTTGGTGACAGACTGAATATGTGAGATGAATGAGAGAGATGTCGAGGATAATACCAAGGTTACAGGCTTGTTAGAAAAGGAGGCTAGTGGTGTTCTTCTCCCCCTGACTTTCCCATCATTTTAGACTGCACCACCACCCTTCCTGTCTCACAAGCCCATAACCTTGCAGTTATCCCTGACTCCTTTCTCTCATTCAACCTACATATTCAATCCATAATAATGTTGGTATTTGTTAAGCGCTTACTATGTGCAGAGCACTGTTCTAAGCACCGGGGTAGATGCAGGGTGATCAGGTTGTTTCACGTGAGGCTCACAGTTAATCCCCATTTTACAGATGAGGTAACTGAGGCACAGAGAAGTGAAGTGACTTGCCCACGGTCACACAACTGACAAGTGGCAGAGCCATCACAAAATCCTGTCAGTCCCACCTTCACAGCTTGACTAAAATCCGCCCTTTCCTCTCCATCCAAACTGCTCCCACGTTAATACAATCACTTACCCTATCTCACCTGGATTACTACATTGGCCTCCTTGCTGATCCCCCAACCTCCTGTCTCTCCCCAATTCAGTCCGTACTTCACTCTGCAACATGGATCATTGTTCTAAAAAAAATGTTCAAGACGTTTCCCCACTCCTCAAGAATCTCCAGTGTTTGTCCATTCACCTCCGCATTAAACAAAAACTCCTCACCATTGGCTTTAAAGCACTCAATCACCTTGACTCCTTCTACCTCCCCTCGTTATTCTCCTACTGCAGCCCAGACTGTAGACTTTGTTCCTCTAATGCTAACCTTCTCACTGTACCTCTATCTCATCTATCTCACCACCAACCTTTCACTCATTTTCTGCCCCTGGCCTGGAACACCCTCCCTCCTTAAATACGACAGACAATTACTCTCCCCCACTTCAAAGCTTTATTGAAGGCACATCTCCTCCAAGAGGCCTTCCCTAACTAAGCTCCCCTTTCTTCTTCTCCCACTCTTTTCTACGTCACCCTTACTTGCTCCCTTTGTTCTTCCCAGCTTCCAGCCCCACAGCACTTGTGTACCTATATGTAATTTATATCAATGTCTTTTTCCCCCCACCCTAGACAGTAAGCTCGTTGTGGGAAGGGAAAGTGTTTGTATATTGTTGCATTGAATTCTCCCAAGCACTTAGTACAGTGCTCTGCACACCATAAGCATTCAATAAATATGATTGAATAAATGAATGAATGATGGGAAAGACATGGGAAGGATAGGGGTTAGGTGGGAATATGAGGAGTTCTGTTTTGGACATGTTTTAACTTTGGGATGTTAGGGGGACATCCATAGAGGGATATCCTGAAGGCAGAAGGAAATACAAGACTGCAGAGAAGGAGAGTGGTCAGGACTGGAGAGGTAGATTTAGGAATCATCCACATAGAGATGGTAACTGAAGTCATGGGAGTGAATGAGTTCTCCAAGGGAATGGATGTAGATGAAGACTAGAAGGGGACTTAGAACTGAGCCTTGAGGGACACTTATAGTTAGAGGTTGGGAGGCAGAGGAGGTCGCCAGAGAACGAGATTGAGAGAAAGTGGCTGGAAAGATAGGAGTCAGGGAGAACATGGTGTCATTAAAGCCATGGTTAGATATTTCCAGGAAAAGGGGATGGTCCACTATGTCGAAGAGAGCTTAGAGTTCAAGGAAGACTAGGATGAAGTAGAAGCCAGTGGATTTGGCAAGAAGGAGGTCATTGGGGACCTTAAAGAGGTCAGTTTCTGTGGAATGAAGAGGGCAGAACCCAGACTGAGGGATGTCAAGGAGAGAATTGGAGGAGAGGAAGGAGAGGTAGTAGGTATCACAAACTCACTTGAACAGTTTGGAGAGGAATGGTAAGCAGGAGATGGGGCAATAACTGAGGAGTACATGGGGCCAAAGGATTTTTTTTTTTTAGGATAGGGGCTTTTCTTGTCTTATGCTCTCGAGTAGTCTTCGACCCATAGTGACTTCATGGATATATCACTCCCAGAATGCCCCACCTCCATCTGCAGTCATTCTGGTAGTGTACCCATAGAGTTTGTTTGGTAAAAATACAGAAATGATTTACCGTTGCCCCCTTGTGTACCGTAAACATGAGTCTCCACCCTCGACTCTCTCCCATCCTGCTGTTGCCCAGAACAGGTGAGTTTTGACTTGTAGCAGATTGCCTTCCACTTGCTAGCCACTGCCTAAGCAAGGAATGGAATGGGTACACCTCTGCTTGACTCTCCCTCCCATAGCCCAGACTGGTAGAAAACTGGAAACTCTCCAGGAGCTATCCTGAGAGGGTCAGGATAGGGGATACATATTTGGAAGCATTGGGGAAAGAGCTACTGAAGAGTCAGCAGTTGAAGATGAAGGTCATGGAGCAAAGAAGGAGGGAGCAATTGTTTTAATAAAGTATGAAGGGATAGGTTCTGAGGAGCAGGTGGAGCAGTAAATTTAAGAGGAGGCAGGGGATAGCCTACTGTGACATTTCTGGGCTATTAAAGTGAAATGTCACTACTGTAGATAGCACCACCCTCCTTCCTGTCTCACAAGCCTGTAACCTTGGCTTTACCCTAGACTAACCTCTCTCATTCAACCCAGATATTTAATCTGTCACCATATCCTGTCACATCAACCTTCACATCACTAAAATCTGCCCTTCCTCTCCATCCAAAATGCTACCATGTTAAACTAAGTACTTATCCCATCCTGCCTCCTTGCTGACCGCCCTGTCTCCTGTCTCTTCCACCCCCCATTCAGTCCATACTTCACTCTGGTGCCTGGATCATTTGTCTACAAAACTGTTCAGCCATGCTTCCCCACACCTAAAGAACCTTCGGTGGTTGCCCACCCACTGCCACATCAACCAGAAACTTCTTATCACCAGCTTTAAAGCATTCAATCCCCTTGCCCACTCCTTACTTATCTTGCTGAACTCCTGCTTCTACTCAGCCCACACACTTTACTCCTCTAATGTCAACCTATTCACTGCACGTCAATCTTGTCTATGTCACCGATGATGCCTTGCCCATACCCTCCCTCTGGCTGGAACTCCCTCCCTCTTCATATCTGACAAACACTTACTCTCCCCACTTTCAAGGCCTTATTAAAAGTATATCTCCTCCAAGAGGATTACTCAACTAAGCCTTCATTTCCCCTTCTCCCATTCCCATCTGCATCACACTGGCACTTGGATTTGTACCCTTTACCTCTCTCTCAGCCCGACAGCACTTACATACAAATCCATATTTTATTTATTTATGTGAGTGTTTACCTCCCTCTAGACTGTAGGCTTGTTATGGGCAGGGAATCTGTCTATCATTTCTGTACTTTGTACTCTCACAAACAGTACAGTGCTCTGTACACAATATGCACTCAATAAATATGATTTATTGCTTGCTGGGAAGGATGGGGGAATCCTTCTAGTAGGGAAGCCCCTTCTAGTCTGTAAACTCCTTTTGGGTGGGATTGCCTATACCTACTCTTTTGTATTTTACTCTCCTAAATACTTAGTACAGTCCTCTGCACACTCAATAATGCCAACCGATTGATTGAGAATTGAAGAGGGGTCAGGAGGGTGGGAATGGAGAGGTGCTGGGGAAGATTTTGGGAAATCATGGTTGATGGTTTCTTTTTTTTTTTTATGACATAGGTGGCAAGAGTTAGGGGAGGTGGGGGAATGGGAGTTTGATGAGGGAGATAAAATCTGAAACAGCTGGTGTAGCCAGTGGGTTTGGGAATCAATAAGGATGGAGAGTATTGTTGCTTGTCAGAGGATAGGGCAGAGATAAAGACATGAGGGAGAATTTGATATGGATGAGGTTGGCCTGGTGTCTGGATTTCCACCAAAAAGCTCTCCCCAGCTCGAGCACAAGAATGGAGGAAACACACTATGACGTAATCAGGGATGCAGGTTAGTGATCTGAGATGGGTGGAGGGTCAAGGTAGTGAAGGAGTTGAGTTCACTGGAGAGGGAGGAGTCAAGGGTGAGGAGTTTGGTGTCAAGAGAAGCTAGGCTGGGCATGATGACTTTAGAAAATTGAGAGAATTGAGGTTTATCTGGGGGAACATGGCAGATTTGAGGGAGGGGGCTTGTGGTAGAGAAGGCAAATGAGGAAGCTGTGCTTGGATAGGGGAATTTCAGAGTTGCTGAAGGTAGAATTGTAGAGTAATAATGATAATTGTGTTATTTGTTAAGCACATACCATACGCCAGGCACTATACTAGACACTGGACTAGATACAAGGTTTGGACACAATCCCTTTTCCACATCAGTCTCACGGTCTTAATCCCCATTTTACAGATGAGATAACTAAGGCCCAGAGAATTGAAGTGACCTGCCCAAGGTCACACAGCAGACAAGTGATGGAGTGGGATTAAAACCTAGGTCCTTTTGATTCCCAGGCCTGTGCTCTATCCACTAGGCAGCACTACTTCTCTATCTCGAGATGATGAGATGGAGCATTTGTCTAAGTTGTTGAGTGTGGATTATTTTTTCTACAAAAACGCTCAGACCATATTTCCCCACTCCTCAAGAAACTCCAGTCGTTGCCCATCTGACTCCACATCAAACAGAAACTCCTTTCCATAGGCTTTAAAGCATCCAATCCCCTTGTCCCTTCCTACCTCACCTCACTCTCTCCTACTACAACCGAGCCTGCACACTTCACTCCCCTAATGCCAAACTTCTCAACGTACATCGATCTCATCTACCTCACCACCGACAGACCACTTGCCTATATCATAACTCTGTTCTGGAACATCCTCCCTCTTCAAATCTCCCAGACAATTACTCTCCCCTACTCCAAGCCTTATTGAAAGTACATTTCCTCCAAGAGACCTTCCCTGACTAAACTCTCCTTTCCTCTTCTCCCACTCCCTTCTGTACCTCCCTGACTCGCTCCCTTTATTTATCTCCCCCCTACCTAGCCCTCTAGCATTTATGTACATATCTGTAATTTTATTTATTTATTTTAATGTTGGTCTCTCCCTCTAGACTTAAAGCTCGTTGTAAGCAGGGGATATGTTATATAGTTATATAGTATTCTCTCAGGTGCTTACTACAGAGCTGTGCACACAGTAAGCGTTCAGTAAATGCTACTGACTGACTGACTGACTGAGTGTGTGAGAAGAGGTGGAGCAGGGGGTCGGGGGAGTTGATGAATGAGAGAAAGCAGGCAGAGGAAGGATCGTTGGGAACATCCAGGAGGATGTTGAAGTTGTGGCAGAGGGTCAGAGTGGCTCTCTGCTGTCAGGGTGCAGCCTCTGGCCAGAGCTGGAGACTTGGGGTTCTCATCATTCTCCCCAGGTAGTCGGGCCAACGAGAACAGTCTCACTACCCACCCTGCCCCCTGGCCCCTTTCCTGCCCTCTCTCTGTCCTCATTCTCCTTCCCCAGGTCGTGATGGTGCTGGTGGGGGAGGGTGAGGCAGGGGGCTGTATTTGGGAGATGGGGCCGGAGGCCAGCTCACCTCTGGGTTTAGAAGCCAGCTCACCTCCATGAAGGCGGCTCACTTCCGGGTCAGGGATCAGCTCACCTCCATAGGGGCATCTCACCTCTGGGGTTAGGGGCCAGCTCACATCCAGAGTTATGGGCCAGCTCATCTCTAGGGTTTTGGGCCAATTTGCTTCCAGTGGCCCCAAGTCAGTGACAATGACAGACCCCAGTGTCAGACACCATGTGTGTTGGCGATGGCAAAGTGTGGGCTGTGAGCGTAGTAGGGAGAGCTGGGGCAGGGAGTGGGCTGTGGTCAAGGCAGGGATTGTTGGGTCTGGATGAATGAATGAGAGCCAAGGCAGAGGTTGGGCTGTGCGTGGGGTGGGGAGAGAGAGGGCAAAGGATTAGATGTGAGTGGGACAAGGAAGAGCCAGGGTAGGAGGTGAGCCCTGTGCAGGGCAGGGAAGAGTCTGGTCTGGGAGCAAACTGCACACAGGGCTGGAAGAGCCAGGGCAGGGAGTGGGCTCTGTGAAAAATAGGAAATAGTCGGGGCAGGGGGTGACTGTGCCCAGGGCAGGGAAGAGTTGGGACCGGGGGTGATCGTGTGCAGGACAGGGAAGAGCAGGGGCAGGGCTGTGCTCTGGGTGCAGAACCAGGAGAGCCCAAGCTGGGGGAGGGCTGTGCTCGGGGCAGTTAGAGCAGGAGCAGTGGATCAATCAATCAGTGGTATTTATTGAGCACTTACTATGTGCAGAGCCCTGTACTAAGCGCTTGGGAGAGTATACTACAAGAGAGTCAGCAGACAGGTTTCCTGCCCATAATGAACTGGGAGCAGGGCAAGGAGAGGCAGGACAAGGGATGGGCTGCGCATAGGGAAGGAGAGTCGGGGGAGGGACAGAGGTGGGGGGGAAGGAGAGCCAGGGCTGAGGACTGAATGTAAGTGAGGCAGGGAAGAGCCAGGCAGAGGGTGGGCTGTGCGTGGGGTAGGGAGAGCCGGGGTGGGGGTGGACTGCTGCGGGGGCAGGGAAAGCCTGGACGGAGGCTGACTGTGTATGGAAAGGGGAAGAGCAGGGGCCCGGGGGTGGGCTGTGCTCGGGGAAGGGGGCAATAGCGGCCCCGGTGCGGGTCCCTGCGTGTGGGTCGTGGGTCTCTGAGGCTCTGGGGAGGTGGGCGAATCAACCGTCCAGTGCTCCAGGCCGGGGGCCAGGACGGCACCTGCTCTCCACCCCCGCTGCCCTGAGATGCGCCAAGCAGAGGTGGCTGCAGATGAAGGTGACACGAGGGGGTGACCCCGCGGAGGGCATCCTAAAGTTGAGTTCATCAGGCCCCCGAGCGTCTTGTGTGCGGGTCGCTGAGCGAATGGGACAGTTAGAAGGACGATGGAGCCTCTCGCCTCAAACCGAACGACCGCGGAACCACTCCAGGCGCCGGGTTCGCCCTCAGACGAATGGCCAGGACCCTGAGGAGCGGGGACAGCCGATGGCGGAGAGGGCACACCTTGCCGGTCGACGCGTACGCCCTGCACGCCATCATCCCCCGGGGCGGTGTCCCTCGTTGACAAATCAACCGCCCTCCCCCCCAAAATAATCATAGCTCGTGTTCGTCGGAAAGGTATCTTGTTTAATTTGGAGGTCCGAGCTCATTTTGTCAATAAAACTCTCTAGAATTGGCGAGTGAAACCACCACACACACACACGCTCGCGCGTGTACACGCTTGCACAGAGGCGCACACTTCGTGGTACTCCCCCGGCCCTATCCCCCAACTCCCTCAAGCCCTCGGTGTTTCCACTGCGGTATTCTGATGTACCCAGAGGCTCTGAGTGCAAAACTCCCGTTTCCTCTAAATCAGAGGCCTGTTTTCGGAATCAGAGTCCTCCAAATAAACCAAGTCCAGCATAATGTTTCAACCCCGATTTCCTTGGGTAAATCGTTCTGAGGATTGTCCCTGCCCTTTCCCACCTGCCCTTCTCGACGCACGATCCAACGGCTACACAGTATTGATCGCTTAATCCCCATTCTTTGGAAAAAAAACCTCCCAAAACAGTCAGCTGACGTTCAGACCCCGTAATAACACCCCCCCCCCCCCCCCCACGGAGCCCACCTCTCCAGGTAGCGACGCGTCAGAGGCTAATTCCCTCCGAGAAAGCTGAATTGGCTTATTGTGGGCTAGTGGGCGTGTGACCGATTTTCCTGGGGCGGGGCGAGGGGAGGAAGAGCGCTCTCGGGATCTGGGGCGAGCACGGGTTGAATGGGGGGAGGTGTTTTTTTTTTACTTTGGGGTCCCAGAGGCGGACGGCTCTGTCGCCGGCGAACTCCGAAGGCCAGAGACAGCAATTCCAAGAGAACTATGGACACGAAATACAAACGTTAAAAACCACTTTTATTTACACACAGCCTCGGCGGTACAAAACGAGTTTCGACTTCGATCGCGCGTACGTAATAATAGAATAAACCTCTTTCTGTACAAAAATACATTTTTTCACCGAATGAATGAAACCTCTTGAATAAATTAAGCTGAACCCCAGGGCCAGCCCCCAGCCCGGTGGCTGCACCCATCCAGTTGGCCTCGAGGCTGGATCGACTTTAAAGCCCGATACCAGTGGCGGGGGTGGGGGGTGGGGGTCAAAGTCCGCGATGCGTGGCTCCCTCTCGCCCCTTTTTAAGCCCTTTCATTGTATCGCATTGTGGGCCGTTTCACACCGGATTTTCATGCCCATTTTTCTTCCTTAGAGTTCTACAAATTGTAAAATTGACTTTTCACCTCGTCTGCGGCACAGCTCTGCCCCCTTGTCTTTCCTTTACTAAATCAGAGGGAGGCGGAGGCGCGGGTCAGCTCCGAACATAGCCACCAAGGAAAGAGGGGTTTTGTGGAGTTCAAAAAAGTGCAAAAGGGAGAAACGTTTGCCGGGAGAGCGGGAAGGAGAGGGGTTTGCGCCCCGTCAGCGGACTGGCACGGAGGGGAAAGCACAACCCGCCGAAGCAGGCCAAGGCCGGCCGGGCCGTCTCCCCAAGGGTGAGCCGAAGCCTACGCGAAGGGTCCCGGCCTCCCCCGCCTAGTGGAACTGCACGAAGCAGGGGGCTCCGGCCAGCAAGTCTTTGGGGAGGGGGTGGAAGGCGAAGAGGGTCTCTGTAGGTCCGTAGCAGTAGTCCTCAGAGGTGGCGGGGCTGCTGGGGTTGGACGTGCAGATGGAGAGGGGGGAAGAAGAGCAGGAGGGCGAGGAGGAGGAGGAAGAGGAGGAGGAGAAGGCTGATGAAGAGGAAGAAGAGGAGGAGGAGGAAGACGGAGAGGAGGAGAGGGAGGAGGAGGAAGAGGAGGAAGAGGCAGGGGATGCGCTGGAGGCCCAGGACTCGGCGTCGCTCCCGGGGCTGGGCGGGGCGGCGGGGCCGAGGAAGGCCGGCAGCAGCAGGTCCTTGGGGGCTCCTTGCAGGCCCTGGTCGGCCAGGCGCAGGGTTTCGGACAACGCCCAGATGTAGTTGTAGGCGAAGCGGAGCGTCTCGATCTTGGTGAGCTTGGTGTCGTCGGGGAAGGTGGGCAGGACCCCGCGCAGCTCGTCCAGGGCTGCGTTGAGGTTGTGCATGCGGTTCCGCTCGCGGTCGTTGGCCTTCACCCGCCGGCTCTTGCGGATGGTGTGCAGCGCCGCCTCACTCCGCACGCGGGCCCTCCCCCGCCGGCGCCGCCGCTCCTCCTCCGGCGGGCCCTTCGGGTCCGGGGGGGCAGAGGCCGGGGGGCGCCGCGGGACCCCGCCCCCGACCCCGCCCCGGCCCCCGCCCCCGCCGGCCTCCTCGTCGGTGGGGAAGGCGGAGCGCTGGCTGGCGGGCTCCGGGTCCAAGGGGCCGCCGTCCAGCGGAGAGGCCATCCTAAGGAGAAGCGGGGACACACACAGGGAGATGGGGCGGGACGGAGAAGGGAGGGGGGAAGGGCGGACAGACAAACGACAGGGGCGAGGTGTGACCGGAAGCGAAGGCACCGAGGCGCGGCGGCCACATTTCCACCCGCGAGTCGAGCCCTCTCCCCACCCCGCCCGAGCCCCGGGCCGCCGGCCGCCACTTACTTGCCCCCGCCCCCAGGCCCCGCCGTCCGGGGCCGGCTCGAGTCCCGGGACCCCGCGGCTCCGCAGACCCTAACGGGGGCCACGCCACCGCCCCGGTCTCCTAAACGATCTCGGCGGCTCTCGGCTCGTGGTGGGAGCACCGAGTGCGGCGGCACACGACTGCCCCTCCGGACACTTTATATACCCTGGGAGACAATGGCCCCCTCCCCTCCCCTCCCCTCCCTTCCCCGGCCCCCCGGGCCCCCGGGCCCCCGGCCCCAGAGGATGAATGAATCGAGGCATCAGGTCGGCCCCGTGCGGCACTCGGCCTCATTGGCATAATTTATGCGGCCGGGGTCCGCGCCCTCCCGGGAGCGTGCCTATAATTACCGCCGGCCAATCACCGGGGCGAGCGCCGGCCCGGCCACGTGAGCTATCGCTAGGCTAAGCCCCGGCTCAGCTTCATTAGTCTATTAAAAGGGAAAAGGAAGCGCAGAGTGATTAGCCTCAAGGGCAGGGCACGCTCCGAGGAGAGGAGGAGGAGGAGGAGGAGGAGGAGAAGGCTGCTGCTGCTGCTGCTACTCTTGCTGCTGCTGCTATTACTTCTCCTCCTTCTCCTCTTCCTTCTGGCCGGGCCGGCTTGCCTCCCTCTCAGACCTCATGCTCCATGGCAAGCTCGGATCCGGCCAGGAAACCCTCCCTGGAGGCTCGCTGCGTGGCCGGGCCGCCCTGGCTTGCTTTCCTCCGCGGAGGATCGCAAAGCCGGACCAGGGAGGCGGCCCAGGGTGCGGGGAGGACAGCAGGAGGCGAGAAGGGGAGAGGGAGATCGATGGCCAGACAGAGGAGTTGGACAGAGGGAGGGAAGAGAGATAGGAGAGAACGGGAGACGCAGAGAAAGAGAAGGAGCGCGCAAACACAAATGGGAACTAAATGAACCGAACGCCGAGGGCTGGAAGTCTAAATCTTCACCCAAAGACAGCCCGAATCTGATGCCGAGCGGTTTCGTTTTCTGAGGTTCGGATGTGAGGAAGACTACATCGGTCGCGTCCGAGGATCAGTAAACCCGTTATTGTCTTTGGGACGAGGAGATTAAATCGGTGTGAGTGTCCAGTGTTTCCCGGGTTGTAGTCTGACAGGCTCTCACTGAATTACACCGCTTTCCCCACACCCCGGCGGGCTCCCCGCCGGCCTTTGAAAACACAAATCAAGATAAAATACACCACGAGTCAAACAGTGGCCAACACTGCTTCAGATTCAACATCTGATCAACTCTGGCTACTTTTTTGACATTCGCATTCTGACTCTGAAGTGCATTAGCTATTCCCGACCTGGGAAGAGAAGTTGATATGTATATATATATATCTTACTATATATATAGCATATATATATATATATGTTACCCCAAGCAGGATCGCAGTATGTTCTGCGTTTCTATAGGCACCCTAGACGTTTTGCCGAAATGCTCTCTTTCTAGATAAACTTTTAAACTGAGACTTTTCATTTAATTTGGAGATGAAGGCATTTCGTTTTGATGGGACACTTTTTATTTCACTGGGAAATTTTTTGACCGCTAAGAAAAAAGAACAAAAATAATTTCTCCAAATTTCCACTTTATCAAAAACACTTTGGAATCCTGCCAGTGAAGCATCTAGACACTTTTCTTACATAGCTAGCTAGATCTTTTATGGACCAACCAGGAAGGCACAACGATACTCTTTAATTTTTTTTAAAAAATGGATGCTTTATTGCTGGTCCACAATAGGCCTTTTTTAAAAATTGCTTCTTGTGGACAGTCAGAATGATTGTGATCTAGGAAGAAATCTCAGAAAGGTATTTTTTTAAATGTGTTGTTTGCCATCCTGCTCTCGCTATTTGTAGTTTATGCAACTCAGTCCATCCCAGTTGGGACCCCTGCTTGTGTATTTGGTTTCTGATGTACTCTCCAGAGCACTCAGTACAATGCCATGCGCTTTAGTAGACCCTCAATCGATACCATTGATGGGATGATATTTTTGAAGCAGCAGAGGGACTTTACATAGCTCTCGAAGGCTCTCTTCGAGGTCACAGAGCAACACGATGAGCCAGCCTTTGAAATCTAACCAAACGAAGATCTGCAAATGGCAGGCTAAACACCAATTCTATAATTGGGAACGATTATTCCCGTTGCCAGGCCAGATGATAGCAGAACTGTCACCTTTCACGTGGTGGAAAGAAAAGTTCCATCTTTTAGTTTGGCTCCACCTGCAATCCTTGCGCTTGAAGTTGCAGAGCTCGCTGTAGTATGGACCCCCAGGACCAAGCACTTGGTTTGAACCTCCCTTTAACTCATGAAACTTTTTTTCTTCGAGGATTTCTTGCTCAATGAACTGTCATAAGTAAGTTGTAGAATCCTAAGAACAGTAGCATTATTAAAGGTCGCCAACTAATGAGAGAACAACGTTCCTCATACAGTTTGCCTGGAAAAAATGATTTCTGTATTCTCACAAAGAATGCTTGGGGGAAAAGAGGAGCCGATGTTCAGAAATAAAAATTGGATGTTTCCTTCTTTAAAGGGAGATCTGACAACTGAATTTGGGCTATGCACTCTACTCATTTCACCACACGGGCTCAGTGGAAAGAGCCCGGGCTTGGGAGTCAGAGGTCATGGGTTCGAATCCTGGCTCTACCACCTGTCAGCTGTGTGACTGTGGGCAAGTCACTTAACTTCTCTGTGCCTCAGTTCCCTCATCTGTAAATGGGGATTAACTGTGAGCCTCACGTGGGACAACCTGATTACCTGTATCTACCCCAGTGCTTAGAACAGGGCTCGGCACATAGTAAGTGCTTAACAAATACCAACATTATAAACTCATCTACACATAATAATAACACCAGGAGGTCTGAGCTCCCCAAAGTCACCCCTCCCCTTTCTCTCCCCCCATCTCCCTTCTCAACCCTCTCCTCTACTTTACCATCCTTCCCAGTAGTATCTTCAGTGGCGATCTCCTCCCTCCTCACAAGTGCCACCCCCTCCACCTGTGCTTCGGACCCCATTCCCGCTCATCGCCCTTTCCCTTCTCCCTTCCTTAACTTCCATCTTTAACCACGCACTCTCCAACGGCTTCTTCCCCTCTGCCTTCAAACATGCCCATGTCTCGCCCATCCTAAAAAAGCCCTCTCTTGACCCCACTGCCCCTTCCAGTAATTGCCTTATCTCCCTCCTACCCTTCCTTTCCAAACTCCTAGAACAAGCCATCTACACTCGCTGCCTTGAATTCCTCAACACCAGCTCTCTCCTGGACCCCCTCCAATCTGGTTTCCATCTGCTCCACTCCACCAAAACTGCCCTCTTAGAGGTCACCAATGACTTCCTTCTTGCCAAATCCAATGGCTCCTACTCTATCCTCATCCTCCTCGACCTCTCAGGTGCCTTTGACGCTGTCGACCACCCCCTTCTCCTCAACAAATTATCCAACCTTGGCTTCATGGACTCTGTCCTCTCTGGTTCTCCTCTTATCTCTCTGTTCATTCATTCTCAGTCTCCTTTGCAGGCTCCTCCTCCCCCTCCCATCCCCTAACTGTAGGGATTCCTCAAGGGTCAGCTCTTGGTCCCCTTCTGTTCTCCATTTATAATCACTCCCTTGGTGAACTCATTCACTCCCACGGCTTCAATTATCATCTCTGTGCAGATGACACCCAAATCTACATCTCCTCCTCTGTTCTCTCTCCTTCCCTCCAGGCTCGTATCACCTCCTGCCTTCAGGACATCTCCACCTGCATGTTCAACCGCCACCTAAAACTCAACATGTCCAAGACTGAGCTCCTTATCTTCCCTCCCAAACCCTGCCCTCTCCCTGACTTTTCCATCACTGTGGATGGCACTACCATCCTTCCCGTCTCACAAGCCTGCAACCTTGGTATCAGTCTTGACTCTGCTCTTTCATTCACTCCCCACATCCAATCTGTCACCAAAACCTGCCGGTCTCACCTTCACAACGTCACCAAGATCCGCCTTTTCCTCTCCATCCAAACTGCTACCTTCCTGGTAAAATCTCTCATAATATCCCAACTGGATTATTGCATCAGCCTCCTCTCTGATCTCCCATCCTCCTGTCTCTCCCTGCTTCAGTCTATACTGCACTCTGCTGCCTGGATTATCTTTGTTCAGAAATGCTCTGGGCATGTCACTCCCCTCCTCAAAAACCTCCAGTGGTTGCCTATTAACCTTCGCATGAAGCAAAAACTCCTTACTATTGGCTTCAAAGTTCTCTATCACCTTGCTCCCTCCTACCTCACCTCCCTTCTCTCCTTCTACAGCCCACTCCATACACTCCGCTCCTCTGCCTCTAACCTCCTCACTGTGCCCTCCAGGAAATTACAGTCCAGAGGGGGAGATGAGCATGAAAATAAATGATGGATATATACATACATGTTGTGGGGCTGAAGTTGGAGTGAATATCAAGTGCTTAAAGGGTACAGATCCAAGAGTGAAAGTGAGGCAGAAGAAAGAGGGAGTAGGCTTAATGAGAGCTTAATCGGGGAAAGACCTCTCGGAGGAGATGTGACTTTAATAAGGCTTTGAAGATGGGGAGAATGGTGGTCTATCAGATATGAAGTGGGAAGGAGTTCCAGGCCAAAGGGAGGATGTGGGAAAAGGGTCAGTGGCAAGATAGATGAGATGGAGGTATAGTGAGAAGGCTGGTACTGGAGGAGAGAAGAGTGCAGGTTGAGTGGTAGTATGATATCAGTGAAGTAAGATAGGAGGGGGCTAGCTGATTGTTTTAAAGCCAATGGTAAAAAGTTTCTGTTTGATGTGGAGGTGGATGGGCAACCATTGGAGGTTTTTGAGGGGTGAGGAGATATGAACTGAACTTTTTTTAGAAAAATGATCTGGGCAGCAGAGTGAAGTAAGGACTGGAGTAGGGAGAGACCGGAGGCAGGGAGTTCGGCAAGGAGGTTGATGCAGAAGTGAAGATGGGATACGATCAGCGCTTGCATCAGCATAGCAGCAGTTTGAATTCATTCATACATTTATTCATTCAATCATATTTATTGAGCACTTACTGTGTGCAGAGCACTGTACTAAGCACTTGGAAAGTACAATTTGGCAACAAATTGAGAGAATCCCTGCCCAACAATGGGCTCACAGTCTAGGAGAGGAGAGACAGACATCAAAACAAGTAAATAGGCATCAATAGAATCAATATGAAATCAATATGAATTAATAGAATTGTAGATATATACACATCATTAATAAAATGAATAGAATAATAAATATGTACATATACACCCAGTGCTGTGGGGCGGAGAGGGGGTAAAGCAGAGGGAGGGAGTCTGGGCAATGGAAAGAGGAGGAGGAACAGAGGAAAAGGGGGGCTCAGTCTGGGAAGGCCTCATGGAATAGGTGAACTTTCAGTAGGGCTTTGAATGGGGGGAAGTGTGCTAGATGGCAGATGTGAAGAAGGAAGGCATTCCAGGCCAGAAGTAGGATGTTGGCCAGGGGTCGACGGGGGGACAGGCGAGAATGAGGCACAGTGAGGAGGTTAGCAGCAGAGAAGCGGGGATTGTGGATTGGGCTGTAGACAGAGAGAAGGGAGGTGAGATAGGAGGGGGCAAGGTGATGGAGAGCTTTGAAGCCAATAGTGAGGAGTTTTTGCTTGATACGAAGGTTGATAGGCAACCACTGGAGATTTTTAAGAGGAGCAGAGTTGAGGCTGTGAATTTGTGAGTTAAGAGAAGACAGGACGGGCCTTAAGAGTAAATGGGACAGGACAATTTTGAAAATCAGAGGGTGTTTGTTGAGAGATTGGAGGTTTCTGTGGGGAAACAGGGTAGTCTTGCTGGGGAGAGAAGGCAGCTGAAGAAGTTGTGGCCAGATAGAGGAATTTTAGAGTTGGTGAGGGTAATAATGATTGTACAGTGACTAAAGATGATGAGATTGAAGTTGGTGAGTGGATGAGGTGGGGTGGAGCGGGAGGTCAGTGGAGTTGAGGAGTGAGAGGAAGCGGGCAGAGTAAGGGTTGCCAGGAACATCTACATGAATATTGAAATCCCCAAGGAGAAAGATAAGCAGTGTGAGCAAGGGATCAAAAATGGTTCAGAAAGTTGCAGAGAGGGGCTGTTTGTGGCTAGATCACCATGCCTAGAAACTCAAGTAGGTGGTAGAGGTAGATGATATGAGCTTCAAGGGAAGGGAAAGAGGGATGGGGGAGATGGGATGGTATGAAAGTAATACTGGGGAGCAAGAAGGAAGCCAACTCCTTCCCTTTTCCCAGTGATCCTTGGGAAATAGGAGAAGATGAGGGCCCCTCTGGAGAGAGTGTCAGAGGAGACAGTGTCATCTGGGGAGAGCCAGGTTTCAGTGATGGTGAGGAGGAGAATCTGTATACATTTCCCCCCTCGCTTTCCCCCACTCCCCTCCCCAACCACACACACACATTCTTCCTGAAAGTCAGGGTGAAGCATGTTTGGTCTGTTTCTGTAATGCAGCTTCCTTTGGGAAAGGTAGATAGGGAGGAAATCCAGGGCACTGGGCAGGGCGTGTTTGTGGATTTCTTGGCCTACCATCACAAATCTATGATACTCAAAGTTCAGAAGATTGCCTTTGCCTTTGCCTTTTGGGGAAATAAATGTATTCTTCACAAGAGGTCCTGGGTTTAGCCTTGTTAACTGGGGCTGGAAAGGTCACTTGGGACAAGTCACAGGCTGAGCAGTTGCCTCCAGGACCTCCTGTACTGTTGGACACGGGGCACCCTGCTAACCCCTGAAGGACAGCTGTGGGCAATACTCAGTCCATCACCCATGCGTGTAGTTTCTTCCTCCACAACATTTCCAGAAACTTCCCCTTTCTCTCCATCCAAACTGCCACCATGCTGCTACAGGCACAGAGAAGCAGCATGGCCTAGAGGAAAGACCACGGGCCTGGGAGCCAGAGGACTTGGATTCTAATCCTAGCACCGCCACTTGTCTGCTGTGTGACTTTGGACAAATCACTTAACTTCTCTGTGCCTCAATTTTCTCATCTGTTAAATGGGGATTCAATACCACTAAGTCCACTTAGACTGCGAGCCCCAAGTGGGACAGGAACTGTGTCTGGCCTGATTACTTGTCTCTACCCTAGCATTTAGTGCAGTGATTGGTGCATAGTAAGTACTTATCAAATCCTATTATTATCAGGTACATGTTGTATTTCAGTTTGACTACTCTTTTAGCCTCCACACTTAGCGACCCTGCCTCCTTTCTTTCCCCGTCCAGTCCATTCTTCACTCTACTGCCTTGATCATATTTCTAAGTTTCATTCTGAACACTTTTTATAGTATTTGTTAAACATTTACTATGTGCCAGACTGTTCTAAGCACTGGTAGATGCAAGGTAATCAGATTAGCAGCATGGCTCAGTGGAAAGAGCCCGGGCTTGGGAGTCAGAGGTCATGGTTTCGAATCCCGGCTCTGCCACTTGTCAGCTGTGTGACTGTGGGAAAGTCACTTCACTTCTCTGGGCCTCAGTTCCCTCATCTGTAAAATGAGGATGAAGATTGTGAGCCTCACGTGGGACAACCTGATTACCCTGTATCTCCCCCAGCGCTTAGAACAGTGTTCTGCACATAGTAAGCGCTTAACAAATGCCAACATTATTATTATTACATGGGGCTCACAGTTGAAATCCCCATTTTACAGATGAGGTAACTGAGGCTCAGAAAAGTTAAGTGACTATTACCAAGTTCACACAGCAAGCAAGTGGCAGAGTTTGGATTAGAACCCAGGTCCTTCTACCTCTTAGGCTTGGGCTTCTCACTTTTCTTGTGGTTGCCCATTCCTCTCCATATCAAACAGAAATTACAGACCATTGGCTTTAAAGTTCTCTCCTTACTCACCCACTTTCTTCTCCCACTACATCCCAGCTTGCCGGCTTCGTTCCTCCTAAACCAACCTAAATTAATTTCTCATCTCCACACCCTTCAAATCCCCAACTTTCACTTCAGAACTTTCACACCCCTTAAGGATTTATGAACTCACAACCTCCACCATAATACTTAAGTGTATATCATTATGCTCTATTACTTCCTCCTAGCTGTAATTTATTTTTGTGTCTATCTCTCCCACTGGGTTGTCAGCTACTAAATGGCAGGGATCATATATACTAATTCTACTCTACTCTTCAAAGTGCTTAATACAGAGCTCTGCTGCTCAAGAAATAATTATTGGTTGACTAATTGACTGACTGATGGGAAGCTATTCTATCTCCTCCATGGGTGAGGAAACCCACTCTGCTGGCAGTGGCAGTGAGCCACCCTCATCTAGTATGTCAAACCTTATTTTCAAGGCAGGTGCAGACAGTTTCACCATAAAATGAGAAGCAGCGTGGCCTGGTGGAAAGAGTATGGACTTGGCAGTCAGAGGACGTGGGTTCTAATCCTGCCTCTGACGATTGCTTGCTGTCTGACTTTGGGGTAGTCACTTAACTTCTCTGTGCCTCAGTTCTCCAGTTCTCCCTCCTATTTAGACTGTGAGCCCCATGTGGGAGGGGGACTGTGTCCAACCAAATTAACTAATTACCTTGTATCTAGCCCAGTGCTTAGTACAGTGTTTGACACAAGGTAAGAGCTTAATTAATACCACTATTTGAAAATCCCCAAACCAAAAAAAAAGTGAGTGTTTTGTTTTTTAAGAACCTTGTGCTAAGGGAAACTTGTACTGCAGTATCCATCAAGGCAATGATGATGACTGGGTTGTTGAAATGGCTCAAAGATGTCACCATGACTGACATACTTCAAACAGATTGCTCTATTTTTCCTACATCCACCACTAGTAGAATGGTATACGCCCTTGCCACTCATTTCTACTTTACTATGTTGGGTGTTACAATGCTGCAATAATTGATCAATCATATTTATTGAGCAGTTACTGTGTGCAGAACATTGTACTAAGCGCTTGCAATATTACAAAGAAACACAGAGTTCTGAACTGCCCAATACAGTGAAGCAGAGGATCAGAAGTGTACTCTTGCCTAGCGTGGTGTACAATCTTTTTTTCTTCTTATGCTACATACCCTCTGCTATTTACCTAATCATAACAAACCCTGGTGTGAGGAAGACATTTCCTCATTCTTTTTTTCTTTTTATGGTATTTGTTAAGTGTTTACTACGTGCCAGACACTGTACTAGGCACTGGAATAGATTCAAGCTAATCAGGTCGAACACAGTCTACATCCACATGGGGCTTGCAGTCTTAATCTCCATTTTACAGATGAGGTAACCGAGGTACAGAGGAGTGAAGTGATTTGCCCAAGGTTACACAGCAGACAAGTGACAGAGTTGGGACTAGAACCCAGGTCTTCTGACTCCCAGACCTGTGCTCTTTCCACATGGTGCTTCTCTTTGGTCAAGTTCTATCCAAATCATCTAATCAGTCAATCATATTTTTTGAGCATTTACTGTGTGCAGATCACTGTACTAAGCACTTAGGAGAGTATAATACAACAGAATTAGCACATGCGTTCCCTGACCATAATGAGCTTACAAGATTTTAAGTCCAGTGAGTATAAAGTGAGGTGAGAAGTGGGGAGTTCCTCTGGGCTGGGCTAGGGGTCTGAGAATAGAGAAAATAGTACCAGAGATCAAAGCATAGAGATCTATGGGGGCGGGGGCAGAAGAGAAAGAGGCAGCATGGCGTAGTGGATAGAGCATGGGCCTGGGGGTCAGAAGGTCATGAGTTCTAATCCTGCTCTGCCACTTGTCTGCTATGTGTCCTTGAGCAACTCACTTCAATTCTCTGGACCTCAGTTCTCTCATCTGTCAAATGGGAATTGAAACTGTGGGCCCCGCATGGGACAGAAACTGTGTCCAACCTGATTTACTTATATCCACTCAAGTGCTTAGTAAAGTGCCTGACACTTAATAAACTCTTAACAAATACCACGATAATTATTATTATAGATAGAGTGCAATAGAACTATTCAGGAGAAAGAGCAAAATCATTTCCATTAGATCATACACTCCTTGAGGGGAGGGATTGTGTCCGCCAATTGGATTGTTCTCTCCCAAATGCTGAGTACAGTGCTCTGAATGCAGAAAGTGTTCAATAAATACCAGTGATTGAGTGGGAGACAGAGACACAGAGGCACAGAGCTAGGGAGAGAGATATAGAGAGTGAGAGGCAACAGACATACCCTCCTTTCCACCCCACAACCCAGGCAGAAAATCCATGCCCACCTCTGGTAAATCAATCAATCAATCAATCAATCAATGGTATTTATTGAACTCTTACTATGGAAGAGCATTGTATTAAGTACTTGGAAGAGTATAATAGAGTTGACAGGCATGATCCCTTCCTTTTAGCAGCTTACCATCTAGTGCGGGGAAGACAGTAAAATAGATGACAGAAAGGGGAAGCCACAGGGTATAAGGACATACTGTCCAGGTCAGCCAAGTTTCATTCATTCATTCATTCATTCATTCATTCATTCATTCATTCATATTTATTGAGCACTTATTGTGCGCAAAGCACTGTACTAAGCACTTGGGAGAGTACAATATAACATCAGACAGATTCCTTGCCCACAACAAGCTCCACAGTCTAGAGGGCTGTTTCCCAGTGTAGGCAGGCAGCCCATCTCTCCCCTGCTCCTGTGTCTCCACCTCAATTCCTAGCCCTTCCTTCTTCCCTGTTCCTGCTCAGGGAAGGGCTGCCACCCCCACAGCCATCGACAAAAGGGCTTGGAAGGGCCGCTCTGGATAGAACACCTCCCTCCTCATTCTGTGGGGGAGAAGACCCTGGTGGTAACAGCAACAGCAGAAACAGCAGCAACACGTCTGGCATTTGAGTTGCAATGGGGAAAGGAGGGTGGTGTCCTATTCTCTCTCATTTCCTGCTCCTGAATCTTCAAGGGCTGGAGCCCCATCCACAAAACCTTCTGCCCCTCTGTCCCCAACCCCTACTGCCCCCAGGCCGCTTCCAAGGTGGGAGGTCCTGGGAGCAATTTCCTCAGTCGGCCAGGTTAGAAATGGGAGCAGGGAGGTGGCAGTGGACAGGCCTCACAGCCGGTGATGGCTTCTCCTGACCACACCTTAGCCTGGCTGTAGCTCTCATGGCTCTGGACATCTGGCGGCAGCAGGAACGTGTTTCCCTGACCCAGTCACGACCACTGCTCTCACCCTGGCCAAATGCGCCACATTGGTGGACCTGCTGGCTAGAGTCCAGGTGGCAAGTTGGGGGGCAGGATTTTGTGACCATCCTTCAGGGGTGGGGACAAAGTTCCAGTCTGCCAGCCTGGGCTACTCATGCAGAAAGAGCACTGATTGGCTAGTGCAGCGTGGCTCAATCAGAGGTCATCGGTTCAAATCCCGGCTCAGCCGCTTGTCAGCCGTGTGACTTTGGGCAAATTCCTCAATTACTTCACTTTTCTGTGCCTCAGTTCCCTCATCTGTAAAATGGGGATTAAGACCGTGAGCCTCACGTGGGACAACCTGATCACCTTGTATCCTTCCCAGAGCTTAGAACAGTGCTTTGCTCATAATAAGTGCTTAACAATTGCCATCATGTTTATTATTATTATTATCAGTGGCCCCTCCGGCTTAGACCAAGGGCTTTTCCCCAGACATCACTAAGAGGGAGAAAAACAGACAGGGAGAGTTGCAGGAAGGAGGTTGTTAAAGGGTAATCCTGGCCTTTGGGTCCTCTCAGCCAGGTCTCCCCTGGCCTCCCCTCTCCTCTCCCAAGTTTTCCTGCACAATCCTCCTCCAGCCATCGGGGTGGACACTATCACCACCACTGCCCTAACCCTCTCTCTCCCTTTCACAACTTTCCCTACAACCAATCCCATTACCCCTGCCTTCTGATACTTGATTAGGGAGGCAGAATGACCTCAAGGAAAGAATATGGCACAGGAAGTTGGGACTTCAGCTCTGCTACAACTCCACTGAGTGACCTTGAGCAAGTCACTTAAACCTCTTGGGGCCACATTTTCTTCACCTGAACAACAGGGAGAAAATACCCATTCCTGTGTTGGGCACATACTGTGTCTGAGCAAATTATCTAGTATTGACCATAGTGCTTGGCAATATTCATTCATTCATTCATTCATTCAATAGTAATAGTAATAATAATAATAATAATACTGGTATTTGTTAAGCGCTTACTGTGTGCCAGGAATTGTATTTATTGAGCACTTACTCTGTGCAGAGCATGGTACTAAGTGCTTAGGAGAGTATAATATAAAAATAAAAGGGACATTCCCTGCCTAGAAGGAGAGCACTAGTAATTGCTTAATTACTATAAGAGAAGCAGAGTGGAAAGAGGACAGGCCTAGGAGTCAGGAGCCTAAATTCTCATCCCAGGGTCTGTCATTTGCCTTCTGTGTGACCTTGGGCAAGTCACTTAACTTTTCTGTGCCTCAGTTCCTTCCCTATAAAATGAGGATTAAATACCTGCTCTCCTCCTACTTAGACTGTGAGGGACAAGGCTGGTGTCTGACCTGATTATCCTGTATCTACCCCAGTGCATAATACAATGCTTATAACATAGGAAGAGATGAACAAAAAGCACAATCATTAATAATTATTTGACAGGGTTCTCAGTCTGGCAAACATCTGAATCAGAGATTTTTCTCAAAATCCAAAGCCTGCTTCTGTGCTGAGCAAAACTTGCTTGAGCCCAGGTGCAAGAGGGTCATAAGTGAATGATGTTCACTCATACTAACTGCACAGAGTTCACTCAGGTCACAGTCTGGCCCCCGGCCTTATGACCACTAGAAAATGGACCGGAGTCATCATCTCCTTTCATGGTGATCACTTAGCAGCCATCAAAGGGAAATGACTCTTGGCTCTTACTGACTGTGGCTCCTGACACGAAACAAAGCGAAACAATGACAGACCCAAGAGCAACGATGCTGAACCCTTCCCCTGCATCTTCCCTGGTCAGCACACCTGGGCCAGACTTTTAAATGGATGAGACCCCATCCTCGGATGTTCCGAGGTAGTGACCCACAGATAGTGACCCACAGACTGCAATTGCCCCGGGCAGGGAACAATGACTCTTGGTCCTTTTGGCCCTGGTCGTCCCCTAGCCAGTGAATGTTAAATGATGATCACGTTCCTAGGAGGGAGGCATACATTCATTGCACAGCCAGAGACATAAGCATCGTTCTTCCTTCAACAGACCAGTTTAGAGAGTAAGCTCCTGGTAGATGGAGAACAAGTCTCATGCTTCTGTTGTATGTGCCCAAGAGCTTAATATAGTGCATGGCACCAGTGGCACACAATAAATGTCATCACTTCTCCCTCTCCTCTTCCTCCTCCTCCTTCCACTACTAGATCAAAGGTCTGTCCAATCAATCAACCAGTTGTATTTCTTGAGTGCTTACTGTGTTCAGAGCTCTGTACTAAGTGCTTGAGAGAGTTCATTATAACAGTTGCTTGGCAAGTTCCCTACCCATAAGAAGTGTACAGTCCAGTTGGTATTGCACCTCCAACGATATTAAGATATTGGCAGAACATCTTAATGGGTAAGGATGTGCCTTCTAAGCAACTCCAAATTTTCCTCATGTAAGCCATTACAGGAAGATGGAGGAGCAGTGTGGTCAAGTGGAAAGAGCACGGGCCTGGGAGTCAGAGGGAGTCAGTTCTAATCCCGGCTCAACCATGTCTACTCTGTGACTTAGACAAGCCATTTAACCTCTCTGTGCCTCAGTTTCCTCATCTTTAAAATGGGGATTTTGACTGTGAGCTCAATGTGTGAAGTGGACTGTGTGTGACCTAATTAGCTAGGATCTACACCAGCGCTAAGGACAGTGTCTGGCACATAGTCAACACTTAACAAGTACCATTTTAAAAAGGAAGATATACAAACCCTTCTTGTACCTACTGATATCATGACCTGCCCAACTTCCTGTAGTAACGAATTCAATAGGTTCACCCCTGGATGCGTGAAGAAGGGTTTATATTAGTTTGTTTGAAACCTGCCATCTTCAACCTTCCCTGGAACCCTCTTACTCTATATCCTTCACCATTCTAAAGACTTCAGTGCTGTCCCCTCTCTCCCTCCATAATTCCAAACTGAAGAATCCATTTTTTTTGGATTATGCTCAAACAGAAGCTCCTCCAACCCCTGATTATCTCAGATACCTCAGATACCTCTGCACTTCCTCCAGCTCTCTTACGTCTTGAAGATGCGGTGACCAGAACTGCACACCATATTTCAGGAAGGATCAGGGATTTATATAATGACAAAGCTGGAGGTTCTCCTTTGATCTTTATCCATCACCTGATGATGCCCAAAATTTAGATGGTCTTTCTGGGCTGCATTAAGATGATGATTTAGAGCAGCATGGACTAATGAAAAGAGCAAGGGGCTGGAAATCAGTAGGGTTCTAATCCCAACTCTGCCAATGACCTGCTGCATGGCCTTAGGCCAGTCACTTAACCTCTCTGGGCCTCAAAGGGTTAGGTATCTGTTCTCCCTCTTAAACTGTGGGCCCAGCGTGGGACAGGGACTATGCCCTATATGATTATCTGTGGCCCAGTGGATAGAGCACGGGCCTGGGAGTCAGAGGACCTGGATTCTAATCCTGGCTCTGCCACTCGTCTGCTCTGTGACCCTCGGCAAGTCGATAAACTTCTCTGTGTCTCAGTTAATTCATCGGTAAAATGGGGATTAAGACTGTGAGCCTCATGTGGGCCAGGGACTCTCTCCAATTCGATCTGCTTGTAGCCATCTCAGCACTTAGTACAGTGCCTGGCACATAGTAAGAACTTAACCAATACCATTGTTATTATTATTCTATCTACCCCATTGGTTAACACTGAGCTTGGCACTGAGAAGGTCCTTAATTAAATGCCTAATGATATATTATTATGATTTAAAGGAATGTTTCTAAGAGGCCTAGGTCATGAAATCTGCCTGGGTTGTTCATTTTTCCTAGTTCTGCTAAATTTTTGTAAATTGCCCTGAGGAAAAAAAGATACAGATGTTCCAGAACTGGTTCTCCCCTGGCCAAAGTGGTGAGCCCTTCAGGCCTTGATCCTCAATGGTTTTTGTTTCCTGTTCATGGTCCTACTCTATTGACAGGGTCAGCAGGGTAGCAGGGTCAGTTGACCAGGGAGCCTCAGAGACAACAGTTCCACACTCTCGGTTCCCTCATCCCTGGCTTTTACAGTCCCTCAGAGGAAGGAATGGGGCTGTGGAAATGATAATATTAATTATTATTATTATTGTGGTACTTATTAAACATTTACTATGTGCCAAGTACTGTTCTAAGTGCTGGATAAATAAAGTTAATCAGGTTGGACACAGTCCTTGTCCCACTGAGGCTCTCAGTCTAAGTAGGAAGGAAGAGTATTTAATCCCCATTTTATAGTTAAGGTAACTGAGGCACAGAGGAGTGAAAGTGATTTGCCCAAGGTCACACAGCAGACACGTGGAAGAACTGGGATTAGAACCCAAATCTTCTGGTTCCCAGGCCTATGCTTTTTCCACTAGGTCAAGGACTCCCAATGACATCCACAAGAATTACCATGGTCAATCAATCAATCGATCGTATTTATTGAGCACTTACTGTGTGTGGCGCATTGTACAAAGTGATTGGAAGGGTACAATCTAACAGAGTTGGTAGACACGTTTCCCTCCCACCATGAGTTTACATGGGTAAGGAATACTCATTCACTGGACCACATCCTCATCTTCCTAGCCACCGATCAGAGGGCTGCTGGCAAAAATCCAGATATCAGGACAACCTCATCCACTTCAACTTCATCCTTGCCTGCTTTAACTCTCCCCTCTCCTCTACAGAAGCAGCTTGGCTTAGTGGAAAGAGCACGGGCTTGGGAGGCAGAGGTCATGGGTTCTAATCCCAGCTCCGCTGCTTGTCAGCTGTGTGACCCTGGGCAAGTCACTTAACTTCTTTTTGCCTCAGTTACCTCATCTGTAAAATGGGGATGAAGACTGTGAGCCCTATGTGGGACAACCTGATTACCTTGTATCTACCCCAGCACTTAGAACAGTGCTTGGCACATAGTAAGCGCTTAACAAACACCAGCATTATTATTACTATTACATGACAATATTTTTTCTCCATCCTTACTGACTCCCATGCTCATTGCCCTCACCCGTTGTTTCAGATGTTTAACTCTCTCCTCAAAACCCTGTCGCTGCCCTCCCCCCTTTCTTATCCCTAATGATATGGCCACATACTTTACTGAGAAAATTAAAACCATCAGGTGTGATATGGGAAGAAGCTTGGCTTAATGGACAGAGCACGACGGGCCTGGGAGTCACAGGTTGTGGGTTCTAATCCTGACTCCACCACTTGTCTGCTGTGTGACCTTGGGCAAGTCACTTTACTTCCCTGTGCCTCAGTTTCCTCATCTGTAAAATGGGAATTGAGACTGTGAATACAGTGCCCTGGCACACAGTAAGCACTTAACAAATACCTGAATTATTATTATTATTATTTCCCTAAAATCTCTCCTGCTGCTGTCCAATCCCTCCCTCCTGCCCCTTCTTCAACTCTCCCATTTTTTCCAGCAGTATCTCAAGAGGATACCTCCTGCCTCCTCTCAAAATCCACCCCTCCACCTGTGCCCCCACTTCATCCCTTTGTACCTTATGCCAAAGCTCTTGCCCCCTCCCTTCCATCTTCAACTCCTCACTGTCCAATAGCATTTTCCATTCTGCTTTCAAACGTGCTTGTGTCTTCCCTAACCTAAAAAAAACCTCCTTCCTTGGCCACATGGCTCCCTCCCATTTATCACTATATTTATCATTTACCCCTCCTTCCATTCCTCTCCAAATTTCTTGAGTGAGTTGTCTACACCTGCTGTCTCCAGTACCTTTCCTCCCACTCTCTTTTTGACCCCCTCCAATCTGGCTTCTGCCCCCTTCATTCCACAGAAACCGGTCTCTCAGAGGTCACCAATGATCTCCGTTTTGCCAAATCCAAAGATCTCTACTCCATCTTAATCTTCCTCGACCACTCAGTCACCTTCAACATAGTTGATCACCCTTTTCTCCTGGAAACATTATCCGCTTCTTTCCTGGTTCTTCTATTTCTCTGGCCTCTCATTCTTGGTCTCTTTAGCAGTCTCCTCCTCTGTCTCCCACCCCCTAATTGTGGGAGTCCCTCAAGACTTAGTTCTGGATCTCCTTCTATTTTCCATCTTCACCCACTCCCTCTAGACTGTAAGCTCACTATGGGGAGGGATGGAAGCACCACCATCCCTCCTGTCTCGTAGGCCCAAAGCCTTGGCATCATCCTTGATTGATCTCTCTTGTTCAGCCCAAATGTTCAAACTGCCACCAAACACTGTAGATTCAACTTTCACAACATTGCTAAATTCTGCCCTTTCTTCTCCAACTGAGCTGCTACCTCCTTAATCCAAGCACTCATCCTTATCTGCCTTTATTACCACATCAATCTTCTTGCTGACCTCCCTGCCTCCTGTCTCTCCCATCCCAGTCCTCACTTCATTCTGCTGCGCAGATCATTTTTCTACAAAACTCTTCAATCCGGGTCTCCCCACTCCTCAAGAACCCCCTCCCAGCTTACCTCCCTGATTTCCTACTACAAACTAGCCACACACTTCATTCCTCTATTGCCAACCTACTCACTATTCCTCCCTATTGTTTATCTTGTTGTTGACCTCTCACCCACATTCTGCCTCTGCCTTGGAGCACTCTCCCTCTTCATATCTGACAGATTATCATGTTCCCCACCTTCAAAGCCTTATAAATTACATCTCCTATAAGAGGCCTTCCCTGACTAAGCCTTCATTTCCTCTTCTCCCATTCCCTTCCATGTCACTCTTCCCAACATTCTAGGTTGTTCTAGGCATCATCACTGAGGCAGGGGGAAGAAGGGAGATAAGTCACTGACTCCTTACCTCATGGCAGTGAGGAGACTGCTGGACTGTGGATTGTAAATTCCTTGAGGGCAGGGATTGCCCCTTTCATTTTGATTATGTGTTCGCCATATATCCCAGCTGTGGGTCCAGTGGCAGGAGCATAACTTTGGGAGTCCAGAAACCTGGGTTTTAGTCCCAGTTCACCCTGTAGGGGATTGTCTCCTGGACCTATGGCAGCAGTACTAACGATTCTGTCCAAAGAACCACCCAGAGTGTTCTGTAAAGTGAGCTGAACCTGGAGGAATCCTGAGAAACAGCTAGTTAACGAGTTCAGTACTGGCTCTAACCTGTGGTCCCTTGGGCTTTCAATGGTTCTAACATAAAATACCCGGGAATGTACTTCTCACTGGGCTACATCCCTGCCCACCTACATGCCCACTGCACTCTGTTCCTGGCAGGAACACGCTGGGTAGGGAAGAGAGTGTGTGAGTTGTGCTGTGCAAGCTACTATCACTATAACCAATTCCTTGGCCCAGTTTCTAGTTGTGAGCACTGAAGCTCGTCCATTTTTTTTCACGGGAGATACTATCATCATGTTCCCCATGTACCTAGTACAGTGCTTTGCATACAGCAACTGTTTAAATGCTGCGGACGTGGGCTTGCTCGATGGACAAGGAGAATCCCTGTCAAGAAGACAGGCCAGTGAGTGACCAGGTCTTTCCAACACAGACCTCTCTTCTTTCCTCCAGGCTTACCCTCCCCAAAGCTCCAGAAGAGCCCTCTCTCTCCTAGAAGCTGAGCCTTGGGGATTGGACATGTGAGAAAGTGGTCCTACACCCTGGGAGAAGAGGGGCTGCCTTTTGCTATTGCCCCCAGGAGCTGTCTTGGGGGAACTAACCAGAAAGTCCTTGCACTGGGCTAGGGAATTCAATGGCATGGATACCTGGCAAGGTGTTAGCTTTCACCCTCCTGAGGGGTAGCACTGGGGTCCCTAGAGGCAGGCTACCCCACCTACACTGGGATACAAGGTTCCCCACCTGGCCTCTTTACTCCTGATCCTGGAGTGAAAATTGGGCTAACTCATTTGCACTAACAGGACTTTTGCTATTATTTCCAGAATATTTCTGTGCTGCATGACATGGGTAAGTCACTTAGCATCTCTGATCTTCAATTTCCTCATCTGCCAACCCTCCTTCCGTCCCTCTGCCCCTCTATCCCTTCCTGCCTCCTACCCTACTTGTCAACCTCACTTCCTCCCTCTACCTCCTCCTTAGAAGCAGCATGGCATAGTGGATAGAGCACAGGTCTGGGAGTCAGAAGGTTGTGGGTTCTAATCCCGGCTTCACCACCTGTCTGCTGGGCAACCTTGGGCAAGTCACTTCACTTCTCAGTGCCTCAGTTACCTCATCTGTAAAATGGGGATGAAGACTGTGAGCCCCATGAGGGACAGAGACTTTGCCCAATCTGATTACCTTGTATCTAACCTAGAGCTTAGTACAGTGCTTGGCACATAGTAAGACTTTAACAAACAGCTTTAAATTTTTTTTTAAAAAGCAGCAGTTACCGGAAATTGCCTGAAATGGAAAGTAAGTCGTCCTGGTGGAGAACCCATCCTGGGAATAGGGTTATTTTAGAAGGGAGCAATCTTCTGGCCCAAGTTACTAAATTTCAAGTGTAGAGTGATTATTGTTTGCCTGTTTCAGAAAGAATATTCTTCAAGATGTTAAGTCATGTTAAAAAGATTTTCCTTTACATGCCTGCCAGGGCCAGGCATATATGATGGCTTCCTCAGAGTTCGATGCCCTTCAGGGGAAAAAGATATTCTCAACACTGACATTCAAGTACTGACCGAAGCCTACGATGAAGAATCAGCACCTGTATGTGTTATAGAGAAGAGATAGTTAAAGTGCTTTCTTTTCCATTTTCTGGGCCTTAACACTTGCTTACATAAATTCATGTTCAGTTTGGCCACAAATGTATTTTGTTTGTAGTAATTAAAATATTTTAATGAGACAACCATAAAATCAACCATTAATTATTTTATTCCAAACACTTCTGCTTTCTTTTGAACCAGGTCTATTTAGAAATAGTTTAGAGAGTAGCCTGCCGTTTTATTCTTTCCTCTGCATTATACACAGGAGTGGAGAAGTCATTTATAAATAATTGCACAATGTTTTGGGGCTTTGGACTTGTATAATATATCAAAGCGATTAGTACATGCATTGTTCCATTGTAAATGCTTTTTACTCCTTTCAGCTTCCCTTGCCTTCTATCCAAACCTTTTTCTGGAAATCTTTTGTCTTCGTCCTTCTTTTTGCTTGTTACAGTCCAGTTGCATTCTTCTTATTCAAACACTCACAGCATGAGCAAAGAAAGCTACTGCTGTCGCATCCTAAGTTTTACCATAACTTTCTGGCATTTTCTTTTCTTCCAATTTTCCCAGACGGCTAGTGCAATGAAGAGTTATAACGTACATGAATGATTGGTGCTTGCAGTGTCTTATGCCCTTGAATTAAAGGTTGGGGGAGCAGAAAAGTCTCCCTTTCTGTAGTGTCAAGGCGCAGAAGACGGCAGGTCCACAAACCATCTCTTCCTAACTGCACCTCTTGTTGGGAAATCCCAACTCTCTCTCTGTTTTCAGATTGCCCAGACCTCATAACTTTTGGGCTTATGTTCTGACCCTTAGTGATCAACATCTAATGTTTCTTTCATCATCCTCAAATGGAAGAGAATTTCCCACAGAACGATGAGCCGATCGTCTCTCAGAGTGTTCAGTTCTCAACCCCTGGAAGGAGCCCTTGTCTGTGGGAGAAGAATGTTGATTAAATGAAGTGGTTGTCTGTGGCTCCTGACACGGGCAGGATGATTTAACTTCATTACCCTGTAAATGGGTAAAAAAATAACATTTTCACAGGATGGTAAGGGTTCAGTCCTGGAGAAAAGACGAAAAGCACTCAGAGGATGGAGGCCCCTGTCTGGGCCAGGTTGGTCAGTGGGGCTGTGGGAGGGGAGGGGGGGAGCGCAGAGAGTGAGAGAATGGCTTCTGGGGGCCCTGCCTGGAGGGACTGCTCTAGGAAAATCCCCTGATAGGATTAGGCCAGCACGAGAGAGGATTGCCTTTCAGTATCAGGCCACGTGAGAAGATGAAATAATTTCAAAAGTTTCAACAAAGCTAATCCTTGTCCTCTCGCTGGACAAACCACCAGGCGGATGGTGCTAGGCAGACGGCTCTTCCATGGGATTTCCGTTTACAGCCGCAACAGAGCTGGGAGGTTTCGACTCTCCTGAAGTCCCTGAAAAAATGAGTCATAGACTAGGTATTTGGTGGGTTGAGAAAAAATGAAAATCTTTTTCTCGGTGGTCATTCCAGTGACTAAGAAAGAGAGGATGATGGTTTGTTTAAAAATTCCCTGACAAAATTCACACAGAGCCTCCTTGCTGATTCTGGGGATGTGCTGATTTTGCTGGCCAAGCACACACCTGTATTGGCCTGAGGAAATCCAGAACACAGGGATTTTCTACAACTTTAGATTTCAAATGTGCCAGTGGAACCTAACTTTCAGAACAATGGTCTAAGGATGTAACCAGTAGTGTAGTGGTGAGAGAAGGGTCACAGAAATTATATTTCAAGACAGAAAGAGCACCAGAATTCTATTTCCAGGGAGAAGGCACAAATTCTGCTTCAAGGAGAAAAAACCCCCACAGAAATGTCAAAGGAAAACCAGCTGCCTTCACTCTGATATTTATTTCCAATTTCATAGGCTTTATCTTATGTCAGTCCTCTCTCCTTCATCCTCCTCCTCATTCTCCCCTCCTCCCCCTCCTCCTGCCCCTGCCCCATGTGGAACATTTAGCAATCTGTCAAGGCGCCAAGCCCCTTTACATATGAACAACCCATTCCACACCCCACATTTATAGCAGGGTGAATGGACACTCCTTGCAATGATTCCCCGCAGAAGGGTCCCAGCAGAACAGGGAGGGATTTGACCCCATTTGCATAGCAGGTGTTGATTCTTGTCCATTCTTCCTTAAAGAAGTTTTAATACGGGATAAATGACCAGGAATTAGGAGTGGGCTTGGGAGAGAATAAAAGACCCCACGTAGTCTTATTACAGCCCAGCTCGGAGGAAAATATTGAGCAAAAATCAAATGGAAAAAGTTGGCCGAACTCCTTGTGGGCCTTTAGGAAAACCACCCCAAAGGGAGAGAGACTTGAATCAATGGGATTTTAAATTCGGGTTTGGACCTAGTAAACCAATAATCTCAGAGGCAGTAATACGATTACTGTCCCAAGATCCTTGAGTCAGAAAGTCTGGTAGGAGTTTAAAATGTTAATCCGGGGCATAATCCTTCCCCTTGAGGTTGTAGAAGAAGTGCAGAAGAGATTTTCTGATTTTCTTTCCCTGACCTTAAAGAAAAAAAAAATGGGCCAGGAAAACTCAGACCATTACTTGTGAATGATAATATATTCCTTACTTCAGCGCTTCAATTGTGTCCCACCCGGGTGCTCGCCTCACTGGACTCTCCCTTCATCCTATGAGACGTAAAATGGGAGATGCAGAATGCTTATGCTGGCGACAGCTATGGAAACTGATTCCTTTGTAGCTGTGCAGACAGTATACTCTTTGGGAACCTCGATTTCATTCCTTCTGTCGGGAAATCTCTGAAAAACTGAGCTAAGAGGGGTCTTAAAGAGAGAGGGATCCTTTCAGCGCTCCCCTCTGCCTCCTGCTCCCTCTCCCCACTCCTCACCCCCACCCCCACCCCCACCCCCCTTTGCAGCTCATTCTACACAGCTTTGCTTCCATTAAGGCACCCACTACCTAAAGTAAAGGAGAGAAAATCGATATTCGGCATCACGGCATGAGCCAGACGGCACAGCGAGGAAACTGGCAGGTGAGATGTCTTACACCCTGCAAATGCTGCAAACCTGGGAACCATCATGGGGAATAGCCAGAGTTATGGTATTTATTGAGCGCCCACTGATCACAAGGCCCTGTACTAAGTGCTTGGGTTGTTTCCATAGTTCGTTCGTTTAGTCGTAGTTACTGAGTGCTTATGAGTGCAAAAACACTGTACTAAGCACTTGAGAGAGTACAATACAACAGCAAAAGCCTAAGACACAGTCCCTGCCCATGTAAATCATGGGCAGGTTCGAGGGCCTTGAATCTAGGGACCTGTGCCTCAGTCTCTTCAGATTCCTGGATCATTTTCTCCCAAACCAAGTCGGTTGGCATCACCTGCTCAAATGAAACCTGCTCGGTTCCCTATGATAGCACAGTAGTCTGGACCCCTGATCATCCTAAATTTCATCTGTTATCAATCTATCAGTCTATCGATAGATCACTTAGTGATATTAGTTGAGTGCGTACTGTGTCCAGAGAGAATTGTACTAAGGGTTTGGGAAAGAAGAGGACCACAGAGTTGGAAGATGAGATCACTGTCCACAAGGAGCTCACAGTCTTGAGCATGAAAATGGATTACTAGGAAGGTAGTGGATGGTCCCCGGTACCTTTGCATCCACTTCATCAACTATCCACACTTTTTGGATAAAGAGCCCCTCCCAATGGAGCCTCGTTGGTTGGAAACTGAATCCCGGCTTCTGTTTTGTCTAATCAGCTGCTCCCGGCAGCTTTCCTGCAGTGTCACCAATTTTGCTTTCCTCTCCAAGTCAAACATTCTCATTTTGGGTGCCACAAACCCCTGAAACAGTGGAGGTGGATCCAGCCTCGGCTAACGATACTTCCTCCACCGCTGAGGTTTGGCGAAGGGCAGTTATCGACGTCCAAACCAACCATATGGTTGAGGGAGTCATAACTCGCCTCCCACAGACAATAGAGAAACTGAGCTCCGGAGGTCAGTGTGTGAGCGAGCGGGGCGGCAAACCTCTTTTTCAGTCTAATAAAGCTGTTGTCTGGGGGTAATGATGCAAATGCTTTGACCCTTTCTCGCCGTGATAGTCTAGAACGTGATTTGTCATACAATCCGAATCTTTGGGCGCACTGTGGACCAGACCGCCCCAAACGTGGAGAGGAGCCATATGGCACTTTGCATCTGAAACGGGAGAACGGGGATCAGGAATGCATTGCCTGCCAGTCTTTCCCAAATGGAAGATTTCTGGCAAGGCCCCGGCCATCGAGGGGGATCATTTGCCGATTAGCTACTTAGCTCGAAAGCTTGTGCACTTCTTAACCCCAATTACTCGAGAGAGGGAGCAGCGGCAGAAGCGGCAGTATTTAATGGCAAATTAACCACATGTGCTAGAAGGGACTCAAGAAAAACTGGGAAAGTTGGATATTTCACCCAAATACCCCTATTTGCATAATAGCATGCATCAAGTGCTTAGAACAGGGTTCTGCACCCAGTAAGTACTTAATAAATACGATTGATTGAAGAAGGCATTTGGGAGAGGTGGTTCATTAAAAAATAATAATAATTATGGTAGTTGTTGAGCACTTACTATGTTCCAAGCACTGTTCTAAGCACTGAGATAGATACAAGGTAATCAAGTTGAACAGAGTCCCTGTCCCACCTGGGGCTCACATTCTCAATCCCCGTTTTACAGATGAGGTAACTGAGGCACAGAGAACTGAAGTGACTAGCCTATGGTCACACAGCAGAAGAGTGGCAGAGTCGGAATTAGAACCCATGACTTCTGACTCCCAAGCCAGTGCTCTTGCCACTAGGCTTTTGCCATTGCTTCTCAGTGGAGGCATAGAATGGAGGCATAACTGCCAGCTCCAGGCTAGTGAGGGAGACATTGTCCCTACACATGTTTGAATCAATCAGTGATAGTTATTGAGCATTTACTGTGTGCAGAACGCTGTACTAAACACTTGGGAGAGTACAGTAGAGTACATGGGTACGATCCCTGCACTCAAGGAGCTTCCAGTTGAGTGGAAATTCCCAGCCTCCCTCATCCCAACTCTTTGGCAGGACCTGAGCTATTCCAATCGAACTGTAATAATAATATTACCAATAATGATTAATGTTTATTAAGCACTTACTCTTTGTGAAAACAGTATGCTAAGCACTACAAGAAA
Source organism: Ornithorhynchus anatinus (assembly GCF_004115215.2). Lineage (NCBI taxonomy): Eukaryota > Metazoa > Chordata > Mammalia > Monotremata > Ornithorhynchidae > Ornithorhynchus > Ornithorhynchus anatinus. The sequence continues at coordinate 45,762,498 of NC_041749.1, forward strand.
GTAAAATTGGGAATGGATCATGTCCTGCACAGAGTTTACAATCCTAGGAGGTAGAGAGATCAGAGATCCCCATTTTATGGATGAGGAAACTGAGGACCAGAGAGGTTAAATGACTTATCCAGGTCACAGAGCAGGTTGGTGGGAGGAGCCTGCCCTAGTGGAAAGAGTACAGGACTGGGAGTTGGAAGACCTGGGTTCTAATCCCAGCTACACCACTTACCTGCTGAGTGACTTTGGATAACTCACTTAACTTATCTGTGCCTCAGTTCCCTCAACTATGAAATGGGAATTCAATACCTGTTCTCCCTCCTTGGTTATCTGACATCTATTCCAGTCTTGGCACATGGTAAGTGCTCTTAGCCAATACCATTAATTCTAATTAGCCTGGGTCTCCAATCCCATGATCTCTCCATTAGGCCATGACACATCCCCAAATGGTGGTTTTCTGGCATGTTAGTTCCCTGAAGCCTGCTCCCCTCCAAGCCCCGCCCCACCCCACCTATAATCTCCACCTCCTTTTGCCCCTGCATTCTCTGGTGTGGAGGGGTCCAGCAGCTACTGAAAGGACCATGACTGGTCATTCTTTCTTACTGCTTAGGACCAAGTTTGTCCCTCAGGAATTAGTTCTCCAGCTGCCTTTTCCCCCTGAATCTCTGGAACAGGGGAAGAAAACTCTCTGGAAGTGATAGACCTAGGGGTTAGTGCATGGTCAAATCTGGAGACTGGATGAACCACCCACGCAGAGTCTGAAAGGATGGAAAGGGTGGTTGGCTCGCTAAAGGAAAGTGTTGGGGTTGTACCTTAGAGAGGAAGCCTAGCAGGAAAGCACAGGTTTGGGAGTCAGGAATCACCACTTGCCTACTGTGTGACCTTGGGCAAGTCTATTCACTTCTTCACTTGGCAAATACCACCATAAAATAGGGATTAGATACCTGTACTCCTTTTCCCTGAGATTGGGAGCCCCATGTGGGAACAGATTGTGTCTGATCTGATGATCTCATATCTTCTCCAGGGCTTGGCACTTAGTAAGCATTTAAGTTATTGCAATTTAGAAGATTATTATCATCATTCAGCAGTTATCGACAACCAATGACGTTTATCCTCCTGAGGGCAGTTATGTCAGGTGGGGTCCTTCCAAAGTTCGAGGAAAGGGGTAGACTTCGTTCCCCCTATAGAAATAAACTGCGATAGAGTAGTTCAAAGCCTTGCTCTAGGATGACAAAGCCAGTAGCACAACACTGTTTTGACTGCTGTGGTGATGAGCTGTTTGGGTGCATTTGGGGGAAGGATCTGCATTCAAACTGTCTGTTACACACACACACCATCTCTCTCTCTCTCTCTCTCTCTCTCTCTCTCTCTCTCTCTCTCTCACACACACACACATGCACACACACAGGCACACAGACACATAAACACACACACACACTCTTTCTCTCACACACACACACACACACACACGCACACACATCCTATCTCTTCTGCCTCAGCAATCCCTTAGTCTTAGGTGGCATCACTTAGCCAGACTTTCAGTAGATCACATAAGCCTGGGTTAACTCACAGACCTGGGCCTGTAAACTATAAGCTTGGCCCAGGCAGGGGGATGGCTTCACAGAGTGTCAAAGATTCAGCCTCATTCACTGGGGACGATTTGGGAAGGTAGAAGATGTGAGTCGTGGGGAACGAGATGCAGCAGCAGTGCTGGAAACTCAACTAATCCTGAACACCACTAATGCTTTCTTCTAGATTTCCTTGGGCCTACTAGAGTGCAGTCCTAGTGAGAGGCTTAGATGATCACTAGGGTATTCACTAAGTGCTTCACTGTGTGCGAAGTCCTCAGACAAAGTACTGTTTCCCTGGGACTGTGGGGAGAGAAAGAAGAAAGGGCAGAGGGAGGGAAAGTAGGGGTTTTAGGCCTATTTTGCACAGGAGGAAGTTGAGGCCTAGAGAGATTAAGTGATTTGTCTGAGCTCATCCAGCAAGGCCATTGGCAGAGTAGGATCGAGAAGATGTGCCTCATATCAACAAATCAGTGGTATTTATTGAGCGCTTACTTCGTGCAGAGCACTGTGCTAAGTGCTTGGGAGAGTACAGTACAACAGAGTTGGTAGACAAAATCCCTGCCCTCAAGGAACTTGAAGATTAATGGAGGAGACAGACACTAAAATTCCCTTACCGGTAAGGGAAGCAACCAAGGAAAAAGATGTGTCATAATAATAATGGTGGTATTTGCTAAGCACTTACTATGTTCCATGCACTGTACTAAGCACTGAGGTAGATAGAAAATAGCCAGGTCCCACATGAGGCTCACAGTGTAAGTAAGAGGGAGAACAGATATTGAATCCCCATTTTGCAGATGAGAAAATTGAGGTACAGAGAAGTTAAGTGACTTTCCCAAGGTCACACAGCAAATGTGTGACAGGGCAGGGATTTGAATCCAGGTCACCTAACTCCCAAACCTGTGCTCTTTCCACTAGGCCAAGCTGCTTCTCTATACATTAATGTACATTAGGGCTGTGTTGGGGAGGGGGGGATGAAGATTTAGGGGGTCGGATTAAGGGCATGAGTTAGTGACTCCCAGTCCCTTCAACTTTCCCACATTTCCTCTTCTCCCACTCCCTGATGTGTCACCCTTGCAGTAGGATTTGCACCCTTCAGTCACCCCACCCTCAGCCCCACAGCCCTTACGTGTGTATCCATAATTCGTTCATTTCTGTTAATGTCTGTATCCTTATCTAGACTGTAAGCTCTCTGTGGGCAGGAAACATGGCTAACAACTCTGCCAAGTCTTTAGTACAGTGCTCTGCACAAAGTAAGTGCTCAATAAGTATCACTGTTTGATTGATTGATCAATTGATCTTCCCACTAGGCCAAACTGTCCCCTAAAAAAGTAGGCTATTCCCTCTCTGAGAAAGCCTTGCTAGCAACCTGACAGTTGTTTCTGAACAAGCCTGTAAAATCTCCTCTCTGTCAGAACAACTCCTGCCTTACCTGCTGGCTCCCACTTTAGCAGCACACACTTGAACATGAATCAAGCAGCAGTGAACTGAAACTGAGAGTGTTCAAATGGCTCTGGTGAACTCAGAGGAGAAACAGTCTCTACAGAATGAGTCATCCGGGTGTCATCCATTTTAGCGCAGACTCAACCAACCCCATGCGGAGGATGGAAGTGTGTTACTGGCTGGAGACTCACAGTCTGGACTCCTTCCACCCATGAATGACAGTGATCTGGCTCAGGGAGAACCAGACTAAAAAAGATGCTGTGACTGCAACTGCGTCCTCTCATGGGGGTTGATCCAGGTCGCGTGGCAATGTCCAGCGATGGGGCCAGGGGGACGGTGAAGGCGGCCATCTGGGAGAAGTTGCAGCAGGCGCTGAAGCCCAAGGTTCTGGAGCTGTGGAACCAGAGCGGCGTCCACGAGGGATCCCCGGGCTGTAATAATAATAATAATAATGGCATTTGTTAAGCGCTTACTACGTGCGAAGCACTGTTCTAAGTGGTGGGGAGGATACAAGGTGATCAGGTTGTCCCACTTGGGGCTCACAGTCTTAATCCCCATTTTACAGATGAGGGAACTGAGGCACAGAGAAGTTAAGTGACTTGCCCAAAGTCACACAACAGACAAGCAGCGGATCAGGGATTAGAACCCATGACCTCTGACTCCCAAGCCCGGGCTCTTTGCACTGAGCCACGCTGCTTCTCTGCTGTGGTCACCATACAGTTGGAGGGTCTGAGCCCCCCTGCAGCATCACCGCCTGGTCCATGCTGCGCTGACCAACAAACTGGCCGGGCTCATCCACACACTGGCCACTCAGGTATGGACCCTTGACCAGTGGAGGGCTGACCCTGCCCTCGGACAGAGCCCTTAATGTGTGTGTGGGGGTGAAGTGGACCCCTGCTGGGTGTATCTCATAACCCCCACCCCCACACCTCCCAGCCTCAAGGAATGGGTGAGGAGTCTGGACACATGGGGGGAGAGGTGGAAGTCTTCTCCAGGCTCTCAGCGTATTGAGGCGGGGAACGTGTCCTATCGTGCTTTCCAAGCACTTAGTACAGTGCTTTGCACACAGGAAGCACTCAATCAATACCACTGATTGAAATACAGAACGTGTACAGATCGTGGCTGTCAGATCCCCTCCCTCTAGACTGTAAGCTCACTGTGGTGCAGAGAATGTGGCTGTTTATTGTTACTGTACTCTTCCAAGTACTTAGTACAGTGCTGTGCACACCGTAAGTGCTCAATAAATATGATTGAATGAATGAATGAAGAAATTAGAACTGAATTAGCCAATGCAGCTGATTGAGTCGAGTTATGCTTGTGGCAACTCCGACAGTTTCCTTGGGTTACAAGTGGACACAATCTATTTCTGATGCGACTAGGTTCAGTGCTTGATCAATCACTGGGAAATTGAGGACAGGATCACTTTGTAAGAAATCTACTGTTTATGCTAGACAAAGGTCAGGGTCCCCAGCAGCTCAAATGGCTTTAATGTAGCAATACATGCTTTATTCTGAAAGGACAATTTCTCCTGTTCTTTTTTTTTTTTTTTATCTTGGAAGGAAGAAAATGCATCCACACATTCTTTTGTCAACTTGAAACATAGGGATTCCTCTCTGCTCAGCTGATTCTTCCCCCTATGACCATGTCAGCATTTCTCAGTCACCTAAGCCTTTCTCTCTTTGACCCTCACAACCCCCATCATCCCTGAAGGACTCATGAACATATAATTAAACTCTTTTGATTACTCCTTACCTATAATTTAATTCCTGTCACCCTGCTATATTGCAAGCTCTATGAGGGTAAGGGTCTGATCATGTAACTCTATTGTACTCTCCCAAGGACTTAGAAATAATAATAATAATGTTGGTATTTGTTAAGTGCTTACTTGATGCAGAGCACTGTTCTAAGCGCTGGGGTAGATATTAGGTAACCAGGTTGTCCCACGTGAGGCTCACAGTCTTCATCCCCATTTTACAGATAAGGGAACTGAGGCACAGAGAAGTGAAGTGACTTGCCCACAGTCACACAGCTAACAATGCTCTGCACACAGTAAGTTTTCAATATATACCATTGCATGCTTGATTGATTGATTGATTGATTGATTGATTCTCCCTGTCCAGCTTGACAGAGGAAGTACAGACTGGCTCTTCATCCTTTCTCAACACTCAGAACAATAATAATAAAATAATAGCGATAATAATAATACAATAATGGTATTTTTTAAGCACCTACTATGTGCCAAACACTGGACTAAGGACTAGAGCAGATACAAGATTATCAGGTTGGAGACAGACATAATCTCTGCTCACAGATGAGGAAACAGAGGCACCGAGAAGTTTCATGACTTGCCCATGATCACACAGCAAATGTGCTTTCTACTGTACCATACTGCGATTCTGGGAAGCATTCCATTAGTTGGACCCCAGTCCCAGAGAGTTTGGTGAGGATTGTGATGATCACGATGATCATAGTGATGAAAAAAGGCTTTTCTCCAACCCCCTTAGACTGTGAATCCCATGTGCGACAGGGACCGAGTTTGCTCTTTACTCCAGCATTACATACAGTGCTGGACACCCAGGAAATATTTAGCAAATACCACAGTTTTGGTGGTGAGGAAGATGATTAATGACATTTGTTAAATATTTGAGTAGCGCAAAGCTCATGCCCAAAGGGAAAAAGCGCATTCATTCAATAGTATTTATTGAGTGTTTATTGTGTGCAGAGCACTGTACTAAGCACTTGGAAAGTACAATTCAGCAACAAATAAACACAATCCCTACTCAACAATGGGCTCACAGTCTAGAAGTGGAGAGACAGACATCAGAGTAAACAGGCATCAATAGCATCAATATAGATAAATATTGGGAGACACGCCCACGTCTCCCCCATCCTAAAAAAACCCGCTCTTGACCCCACTTCCCCCTCCAGTTATCGTCCTATCTCCCTACTACCCTTCCTTTCCAAAATCTTAGAACGAGTCGTCTACAATCGATGCCTAGAATTCCTTAACTCCCATTCTCTCCTAGACCCCCTCCAATCTGGCTTCCGTCCCCTCCACTCTACCGAGACTGCTCTCTCTAAGGTCACCCATGACCTCCTTCTTGCCAAATCCAATGGCTCCTACTCCATTCTGATCCTCCTTGACCTCTCTGCTGCCTTTGACACTGTCGACCATCCCCTCCTCCTCCATACCTTATCTCACCTTGGCTTCACGGACTCTGTCCTCTCCTGGTTCTCCTCTTACCTCTCTGGCCGATCATTCTCGGTCTCCTACGCTGGAGCCTCCTCCCCCTCCCATCCTTTAACTGTTGGAGTTCCTCAAGGGTCAGTTCTTGGCCCTCTTCTGTTCTCCATTTACACTCACTCCCTCGGTGAACTCATCCGCTCTCACGGCTTTGACTACCATCTCTACGCAGATGACACGCAAATCTACATCTCCGCCCCTGTCCTCTCCCCCTCCCTTCAGGCTCGCATCTCCTCCTGCCTCCGGGACGTCTCCACCTGGATGTCGGCCCGCCACCTAAAACTCAACATGAGCAAGACTGAGCTCCTCATCTTCCCTCCCAAGCCCGGTCCGCTCCCAGACTTCTCCATCACCGTGGATGGCACGACCATCCTTCCCGTCCCGCAGGCCCGCAATCTCGGTGTCATCCTTGACTCGTCCCTCTTGTTCACCCCACACATCCTATCCGTTACCAAGACCTGCCGGTTTCACCTCTACAATATCGCCAAGATCCGCCCTTTCCTCTCCACCCAAACGGCTACCTTACTATTACGGGCTCTCGTTATATCCCGGCTAGACTACTGTGTCAGCCTTCTCTCTGACCTCCCTTCCTCCTCTCTCGCCCCGCTCCGGTCTATTCTTCACTCCGCTGCCCGGCTCATCTTCCTGCAGAAACGATCTGGGCATGTCACTCCCCTTCTTAAACAACTCCAGTGGTTGCCTATCGACCTCCGCTCCAAACAAAAACTCCTCACTCTAGGCTTCAAGGCTCTCCATCACCTTGCCCCTTCCTACCTCTCCTCCCTTCTCTCTTTCTACCGCCCACCCCGCACGCTCCGCTCCTCTGCCGCCCACCTCCTCGCCGTCCCTCGGTCTCGCCTATCCCGCCGTCGACCCCTGGGTCACGTCCTCCCGCGGTCCTGGAACGCCCTCCCTCCTCACCTCCGCCAAACTGATTCTCTTTCCCTCTTCAAAACCTTACTTAAAAATCACCTCCTCCAAGAGGCCTTCCCAGACTGAGCTCCTCTTCCCCCTCTACTCCCTCTGCCATCCCCCCTTTACCTCTCCGCAGCTAAAGCCTCATTTTCCCCTTTTCCCTCTGCTCCTCCACCTCTCCCTTCCCATCCCCACAGCACTGTACCCGTCCGCTCAACTGTATATATTTTCGTTACCCTATTTATTTTGTTAATGAATTGTACATCGCCTTGATTCTATTTAGTTGCCATTGTTTTTATGAGATGTTCTTCCCCTTGACGCTGTTTAGTGCCATTGTTCTTGTCTGTCCGTCTCCCCCGATTAGACTGTAAGCCCGTCAAATGGCAGGGACTGTCTCTATCTGTTGCCGACTTGTTCATCCCAAGCGCTTAGTACAGTGCTCTGCACATAGTAAGCGCTCAATAAATACTATTGAATGAATGAATGAATGAATAAATAGAATCATAGATATATATGTATATCATTAATAAAATTAGTAGAATGATAAATACGTACATATATACACAAGTGCTGTGGGGCAGGGAGGGGGGTAGAGCAGAGGGAGGGAGTCGGGCGAGGGGGAGGGGAAGAGGAACAGAGGAAAAGGGGGGTTTAGTCTGGGAAGACCTCCTGGAGAAGGTGAGCTTTCAGTAGGGCTTTGAAGGGGGGAGTGTGATTGGCGGATTTGAGGAAGGAGGACATTCCAGGCCAGAGGTAGGATGTGGGCCAGGGGTCGACAGCGGGACAGGTGAGAATGAGGCACAGTGAGGAAGTTAGCGGCCGAGTAGCGGAGTGTGTGAGCTGGATTGTAGAAGGAGAGAAGGGAGGTGAGGTAGGAGGGGGCAACCTGATGAAGAGATTTGAAGCCATAGTGAGGAGTTTTTGCTTGATACGGAGGTTGATAGGCAACCACTGGAGATTTTTGAGGAGGGGAGTGACATGACCAGGTATTCCGGGAGGCAGAGCGAAGTATAGACTGAAGTTGGGAGAGACAGGAAATTGGGAGATAAGAAAGGATGCTGATGCAGTAATCCAGTCTGGATACCATGAGTGATTGCAGTTGTGGTGTGGAAGTCTTCAACACCCCTTGGCCTTCTACCCAGTATAAGGTAACAGGGGAGGGCGAGGGAAAGTGCCCCAGATGGAAAAATCAAGCTGCCAGAAGAATCATTAACAAGGTTCCACCACATCCACTCTGCAACTTTAGTTCTATGAATAAAAGTGAACCTCAGCCTTGACTAGGAGAAGCAGCATGGCTCAGTGGAAAGAGTCCGGGCTTGGGAGTTAGAGGTCATGGGTTCGAATGCCGGTTCCGCCTCTTGTCAGCTGGGTGACTCTGGGCAAGTCACTTAACTTCTCTGTGCCTCAGTTCCCTCATCTGTAAAATGGGGATTAAGACTGTGAGACCCACGTGGGACAGCCTGATCACCTTGTATCCCCCCAGCGCTTAGAACAGTGCTTTGCACAGAGTAAGCGCTTAGCAAATACCATCATTATTATTATTATTATTAGTGGCTCATAACCAGTGGGTCATAACCCTTATAATCAGGACGCAGCTCTTACAGGTAAGCCAGAGGTGGAACACAGCGCCATCTGCTGGTCGCGAGTCATTACAGTCGAACCGAAAGGTCGCAGGGACGGAGGTGCGTGAATCAGTGGGAAGGGCACCTCACCCTCAGAGGGTCTAGTTAATAATAATAATAATAATAATAATAATAATGTTGGTATTCTTTAAGCGCTTACCAGCGCTTACTATGTGCCTAGCACTGTTCTAAGCGCTGGGGTAGATACAGGGTAATCAGGTTGAGAAGCAGCGTGGCTCACTGGAAAGAGCACGGGCTTTGGAGTCAGAGGTCATGGGTTCAAACCCCGGCTCTGCCACTTGCCAGCTGTGTGACTTTGGGCAAGTCACTTAACTTCTCGGTGCCTCAGTTCCCTCATCTGTAAAATGGGGATTAAGACTGTGAGCCCCACGTGGGACGACCTGATTCCCCTGTGTCTACCCCAGCGCTTAGAACAGTGCTCGGCACATAGTAAGCTTAACAAATACCAACATCATCATCAGGTTGTCCCACGTGAGGCTCACAGTCTTAATCCCCATTGTACAGATGAGGTAACTGAGGCACAGAGAAGTTAAGTGACTTGCCCACAGTCACACAGCTGACAAGGGGTTTGGATCCGAGGTCGGTGGGATGCATTCGCTTCCCTTAGCTAATCTAGAGACGGGCCTGGGAGTCAGAGGTCCTAACTTCGATTCCCATCTCTGCTACTTGCCTGCTGTGGGATCTTGGACAAGTCACTTAACTTACAAGTCTTGTGTTTCAGTTTCCTCATCTGGAAAATGGGGATAAAATACCTGATCTCCCTCCCCCTTGGACCGTGAATCCCATGTGGGACAGGGACTGTGTCTGATCTGATAACCTTGTATGTATCACAGTGCTTGGCACACAGTGAGCATTAACAAATACACTAATATTATTTTAAATTGTTATTACTGTTGTAGTTGCTGTTATTGCTATTATCTCCACCCTTAAGGAGCTTACATCCTTCCCTGCCCTAACTGGAGGGTGTGCGGAACTCTGGCTTCAAAGCTCTCCATCACCTTGCCCCCTCCTACCTCACCTCCCTTCTCTCCATCTACAGCCCACCCTGCACACACCCCGCTCCTATGCCGCTATCCACCTCACTATGCCTCTTTCCCACCTGTCGCAAGATCGACCCCTGGCCCACGTCCCACCTCTGACCCGGAATGCCTTCCCTCCTCACATCCGTCAAACTAACTCTTTTCCCCTCTTCAAAGCCCTACTGAGGGCTCATCTCCTCCAGGAGGCCTTCCCAGACTGAGCCGTCCCTTTCCCTTTGTTCCTCCTCCCCTCCCCATTGCCCCTACTCCTTCCCTCTGCTTTACCTCTTTCCCCTCCCCACAGCACTTGTGTATATTTGTAAATATTTATTACTCTATTTTATTAATGATGTGTATATATCTATGATTCTATTTATCTATTTTGATGGTATTGATGCCCGTCTACTTGATTTGTTTTGTTTTGTTATCTGTCTACCCCTTTCTAGACTGTGAGCCCGTTGCTGGGTAGGGATTGTCTCTGTTGTCAAACTGTACTTTCCAAGCGCTTAATACAGTGCTCTGCACACAGCAAGCGCTCAATAAATATGATTAAATGAGTGAATGAACTCTAAGAACTGTGGTATTTGTTAAGCACTTTCTGTATGTCAAGGACTATACTAAGTGCTGGAGTAGTTACAAGTTAATACAGGGCCCGCATGAGGCTTACAGTCTAAATAGGAAGTAAAACAGGGATTGAATCCCCACTTTGCAGATGAGGGAGCTGAAGGAAAGAGAAGGAAAGTGACTTGCCCAAGGTCACACAGCAAACAAGTGGCAGAGCTAGGATTAGAACCCAGGTTTTCTGATTTCCGGACCATACTCTTTCCACTAAGCCACACTGCTTCCCTAAACTAACTATAGCGAATACCACTGCCATTTAAACCCTCCAGAGACTTTGGGTCTTCCGGGCTACTGCCCATCAACTTTAAGGAATGGAACCTTCTCCCCACAGTTTCAAAAGTTCTGGGAAAGGAATTCAAAAATAGCTGCTCAGTTCATTGTCATTTATTATGTCTGATTTTCCCTTCAGACATTGTCCAGGGCTTCTAAAGCATGACTTGCCCTTGTAGTGGTCAACAATTAAATTTTCAGTCCCTAACTAGGCATAATCCCCAAATGAGAGAGGCAATTACAATTCAATTACATTTTTAATGATCAAATTACTATGCATCTCATAAGAAATATTTCAAAGGAGCCTCTAGAAGCTCATGTATTTAGGGGGCCTTTTGTTTCTGGTTGAAGAATGAAGAGAAATAAAAGGAATATGATGTGTGTGTATATATCCATGATTCTCTTTATCTTGATGGCACTGATGCCTGACTGCTTGCTTTGTTTTGTTGTCTGTCTCCCCCTTTTAGACTGTGAGCCTGTGGTTTGGGCAGGGATTGTCTCTAGCTGGTGCTGAATTGTACATTCCCAGCGCTTGGTACAGTGCTCTGCGCACAGTAAGCGCTCAACAAATATGATTGAATGAATGAATGAATGAACTCTAAGAACTGTGGCATTTCTATATGTCATTGGATTGAACGAATGAGTGTTTGGAGAATTCGTAGTTTATTTTTTTTTAGTCGTTCTATTCGATTCAGAGTGAGTCAGAATGCTAAAAATCCTGCCAACTTTGAGGTTGCCTAGACAGCCACGAGGGGGAACTCTTTACCACCACTCTGAAATGCTCTCCCCACTCTAACCTTGAAAACTGCCAGCTTTCCACCGTGTTTATTGCATGGAGTTAGTAGACGGGATCCCTGACCTAAGAGATTAAATCTAAATGGGGGAGACAGACACATATCACTTACAGGCGGAGTGAGATAATAAGAATGTAAAGATGTGTATGTAAGTTTGAGTATTTAAGGGTGGAGGTGACAGAAAAGAACTGAATTGTCGGGGGGAGTGACGAATGTAAATTACTCAGGAAAAGTCTCCTGGAGGAGACATGCTTTCAGAAGGGCTTCGAAGATGGATAGAGCAGTGGTCTGCTGGATGTGAAAGGGGAGGGAGTTTAGGCGGAAAGGTAGAGGAGAGCGAGGCCTAGCCAGTGGATTAGTTTAAGAGGGATGTGGAGTGTGAGTTGGGGTGGGGAAGGAAAATAGAGTGGATAATTAGGAGGGAGAGAGTCGCCTCAGACTCGTTAGTCAGGAGTCTCCACTCCACACGGAGCAACCATTGGATGATTTTAAGAAACAGGGAGATACCTGAGAAATGACTTTTTAGAAAAACGATTTTGGAAGCCAATTAAAGTATGCACTTGAGAGTTGAAGGACTGATGGCAGGGGGATCAATGAGGAGGTCGATGCAGTAGCAAGCCAAGGTACTCTGGACACTGTAAGGGCTCAATAAATACCATGATTGACTGAAAGAGAAAATGTAAGCACGGTTATAACAGTCTACCTTTTCCCTATTAAGACTGTGAGAACCATGAGGGACGGGGACTGTGCCCAAACGAATTAACTTGTATCCACCCCACCTGTTAGAATAGTAAGTGCTTAACAAATACCATACCGTAAAAAAGGAGTATGGCATAAAAATTATAATTATTATGTTTAAGTACTTACTATATACCAAGTACTGTACAAAACCCTGGGCTAGATACAAGATAAGGAGGTCCCTCATGGGGCTCACAGTCTTAATAGGAGGGGGAACAGGTATTTTATTTTATTTTTTTATGGCATTTGTTAAGTGCTTACAATGTGCCAAGCACTGCACTAGGTTGGACACAATCCATGTCCCACATGGGGCTCACAGTCCAAATCCCCATTTTCAAATGAGGCAACTGAGGCAGAGAGAAGTTTGTTTCTTTAATGGCATTTATTAAGTGCTTAAGAGTCAAGAATTGTACTCAGAGTTGGGGGAGATACAGGACAGGTAGGGCACAGTCCATGTCCCATATGGGACTCACAGTCAATCCCCATTTTACAGGTGAGGTAACTAAGGCACAGAAGAGTTAAGTGACTTGCCCAAGGTTACACAGCAGACAAGCGGGAGAGTTGGGATTAGAAGCCAGAGTCAGAAGACCACTGACTCCCAGGCTTATGCTCTTTAACCTAGGTTACACTGCTCCTCATCCATTTGGTATTGCTGATTTCTAGCCTAGAGAAGATATCTTATGAAGTCATCTCTTCAATCTCCCTGCCTTTGCCCAAGACTGTCTATCCACAGGCTTGGTACATACCCCTCGGTATCCCTCTTGACTGTAAGCTCCTTGTAGGAAGGGATTTTATTGCATTATGCTCTCCCAAGTAGTAAGTAAAGAGCTCAATAAATGATTAACTGATTGATCAGGCAGTAAATTGAGCTAATGTGTGGCTCAGTGGAAAGAGCCAGGCTTAGGAGTCAGAGGTCACGGGTTCTAATGCCGGCTCTGCCACTTGTCAGCTGTGTGATTTTGGGCAAGTCACTTCACTTCTCTGTGCCTCAGTTACCTCATCTGTAAAATGGGGATTAAGACTGTGTGCCCCACGTGGGACACCTGATTAGCTTGTATCTACCCCAGTGCTTAGAACAGTGCTCGGCACATAGTAAGTGCTTAACAAATACCAACATTATTATTATTATTATTATTGTTAAAGGGCTCTTGGGACGTGGAATGAATCTGGGTTTGAAGATCAGTTTTCGTTTGAGCTATTTCGCTTTTTGGGCCCTATAAATTCTTATTGGTGCTGCTTATGTTGATGATGGCAAGTATTCCTTTGTGTCAAAGCCTATCCCACTCAATCTATAGCATTTCTCTAGTGATTACTACGATATCTGTTAAGCACTTACTATTTGCCAAGTGCTTCTTTCTTCTAGGGAATAATTTGATCATTTTGGACAGAGTCCCTGTATCACTTGGGGCCTCCAATCTAAAGTGAAGGGATAAGAGGTATTTAATCACCATTTTACAGATGAAGAAACCAAGGGCCAAAGAAGTGAAGTGATTTACCCAAGGTCCCACAGGAGACAAGTGGCAGAGATGGGATGAGAACCCAGATCCTCTGCCTCCCAGGTCCATTCTCTTTCCAGGAGGCCACACTGCTTCTCTCTAGCAGGAATATTTACTGAGCTCTGACATTGTGTACAGCTCTGATCAAGATAGTATTTTATTCCTATCTTCAGCTAATTTAGATATGTATATTTTTATTGTAAATAAAATGTAGATATGTATATTTTTATTTGTAAATTAATTTATTCATTTTTTAAATGGTATTCGCTAAGTGTTTACCATGTGCCAGTCACTGTACTAAACACTGGGGTAGATACAAGCCAATCAAATTGGATACAGTCCAGGTCCCACGTGGGGCTCCCAATTTCAGTTCCCATCTTACAGATGAAGTAACTGAAGTACAGAGAAGTTAAGTGACCTTCCCAAGGTCACAGAGTGGACAAGTGGTGGAGCCAGGATTAGAACCCCAGTCCTCTGACTCCCAGCCCTGTGCCTTTGGTCTTTCTAACATAATCCCACTACTACCTATTACACCATTTTCTTCCAGCTTTCATTGTCTGTAACTAATTTTTGCCTGTCTTTGTTTCAGGTTGGAGTGAAAATTATTTGAAGGCGGGGAATGTGCCATCTTGAAGCAGCGAGGCTCAGTGGAAAGAGCCCGGCCTTGGGAGTCAGAGGTCATGTGTTCGAATCCCGGCTCTGCCACTTGTCAGCTGTGTGACTGTGGGCAAGTCACTTAACTTCTCTGTGCCTCAGTTACCTCATCTGTAAAATGGGGATTAACTGTGAGCTTCACGTGGGACAACCTGATGACCCTGTATCTACCCCAGGACTTAGAACAGTGCTCTGCACATAGTAAGCGCTTAACAAATACCAACATTATTATTATTACTATTATTATCTTGTTTCTGTCATACCTTCCCAAGTGCTTAGAGGAGAGTTTTTGACTCAGTGGATGCTCAATAAACCACTTATTGATTGACTGATTGATACAAAAGCGGTAAAAAGCCCAATTCCTTCCCTCAAGTAGTTTACAATCCAATGGGGAAAGCAGATACTGGATTGTTTAGAAAGAGAAGGAAAAAGAGAATGGAGAGTTGGGCAAGAGAATAAATAAAAGACAAGGAAGCTTAGTGGAAAGAACATGGGACAGAGAATCAGGAGACCCTGGTTCCAGTTCCAGCTCTGCCAAACACCTGCTCTGTGAGGTTCTCTTTGTCTTGATTTTCCCTGAAATATTTTCCTTACTTTGAAATATCCAGTCTCACTTCCTCTTAAACTTTGAGCCCTGTGTGGGACAGGGACTGTGTCCAATCTTGTATGTACCCTTATACTTGGCCTAAAGTAAGCAAATGCATATGCTTTGAAAAGCAACATGACCTAGAGGAAAGAGTATGGGCCTGGGAGTTGGTGGACCTCAGTTATAACCCTAGCTCCGCTAACTCCTTGCTGTGTGAGCTTGGGTAAGTCACTTAACTTCTCTGTGCCATAGTTTCCTCAACTGTAAAATGGGATCTCTATACCTGTTCTCCTGCCTACTTAGATTGTAAGCCTCAGGTGGGACAGGGACAGTATCCTGATTAACTTGCAACTTCCCCAGCACTTCCAGAATAGGGCTTGATGCGTAGTGAGCTCTTAACAAGTAATCATCATCATCATCATCATCATCATCATCATTGTGTTATTCATTCATTCATTCAATCGTATTTATTGAGCACTTACTGGGTGCAGAGCACTGTACTTAATGCTTGGAAAGTACAATATGGCAAAAAAGAGAGACAATCCCTGCCCACAATGGGCTTTCAGTCTAGAGTCTACAGTATTATATGGGGATGGTGAGTGCATACATGCTGAGTTTGTAGTGGAGTAGATACCATCTGGGAAAAAGAAAAATTAGGGAATCAGGGAAAGCATCCTGGAACAGAGGAGTGTCAAAGCTGACCAAGAGAGTTGTTAGTGATTTAATAGCCCAGTTGGTCAGCTGGCGTCGTCCTCTGGCAAGGACATAAAAGAAGGAAATGTGCTGGGACTCAAAAAGAAAGAATTTAGGTGAGAGGTGCAGAAAATATTTCTTTCTAAAGCCCTGGAAGGGGTTAATATAGGAGACTATATGATTTCTTTCCCATTTGGATCCTTCGTAATCCTTGTTCCTGGCATGGGAAAGGCGCATTTTGTCTGGGAGACCAACTAAGGGGAGCCACCTTCCAGCTTGACCTCTGATTGCAATGATTTCTTCTTCCTTTTTTCTCTGCTTTAAAATGATCTTTTAGAAATTGACTTTATCAGGCCAAAGAGCCCACTCAGAAAGGATGCTCTCTAGCAAAATGGAGTGGCTTGATTCTCCCCAAATACACACTGGGGGCTGTGAGTTGAGCTTTCCAGGAGTTGAGTTGCTCCTGGAAATAGAATTTCATCTTCACAGTTTGAGAGAGATAGGGATTCCCAGTCGAAAACTAAAGCCGGCTTCTCCGGAGGGAAAGAATGTGCATCAGTGGCACAGCTCTGGGTGAGAAAGAGCCATTTCTACCAACGGCTTGGGATTGGGCAGGAATGGAGGAGCTGGGCTGACGAACGAATAAAGGAGTCCAGCGTTTCTTCCGGGGATTAGAAGCGAGCGCAGAATGCCCAGAGCGAGGAGGGAAGAGAAGCCTCTTGTTGAGTTTTTTCTTTCATTTTTAAAGTAAGCCTTTTTTCCTTGGAGGGCCGAGTGTTCAGTGGCAGGACATTGAGTGCCTAGTAACCTAACAAAGAGTGGATTGGTGACCGTACAGAAAGATTTCTATTCTGTGGAGATTTCTAGTGGTGAAAAGGCACAAAGATTGGTTTCTTCAGAATCCTTAATTGGACACCACAGAGAGAGGCAATTAGAGCTGTGTTTTGCCTCTGTCACCCAACAACTTTCTGCAGGCCTGCAGAGCCATTGCTCACTGGTGGGGCTCTAATTTTGATACAACATCAAGGCGGAAAGTTAGATCAAGTCACCCCCATTCTGAAGGCTGGGAAGCTTGGTGGGTTTGCCTGGGGCTCCGGGGGCAGTGTCCTTCAGCAGAATTTCTTGAGAATACCTTCAGACCACCCAGCCCAGCCTCATGTGACCCATCGCTCTTCCAGAGAGGGAAGAACCACACTTCTGACATGCTAGAAGAGGCAGTGCTGCCCTATGGGAAGAGTGTGGCACTCAGGGGTCAAAAGCCCTGGCTTCTAATCCCACCTCTGCCACTGGCCCACCATATATGACCTCAGGCAAGTTGGGTTGCACTTTTGGGTCATGGTATCCTCATCTGTAAAAAGGGGATAAAATAGGCTGTTCTCCCTCCCTTTTAGACTGTGAGCCCCATGTGGGGAAGGGATTATGTTTGATCTGCTTATCTTGAATCTATCCCAGTGCTTTGTTTTATGGTATTTGTTCAGCACTTACTACATTCCAGGCACAGCGCTAAGTGCTGAAGTAGATATCCCCCTCCCCAGCCCCAAGGCACTTGTGTATATGTATATATCTATAATTTATTTATTTATTTATATTAATGTCTGTCCCCCGCAGATTGTGAGCTTATTGTGGGCGGGAATGGATCTATTTATTCTTATATTGTACTCTCCCAAGCACTTAATACAATGCTTTGAACACACTAAGCGCTCAATGAAGATGATTGAACACGAGCTAATTGAGTTGGACACAGTCTACGTCCCGCCTAGGGATAGAGAAGCAACATGGCTCAGTGGAAAGAGCTCGGGCTTGGGAGTCCGAGGTCATGGGTTCGAATCCCAGATCTGCCACTTGTCAGCTGTGTGACTGTGGGCGAGTCACTTAACTTCCCTGTCCCTCAGTTACCTCATCTGTAAAATGGGGATTAACTGTGAGCCTCACGTGGGACAGCCTGGTTACCCTGTATCTACCCCAGCGCTTAGAACAGTGCTCTGCACATAGTAAGCGTTTAATAAATACCAACATTATTATCATAGTTTTAGTCCTCATTTTACAAAAAGAGTAACTATTTTCATTATGTGTTTTTGGGAGTTTTGGTTTAGGCATTTTAAAGAGGAGAGAATATTCTCACATGCATTCTTCAGGAATTGGGTTCCAGATCTAATTAAATCTATCTTTCTTCATTAGTGGGCAAACTGATAAAATCAAGAGCAAAATGCTTCAGTAGGATGCCCCCTTTACATTGCAAAGCAGCTTTGGACGTTTGGGGAAAAACATTCTTCTTTATGTGAGCCAGGAGGTGTAAGACAGGGAAATGACATTTCTCAGAAGCCCCTATTCCCACTGGAAGGTTACAGAGGCTGGAGAAAAAAGAAAGACAGAAACTGTCAGCAGTATCCTCTTCAACTGAAGGGCAGCTTCCTCTACAGAAAAACAAATTCAGCCACAACTTTTTGGGTCCAAAAAAGATGAAATCAAGCAAGGTGATGCTAATGATGACTTGGATTCCAGAACCAACCCCAAAGCAAACATTGGTTACAGATAACCCTTCTTTTGAGCAAAAATACGTGCAAGCAGTGACTGAGCCACTAGATGTCTCTTTAGGTCTTTCTTCTTTTCACGATGCTCTTAGTCTCTTTTAAAGAATGCTTCCATCCTGTGTGCGTTCTTCCTGGTGGTGGTATAAGGAAAATCTCTATCTTGGGTTATTTAGCTATTTAACAACATTGGAGTAGCTTTGGCTCTGGCAGTTGAGAGAGCTGGTTTTTGTCCTGGCTCTGCAAGTAGTAAAGACCCCCTTAAGGTGTTCTGTGAGGTGGGGCAGGCCTAACAGGAGTCCTAAAAAATAGTTGCTTAACATGGACAGTGAGACTGCTGGGGCCACAGAGGTATCCACCTGCTTTGTTTTGGTTGTTTTTTTTTTAGTGGTATTTGTTAAGCATTTACTTTTGGCCTGGCACTGCAGTAAGCACTGGGGTAGATACGAGCTAATCAGGTTGGATACAGTCCATGTCCCATATGGGACTCACAGTCTTAATCCCCATTTAAAGATAAGGTAACTGAGGCGCAGGCAAGTTAAGTGACTTGCTTAAGATCACATAGCAGACCAGTGGTGGAGCTGAGATTGGAATCCAGTTCTTTTAACTCCCAGGCCCTTGCTCTTTCCGCTAGGCTATGCTGCTTCTCCACTTCTCTACTCTGCTTTTGGCTTTAGGTCACATCGTAGACCCTATGTTACAATTCTTTTGGTCATCAATGGGTCCTGCATATACTATGCTTTTGTGTGAACTTTGCAACGAGCTGCAGTTCCACCAGCTAAGTGGCTGACTGTGCACAGTGAGAACACAACTGGCAGGGAGAGTGTGAGTGACACTATACAATCCACTAATAAAAGTAATGATGGCATTTGTTAAGTGTTTTTTATGTGTCAAGCACTGTACTAAGTGCTAGAGTAGATACAAGATGATCAGGTTGGATCCATTCCCTGTCTCACTTGGGGCTTACAGTCTAGGACATGGGTTCTAATCCTAACTCTGCCGCTTCACTGCTGTGTGGAGTGCAATTCACTTCACTTGTCTGGGCCTCAGTTACCTTATCCATAAAATGGAGATTAAGACATGGGAAGGATCTGTGTCCAACCTGATTCCCTTGTATCTACTGCAGCACTTAGAACAGTGCTTGGCACATGGTATTTAAGCACTTGTATGCAGAACACTGTACTAGGATCTGGGAAAGAATACACAGGTAGAAATTTGAGATATGGTTCCTTCCCATTTAGGGGCTCACAATCTAAGAAAGGGAATTGCCCACTACCCCTTACCACTCCCTGGAAAGTTCTGGAACTCTCAGGCCCACTCTAGAACTCCCTGAAAATCTCCAGTTCTCTCATTCCCTCTGGCTAAGGTACTGTGGAGCAGGGCGGAAAGTTATGCGTAAGATTCTGCCGTGGATTGTATGTGAGTGTTCAAAGTTTCAAGCAGTTTTGGTGTATTATCATTAACCTTGACATTACCCCTGACTCACCTCTCTCATATAACCCAAATATTCAATCTGTCACCAAATCCTGTAGGTTCTACCTTCACAACATCACTAAAATCCTTTCCTCTTCATTCACACTGCTATTTCCCTGCTCTGAGTACTTATCCTAGTAATCCCTGATTACTGCATCGGCCTCTACACTGACCTCCCTGCCTCCTGTCTCTCCCCACTCCAGTCCATTCTTCACTCTGTGGCCTGGATCATTTTTCTAAAAAAACATTCAGTCCACATCTTTCCACTCCTCAAGAACTTCCAGTGGTTGCTCATCCACCTCCTCAAAAAACAGAATCTCCTTACCACTGGCCTTAATGCACTCATTGGGCTCACCCCCTCTTTCCTTACCTCACTGATCTACTACAGCTTAGCCCACACACTTCACTCTTCTAATGGCGGCTTTCTCACTGTCCCTCTATCATCTGTAATTTATTGTAATGTCTTTCTCCACCACTAGTCTGAAAGTTCCCTGAGGGCAAAGATCATGTCTACCTACTTCTTTGTAGTGCAGTGTACTTTCCCAAGTGCTCTGCACACGGGTAGTGCTCCATTAGTACCACTGATTGACTGATTGACTGATTGTATGGAAAGGACCTTATAATTGTGTAATAGTTTGTGTGTTGATAGAAGCCTAAATTTCTAGGGTTGTATTGGTCAACGTCAGCGCAGAGGTCAGCGTCCTCTGTCTTTTCATGGGCAGTAAACTAAATTAGTTCTGTGTCACAGTGGTGAATGTTTGGGAAATGTCTGGAGGCCCCATGGATTCCTCCCAGGCTTCTCTCCCAGTTGGCCTGACCAACCAGCTCTCACAGGAATCATGCGAATGGCCTCCGCAGCATTGTGATTGGCAATCGTGACTTGAGACGTCTGCCTGGATTTGATGACTAACCGGATTAGAGCAATGAAACCCTGTAGTGTTAGAGGGTGTAGGCTGGCACTACATGGCCCATTTTCTTCAGACACTGTCAGACGCCAAAGCTCTTGAGATTCATCATATGTTCACGTGCAGTGGATAAGGAACATTGGGTAGCATTTGAATCAATCAGTCAACCAATCGATGATACTTATTGAATGTCAACTGCATGCAGAGCATTGTACTAAACATTTGGGGAAGTACAGTGTGTTAGTGGATACAACCCCTGCCCTCAAGGAATTATAATCTATCAGAAGAGAGAGACACTAAAATAGTTTGCAGAGAGGAGGAAGATGGACAAGTGAATTTAAGTGAGTTCTTAAGTAATGGAGTTTGTAAAACAGTATGTACGGAAGAGTTCCGGGTGGTCTGAAAGTATAAATACATGGTTAGCACAGAAGTGTTGAGGTGGTAGTTGAGGTGAATATAAACCAGGGAAAAGATAAATTACCTGTTTTTCTGTCACACTGACAATCTCCCAGAGAGCATCTCACCATGAGTGCCATGGTTTTCAGTCACAGCACTAACTATAGCTTAATAACTAAATTGTCCAGAACCAGAAAAGCTAAGCTATCATTTGAAACAATTATTCCACGCTCCTCTGAAAGGGTAAACCTGACCGCATTATGGTGGATAAATCGATGGGAGGAGAAGGGAGACTCCACCACTTTCTGCTCTCCACTACTCTGCCTCAGTTTCCTCATCTGTAAAATGGAGATTAAAAACCTGTTCTCCTTTCTACTCAGATTGTCAGCTCCATGTGGGACAGGGACTGTATCTCACCTGATGATTGTGTATCTACCCCAGCATTTGGTACATAGTAAGTGTTTAGCAAATATCACAGTAATTTAGTCACCCAGAGCAGAAGAGAACAGGACCTGCTCCCAGCATTGCCTTTTACTATATGCATTCTGCTCAGAGTTATTGGGGATAAGGAGCAGTTTCAGACTCCATGACGCCTCCATACTGAGCCACCGGGGAGATGGCTTTTTGGGCCTGGACACCTGGTTGCCTTGTACAGGATGGTTTGCTGGCATTTCTCCTTGCGTTGATAACTGGAAAGCCTGATGGCTTTGTGCCCTTGCTGAGCAACTCTGGATTAAGGTATGTGAAAGACTCTATATCACATTACCAACCCTCAGAGCTCACTTATCCCCCTCAGAGCACTCCGAGAGAATTGCCAGAGAGATCTTGGGGACTGGAGTGACAACAGCTGCAAATTTCTGCTTTGTTATCTCCCCACCACCAAAATCAGACACCTCCATTGTGTGGGGATGCTGTAAGGCCTGGTGTGGCTGAGAGGGCTCCCAAGTTTTGTTTTCATTATTAGGAGGAGCCCCCTCATCTTCAGTCTTCATATGCTAAAGGCAAAGCAGCAAGCTGTGAAAACCAAACAAAACCCAGGGTGAGGACATCAGAAAGGAACCAGGAAAAATCAGAATGATTCTTGAAGTTTCCCCTGGAAGGGTAGGTACTGTACTCACAAGGTTATTGTAGTTTCAATGTCTTTCTCTCGCCCTGGGTGAAATATCTGTCTCCAGTCTATGAAGTCATTTATTTATAAATTGATTGAGCAGTATTTCATCTCATTTCATAATTTCTGAGCTCCCACTGTAACTATTTACATCAAATCAAGATAAAAGCTAACACTAGTCAAAGCAGAGCCCACTGAGCTGATTGCTTCTATGATCCTGGCCTCATCTTCAAAACCTCAAAGTGGATAATGAGTTTTCACATTTAGATGTGCAATTCAAACGTGACATTTGATCGTTTAACTGTGACTATCGCTAAAATTGAAATGACCCTGCTCTGTAACGTGCATATGAGAGCATTGATAGTGACATGTTCTGATAGAAAAATGGGAAAAGGGCAGAGAAATGTTGCCCAATACAACCTTCCCCCTCCTGACTAGATGTCTGGAGTCACATGGAATGCCAGTGGTGAGTAACATCAGCAGCTTGATGAAAATATCTGTTGGAGACCATGACTTGTCCATCCAGACAAACATTTTTGGAAGGTAGTCTGCTTATTTTTAAAAAAATTTATTTTGGTATTTATTAGTGCTTACTATATACTATATACTAATCCACTCCAACCTCTAGACCCATCCTCTCTCCCATCCTGCAACTTACCACACCATTTAAATGTGGTCCCTGAAGCCCCTGTACCATCATGAGAAGCAGCGTGGCGCAGTGGAAAGAGCACGGGCTTTGGAGTCAGGGCTCATGAGTTCGAATCCCAGCTCTGCCACTTGTCAGCTGTGTGACTGTGGGCAAGTCACTTAACTTCTCTGTGCCTCAGTTCCCTCATCTGTAAAATGGGGATTAAGACTGTGAGCCCCACGTGGGACAACCTGATTCCCCTGTGTTTACCCCAGCACTTAGAACAGTGCTCTGCACATAGTAAGCGCTTAACAAATACCAACATTATTATTATTATTATGGGCAATCTCTCCTTTGTCCTTTCAGAGAAGCAGTGTGGCTTAGTGGAAAGAGCACAGGCTTGAGAGTTAGAGGACATCCCGGCTCTGCCACTTGTGTGCTGTATGACCTTGGGCAAGTCACTTAACTTCTCTGTGCTTCAGTTATCTCATCTGTAAAATGGGGACTAAGACTGTGAGCCCCATGTGGGACAACCTAATTACCTTGAACAGGGCTTGGTACATAGTAAGCACTTAACAAATACCATTCTTCTTCTTTTTCTTCTTCTTATTATCCTCAACTTGTTCCTGATCCAGTCACTGCTACTTCTTGCCATCACTAATACCTGAATCTCCCCAGATGACACAGTCACCCCTGCCACTCTCTTCCCTGTGGGGCCTTCACCTTCTCCCACTCCCCCAGAATCACTAGCAAAGGGATTGGAGTCAGTATGCTCCTTCACTCACTCTTAAATGTCCCTTTCAAAAATCCCCTTCCATTCCTTACCTTTGGATCATTGGAAGCCCACAGTCACCTGCCTCTACCTTCTACTACAATTACTAGCTGTTGCTATCTAGCAGTCCCCACTTGTTCCTTTTCTTATTTTCTGAATGATTATAATGCCTTTCTCACTATCACTTTATACCTCTCCTCCCCAGTCTGATTCTCCAGGATTTCAATTTCCGTATGGACGTTTCTGATGACCCCCCTAAACCAACCACTTTCTGACACTTCTTAACACTGTTGATCTCTTGCTCCATTCCCGAATCACCAATCACGAACTTGGACACATGCTTAATCACATCTTCTAAAGACATCGCGTCATTTCTAACCTAAATTCTGAAATCCCACTCTTTCACCACAATCTCCTAATCTGCCTTCTCTTCCTCATTCCCATTCCCCTAAAAATCTCTCCTCCACAAAGACCTTCAATCTATTGGCCACCTCCAATTATCCCACACCATCATGCCCTGCTTGGACTCTCTAACCAGCTTCCCCTCTCTTGACACATAAATCCACATCCTCAATCCCGCCCTCCTTCCTAACTCAAATCCTTTGTCTCTCTGTCCCACAATTAGTCTCACACCATTCATTCATTCAATCAATCGTATTTATTGAACTCTTACTGTGTGCAGAGCACTGTACTAAGTGCTTGGGAGAGTACAATGCAACAATGAGCAGACACATTTTCTGCCCACAATGAGTTTACAGTCTAGCTACCAACTCCTAGGTAAGCCACCTACCCCTAGCCTTGGATCACCTCTCCTGCTCTTGTGCTCAAGCCACAGAGTGCTACTAGGGGAAATACAAGCTGACTCTGTCCTTATTAAAATCATCCTCAGGCACAGAGAGGTTAAGTGGCTTGTCCCAGGTCACACAACAGAAAACTGGTGGAACCAGGATTAAAACCCAGGTCTTCTGACTCCAACCCCCTGCTCTTTCCACCAGGCCATGCTGTTTCTAAATGGATTCTACGCTATCCTAATCCTCTTCAAGCTTTTGGCTGCCTTCAGTAATGATTATAGTTGTCTTAACTGATAAGTGCTTAGCTCATTCATTCATTCAATAGTATTTATTGAGCACTTACTATGTGCAGAGCACTGTACTAAGCGCTTGGAATGAACAAGTCGGCAACAGATAGAGACAGTCCCTGCTGTTTGACGGGCTCACAGTCTAATCGGGGGAGACAGACAGACAAGAACAATGGCAATAAATAGAGTCAAGGGGAAGAACATCTCGTAAAAACAATGGCAACTAAATAGAATCAAGGCGATGTACATTTCATTAACAAAATAAATAGGGTAATGAAAATATATACAGTTGAGCAGACAAGTACAGTGCTGAGGGGATGGGAAGGGAGAGGGGGAGGAGCAGAGGGAAATGGGGGGAAAAGAAGGTTAAGCTGTGGAGAGGTGAAGGGGGGGTGGTAGAGGGAGTAGAGGGAGAAGGGGAGCTCAGTCTGGGAAGGTCTCTTGGAGGAGGTGAGTTTTAAGTAGGGTTTTGAAGAGGGGAAGAGAATTAGTTTGGCAGAGGTGAGGAGGGAGGGCATTCCAGGACCGCGGGAGGACGTGGCCCAGGGGTCGACTGCGGGATAGGCGAGACCGAGGGACGGTGAGGAGGTGGGTGGCAGAGGAGCGGAGCGTGCGGGGTGGGTGGTAGAAAGAGAGAAGGGAGGAGAGGTAGGAAGGGGCAAGGTGATGTAGAGCCTTGAAGCCTAGAGTGAGGAGTTTTTGTTTGGAGCAGAGGTTGATAGGCAACCACTGGAGGTATTTAAGAAGGGGAGTGACATGCCCAGATCGTTTCTGCAGGAAGATGAGCCAGGCAGAGGAGTGAAGAATAGACTGGAGTGGGGCGAGAGAGGAGGAAGGGAGATCAGAGAGAAGGTTGACACAGTAGTCTAGCCGGGATATAACAAGAGCCTGTAGTAGTAAGGTAGCCGTTTGGGTGGAGAGGAAAGGGCGGATCTTGGCGATATTGTAAAGGTGAAACCGGCAGGCCTCGGTAACGGATAGGATGTGTGGGGTGAACGAGAGAGACGAGTCAAAGATGACACCGAGATTGTGGGCCTGAGAGACAGGAAGGATGGTCGTGCCATCCACAGTGATAGGGAAGTCTGGGAGAGGACCGGCCTTGGGAGGGAAGATGAGAAGCTCAGTCTTGCTCATGTTGAGTTTTAGGTGGCGGGCCGACATCCAGGTGGAGACATCCTGGAGGCAGGAGGAGATGCGAGCCTGAAGGGAGGGGGAGAGGACAGGGGCAGAGATGTAGATCTGCATGTCATCTGCGTAGAGATGGTAGTCAAAGCCGTGAGAGTGAATGAGTTCACCGAGGGAGTGAGTGTAAATGGAGAACAGAAGAGGGCCAAGAACTGACCCTTGAGGAACTCCAACAGTTAAAGGATGGGAGGGGGAGGAGGCACCTGCGAAGGAGTCCGAGAATGACCGGCCAGAGAGATAAGAGGAGAACCAGGAGTGGATGGAGTCCGTGAAGCCAAGGTGAGATAAGGTGTGGAGGAGGAGGGGATGGTCGACAGTGTCAAAGGCAGCAGAGGTCAAGGAGGATTAGAATGGAATAGGAGCCATTGGATTTGGCAAGAAGGAGGTCATGGGTGACCTTAGAGAGAGCAGTCTCCGTAGAGTGGAGGAGACGGAAGCCAGATTGGAGGGGGTCCAGGAGAGAATGAGAGTTAGGGAATTCTAAGCAGCGATTGTAGACGACTCGTTCTAGGAAAGGAAGGGTAGTAGGGAGATAGGGTGATAACTGGAAGGGGAAGTGGGGTCGAGAGAGGGTTTTTTTTAGGATGGGGGAGACGTGGGCATGTTTGAAGGCAGAGGGGAAGGAGCCCTTGGAGATTGAGTGGTTAAAAATAGAAGTTAAGGAAGGGAAGAGGGCAGGGGCGATGTTTTTTAAAAGGTGAGCGGGAATGGGGTCAGAGTCACAGGTGGAGGGGGTGGCACTTGCGAGGAGGGAGGAGATCTCCTCTGAGGATACTGGAGGGAAGGATGGAAAAGTAGGGGAGAGGGTTGGTGGGGAGGAGGGGAGAAGGGGAGGGGTGACTTTGGGGAGCTCAGACCTGATTGTGTTGAATTTTGTGATGAAGTAGGTGGCCAGATCACTGGGGGTGAGAGATGGGGGAGGGGGAGGAACAGGGGCCTAAGGAGAGAGTTAAAGGTCTGGAACAATTGGCGGGGGTGACAGGCATGGGTGTCGATGAGGGAGGAGAAGAAGTTTTGCCTGGTGGAGGAGAGGGCAGAGTTAATGCAGGAAAGAATAAATTTGAAGTGTGTGAGGTTGGCTTGGTGCTTGGGCTTTCGCCAGCAGCGCTCAGCAGCTCGAGCATAGGAGCGTAGGAGGCGGACAGAGGAGGTGATCCAGGGCTGTGGGTTAGTGGAGCGAGAGCGGCGGAGGGAAAGGGGGGCGAGAGAGTTGAGATGAGTAGAGAGGGTGGAGTTGAGAGAGGAGACCTGATCATCGAGAGTGGGAAGTGAGGACAGGGCGGCAAGGTGAGGAGAGATGCTTTTGGAAAGACAGATGGGATCAAGAGAGCGGAGGTCTCTGTGGGG
Source organism: Ornithorhynchus anatinus (assembly GCF_004115215.2). NCBI lineage: Eukaryota > Metazoa > Chordata > Mammalia > Monotremata > Ornithorhynchidae > Ornithorhynchus > Ornithorhynchus anatinus. The sequence continues at coordinate 45,789,590 of NC_041749.1, forward strand.
CAGTAGCAAAGATTTTCAGGGGGAGGGAGTGTGAGAGATGAGGCAGGTGAGAAGGTTATGGTCACAGAGAGGGATTTCAGAGTTGGAGGGGTTTCAGAGTTAGTATATGCTGAAGCACTGTGCTAAGGGCTGGGGTAGATACAACACAATCTGATCAGACACAGCCCCACCCCAACATGGGGCTCACAATATAAGAGGGAGGGAGAACAGGTATTTAATCCCCATTTTACAGATAAAGAAAATGAGGCAAAGAGAAATTAAGTGATTTGCTCAAGGTCACACAGTAGGCAAGTGATAGAGCCGAGATTAGAACCCAGGGCTTCTGACTCACAGTCCTTTGCTCTTTCCATTAGACCACACTGCTTTAATACTGCATACCATTTCCTTCTCCTGGAAACCCTTCTAACCCTCAGTTTTTTTACTCCAGATCCTCTGGTAGACCTTTCTCAATGCCTGTAACCAGTTCTTCCTGAGCTTCTCTCCTTCTAATGATGTGTGAATTTTAAGGTTCAGTTCTCAGTCCCCTTCTTTTTTCAGTCCACACTCACTCTCTTGAAGAACTTATCCACTCCCATGGTTTCAACTACCAATTCATTGCAGACAGCTCCCAACTTTCTCCTGCCTGCCCTGACCTCTCTTCCTTGCTGCAATTTCACATTTCCTCTGCCTCCAGAACATCACTTTATGACTGTCCCACCAGCAATTCAAGATCAAAATATACAAAATTGAACTCATCTTCTGTTTCAAATCTTCTTCTCCACCTTTCTCATCACAGCTGTCAACAACACCATCCTTCCCATCATTCAAGCACACGACCTTGGCCTTATAATAATAATAATAATAATTATGGTATTTGTTAAGCACTTACTACATGCCAAGCATTGTTCTAAATAATAATAATGTTGGTATTTGTTAAGCGCTTACTATGTGCAGAGCACTGTTCTAAGCGCTAGGGTAGATACAGGGTAATCAGGTTGTCCCACGTGAGGCTCACAGTTAATCCCCATTTTCCAGATGAGGTAACTGAGGCACAGAGAAGTTAAGTGACTTGCCCACAGTCACACAGCTGACAAGTGGCAGAGCCGGGAGTCGAACTCATGACATCTGACTCCGAAGCCCAGGCTCTTTTCCACTGAGCCACGTTCTAAATGCTGGGGTAGATAAAAGGTAATCTGGTTGGCCCACATGGGGCTCACAGTCTTAATCCCCATTTACAGATGAGGTAACTGAGGCACAGAGAAGTTAAGTGACTTGCCCAAAGTCACTCAATTGATAAATGGCAGAGACGGGATTAGAACCCACGGCCTCTGACTCCCAAGTCCCTGCTCCTTCCACTATCCTTGACTCCTCCCTCTCTTTCAACTTCCATATACATAATAGTAATAGTAATACTGGCATTTAATAAATGCTTACTCTATGAAGAGCACTATACTAAGCATCTTTGAAGAATACACAAGTTAGAATGAGACATGGTCCTTGGCCTTAAGGGACTCACAATCTAAGAAGGTAAGTTTATTATTGAGTGCTTACTGTGTGCAGAGCACTGTACTAAGCACTTGGGGGAGTACAATGCAACAATAACAGACACATTCTCTGCCCACAATGAGCTTACAGTCTAGAGAGGGGGAGACAAGCATTAATATAAATAAATAAATTACAGATATATACATAAATGCTGTGGAGCTGGGAGGGAGGAAGAACAAAGGGAGCAAGTTAGGGTGATGCAGAAGGGAGTGAGAGAAGAGGAAAGGGGGAGATTAGTCTGGGAAGGTCTCCTAGAAGAGATGTGCCTTCAATAAGGGTTTGAAGTGGGGGAGAGTAATTGTCAGATTTGAGGAGTGATGAAACAAAGCTCTAAGAAAAGATTAAAGGCAAGGATGTAGAAATGCAAAATGAAACCAAAAAATTAGTAGGGCACTGTGGCTATAGGACTTGAATTTCAGGCTCCTCACAGCTCAGTCTAACAGTCACAAACAGAGCTATGATGACTGCTGGAGCAGCAGCCGCCTCAGCCTTCCCAAGGTTTTGCGGAGGTGGCCCCAGTCTGTGGTTCCTTTTCTTTGTGCCATACGCTGGTGGAAGGTAGATTTGGAAGGCTCCTCGGTGACAGAGTGGAGAGCCAGTGTGGGTTCCCAGGGAGGCAGGGTGGAGATCTGGGCAAGGAGGATGCCAAAGGCCCTGGATGTCACATGGAGAGGTGGAGGAGTCCCTGGTATATTCGCTTGACCATGGTGAAGAGAAATCAAACCCTGAAGATTCTTCCTCCAGGATCCTCCCATTCCTCTGCATCCACATGGCCACCAGGCACTTTTCATATCTCAGGTTCCAGCCTCCCCCCTGAACTCCCTTTCTCCAGTCTCTCCACTTTCCAGTGCATACTTCACTCTGCTTCCAGGATCTTTATTTAATGAAATTTATTAAGTGCTTACTATGTTCCAGGGATTGTACTAATCACTGGAGTAGATAGAAGCTAATCAAATTAAACTCTGTCCATGTCCCACATGAGGCTTAGTCTTAATACCCATTTTATTAATAAGGAAACTAGGGCACAGAGAAGTTAAGTGACTTGTCCAAGGTCACAAGGCAGACAAGTGGCTTAGTCAGGATTAGAACTCAGGTCCTTAGCCTCGTGCTCTTTCCACTAGGCCACGCTGCTTCTAAATTGTTGCTCTACACACATCTCCCCATTCCTCAGAAACCTCCAATATTTGCTGATTCCAATCATCAAGTGGGAGCTTTAAATCACTTAATCAACTTTTTCTCTTTTACTTAGTCATTCTCTTCTCTCACTACACCCCGGCTTGGTTTCAAAACAACCTACTTTCTGTTCTTCCTTCTCACCTCTACTGCCACCTTCCCCACTGTCTGGCAGAATCATGCTTTCCCCATGTACAAAGCCCTCCAGAAATCACATTTCTTCTAGGATGCCCTCCCTAACTAATCTTGGTACAGTGCTATGCACATAGTAAGCGCTCAATAAATATGATTGAATGAATAATCTCTGTCTCCCACTCCTGCCGCTTTCACATTTCAGTGCTCCTTAAGCACTTGGACTACTTATTCTCATGTCTTTATATTCTATTACTTCCTCCTATCAGAAATTTACTTCACTGTCCATCTTCCCTGCTAGATTGTTAGCTCTTGGAAGGGGGGTGGTCATATCTACTAATTCTTTTGTGCTCTACCATGGATGTAGTTCCGTGCTCTACAGAAAATAAGGCTCAACAAATAGTATTGGTTGATTAATTGGCAGCCCTTATTTACTAACCGATGCATCTGCCTATCCTCCTTCTCTTCCTATTGATTATTTTTCCTAAGTCTCCCTCTCGCATTACATTTTAAACTCCTTGAGGGCAGGAATAGTGTCAACTTCTATTGTACTCTCCTGAGCATTTAATACAGTGCTAGGGGTTTTTAAAATATGGATCGATATGAAAATGGTGTCACTGCTGATGATAATCATGGTGATGACGATGCTGCTGCTGCTGCTGATGTTAATGATATGGATTTATGGATCCAAGTAGGTATATTCACTTGGGGGGGGGGGGGTGAGATGAGAGAGCCATAAACTGCCCAACATCACCACTGTTAATGTTCAGATTGTTGCACTGTCTTCAAGCGATAATACGTGGACAGAATGTGTCTACCAACTCTGTTGATTTGTACTTTTCCAAGCACTTAGTACAGTCCTCTGCACACAGTAAGCACTCAGTAAATACCATTGAATGATTTGAAAATAAGGAAATGTGTGTGTCAGCTAGCACATATGTTTGTTGAGAAGATCTGTTTCCCCCCCTTCTAGACTGTGAGCCCATTGTGGGCAGGGATTGTCTCCATTTGTTGCTGAACTGTACTTTTCAAGTGCTTAGTACAGTACTCTGAACAGAGTAAGCACTCAAAAAACATGATTGAATTAATGACAGTGACCTTTATCCCTCTTTCAAGGCCCTTGTAGAAGCAAAGCCTGGAATTGTGTAAGGCCAATATGGGGTTTCCCTTTCTATCTATTTCATCACAAAAATCAACACAATCAGGTCTGAGCTCCCCAAAGTCACTCCTCTGCCTCTCCCCTCCCCCCCACCAACCCTCTCCCCTACTTTTCCATCCTTCCCTGCAGTATCCTCAGAGGAGATCTCCTCCCTCCTCGCAAGTGCCACCCCCTCCACCTGCGCCTCAGACTCCATTCCCTCTCACCTTATTAAAACCATCGCCCCTGCCCTCCTCCCTTCCTTAACTTCTATTTTTAACCACTCAATCTCCAATGGCTCCTTCCCCTCTGCCTTCAAACATGCCCACGTCTCCCCCATCCTAAAAAAACCCACTCTTGACCCCACTTCCCCCTCCAGTTATCGCCCTATCTCCCTACTACCCTTCCTTTCCAAAATCCTAGAACGAGTCGTCTACAATCGCTGCTTAGAATTCCCTAACTCCCATTCTCTCCTGGACCCCATCCAATCTGGCTTCCGTCTCCTCCACTCTACGGAGACTGCTCTCTCTAAGGTCACCCATGACCTCCTTCTTGCCAAATCCAATGGTTCCTACGCCATTCTAATCCTCCTTGACCTCTCAGCTGCCTTTGACACTGTCGACCATCCCCTCCTCCTCCATACCTTATCTCACCTTGGCTTCACGGATTCTGTGCTCTCCTGGTTCTCCTCATCTCTCTGGCCGGTCATTCTCGGACTCCTTCGCAGGCACCTCCTTCCCCTCCCATCCTTTAACTGTTGGAGTTCCTCAAGGGTCAGTTCTTGGCCCTCTTCTGTTCTCCATTTACACTCACTCCCTCGGTGAACTCATTCACTCTCACGGCTTTGACTACCATCTCTACGCAGATGACACGCAGATCTACATCTCTGCCCTGTCCTCTCCCCCTCCCTTCGGGCTCGCATCTCCTCCTGCCTCCAGGATGTCGCCACCTGGATGTCGGTCTGCCACCTAAAACTCAACATGAGCAAGACTGAACTCCTCATCTTCCCTCCCAAACCCGGTCCTCTCCCAGACTTCCCTATCACCGTGGATGGCACGACCATCCTTCCCGTCTCTCAGGCCCGCAATCTCGGTGTCATCCTTGTCTCATCTCTCTCGTTCACCCCACACATCCTATCCGTTACCGAGACCTGCCGGTTTCACCTTTACAATATCGCCAAGATCCGCCCTTTCCTCTCCACCCAAACGGCTACCTTACTGCTACGGGCTCTCGTTATATCCCGGCTAGACTACTGTGTCAGCCTTCACTCTGATCTCCCTTCCTCCTCTCTCGCCCCGCTCCAGTCTATTCTTCACTCCGCTGCCTGGCTCATCTTCCTGCCGAAACGATCTGGGCATATCACTCCCCTTCTTAAACACCTCCAGTGGTTGCCTATTAACCTCCGCTCCAAACAAAAACTCCTCACTCTAGGCTTCAAGGCTCTACGTCACCTTGCCCCTTCCTACCTCTCCTCCCTTCTCTCTTTCTACTGCCCACCCCTCACGCTCCGCTCCTCTGCTGCCCACCTCCTCACCGTCCCTCGGTCTCGCCTATCCTGCTGTCGACCTCTGGGCCACGTCCTCCCGCGGTTCTGGAACGCTCTCCCTCCTCACCTCCGCCAAACTAATTCTCTTCCCCTCTTCAAAACCCTACTTAAAACTCACCTCCTCCAAGAGGCCTTCCCAGACTGAGCTCCCCTTCTCCATCTACTCCCTCTACCACCCCCCCTTCACCTCTCCGCAGCTTAACCCTCTTTTCCCCCCATTTCCCTCTGCTCCTCCCCCTCTCCCTTCCCATCCCCTCAGCACTGTACTTGTCTGCTCAACTGTATATATTTTCATTACCCTATTTATTTTGTTAATGAAATGTACATCGCCTTGATTCTATTTAGTTGCCATTGTTTTTACGAGATGTTCTTCCCCTTGACTCTATTTATTGCCAATGTTCTTGTCTGTCCGTCTCCCTCGATTAGACTGTAAGCCCGTCAAACGGCAGGGACTGTCTCTATCTGTTGCCGACTTGTTCATTCCAAGCGCTTAGTACAGTGCTCTGCACATAGTAAGCGCTCAATAAATACTACTGAATGAATAGTTTACCCCTCTTATTTCTGCCCATGGCCATCCCTGGCAACGGGCTCCATAGCCTCTGAACCCAAACACACAGACCCTGCTCTTTGGTCTCAGTTATAGGGTCACTTTATCTACACCTTCCCTCCTATCCAGAACCTTCTCTCTTTTTGCCTCTGTCAGACCACTGCTCTCCCCATCTTCAAAGTCCTTCTGAAATCACATCTCCTCCAGGAAGCCTTCTCTGACTAATCTCGCATTACTCCATCATATTTCCCTCCCTAATGCAATTCCTGATGCATTTGAGTCCTTACTGCCTAAGAACTTCGGTACTCCTCACCCCACCACCTCTCCCCACAGCACTTGTCTCTATATTTTTGTACATGGTTACTTCTCCTATCTGTAATTTCTTTGAGTGTCTGTCTCCCCCATTAGGTTATAAACTCCATGAGGGTGGGGATCATGTCTACTATAGCACTTCTGTACTTTTCCATAATTCATCTATTTATATTAATATGTCTCCACCTCTAGACTAAGCTAGTGGTGGGCAGGGAAAGTATCTATCAACTCTGTTATACTGTAGTCTCCCAAGCATTTAGTACAATGCTCTGCACTCAGCAAGCACTCAATAAATGCCATTGATTGACTGATTGGTAGAGATTCCATTGTACTTTTCCAAGTGTTTGGTTGTAGCATTAGCGTTCAATGGTTGTTCAGTGAAAGACAGACTATCTCACTGCTTCAGCTGAAAGCATCCCAAAGCAGGGTCAGGCTGAAGGGATGATGACTGGAAGGGGAAGATTGAAGCCACAGTCCTCTCACTGACCCACCTCCGTCACTCTTCCCAGGTCACAAAGTGTAGAAAGATGAAGTATGTAGACATTAGTATTTCTCTCATTAAATCATAAGCTCCTTAAGCATAGGGACCATGTCTTTTGTTTCTGATGTGCTTTCCCACCACTTTGCACAGTGTTGTTTGCACTCTCAGTAGGTGCCCAAGGAAAACATCGACTGAGTGTCTGGCTGATAGTTTTCTCGCTCATTAGGCCATACATTTATATCTGTAATTTATTTATTTGCATCGATGTCTGTCTCCTCTCCTCTAGACTGTAAGCTCGTTGTGGGCTGGGAATGTGTCTTTTATTGTTTTACTGTAATCTCCCAAGATCTGCTCAAAGTAAGCGCTCAATAAATATGATTGGATGAATGAATGAATGCCCTTAAGCAAATAGACCATTCATTTAAAGTATCTGAATGGAAGAAAGAACCTCACCTCTCGGTTGCTTTAATCAAGTGAACAAAAACCACACAGCTACAAACCGAGATACCTTTTAAATATATTTTATTACTTTTCTGTTTGTCTTAGAAAGAAATATGAAATCTGCATGCAATTCTAATTACTTCAAACATTTAAATAGCATATGATAATTTAGCAGTACAATCCATTATACTGAAGGAGCAGGATATGGAGCTTCCCTAGAGCGTATTTACAAGGGAAAAGGTAGTTTTGTTATTTTCAAAGAGAGCACTGCACTGCTTACCATCGAAGAAGAATTACATTCAAAGTAACAAATATATTGCTTTAGTACTGCATGTCCTGTCTCCAAAGCAACATGCCAATATATGGTCCTTTTTCAAGGGAGAGAAAGAGAGCGAGAAAGAATGTGAGGGTGTACCTGTGTGTGTGTATCTATATAGCAAAAGGTTTTCTTTAAAGATTTTCACTAGAAATCTAGGGAACCATTTGTTCTTTTTTGGAAGCTTTAAAAGATCTCCTCCAGGTTGCAGCAGTGTGCATTTCACAAGCCCACCTGGTAGGAAAAATGAACCTCTTTGGGCAACAGTCCTTTGTCATTCAGTTGCCTCCGCCTGGCTTTTTTCACATGGGAAAAGATTAAGTGAGGAAACAGCCCTCATTTCCCCTGGCAACCAGGTAAAGAAAGCTCCTGGGACAGTTTCTCAAATGATCAGTGACTGGGGGACCCACCTTCAAGGAGTTCCATTATATGAGAGAGAGAGGTGTGGTACGCAGTGTGGGAACTTGGGGGGCAACCCCTTAGGTTACCCAGCATCCTCAAAGCTGCACAAAATCACAAGGAGAAGGTTCCCTGGGCCTGGAGGAAAGGAAACCCATTACAAAATATCTTAGTGAAGATTATTGTCCAGCTAATGAGCTTATAAAGCTCAAGTGCGATCATAGTGACGTATGAACCGGTACAAAAAAGCATTTTTTAAAAATGAAAAGCATGAGTGTCCCAATTTCAGTGTAGAGCAGGCAGTTATGAAATCTGGAGTGCAAGAGACAGTTATGACATCTGGAAGCTATAAAATGTAAAAACTGACCCTCTGAAAAAAGTGCTTTGCAATAATAGATAATCTGTGTCTTATGTCTGTGAGAAGGAAAGATTTCTCAGCAGAGTCCATTGCTTAAGTCTGCCAGCCACTTCAGATTTTGCTAACTACGATTTTCCCATGCTATTCTTCGTAGACCCTGGAAAAGAAAGCAGACAAAAGATGGGCAGTTGTTTTCATCCACTGTTATAACTCTGTCGTATTATACTCTCCCAAGCACTTAGTACAGTGCTCTGTACATAGTAAGTGCTCAGTATATATGATTGATTGATTGACTGATCCACTCGATCAGCCATTTTACAAGGAGGGGCTTCAGCCTCTTTTCCAAATCCAAACAAGAACAGAACAGATCCCTGCGGAATGGGCACCATGTCATGTCCTCTCTCGTATTCTTCCAACCCCTTAGTACAGCACTCTACACACAGCAGGGACCTAGCACAGTGCTCTGCATCCAATAGGTGTCCAGTACTGTGCTCTGTTCACAGTAGATGCTCAATAGATGCTATTAACTGGTACAAATGGGTGGTGAAATAAATGGAATTTATTTAGGAGCCCATCTTGATCTCCCAATCGGAGAGTGCTCAATGAAAGACATGAAAGAAAAAAAAAATCAGCTAAACGCCTTAAAAAAATGTGTGATGAATGGATGGGCAACCCGTGATGTCTAAAAGGAATTTTCATCAAGATGTCGATAATACTCAAGACTGGTGTTCTCTGTGATTCCAGAAGCTTGATTGGCTGGGGGGAATGTGCAGTTTAGGATGTTTCTCTGTGCTTGTTTCCATTTTATGTTTAAAGAAGATCTGACTATCAATGCTATGATATGCAAATTGCAGAGGAACGTAGTTTCATCTCCAGTGACGGTCATGGTTGAAATATCCAGTGTCACATTCTACCACCTAGCTGGCCCTCTGAGGTTCTAGCTTGTCAATCCATACCCTTTCTTTTCTAGGATACTAAACCAGTTCCTTGCTTTTCTAGACGGCTAAACTACCAGCAGCCCTTCAGCCCCAACAGCCATTCACTTTTTTAGGTCACTGAATAGGGACTTTGCTTTTCTAGATCACTGAGTCAAGCTCTGGGCTACTGAAGATCACTAAGCTACTTCCTGGCCTGTACTGACTTTCCTTATTTTGCAACCTCAAATGCCTTCGAATGGTCATGCTCTGAATTTAAGAACCAGGCTGCCTCACTCTTCAGGGCGATGGCATTGATGAAGAACCTTGTTTTTATCTCATCTTCCAGCTAGTTTAGTTTGATGTAGAGGTTAAACTTCTTTCCTGGCCATTATGACTGCTACAATTACCTCTCATATGTATATTTTACTTCCTTAAGACTCAGTTCCTTCTCTCACCTGGATTTTATGAAGATCCTTGCCTTCTTCACATAGTCTGATCTCCTCATCATCCTCTCCTGAATTCAGGCAGCTTGTGTGTGCTCAAATGCAAATCAGAACCATCTGCTTTGATTCAGGAAGAGGCTGGACTGTCTTTCTTCTCTATTATCATGTGGAGTCTGCTGGCCCAGTCTCCACAAAGAGAATTCTCCGCTCCCTTGTGGCCCTGAACTTGGATGTGCAGGAGACCAGAGCAACCTTGGAGGACATCCTCAAATGTTTTCACGGCTTTTTAGCACAATGACTCAACCAAGCCATTTTCAGAATACAGGGCAGGCCAACGTTGTGGAAAAAATAGCCGGTCAGCAGAGGGGTTAAGCATGGGGCACCAATTTCTGTGGTTCCTTGGACTGCCAACTTTACAGAGACATTGGGAAAAATCAGAGGCACTATTGGCCAGTTCAGTTTGAGCAGTCAGTGAACCACCAGGCACGGGAAAAGGATTAGATAGAGATGATAAGGATGAATATTCAAGATTCCCTGAATAGTAAGTCTTTAAATTCACATTTCTAAGAAGTGTAGACTTCTTAATGGTAGGGAGAACCCAGGTTTTCTTATGAAGAAGAATGAGAAAACAAATAGCTGAACAGGTTTTCAACTCTCAATTCCAGTAGATTTCTGGAATGAGGGAGAAAGGGGAGCTCACTATCATACCTTGCTATTTTGCACACGTGTCTAGTAGTTTTTCAAGAGAAATGGAAACAACATGGAAATCTTTGGCTTGAGGAGACGATTTCCTGGGCAAAGTGGAGACCCAGACTTCAAAGCTTTAAGGCCGGTGACATCCCTACATCTTCTCTCTATGATGTCAGGTCCAGCGGGAACATGCTCAGGACTCCCAAGGATGCCCGACAGTTCCCTTCTGTATGCTTTGTAGGAGTCAGGGGTCTCTTTAGGGCCAAAGTCCCCCTTGAGCTTCATGAACTGAAGTGTGTTGGCCTTGTGAGGCTGGGAGGGGGTGGAGGAACATGAGGGAGACTACCTACCTGCGCTTCTCATTCCAGGCATTGTACCACTTAATGAACTTCTTTGTGCTCTGCAGTTTGGGGTGTAGGCAGTGTTCCTGGCCTCGGTACCGGGACACACTCTTTGTGGTTATGCTGAAACAGAAGGGAGAGCAGGGTGATGGGGAGGCAGTCCAAATTCCCAGCTTTCCACCACTGCAGCCTGGAGTGCTGGCCTGGGCTGGCTTCTTTGACTCTAGGCCACCTCTAACCAGTGCTCATTAGTTAATACACAGAGGCTGGCAGCCAGCTGTTCTCAGATCCCATGGAGAGCAGCAAAGAGGAAGTGGATTTCCTTGCAGCAGGAGGGAGGAAGAATAAGAGCAAAAAGCTGTCTTTTTATAAGGAGCACTAACAAGAATGGCATGTGCACACTGAGAGGAAAAAAAACCTCCTTGCCCTCCAGAGCCAATTAAAGAGTTCAGTGTATTCTCACTTGACCGAAGAGTTGATCGTGAGGATAATAATAGTAATTGTGGTATTTGTTAAGTGCTTACTGTGTGCCAAGCACTACACTAAGTGCTAGAGTGGATACAAGCAAATTGTTGGACACAGTCCCTGTCCCACATGGGGCTTATAGTCTCAATCCCCAGTTTACAGATGAGGTAACTGAGTCCCCGAGAAGTAAAGTGACTAGCTTAAGGTTACACAACAGACATGTGGCAGAGCTGGGATTAGAACCTTCTGACTCCCAGGCCCGTGCTCTATCCAATATGCCATGCTGACACATTGGAGATGTGCCAGGGTGGTGACTGACTTTATGATGAGCAGATGTCAGCAAGTGGGAGGTCAGCAAGTGGAGGCAGAGCCAACCAGCATCTGACTATGGTCCCCCAGAAGTTGGCTCCTTTCTGCCTTCCTGCAAGAGGGAGCAAGGAGGATGCAGGAGGGTCAGTGAGGCTGCAAAAGGGAAGGATGCAGGAGGGGAGATCAGGATGCAGGAGGGAAGGGATTGATGCAAGAGGGGAGCTGAGAATCCAGGAGGGGAGGATGCAGGATGAGACGTCCGAATCCCCAAGGGGGAGGGAGGGTGCAGGAAGAAATGTGAGTACCAAGCAGAGAAAATGCAGGAGGGGAGGATGCAAGGGGAGAAGTGTAGGAGAGAAGGGGAAGATCTAGGAGGAGAGGTCAGAACCCAGGAGGGAAGGGCTAAAGTGGGAAGCTGAAAATACAGGATGCTGCTTTTGATTTGAGTGATTTGAGTGTGACTGAAGGAAATAGTTGGTGGGACTCCACCCTTCCAGATGTCTTTAAACTGGTTGTTGTCTGGTTCCCCTGACCAAATGCTCCTTCCTGTGTGGTTTATCTTTCTTGTCTATCATTTCAGGCTTTTGATAAATTCAGAGGGTAAAAGTCGCCTTGACAGGGTTTCTGTTTGTAGTTGAAGAAGTAATTCAATTTTGATGCAGGAAGGTAAAGTGGGATCTACCATTGCTGAAAGGACCCTGGAGCTTGATCCCACTTTTTTTTTAAAAGGTATTTGTTACACATTTACTATATACCAGATACTGTACTAAGCGCTGGGGTAGATACAGGCTAATCAGGTTGGACACAGTCCATGTCCCTCATGGGGCTCACAGTCTTAATCCCTATTTTACAGATGAGGTAACTGAGGCACAGAGAAATCAGAGAAGCAGCATGGACTAGTGGAAAGAACACGAGCCTGGGAGTCAGAGGACCTGGATTCTAATGCCGATTCTGCCTCATGACTGCTGTGTGACCTTGGGCTAGTCGCTTAACTTCTCTGTGCCTCGGTTACCTCATCTGTAAAATGAGAAGCAGCGTGGCTCAGTGGAAAGAGCATGGGCTTTGGAGTCAGGGCTCATGAGTTCGAATCCCAGCTCTGCCACTTGTCGGCTGTGTGACTGTGGGCAAGTCACTTAACTTCTCTGTGCCTCAGTTCCCTCATCTGTAAAATGGGGATTAAGACTGTGAGCCCCATGTGGGATAACCTGATTCCCCTATGTCTACCCCAGCGCTTAGAACAGTGCTCGGCACATAGTAAGCGCTTAACAAATACCAACATTATTATTATTATTATTAAAATGGCAATTAAATCTTTCTCCCTCCTACTTAGACTGGGAACCCCTAGCGGGAAAGGGACCATGTCCAACCTGATTAATTTGTTTTAACTCCAGTGCTAAGAACTGTGCTCGGCCCATAGTAGGCACTTAACAAGCACTATTAAAAAATTATTGATTTCCTTGCCTAAGGTCACACAGTAGACAAGCAGCAGAGCCAGGATTAGAACCCACTTCCTTCTGACTTCCAGGGCTGTGCTCTATCTACTAGGCCATGCTGCTTCTCCGTTTCCCCCCAACCCACTGGAGGTTTTAGGAATTTATCAATTCAAAGGTGTTGGAGAAGCTGTCACAGGCAGTCAACTTTTATTCACTAAATTGTTGATATGGGGGCTCACTAACCATTAAGAAAATGATGAGTGCTTCTTACTTTTTGATATTAAACTACTAGAGAGATTCTCGTCAGAAGAAGCCCAGAATTGCAATTTTCTGGGGAAAAAAAGAGAGATCTTTTAAGCTTGACTTTGATCCTCAGGGCTTTAAAAGTGGGCTTAGTTTGAGCAAGCCCTCTCAGTGTCTTGTATTTCTTTCTTCAGATATTGGGTTTCAGCAAAAAGCACTTCTTCCCTTCCATTTCAAGGGGACTACACAGCTTTCTGATTCCACGGCTCGAAAGTCCTTTCACGTCTTGCCTTCAAGGCTATGTGGCTCGGTGGAAAGAGCCCGGGCTTAGGAGTCAGAGGTCATGGGTTCGAATCCAGGCTCCGCCACCTGTCAGCTGTGTGACTTTGGGCAAGTCACTTCACTTCTCGGTGCCTCAGTTACCTCATTTGGAAAATGGGGATTAAAACTGTGAGCCTCACGTGGGACAACCTGATTACCCTGTATCCACCCCAGCGCTTAGAACAGTGCTTGGCACATAGTAAGCACTTAACAAATACCAACATCGTTATTATTATTATTATTATTGTTAGAACGGAAAGTCTGTGCAAGCAGGGAATGCATTTCGTCCTTCTGTTTTATTTTCCCAAGTTCTCACTTAAGTGCACTGAACTCAGTAGTAATCCGTACTGCTGCTATTATTCATTCAATAGTATTTATTGAGCGCTTACTATGTGCAGAGTACTGTACTAAGCTATTACTACTACTACTACTGCTCTTCATTCAAACATATTTATTGAGTGCTTATCGTGTGCAGAGCACTATACTAAACACTTAGGAGAGTACAATACAACTTCAAAACCAGAAAGTTACTTCCCCAGATAAGAAGAGAAAAAAACATCTTAGGAGACATCTGTTTGGGTTAAACCTTAGATTTACCAATATTCAAGTGCACTTATGTTCATATCTTTAAATCATATTATATTATACATTATTCATTCATATTAATGTCTGTCTCCCCTTCTAAGCTGTACGCTCGTTAGGGCAGGGAATGTGTCTGCTAATTCTGTTGTATCGTACTCTCCCAAGCACTTAGTACAGTGATCTATACAAAGTAAGCGCTCGATAAATACCACTGATTGATTGATCAAGTGGGCTGAAAATATGAATGTTCACTCTGTTTTCCTTTTCCTCTGCCACCCCAATGGGACTAGGGGGAAAGACAAAACGAAGCTCTGCCATGCAGATGATTCTATCTTGCAGAAATCTTTCTGGAAGTAGGAGTCCGAAGAGATCCAGCACCCCAAGAGAGTTTTGGGGGGAAGGCAAGACTCCCATTAGGGTCTGGATAATGCATACCATTGTGGAAGGATTTTACCAAATACGGGACTTGCTCTCCTAGTCACTTGTTTGCAATTAGAGTGCAAATGGCACTTGCCATTAGTGGGGATGTTTTGGGATGCAGGTGGATTCAGAACCTAAGGAGGCAAAGGGGCATTGTACTACATGCAGGCTGAAGTTTCCATAACACACACAAGCCTGAAGCATTTCCCTAGTAACTATCTCCAATCTGATTGTCAGTGACCCTGGGAGAGACAGAAGGTAAGTGAAATTCATTTAGATCCTTGTGTACAAAACAGAATGGAGGCAGAGTGGCATGGTGAAAGAAATATGTGATTGAGAACCAGAAGACCCACTTTCTAGACCCTGGGCCTCTGGCCTGCTGTTTGACCTTACCTAAATTACTTGGCCTCTCTGGACTTCAGTTTCCTCATCTGTAAAATGGTGCTGAGATACCTGGTCTCCCTACTGTTTAGAATGAGAATTGAATGTGGGACATGCTGTTTCTCATTTTGCATCTCTTCCAGCACTTAGCCCAATGCTTGGCCCATAGTAGAGAAGTAGAGAAGCAGCATGACCTAGGGGATAGAGCACAGGCCTGGGAGTCAGGAGGACCTGGGTTCTAATCCTGGCTCTGTCACTTGTCTGCTGTGTGACCTTGGGCAAGTCCAAGTCACTTCACTTCTCTGTGCCTCAGTTATTTCATCTGTAAAATGAGGATTAAGACTGTGAGCCCATATGGGACATGGACTCTGTCCAAACTAATTAGCAGGTATCTACCCCAGGGCTTGTACATTGCCTGGCACATAGTAAGTGCTTAATAAATACCATTTAAAAAATAGTAAGTGCTTAATAAAAAAACCCTTACTATCACTTCAGCTGTTTAGAAAGAAAAATTAGAGGCTCCTCTGGTCTGTACTGAATGGTAGTTTTCCACCAGTCCTCCAGAAGACCTCTATCTCTCTGGGGCCCTGCCCTTCATTACCATTCAATCCATCAATCAATCATATTTATTGAGCACTTACTGTGTGCAGAATACTGTACTAGGCTCTTGAGAGAGAGAGTTGGTACACACTTTCCCTGCTCACAGCTGAGCTTACAGTCTGGGGGAGGGGAAAGACATGAATATAAATAAATAAATTATACATACATACATACGTAAGTGCTGTGGTGCTGAGAGAGGGGTGATAAAAGGGAGCCAATCCTTATTAGGTATTGCAAACTATTAATCATTAACTGGGTCCAGTTCCAAGAGGGAAGATAGACTGCTTCCTAGGTTCTGGATAAATTCTTGATCTTGCCAATATTTCTCTTCCATTTGACAATGTACAACTGGGCTCCTCATTTTTGTTGTTCATCGGATTGGGGGCTTTGGGTCTGAGACAACACTGATCAGTGAGCATCAAAGTAGTATAGTACTAGTATTTATTAATCGCTTACTCTGTGGAGAGGACTTTACTAAGCACTGGGAAAGGGTACACAGGTGGGAATTAGTCCCCAGTTGCCCAGGTAGATGGTCTCCAGTTTCCCAGTCTGCTCATTGCTCATATAGAGACCCTTCACATGACATCTCTTTCTCTTCGTATCCCTCTTGGATGGGGCTGATACTCTCAGTGGGCTGCCACTGGTCTAGTTGGGCAAAGAGGAACATTTTCTGGGCTCTTCCAGTTTTCTCCAGCCTTTTCCGACCCAGTTACCCAAGGCAATACCAGGCCTGGAGGCAATCTGCTGCTCTTCCTAACTCCCCCTGGGTAAATCAAGTCTCCCAGAGGGAAGTCCAGGAGAAACTCTTCTCTAGGTTGATGAGAGTTTGGGTTAAAAGAGGGAAATACACTTCTTTTCCCCAGTGGTGAAACTCTCCCACCTAACCTGTGTGTTAGAGAGAAAATGCACCACTTTATCTGCTATACATTTAAAGTAGCCTTAGGGAAAGATTCGTAGAAGGTTCAAGTGTCCCAGGTGAGAGGACAAACAAGCAGATGAAACATATTTGCCCATTCTCTTCTACTTGCTGTCATGTTTTAAGACTGAAGAAACACAAACCCATTTCTTCATTCTTATTAATGGCTTAATCTTTGACAAGCACTGTTGTATATACAAGCTAATCAGATCAGATCCAGCCCGTGTCCCCACATGGGGTTCACAATCTGATAGAGAAGAAGAGTTGGTATCTTATCCCTATTTTACAGATGAAGAAATTGAGGGCCAGAGAGATTAGGTGACTTGCTTGAGGTCACACAGCAGCGGCAGAGTTGGGATTGGAACCCACCATTTCTTAGGCACACAGGAAGCACTTTAAAAAAGTCCGTAATTAATTAAATCTCCTCTAAATGATCTAGGCTGAGTAGGGTTGTGGAAACAGGGAGAGGGTCAGGGTGCCTAGAGCAGAGAGAGATCCTGGGGAAGAGAGGCAAGTCCCAAAACTATCATTGCTGTTGTTTCACTAGCACACATTCAAACTCCCCAACCCCCTAAAGAGAAGCAGCGTTGCCTAGTGGAGAGAGCACTGGCCTGGGAGTCAGAAGGAACTGGGTTCTAATCCCATTCTGCCACTTGTCTGCTATGAGACCTTGGGCAAGTCACCAGGCCTCAGTTACCTCAAATGTAAAATGGGGATTAATACTGTCAGTCCCATGTGGGACAAGGTCTGTGTCCAACCCGATTATCTTGTATCTACCACAGTGCTTAGTACAGTACCTGGCATATAGTAAGTAAGCTCTTAACAAATACCATCAAAACAAAGCAAAAAAGAAAGTCATTAGCAGTACATAGCTTCTTGGAGCACCTCAGATTAGCATATGCTGACCTCTTGCTCTGGCTGAGAATAACGTGGGGGCGGTTTCTGGAGGGTGAAGGGGAGGAAAGGGGAGAGAGGAGGGAGATGGTCACTGTTTGCAAAAATGTGCTTTCTGCTCTGTCGGGGACTCACCACATGAGCCGTTTATGAGGAACGAGTGTTGGCTTCAGATGGTTAATTTGGAACGTAGAGAAGCAAGGAAACTTTTAGTCCTTTCCCAGTCTGCTCCAGTTTTAAAGCCATCCTCAGCATTCCCCACATGCACAGCAGACACGATTCTATCCAAATCCTCAGAGAAACCTCTCGCCCGCAGCAGGTAGCGGGAGGCTCAGTGCTGCAAACGGAGGGGCTCACTGAGGATGCAACGTTCTACCTCTCTTCTGAAGAGAATATACAAGCCTGTCGCTCAACACCAAGCTCTTCCGAGCCCCTCTTCTAGCTGGGAGGAAATGAAGAGCCTAAGAGCAAAGGTCACACACAATTATATACCCTACTTTTATAGCTCGTCCTGCGCAACTCTTAAATACAGCACTTCTCCCACCTGCTCTGGGGACATGTCACAGGCGCGGTAGTTTGGACAGCATAAGTTGTAGCTGTTAACAACTGTGCTGTGCTTTCTGTGCTTAGAATGCGTCAAGGACTCTGCGAAGCGATGGGATAGGGACAAGGGGTTGGGATCCCGCACGAGGGCTCCCAAATCCCTTAGTGCTGTCCTGCGTTGAAAGGGGCTCTATCTGGGATAGAAATGTCCTAGTTAGCCAGTTCTTCAAAGCTCCCAACAGTCTCAGAGTGCTTAGCTCCCTCGAACCGGAGGGAGGGTCATTAAAAACACTTCGGCTTTCACATCCCGAGTTTAGAGGTCTCAATTAGAGAAGTAGCGTGGTTTAGTGGCAAGAGCATGGGCTTGGGAGTCCGAGGTTGTGGGTTCTAATCCTAGCTCCTCCACTTGGCCACTGTGTGATTTTGGGCAAGTCACTTCACTTCTCTGGGCCTCAGTTAAGTCATCTGTAAAATGGGGGTAAAGACTGTGAGCCCCATCTGGGACAACCTCATGACCTTGTATCTCCCCTAGCGCCTAGAACAGGGCTTGGCACATAGTGAGCGCTTAACAAAGCCCATTATTATTGATAATCAGGACTTTTTTCTGTCAAGAGGCAGAGAAGAAGGCGGCGAGCCAGACAGACAGACAACACAAGTCTATTGAGCAAAAGAATCAAGCCAGCCCCAAACGGATTAAAGATGAGACTTACATAACCATCTTTTCTTCACAGTGAGGATACTTGGGTTTCACTTCTAGTTTCTTCACATCGCTGTATCTTATCTTTGGACCTTTTCTTGAACACTTACATTTTGACCCTAAGAGAAATCGCATTCTGAGTTAGGATCTGTTCATTTGTCTTCCGGGGTTTCAAACGGCGGAGTTGTCGCTGTCAGGAGTAACTCTCAATCTCTCTCTCTCTCCACCCCCGTCTCCCTGTTCCAATCGATCAATCAATCAATCAATCAGTAGCATTTCTTAAGCGGTTACTGCTTGCAGAACACTGTCATACAAACCCTAGAGAGAACACAACGGACACAATCCCTGCACTCAATCTACAATCTGGCAGGGGAGAGAGAGACGAAAACGATTTACAGGTAGGGGAGGCGGCAGAATTTAAAGACAAGTACTTTGAATCCCTCACCTGGCGGGCTTGGGCTCTGCCTTCTCCCCCACGAGAAGACGCCAACTTGGCACAAGAACATTTCGGGTACATTCACTACCATTGTTTGCCCGCTCCCCCGTTAAAGAAGCCTTCGCTATTTCCACCGGGGTGGAGGATGCCCCCTCCCTCCCCAGACTTCCAAATAAGTCGATCATCAGGCAGAGGGGGTGAGAAGGGGGGCGAACAGGGGGATGGTAGGGCGGCATAGGGAGTGAGGTGAGCGGCGAGGAGAAGCCTCGGACGGGACCCTGCTTACCATCCACTCCCACGGAGCATATGGCGACGAAGAGCAGGAGGAAGGCGACGGTCACAAGCTTCATGGCCAATCTGCAGGCACCGAGGTCGGCGTCCCTCCGAGCCTCCCCAAATCTCTAGTTTTGTCCCCCTCCCCTGCTTGCTCTGAGCAGCCTCCTGGGGCCTCGGCGCGGGAGCTGCCCGGGGAGAGAAATCTCGAGAGCGGCAGGTCCCTCTGCTGCCCAGGTTCCCGTGCCAGGCTCGACTCCCGTCTCAGCTCTGCCTCCTCCCCTCCCCTCGCCCTCTTTTAAAAGCGCCCCAGCCGCCCTCCCGGCCAACTCATTAATATGCAGAGGAACTAACTCTGTGACTCAGTGCAGTTTCCCAACGTGGAGGGGGAGGAGGGCTCCAGGCTTGTCTCTAAACAGAGAGACCGATTCCAAAAGCAACAGCCTCCCCGTTTCCCCCCGACCCCGATAGACGATCGATACAGAGGAGTTCTTTAGGAGGAAGGTGAAGGAGGGCCTGCAATCCAGGGGCCGGTGGTGGTCCTTGTCGCTCTGCTTGTGGTCGCCACAGAGCAGAGAGTGAGCAGAACAGCCCACTGTCTGTGTGGCCTGGCCGGGGGAAGTGGGAAGACCGATCTGCCAGGGACTCTCCAGCGTTCCCAGGGAGAGTTCATTCCTATCGGTGCGGCCTTCCTAACAACCCAGGGCTTGGCACGGTGAAGCCATCCTCAGCCCGTCCCTGGGGAGGGTGTAGAGGTGGGAAGGCCAACCAGGTCCTGCAAACAGGGGAAAGGGGCACCACCTGTCTAGAAGCGGCTTGCCGTTGTTCCTAAGGGCCGTCCACCCGAGCAGGAATGAATTGGAGGCTATAAGTCGTCCAGGTCGGGCCGAGCCTCAAGTGTCCATGGCTGAGCAGGCGATCTGGGTTCTGGGATCTCCCATTCATCTCTGGGCTCTTCAGGAATCTTGGGCTCTTTGGGGCTTATTTCCCTAATGCCAGATTTCTTGGGGTCTCCCTGCCCCTAATCTCTCTCTCTCTCGTGAACAATAGGAGGTCTTCCCCCATCAATCCATCGATGCCCATGTCCACTCAAGCCAACCGCCGGTTCGATTGGAATCCCACTTGTTCTTGAGGGCAGAAATGATGCCTACCTACTGTATCGGAATGTACTCTCCCAAGCACTTAATACAGTGCTCTGCACACCATCGAAAGCAGCATGGCCTAGTGGAAAGCGCACAGGCCTGGGAGTCAGAGGACCTGGCTTCTAACCCCCCCTCTGCCACTTGCCTGCTGTGAGACCTTGACAAGTCACTTCACTTTCCTATGCCTCACTTTCCTCAACTGTAAAATGGGGATTCAATACCTGCTCTTACTCCTTCTTAGACTGTGAGTCCCATGCGGGACAGGAACTGTGTCCAACCTGATTATCTTATATCTACCCCAGCGCTCAGAGCACATAGGAAGCACTTAACAAATAAAATGATAAAATTTTAAAAATACAATTGAAAGATTGATCGATTTTAGTCACTGGAGATTTATACCCATCTCCAGCTCTGGTATACATATGTACATTTCAAATAATACAATTATTTGTTTAGCTAACTAATCACACATTACATATCATCCCGCTGAGACAGATGCTCCCCTCATTGGCCTGGATGGTCCAGCCCTGGGGCTGGGCAGAGATGGAGGAAGACAGCAGCTAATGATAGTAATTGGGATATTGAAAAGCAGCGTGGCTCAGTGGAAAGAGCCCGGGCTTGGGAGTCATAGGTCATGGGTTCGAATCCCGGCTCTGCCACTTGTCAGTTGTGTGACTGTGGGCAAGTCACTTAACTTCTCTGGGCCTCAGTTCCCTCATCTGTAAAATGGGGATCAACTGTGAGCCTCATGTGGGACAACCTGATTACCCTGTATCTACCCCAGTGCTTAGAACAGTGCTCTGCACATAGTAAGCGCTTAACAATACCAACATTATTATATTTGCTGCTGATTTCTTCCTATGAGACTTCTTATTATGTGCCAAGCTCCTTAGTGAGTGCTGGAATAAGATTCAGTACAACCAGATTAGACACACTGGCTGCCCACATGGGGCTCACGGTCCAAAGGGGAGAACATATATTTAATCCCCATTTTACAGATGAAGAAACTGAAACGCAGAGAAATTTGACTTGCCCAAGGTCCTAGAGCAGGTAAGTGGCAGAGGCAGAACTAGAAGCCGGGCCTCGTGATTCTCAGTCCTGTGCACTTTCCACTTGATGAACCTGCTTCTCGGCTCACTTTCTCTCTCCTACTCCCTTTATTTGTCCCTATCTACTTCCATTCCCTTTTTCCCTTTTTGCTTTTCTCTCTGTTTCCCCCACTTCCATCTTTGTCTCCTCTTTTTTGGCTCCTGCCCCTGGAGACCAGGCCCTGGGTTCATCTTAGCACCCCCCTCCACCGGTCTCCTGCCCCTGTGCTCCCAGGATCTCAGCAGAGGCCCAGAGACCAGCTCCCTTGGAATAAGAAGACACAGTGGGAAGACAAATATGAGGACTTGGAATGCTGGCATACTGGAAATTCCGGGGTCTTGGTTCCTTGGCTCACCTGGGTTGGGTGGAGAACTCATTCACTCCCCTGGCTTCAACTGCCATCTTTATGTGTATTATTCCCATTCCCACCTCTCTAACTCTGACCTCTGTCCTTCTCTGCAGTCTCACATTTCCTCCTGCCATCAGGACCTCTCTACTTGGATATCCCACGGACACCTCAAACTTTCATTTAGACTGTGAGCCCGTTATTGGACAGGGATTGTCTCTGTTGCTGAATTGTACATTCCAAGCGCTTAGTACAGTGGTCTGCACATAGTAAGCACTCAATAAATACTATTAAATGAATGAACACTCCTGAAATGGAACTCATCTTCCCACTCAAACCATATCTTCTCCTAGATTTTTCCATCACTGTAGACAGTACCACCATCCTCTCTGTCTCACTTGCCAATAACCTTGGCATTCTGCTCAACTCAACTGAAAAGCAACATGGCCTAGTGGATAGAGCATGGGCCTGGGAGTCAGAAAGACATGGGTTCTAATCTCCACTTCACCACTTGCCTGCTGTGTGACCTTAGGGAAGTGATGACTTCTCTGCACCTCAGTTACCTCATCTGTAAAATGGGGATTAGTACTGTGACCCCCATATGGGACATGGACCGCCCAACCGGCTTAGCTTGCATCTACCTCAGTTCTTAGAAAGGTGCCTGGAGCATAGGAAGTGCTTTCCAGAAAAAACAGATTCATCTTTTCATTATTTTCCACTCATCTCTCTTATCCAACCTTTATATTTAATCTCTCACCAAACATCTCTAGAATCTGCCCCTTCTTCTCCACCAAACACTTATCATATCCCACCATGACTTCTGCATCAACCTCCTCACTGACCTCTCTGCTTCCCCTCTCCAGTCCATGCTTCACTCTGGCACCTTGATCATTTTTCTGAAAAAACATCAGTCTGCATCTTCCCACTCCTCAAAATCCTCTAATGGTTGCCCATCATCTCCACATCTATTTCCATTGGCTTGAAGGCATTCATTTGCCTTTTCCCTTCTAACTTACCCAGCTGATCTACTACAACCAAACCAGCTCACTCCACTCTAATGCCAAGCTGCTCACTGAACCCTTATTTCATTTGTCTCATCACAGACCCCTTGCCCACTTCCTCCCTCTGGCTGGAACTCCCTTCCCCTTCATATCCAACAGAACACTTCTCTTCCCACCTTAAAATCACACCTCTTCTAAAAGGCTTTCGCTGATTAAGTCTTAATTTCCCCTATTCACCCATGCACTTGGCCCTGAAGCTCTTGATATCCACCTCACCCCCAGTCTCATAGCACTTCTGTATATATCCATTTCCTCTGTAATTTATTTGTATCTCCCCCTCTAGACTGAAATCAATCAGTCGACCAGTCAATTGCATTTATTGAGCACTTACTGTGTGCTGAGCACTATACCAAGCTCTTGGGAGAGTACAACAGAACAAAATAACAAACACATGCCCTGCCCACAACGAGCCTACGGTTTAGAGAGGGAGACACATTAATATAAATAAATAGATTATGGTTACGTACATAAGTACTGTGGGGCTGGAGCGGGGGTGGCCAATAAAGGGAGCAAGTCAGGGTGTCTGCCCAGATCATTTTTCTATAAAAACATTTAGACTGTGTTTCCCCACTCCTCAAGAACCTCCAGTAGTTACCCATACACCTCCACATTCAAACAGAAACTCCTCTCCACTGGCTTTAGAGCACTCAATCACCTTTCCCCCTTCTACCTCCCTTCACAACTCTCCAACTACAACCCAGCCTGCACACTTCACTCCTCTAATGCTAACTGTCTCAATGTAACCTAGATCTCATCTATCTCTCCACTGACTTCTCATCCACCTCCTGCCTCTGAACTGGAATGCCTTCCCTCCTCATATCCAACAGGCAAATACTCTCCCCCTCTTCAAAGCCTACTGAAGACACATCTCCTCCTCCTCCCTAAGTAAGCCCTCTTTTCCTTTTCTTCAGCTCCGTTTAATGTCACCCTGACTTGCTCCCTTTATTCACCCTTCCGCCCAGTCCCACTGCACTTATGTACATATCTGTAATTTATTTATTTATGGTCTCTCTCCCCTTCTCTAGACTGTAAGCTCATTGTGGGCAGGGAATGTATCTGTTAGATTTTTATACTGTACTCTCCCAAACGTTTAGTACAGAGCGCTACACCCACTAATCAATAAATATGATTGATTGACTGGTGCAGAAGGGAGTGGGAAAAGAGGAAATGAGGGCTTAGTCAGAGACTGTCTCCTGGAGGAGATGTGCTTTCAATAAAGCTTTGAAGTCCGGGAGAGTAATTGTCTGTTGGATATGAAGAGTGTGGGTGTTCCAGGCCAGAGGCAGAACATGGGGTGAGAGGTTGGCAGTGAGTTAGACAGTGGCAAGATAGACGAGATTGAGGTATATTGAGAAGGTGAGCATTAGAGGAGGGAAATTTGCGGGCTGGGTTGTAGTAGGGGAGTAGCAAGGTGAGGTAGGAGGGGGCAAGGTGATTGCTTTAAAGCCAACAGTAAGGAGTATCTGTTTGAAGTAGAGGTGGATGGACAACCACTGGAAGTTCTTGAGGAGTAGGGAAACATGGTCTGAATGTTTCTGTAGAAAAGAGGGCTTAGTCAGGGAGGGTCTCTTGGAAGAGATGTGCCTTCAATAAGACTTTGAACGTAAGGAGAGTGTCTGTCAGCAGAGTGAGGTATGGGCTGGAGTGAAGAGAGAGTTTGACAGCTCCTTGAAGGAAGCACTTAGTACAAGCAGACTGCTGCTGCTCACAATAAACAGTCGATAAATTCTATTGGTTGATTGATTGATTAGTTTCACTGGATGTTTCACAGATTCCTTACCTTTTGTTTGCTGCTTTCAAGTACGTTCCTCAGATTACCTTTTTTGGTTCTGCACCATGCCGACCGCAAACTCAGCATGTCTGCCCTGGCCCCTGTCGACCTCTATTAGAAGAGTTACCCAGCTACATTCTCCACAGGGAAGGGTGCGTTGCTCAGAAGGGCTTGGATGGAGCAAGGATATTGCAAGCTAGAACGGGCTTCTCAGGCAAAAAGAGCTGAACTTACCCAACCTTTCAACTCAAAGGAAAATCAAGTTCAATATGTCCAAAGCAAATAAATGTCATTCGATGAAGAATAGTCGGGTTTTGTTAAGGGCTTGGCTATTGTGCAAAGTATGAATAGAATGAGTGGTCGAGACCAACATGATGAAATTCATGAAGGATTAGGAATAGGGTAGTAAGACAGGAGAGGGAAGAGCCAGCAAGGAAAATTCAAGGTGGGGGTGGATTGGCTAAAGAGTGAGGGGCCGCCTTTTTGTTTCGAACATGGGGGTAGTAAGGGGGAAGGGATTTCAGTGGGGTGAGCACCTAGAGGGATCAGGCTCTCAAGAACTAATAAGCAAGACTTTTTTTTTAGGTCCTTTTTCCTGATTAGAAACTCTTGAGTTGAGCAAATCTTGGGTTGAGTTGTGGGGGCCATGTTCTCCATCACCCCTGTGGAGAAGGCACCTATGATGCCATAAAGGACTCAGGAGCCACCAGCTTTACTCTGTTCCTATAAGGCAGGAGTGATACTGGAATGCAAGAATAGGGGTGTGGAATGCAGAAAACTGGAGAGCATGGTTCCAGTTATAATAATAATTGTGGTATTCATTAAGCACTTACTATGTGGCTCAGTGGAAAGAGCACGGGCTTTGGAGTCAGGGCTCATGAGTTCGAATCCCAGCTCTGCCACTTGTCAGCTGTGTGACTGTGGGCAAGTCACTTCACTTCTCTGGGCCTCAGTTCCCTCATCTGTAAAATGGGGATGAAAACTGTGAGCCCCACGTGGGACATCCTGATTCCCCTGTGTCTACCCCAGCGCTTAGAACAGTGCTCGGCACATAGTAAGCGCTTAACAAATACCAACATTATTATTATTATGTGCCAGGCACTGTAATAATCGCTGGGGGGAATACAAGCAAATCGGGTTGTCCACAGTTCCTGTCCTACGTGGGGCTCACAGTCTCAACCCCCATTTTACAGGTGGGGTAACTGAGGCACAGAGGAGTGAAGTGACTTGCCCAAGGTCACACAGCAGACAAGTGGCAGAGACGGGATTAGAACCCATGACCTTCTGACTCCCAGGCCCATGCCCTATCTACTATGCCAGGCTGCTTCCCGATGAAATCGGCACTCACCCAAGAGCCTTACTGTTGGTTGCCCATGTCCTGTTCTGTATTCCACAGTGTTAGGAGAGTGTGAGAAACTGGAAGGTGGCTCAGAGCAGCGATACAGACACCAAATGCTGGCTGGAAAACAAGGTCTCTAAGGAATGTAAAAGGAATGATCGTAATAAATAAGTCAAATCTCCAATCTTTCATGCGGCAGAAAGAAGTGCCGCACTCAACCACGGTGTGAAAGGGCGGTCGAGGCACAATGGTGTCAGTTGCTGGAGAAGGTACTCAGATAGATTTTCTGTGCTAGGCCCACCGAATGCCCTCCCTAACCATAACCAGTTGCCTCACGGTGCATGCTGCTCACCTCAGGGGGACCGGGAGAGAGAGTCTGAATGGCTCTATGCAAACCATCTCCACTACTACAACTACGACTTGAGCAGACGAACTGCTGAAGGTGTGTTATTACCTTACCCCAGAACAAAAAACCAACATGAATAGGATCCTACAGTCAATAGCATCACTTTCTAAAATGAAGGACAGATATATATTTAATAGATATGCAGAAATAGTAAATTTTATAGTTATTTAGGTTTTTCATTCTTCCTTTCTCTAGATATTCATTCATTCAATAGTATTTATTTAGCGCTTACTATGGGCAAAGCACTGTACTAAGCGATGGAATGTACAATTCGGCAACAGATAGAGACAATCCTTGCCCAGTGACGGGCTCACAGTCTAAACGAGGGAGACAGACAGCAAAGCAAAACAGAACAAAACGAGACAACATCATCAAGATAAATAGAATCAAGGAGATATACACCTCATTAACAAAATAAATAGGGGAATAAATAATATATACAAATGAGCACTCTGCTGAGGGGAGGGGAAGGGGGAAGAGCAGAGGGTGGGAGGAAGGGAGGGAAGGGGAAGGGGAGCAGAGGGAAAGGGGTTGCTCAGTCTGGGAAGACCTCCTGGAGGAAGTGAGCTCTCAGTAGGGCTTCGAAGAGGGGAAGAGAGTTAGTTTGGCGGACGGGAGGAGGGAGAGCATTCCAGGACAGTGGTAGGATGTGGGCCAGGAGTCGTGTGTGTGTGTGTGTGTGCACTCATACACACGCATTAATGTACACATATATATGCACGTATATATACACATATACACACACGTATGAACACACAAACACACACAAGAATAATTGGCTTCTGAGAAAAGACATCTTTTTTTAAAAAAACAACAACTTTCAGATAGTTGAAGGGGCTCTAACATGGATTTTTTTTAATGGTGCATGTTAAACTCTGCTTGGAAGCAACATGGCCTAGAAGAAACAACACAGGACTTGGAGTCAGAGGACCTGGACTTTAATCCCAGCTCCACCAATGTCTGCTGTGTGACCTTGGGCAAATCACTTAACTTCTCTGTGCCTTAAGGTACCTCATCTGTAAAATGGGGATTAAGACTGTGAGACCCATTCAAGATATGGACTGTGTCCAAACTGATTAGCTTGCATCTTCCCCAGCACTTAATACAGAGCCTGGCTGTACATATAAGAGCTTTACAAATACCTAAAAAAGTACTTACTATGTGCCAGGCACTGTACTAAGTGCAGGGTTATAAGGGTTAAGGGTTGTAAGTTATACAAGATAACTAGGTTGGATATATTCCCTGCCCCACATGGGGCTCACTGTCTAAATTGGAGGGAGGAGGATTTAATCTCCATTTTACAGATGAGGAAATTGAGGCACAGAGAAGTTCAATGACTTGCCCAAGGTCACACAAAAGGATTAAAACCCAGGTCCTCTGACTCTCAAGCCCGGGCTCTTTCCACTAGGCACACTGTGATGATGGTGAACAACTGGGCAAGTTTCCTTGGAACATAAATGCAGGAAATGGGTTTATATTAGAGCAGTAGAAGATAAGTAAGATACCTAAAAAGGAGCCTTTCCCAGTCAGAACTGTTGGGAATGGAACTGTTAAATATCATAATTTTCTCCAGGCCAATTATTGGAATTGACAGGGAGTCACATAGTTCTGGGATGGTTTGTGTGATCCTGCCTGGAGGCGGGGGGATAAGCTGAAAGACCTTTCAACACTAGGGTTCTCTCTTTCCAGCCTTATATTTGAGTTTTAGCAAATCGGGTTCTACTCATCAGTTTCATATTTAATTCAACTAGATGATTAAAGCTCTTTTGCAAAGCCCAATTAGGAACAATATTCTACATAGCCAACACGAGGGGGCCCCAGTCCCCGCACATAGTGGCCCGAGTCACTGTGGACCAGCAGGCCCGGAGCCATGTTCTGCTGGCTTAGACCCATGCTATTGATTTGGGCAACTAAAGAAACCTCTTAATTATTCCCCTGCTGCTCCTATTAAGAAAAGTGCATCTTTCACCCCTTGTGCCCCAGCAGGAACACAGTTGGCAGCAAAGAGAGAGAGCAAGTGGATCCATGCAAAACAGGATCACTGGGGTCAACCCTATATGCAGGATCTTGGTAATAATAATAATTGTGGTATTTGTTAAGCACTTACTATGTGCAAAGCACTGTACTGAGTACTGGGGTGGAGAGAAGATAATCAGGTCCCACCTGGGGCTCACAGACCAAGTAGGAAGGAGAACAGGTATTGAATCCCCATTTTGCAGATGAGGGAAATGAGGAACAGAGAAGTTAAGTTACTTTCTCAAAGTCACACAGCAAGTATGTTGTGGAGCCAGGATTAGAATCCAGTTCCTCTGACTTTCAGGCCCATGCTCTTTTCACTAAGCCACACTGCTTCTCTGAAGTCCCAGGGCTGAGCCATGTCTGTCACTCCCACAGGAGGCTCCATCACCAGTGTCTCCCTTCTCAGAGTGGGGTTGATTTTGAAGGAAGTGACTTTCAAATTGGGATTTGGGAAGTTTAACCCTAAAGACCTGGAGGATTCATCCATTGGATAATCTCCGTTCAATGTAATTTCCTTCAGTGCGCATCCGAATGCTCGCCATGCACTGGAGAATTACCCTCCACAAACTGCAGACTGCTCTGTTTTGCAGCCGAGGCAAAGAGCTCTACACTTCCAGTTCTCTGGAGGCATGAGAAGCAGCATGGCCTAGTGGATAGAGCATGGGCCTGGGAGTCAGAAGGACCTGGCTTCTAATCCCAGCTCTGCCACTTGTCTGCTCTGTGACCTTGGCTGAATCACTTAACTGCT
Organism: Ornithorhynchus anatinus; assembly: GCF_004115215.2. Classification (NCBI taxonomy): domain Eukaryota; kingdom Metazoa; phylum Chordata; class Mammalia; order Monotremata; family Ornithorhynchidae; genus Ornithorhynchus; species Ornithorhynchus anatinus. The sequence goes on from NC_041749.1 coordinate 45,818,782, forward strand.
CTGTGTCTCAGTTCCCTCATCTGTACAGTGGGGATTAAGACTGTGGACCCCCCTGTGGGGCAGAGACTGTGTCTAACTCAATTATCTTGTAGCTACCCAGTACTTAGAACAGTTGCTGGCACGTAGTAAGTGTTTAACAAATACCATTACCATTATGAGGAGTCTCCATTTTCTTCTTAGCACTTAGGTATCTTATTCCTAGCCTCAGCACTAATGAACATGTAAGTGGTATTTTCGTTTTTTATATTCAACTGTTTACTTACCTATCTCATCCTGTTAGGGTTGAACCATTTCCTCCTATTTCCTTGTTTGTTCTCTAGATCCCACAATTTTGTAAATCATTTTTTTTATGTCTGTCTCCCCCACTAGAGTGCAAACTCCTTGAGAGCAGAGAATGTGTGCCTTGCTTCCGGAGTACTCTTCCAGGCACTTTGTACATTACTCTTGCTCAATAGAGGCCCTATAAATTAATTATGGACTTTATTAATTCCTTACCAGCTGTCAAAGCACTGTGTCGAGCCCTAGAGTAGATACAAGATTATCACACAGGACACAGTCCCAGTCCCACATAGCCTTCACAACATGAAAGAGAGAGAGAGCAGGCATCTTCTCCCCATTTTACAGAGGAAGAAGTTGAGGCCCAGAGAGTTAAGCAGCTTGCCCAAAGTCACTCAGTAGGCCAGTGGGAGATTTGATTTGTTGTCCCTTGCTCTTTCTACTAAGCGAGTCTGCCTCCCATTGATTACTTGCTTGACTGATTGCTAGGAAGTGCACCAGGCAGACCAGCAAGAGCTTAAAAAACAGCTTTTCCCTTGATCTTCCCATAGTGCCAGATGGAAGAAAAATACTGTTCCCAAAACGAGGGCCACCCTGACTGGTTCTTACAATTGATCCTCCCCTCTTACCCTCTCCAGGCTACCTCAAAACTGGGTCAAAACACTCAGATCCAGCTGCCGCAGGAAAGCACCCAGAGAGAAACCCACACCCACCGAGGTGCATAACGGAAAATCGGACGTCCTTAGTTCTGCTAGAACATGTGTTTTGGTTACACCATTGACATATAATGCAATGGAAGAATGAGAAAGTGTTCTGGTACAAAGAGTTGGCAGTTGACACAGGTGCTTTAGTGGTGCAGGAAGGAGAGGTGGTGACCATGACTTAGTGGATAGGACAGAGGACTCGGAGTCAGGTGATGCCGGTTCTAATATCAGCTCTGCCACTTGCCTGCTACGTGACCTAGGGCAAATCATTTAACTTCTCTGTGCCTCAGTTTCCTCATCTGCAAAATGGGGATTTAATAATTGTTTTCTCTTCTCTTAAAACTGTGAGCCCCAAGTAGGACAGAGTTTGTATCTGATCGAATTGCATCCTCGCTAGTGCTTAGCACAGTGCTTGGCATATAGTAAGCACTTAACAAATGCCACCATTATTATTAGGTGGGGTTTTGTGGTAGCCTGCTTGGGAGGAGCAGGGGAAACTCTGAGGACAGTGATCTGCGATGCCAGAGCCCACCTGTTCTCCCCTCTGTGCACCTATGCACGTGGCTATTGACCCCTTAAGCACTTTGACACTCATCCTTGCCCTACAAGTACCTATGTAGAGATCCTTATACTTTACTATTTCCCCTATCTGTAATTTCTTTCAATGTCTGTCTCACCCTGTAGACTGTAACTCTTAGTGGGCAGGGATCATGCCCACCAACTCTGTTGTATTGTACTTTTCGAGCACTTAATACAATGCTCTGCACACAGTGCTCTGCACTCCTTAAGTGCCAGCATTTTTCTAGTTATGGCTGTTAAATTCTCAGTCCATTAAAATAACAGTCAAGATCCCTAGCCCCTAGAGTCCCCGTGTCCATATTATGGCCAGGTAGAGTTGGGGAAGGAGCTAAGTGCTCTGAGCAATCGGCCTTCTGGAAGGTGGATCGGCTTGCTGAAACCTAGACGATTCTCTTATCCATTGGGTAGGGAAGGAGTACTCAACTAGAGAGCTGAGGGATGTTGGCAACACACTGAAAAGTAGACTTAGGGGTAACACCTCAGTGATCCCTTAAAATCTCCCTGAATATTGGGATGGAATAAGTTGAAGGCATTAGGAAAGTAGAGATTCCCCCAGGTGTCCCATTCCTTATGAATGACTCTGTGGATTACTGCTGCTAGGGAAGTCTCAAGGGACCCACAAACCTATCCGAGATGCTGCTACGTGCCCATGAGGTGCTTACAATCAAATGGGGGAGACTGGCAGACCTATTCCATACCTGCATACAGTGGGGGTGGGTGAGTAGAGGGGCACTTGTAGTTATTACTAGTAGAAAGAGAATGGAGAAATGACTAAATAAAGCCCAGGTTCTGTGTTAGACACACAAAATGCTACAGTGACTGTAGGGGTGATGTAGCGAGAGATGGGGGAAATTTGTCTGGGAAGGTCTCCTGGAGGCAAGTCACGGCAAAGACATCTTGTCACATGTCTGTTGTGTCCTGTGGTCCAGAGTGGATGGGACAATGCCGCCCTGGTGATGGCACTGTGGGTGGGTCTAGAGCTTACAGCTGTACTGTCTGGTGGCTGAGTCTGCCACTTGGGAGGTCTTCCTCTGGAGTTTGAGACCACACGGACACCCTGTGCTGCCTCTGCCTCCCAAAGGAGCGGTCCGTGGGTTCCACTCTGGGTCAAACATCTGGTTTGACTTTTTTCCTTCTAAGCGCATTTGAGAAGCTTAATTGGGAGCAGACCTAGCAATCGGCTCACTCCCGTCTCTATTATGGTATTTACTAGTTGCTCACTGTGTGCCAAGCACTGTGTTCGATGCTGGGAAAAGTACAAGTTAATCAGATCCGACACAGCCTCTGCCCCACGTAGGGTTGACCTTCGAAGTGGGAGAGAGAACTGGTAACTTAACCCCATTTTATGGATGAGGAGACTGATGCCCAGAGAAGTCAAGTGAATTACTAAAGGTCGCCCAGCAGAACTTGGACTGTAACCCAAGGTCCTGATTTCCAGTATGTCACGCTTCCTCCCTTTTCCAGATGAAAGAAGACGACCAACTTAGGACCTAAACCTTCCTGAAGTGGTTGGACTGGAAAGAAGAGAGATGGCAAGATTCCTCTACCAGCAGTGAAGTGGGATGAACAAAATGGCAACATTTGCTCCCAGCCTTATCCTCCCGACATCAGGACCTTTTCTCTCTCTGGCTTCAGCACAGCTCAGGATGCCGACAAATGCTTAATTGAATTTCCTTATGTTGAAAACTCCCACTACCCACCTCAGGGCCACCATGATACTTTAAAGCAAACCGCTCGGCTGCAAGGAGGAGTAAGGGGCAGGATTGTTGGTTTAGAGATTCAGGGACTTGGAGAAAAAAAAAAACCTGCCATCTAGCTTTGGGTATGTACATAGCTCCATGGCAATGGAGGAAAAGGAAGTCAAGACATTGATTTCCAGGAGAGGCACCCCCCTGCCTGGAAACTTCTGGAAGTCCCTCTGGGGTCTGCTGTTGACTACACCCAGCTGGAAAAGGGGAGGGTCCACTGAGAGGAGAGTCTCCCATCTACTTCTTCTTGGGGCTGATCATGAGCAGTGGCATCGCTGGAGTGTGGTGAGGTGGAGTCTCCCACTCTTTGTCCCCCCTGGGGCTCCAATGGTTTAGTGGAAAGACGCCAGGACTGGGAGTTAAGAGACTTGGGCTCTAATCCCAGCTCTCCACTTGCCTGCTGTGTGACCTCGGACAAGTCATTTTAATTTCTCTGTGCTTCAGTTTCCTCATCTGTAAAATGAAGATGAAACCTTGTTCTCCATCGCTTTTAGACTGAGAGCCACATGTGTCTGGTCTGACTGTAATATATCTACCCTATTGCTTGGCACATAGTAAGCACTGTCTCCATTTTGGGGGCTGAGTTCATGACCCATGACCCCAGGACAGGGGATGCGAGCCTATGTGGTCCCCTCTCCCACCTGCTTCGCCCCTTTTCTTATTGGCCCATCTGAGGGTTTGAGTTGTCCCACCTAGGGATGGAGTTGGTGCCCAAAGCTGGCACCTGCACCCCGCCCCCCCCCACTGAGATCCCCCCTCTCCACCTCACTGGAGGGACAAAGCCCACAGCATCCACAAGCCCCCCTGGATGAGCAAACCCACGAGCCTCCTCAGGTGGCCAGGGAGGAGGAATACTCTTGTCACTTTCCACCATGCCTCGGAGCTCTTCGGAAGATCTAGCATTCAAGCTTCCCTTGGTCCCAACCCTTTATCCTCCTTTTTGATGGACAGTCTTAATCCTCACTGTGCAGATGAGGTAACTGAGTGACAGAGAAGTTAAGTGTCTAGCCAAAGGTCACACAGCAGACACGTGGAGGAGCCAGCTTAAGACCCCAGGTCCTTCTGACTCCCAGGCCCTTGTTCTATCCACTAGGCCACACTGCTTCTCATTTCACTTATAAGTCTTATTTATCCTCGAGCTGCCTTGATAAGGAAAGGCAGTTGAAGTTATTTTCATTTTACACAGGGGGTAAACGAGGCCCAGAGTTGTGATGTGACTTAAGGTCACACAGGAAGTCAAGGTGGATTCAATTCCAGTGCTCAAGTCAAGGTGGATTCAAGTCCTTTTGCTTCAGCAGTAGCAAGAAGTGTTTGAAATCTCTGTTCAGGACTGGGTTCTTCATCCCTTCCAGCTACTGGTCAACAGCAAATGCTCATTGTAATAACTGAGGCTAGGATCACTCAAACAGAAGGTTGAATTAGGGCCCAGAAAATAGTTGATGACTGAATTCTCGACAGATGGAACTGGAAACATGACATTTTACAAAAAAGTCAGCAGAATATAGAAAATCCGGCAGTACTAGCATTCTTTTACTTCTTTTCCTCTGAATATTTGGGGTTTGTGAACTAAAAACAATTTAAAATAAAAACCCATGATTTAAAAATGTCATGTCCATTTGGCAAAACATATGGCTTTCTTTTTAAGCATCATCCAGCGTGCTCAGAACACTTGTCATGCAGAAGAATTCATCTGAAGCCTGATGGAGCATCTCCAAAGATGCCCAGTTTCCTGCTCTTGTTTGATTCTGGTATTTATTGAGTAGCTAAGAACTGTACTAAGCTCTTGGGAAAGTTCCACCAAAGCAACCCCTCAGCTCCAACCTTCAAGGAGCTGACACTTTAATGTTTACTCCCCTCAGTTCTGCCAGTTGTTAAGAACAGAGGTGCTCTGTGTGTGCCGAAACCTTTCTGAACCAATCCTGCTAGTTTGCAACTATTGAAAACCAGGGACTGAACAGACAATTTGGTGCTGTCCCCCAGAACACAACGGGTTGGGAAGGTCAGCATTGCTGGAGACCAATGATGGGCAATAATGAATAGATTCCCTCTAAGGTATGTATGGAAGCATTCCATCACACTTAGAGTGAAATCAGCATGAGCTGTGGCCTCATTAGCAAGGGTGGGCAAGGCTTAGCTTGATGAATTGCTTATTAATTTAGCTGAATTAAATTGATAAACTGAGCTAATGTAAGCAAATGGACAGAATAGGTCTCTTCTATCTAAAGGGGCATGCTGATCATGGTTTCTCAGAATGACAAGGTTTTACACTTCTTATGCACTTCTTGATTAAATAAATGGCATTCACATTGACTAACAGTCCCAGTTCTGAGCCTTCTATTTATATATCGTCCTCACTTCTCTCCTCTACCCCTCTGTTATCCTTTTTATTTTAAATGGTATTTAAACACTTACTACGTGTCAAATACTGTTCTAAGCACTGGGGCAGAAACATGTGAATTAGGTTGGACACAGTACCTGTCCCACATGGGGCTCACAGTCTAAGTGACTTTTCTCTTCTCATTTCTTTATTTTCCTCTCCTGTCTTCCCTTCTTTTCCCCTCCCATTCTCTTCCATTCTTTACCCTTTCTTCCCCTTCCTCCCTCTTTTCTTCTCTCCTCTTCCTCTCTCTCTTCCCTTTCCCTTCCCTCTCTCTTCCTCTCCCCACTTCCTTCTCTCATTCCTCTCCTCTTCTTTCCTCTTCACTCCTCTCCCCTCCACTTACCCTTTCCTCTTACCCTCTTCTCTCCCCTCTTCTCTCCTCTCTTCCATTCTCCTCTCCCACTTGAAGGGAGATGGGTAGTTGGTAGTGAAAGAGTGGGAAGCATCATTAACTGACTCTTCTACCCTCCTCTGGGGCAGAGGTAAGGAGACCAGGGAATTGAGATGCTGAAGGAGAATAAAAAAAGGAAGTTTTATTGCTCCCATAGACAGCTCCAGAAGTGTCTAACAAAAACAAGCCCTCCCAGTTGCCCCTCTTCTTCTCAACTCCCCCTTCCTACTCCCCCACGGGACCCAGGATAGAGGGGAAGAACCAGTGTTAGCTAAGGAATCAACCATGAAAGAAAAAAAAAAGGTGGTGTATATGTTCTAGTATTGGTTTAGAAACCAGAAATAATTCCCTAAGGTAGAAAACTATTTCCAGTCATAATTTCAAGCTTCTAAGTCACTTTCATTTTAGGAGAGCCTATGATTTCCACTAATATGGTCCATAGAATGCTCTTAAGTGCATCTCTGTCCAAGTTATGCATTGGGCAGAGCTCTGATTACCAGTTTTTATTTGGGATACCAATTCTTTCTCTTCTTAGCAGTTACCAGTTCTGGGATTATTTGTACCTCTCCGATGAATGAGAGAATTTAATTCAATCAACAGTATTCATAAACCCCCTAGCACTATTGTCAGAGCACTTTATTAAGCCCTTAGGAGAGCACAATAGAGGTAAAAGATACAATCCCAGCCCTCAAGGAGCTTACAGGAGCATCAATCAATTAATCTATTGAGTGCTTACTGTGTGTAAAGAACTGGGAAAATGTGTCACGTTCCCTGTCCACAATGAGTTTACAGTCATTAATATAAATACATTAATGACAGATAACAGCTGTGGTGCTGAGGAAGGGGTGAATAAAAGGTGCAAATCCAAGTGTAAAGGCAATGCAGAAGGGAGAGGGAGAAGAGGAAATCAAAGTCTAGTTGGAAAAAATCTCTTGGAATAGATGTGCTTTTAACAGAGCAGGGAGTCAGAAGGATGTGAGTTCTAATTCTGGCTTTGCCATGTGCCTGCTGGGTGATTGGACAAATCACACCGCCTCTCTATGCCTCAGTTACCTAATCTGTCAAATGGGGATTAAGACTGTGAGCCCCATGTGGGACAGTAACTGTGTCCAACCCGAATTGCCTGTATCAATTCCAGTACTTAGTTTAGTGCCCGGCACAGAGTAAGAGCTTAACAAATACTCCCATTGTTATTAATAAAGTTTTGAAGTGGGGGAGAGTGATCATCTGATAGATATGTATAAGGAGGGCATTCCAGGCCAGAGACAGGATGTGGGTAAGGGTCAGCAGTGAGATAGATGGAATAGAGGTACCAAGAATTGGTTGGCATTAGAGTGAAGTGTGTGGGATGGGTTGTAGTAGGAGACTAGCGAGGTGAGGTAAGAGGGGGTAAGGTGACTGAGTGCTTTAAAGTCAATTATAAGTAGTTTCTTTTGATGCAGAGGTGGATGGACAACCACTGGAGGGTCTTGAGGAGTGGGGAAACATGGCCTGAATGTTTTGTAGAAAAATGCTCTGGGCAGCAGAGTAAAGTATAGACTGGAATGGGGAGAGACAGGAGGCTGGGAGGTCAGCAATGAGGCTGATTCAATAATCAAGGCAGGATAGGATAAGTGCTTGGATTAACATAGTCGCAGTTTGGATGGAGAAGAAAGTGGATTTTTATCAATGTTGTGAGGGTTGAATCTACAGGATTTGGTGACAGAATGAATATGTGGGTTGAATGAAAGAGATGAGTTGAGGATAATGCCAAGGTCACGGGCTTGTGAAAAAGGGAGGATGGTGGTGCTGTCTACAGGGCTGGGAAAGTCAGAGGAAGGACATGGTTTGGGTGGGAAGATGAGAATAGACACAAAATTATTTTTAGCTGGAAGGTAAAAGGGAGAGACAACTGGTAATATGAATAGAATGGAAAGATGAATGAGTAAATAAATAAGTGTTTAAATAATAAGAGTATCAAAATCAATATGTGCAAGAGCACTACAGATGTCTGTGAGTGCAAAAAATCTGAAGCTGTAGCTGGGAAGATGGAAAACTAATTGGAGAAGGCCTCCTGGAGGAGGTGGGACTTTAGTAGGCTCCGAAGGTAGGAAGAGCTTCAATCTGTCAGACTTTGTAGTCAGGGAAGGAGCCCCAGCCCGGAAGCTAGGGGACACAAGCAGGAGAGATGGGAGCAAGGTCATTGACAGTTTCCTTTTTGTTTCAATTAGTGTTTAGGTTTAGCCGGACCTCAACTCCAGAATCTATGTAGGTGTAGGACTAGGGTGCTGATGCAGATCTGGGCTCCATTTTCTCCTCTTAGCCCCAAGTCCAAAAGACAGTACTTATTTTCAACCCTCCTTCATGTGTTCTGACTCAGGCTTCCATTTCATCGCAGAATTAGGATTTAATTCAATTTTCCCTGGAAAAACAATAGCTCCAGTTGGGAGAAATATACACCAAAACATTTGCTGAAACTTGAAACTGAAAAAGGAAAAAAGGCCCGTGGACATTTAGCCCCAAAGACAATCCATTGCGGAATTGTGGGATGGACCCTGTTCCCCGTTTCTATACCCGCCGGCTGGCAGACCGATCAGTGCAGAGCAATGGGAACTCTCAAAGCCCGTCGAGCAATCGGATTGGCCTTGTAAGGATTCCCTACTTCACAAGTGGATTAAGGAATGGAGGGCCAAAACTGAGATTTAGCTGTAGTCTGTACTCGGCCAACCTGCTTAGAGCAAGTGGACACACCCGCCACACCTCCTCTGAGGTCAGGACCCCTCTCCAGAGTCCTCGGTTCCATCAGAATGCAGCTCAGCCCTGTGTGCCTGGGTAGCCTCTCGTTTTTGGGTGGTGACCTCTGGGGTAGAAGTCATCATTAAACTCAGAGGACACATCTCTACAGTGTGTTCAGTGCTGGGCAGAACTAAGCCTGGATGAGACACTCACTGACCAAATCACTCAAATGGAAGACCTGCCAAACACATCTGGCCACTGGAAAAATTGGGATCACTGGCAGATGAAAAGAATCGGGAAGGTAGAAAGGGAAATAGCGTCTTACGGAAAGAGCACAGGCCTGGGCCTCAGGGGACCTGGGTTCTAATATGACTCTGCTCTTTGCTGGTTTAACTTGGACAAGTCATTTAGCTTCTCTGTGCCTCAGTTTCCTCATTTGTAAATTAGAGATTCAATGCCTGTTTTCCCTCTTACTTAGACTGTGAGCCCGATGACTCATGGACTGTTTCTGACCTGGTAGATTTGTATCTACACCAGTACTTAGAACAGTGCTTGACACATAGTAAGTGCTTAAAAATATCATAATAATAATGATAATTATAATAATTATGTGCCATTCACCATGCTAACAGGATAATCGTATCAGACACAGTGTCTCTCCCACATGGGGCTCATGGTCTAAAGCGGAAGGGTAACTGTTCCTCAGTTGTGCCTCAGTTACCTCATTTGAAAAATGGAGATTCATTACCTGTTCTTCCTCCTATTAAGACTGTGGGTCCTGTGTGGTAGAGGGACAATGTCTGACTGGATTACCATGTATTTACCCTAGTGCTTAGTACAGTGCTTGGCACATAGTAAGCACTTAACAAATACTATAATTATTAATTACTATTATCCAGGAGTGACTCAAGCTGACTCCCTAATAGGGATTTTTGCAAAGATAATGGTTGGTTTTCTTATGAGAACTACAAGTGTTAGTAGTTTCTCTGGGAGAGAGAGGCTGTTGCTATAGCAATCTGCAGGGGCACAGAAACTGGATCCACATCTTTTATTCCCTATTCATGGCCCGAGATGTGTAACTTTAGCCCATCGCTTTGTCTCTGGTAGGCCAAGCTTGCATTCTGAGTCTCTAATTCAGAGTCAATTAGTCCTATAAGCCCTAGTCACGTTTCTATAGTTGTTGAATAGTCTCTGGTGACAATTAGTGTCTCAGTGTGAAAATGAGAATCCTGATTTGACCTCAGTTTGGCACGGGTGAGTCATGGATCCATTTTGAATGCTTGAATGGACCCCGGAGTCCTGACCCAGCTTGGGGGTGGGTGGTCCACAGCAGAGAGAGTTTCCCTTCCTGAGAAGAGGAATGGCAGGGCAGTCAAAGGAGGGGTTTTCGGGGCAGGGGTCCACTCACTGGGGCGGTGCCTGCAGCTGGGAGCTTCTTTCAATCAATCTTCGGGGACAGAAGGAAAGCTTGACTTTCCTCAGATATGGCTTTAAGCAGAGAGGAGAGTGGTCATTTGGAGTCCTGGTAGAGGGAACTGCATTGTCTGAATCTCTTCCTGATTACCACCAGAAAGAGCCTGTCCTCCAAGTGTGGACAATTCAGGCCTATCACCCTGCTGCTGATCAACTCCCTCCACCCTCCCTGCACAGAAGGAGGTCAAACAGAGACCCTCCCACCTGCCCGCCCAGTGGATTCTGCCCATTTTCTAACAGGGAAAGGGATTTTTCAATCATTCACAAATTCACCAGAATTTGCTGAGCCGACTCGGTGCAGAATCTCATCCCAGACACCTCTAGATATGGGATGCTGCTTTTCAGAAAATATGAGAGTAAAACTGCTTAGGCCGTCCCCTCGAGCTTCTGACCTAATTGCCATCAATGTGGGCCTCAGAGCTGAACGTGACTAGGGAACCTAATTTACCTCAAATGTACCAGTGAGATTTACTACTGGCATCAGTGTGGTCACCTTGTTGAGTTCAGGCTCTAAACTGGCACCAAACAGCCCCCTTGATTCCTTCACACAAGTTCTCAATCCTGCATTATCAGTACTGAGGCAAGCCCATCATTTCTGATGGTAGATGATATCTTCTCTCTCTCTCTCTCTCTCTCTGTCTAATAATAATAATAATGTTGGTATTTGTTAAGTGCTTACTATGTGCCAAGCACTGTTCTAAGCACTGGGGTAGATACAAGGTAATGAGGTTGTCCCACATGGGGCTCACAGTCTTCATCCCCATTTTACAGATGAAGTAACTGAGGCACAGAGATAAGTGACTTGCCCAAGGTCACACAGCTGAAAAGTGGCGGAGCTGGGATTAGAACCCATGAACTCTGACTCCTAAGCCCATCCTCTTTCAACTAAACCATGCTCTTTCTCCCCATCTCTCTCTCCCCCCCTCCCCCTTTCTCTCTCTCTTCCCTACCTCTTGTCAATTTCCAGTGGAGCACAAGTTATTCCTTCCCCTTGTCAGATGGTCATCTCTCTTTAAAAGAATTCTAGAGGCAAGAGAGATGGACTGGTTTTGACGTGTTTTCCCTTTAAGGCTCCAAACCTTGATTTGGTACTTATACTGCATGGTCTTATAATCGTGGCTCAGTGGAAAGAGCATGGGCTTTGGAGTCAGGGCTCATGAGTTCGAATCCCAGCTCTGCCACTTGTTGGCTGTGTGACTGTGGGCAAGTCACTTAACTTCTCTGTGCCTCAGTTCTCTCATCTGTAAAATGGGGATTAAGACTGTGAGCCCCACGTGGGACAACCTGATTCCCCTATGTCTACCCCAGCGCTTAGAACGGTGCTCGGCACACAGTAAGCGCTTAACAAATACCAACATTATTATTATTAATGGTTGGGGGATGGGGGAAGAGAGATTCTGGTCACACAACAGTGGGTGAATGGATGGACTCTACCACTGCAGACCTCATTGTGAGAATCCTAGGGGCCAATTGCAAAGACACAGAATCAGTAATCTGCTAGGGTCCTTAAAGATATCCTTCCCTTTAAAAACACCTTGTATAGTCAAACAATTAAGAATTCCCCTCATCCTAAATTATACAACCCAAATTCCTGTAAGTTTTATTGCAAAATTTATTTTCAAATTTCTATAATCCTATTACCTTTCTTAGGACTCTCTTGGATTCTTGGTTAAAGAAATGGGAGGTGGGTCCAGGGGGGCGATAGATGACCGCCACAAGAATCTGGAGTGGGTGGTAGAGGCAGATGATATGGGCTTCAAAGGAAAGGGAAGGGGGAGGAGGAATGGTGTGAAAGTGGCATTGAAGTGCAAGAAGGAAACCAACACCTCCTCCTTTCTCAGTGAGTCTTGCAGAGCTCTGTACTATGTGCTTGAGAGTGTTCAAAAAACAGACACAGCTCACAATGAGTTTACATTCTAGAGGAGGAGAAAGTCACTGACATAAATCAACAAAATTGCATATATGTACATAAATGCTGTGGAGCTGGAAGGGGTGATGAATAAAGGGAGCAAATCAAGGTAGCACAGAAGGGAATGGGAGAAGAGGAAAGGAGAGCTTAGTTAGGGAGGGCCTCTTGGAGGAGATGTGCTTTCAATAAGGATTTGAAGGGAAGGAGAGTAATTGTAGGATTTGAGGAGGAAGGACATTCTAGGACAGAGGCAGGGCATGAGTGAGAGGTCGGCAGTGAGATAGATGAGATCGAGGTACAGTGAGATTAGTATTAGAGGAGAGAGATGTGCAGGTTGAATTGTAGTAAGAAAGTATTGAGGAGAAGTAGGAGGGGCAAGATGACTGAGTGCCTATGGTAATGAGCATCTGTTTGATGTGGAGGTGGATGGGCAACCACTGGAGGTTCTTGAGGAGTGGGTAAACATGGACTGAATGTTTTTGCAGAAAAATGATCCAGTCAGCAGATTGAAGTATGGACGAGAGTATGGAGGAGGCTGGGAGGTCAGCTAGGAGGCTGATACAGTAATCAAAACGGGATAGGATAAGTGATTGTATTAACATAGTAGCAATTTGGCTGGAGAGGAAAGGGCGGATTTTAGTGATGTTGCCTGCTCCATCCCTTGTCCTGAATGAACTGGCTACCTACTTTATTGAAAAAAATTGTAACTATCAGATGTGATCCCATTAAAATCTCCCTTGCTCCTCTCAAGTCCCTCCCTCCTCTTGCTCTTTCTTCAACTCTCCCATCCTTTCCAGCAGTATGGGAAGCAGCATGGTATAGTGGACAGAGCATGGACACGGGAGTCAAAAGTCATGGGTTCTAATCCTGGCTCTGCCACTTGTCTGCTGTGTGACCTTGGGCAAGTTACTTCACTTCTCTTGCCTCAGTTGCCTCATCTGTAAAATGTGGTTTGAGACTGTGAGCCCCACATGGGACAGGGGCTGGGTCCAACCTGATTTGCTTGCATCCACTCCCGCCTCCCGCCCCAGTACAATGTCTGGTGCATATTAAGTGCTTTACAAATATCATAATTATTATCTCAAGAGATGATCTCCTGCCTTCTCCCCAAATCCACCTGCTCCACCTGTACATAATAATGTTTGTATTTGTTAAGCACTTACTATGTGCAGAGCACTGTTCTAAGCGCTGGGGTAGATACAGGGTAATCAGGTTGTCCCACGTGAGGCTCACAGTCTTAATCCCCATTTTACAGATGAGGGAACTGAGGCACAGAGAAGTTGTGACTTGCCCACAGTCACACAGCTGACAAGTGGCAGAGTCGGGATTCGAACCCATGACCTCTGACTCCCAAGTCGGTGCTCTTTCCACTGACCATCTTCTCAAAGCATCTGCTCTCTCCCTTTTTCCTCCCTGCCTTCTGTCTTGAACAGTTCACTCACCAACAGCTTCTTCCACACTGCTTTCAAACATGCTCATATCTCCCCAATCTGAAAAAAAAAATCTCCCTTGACCCCACAGTTCCCTCCAGTTATCACCCCATCTCCTTCCATTCATCTTCAAACTCCTTGAGCGAGTTATATACACCGGTTGTCTCAAGTTCCTTTCCTCCGATTCTCTCCTTGACCCCCTCCAATCTGGCTTCTGCCCTCTTCACTCCACAGAAACCTCCCTTTCAAAGGTCACCAGTTATCTCCTTCTTGCCAAATCCAATGGCCTCTACTCCATCCTAATCCTCCTAGATCTCTCAGATACCTTCAACGCCCCTTTCTCTTGGAAATATTATTCAGCTTTGGCTTCACTGACACTGCCCTCTCTTGGTTCTCCTCTTATCTCTCTGGCGGCTCATTCTCAATCTCTTTCGTGGGCTCCTCTGCTTCCTACCCACTAACTGTGGGTGTCCCTCAAGGTGCCTCCCACCCACTAACTGTGGGTGTCCCTCAAGGTTCATTTCTGGGTCCTCTTCTATCCATCTACACCCACTCCCTTGGAGAACTCATTTGCTCACATGGCTTCAACCATTTCTATATGGATGATTCCCAAATCTACATCTCTAATCCCTTTCTCTCTCCTTATGTACAGTTTCGCATTTCCTTCTGCCTTTGAGACATTTCTACCTGGATGCCCTGCCATTGCCTCAAATGTAACATGTCCAAAACAGAACTCCTTATCGTCCCACTCAAACCTTGTCCTCCCTGTGACTTTCAAATGCCAATAGACAACATCACCACTCTTCCTGTCTCACAAGCCCATAACTTTGGCATTATTCTTGACTATTATTCGACCCCCATATTCAATCTATCACTAAATCCTCTTGGTTCAACCCTCACAACATCGCTAAAATCCACCCTTTCCTCTCCATCAAAATGCTACCACATTAATCCAAATACTTATTCTATCTTACCTTGATTACTGTATCAGCCTCCTTGCTGACCTCCCTGTCTCCTGTCTCTCCCCATGCCAAACCACACTTCACTCTGCTACCCGGATTATTTTTCTACAAAAGCATGCAAGCCATATTTCCCCACTCCTCAAGAGCTTCCAGTGGTTGCCCATCCAGCTTTACATCAAACAGAAACTCCTTACCATTGGCTTTAAAGCAGTCAATCACCTTTATTCATTCAATTGTATTTATTGAGTACTTACTGTGTGCACAGCACTGTACTCAACACTTGGGAGACTACAATACAACAATAAAAGGACACATTCCCTGCTCACAACAATCACCTCGCTACTCTGTTACTACAACCCAGCCCACACACTTTGCTCGTCCAATGTCAACCTTTTCACTGTTGTCTGTCCCACCACCAATCTCTCACCCACATTCTGCCTCTGGCCTGGAAAGCCCTCCCTCTTCATATCTGACCAACAAATACTCTCCCCCTCTTCAAAGCCATATTGAAGGCACATCTCCTCCAAGAGGCCTCCCCTAACTGAACTTTCTTTTCCTATTCTTCAATTCCCTTCTGCTTTACCCTTACTTGTTTACTTTATTCATCCCCCCTCCAAGCCCCAAAGCGTACAGGTATAATATCTAATTTATTTATTTATATTCATGTCTGTCTCCCCCTCTAGACTGTAAGCTCATTGTGGGCAGGGAATTTGTCTGTTACACTGTTATATTGTACTACCCCAAGCACTTAGCACAGTGTTCTGCACACAGTAAGTGCTCAATAAATACAATTGTCTGGGAGACAGGGAGGTGGAGGCTTGTGAGATGGAGGATGGTGGTGCTGTTTACAGTGATGGAAATGTCAGGGGAAGGGAAGGGTTTGGATGGAAATATAAGAAGTTCTACTTTGGACACGCTAGGGATAAGGTGGCCTTGGGACAACTAGTAGAGATATCCTGAAGGCAGAAGGAAATGCGAGATTGCAGGGAGGGAGAGAGATCAGGGCTGGAGATGTAGATATGAGAATCAACTGCATAGAGATGGCAGTTGAAGCCATGGGAGAGAATGAGTTCTCTTAGGGAACGGGAGAATCAGTCAACCAATCAACAATCAGTAGCATGTATGAATCTCCATTGTGAACAGAGAAAACAGAATACTAGTAGTAGTATAGACATTGGAATGAAGAAATGTCATTTTCCCTGCCCACAAGGAGCTTTCAGTGGAGATAAACATAAAAATATATACAACTTGAGTGATCAGAATAAATTATTGAGTACACATATATACATGAGTGCTAGTACCAAGTCCATAGGAGAGTGCCAAAGAGTTAGAAGAAAAAAATCCCTGCCCTCAAGACATTTAGGGGTTAGATGTGGAAGCGGATGGCTAAATAAATTACCAAGAGGGGAGTAATAGAGGATTTAAGATAGGTACATGAGTGCTACATTAGTGGGAATTTATGTGGTTAGGGAGTATGGAAGACCTGAAGTGGCAGTTGGGGAATATAAAGGCAGGGAAATTCAAAATTTGTAGCAGAGGAGAGGTGATCTTGGAAGGACTTTGAAGATGGGAAGAGCAGGAGTTTGTTGGACATGAAGGAGGAAGGAGTTCCAGGCAGGAGGGAGAGCATGAGCAAAAGTTGTCAGTGAGAGAGAGAAAAATGAGGCACAGTGAGTAAGTGTAGCTTGAGTGGAATGAAGATTGTAAACTGAGGTGAAGTGGGAGAAGATCTTTGGATAAATAAGTGGGAGAATGTTGTTTGAGTTCTTTAAAGCCAGTGATCAGGAGTTTCTACTTGGAGTGGAGAGGATTGGCAACAATTGGATGTTTTTGAGGAGAAGGGAGAAGGGCTCATTCTGACATTTTAGAAAAATGATATGGGCAGTAAAGTGAAGTATGAACAGAAGAGGGAAGAGGCAGGAAGAACAGAGGTCTACTAAGAGGCAGATACAATAGTTAAGCTAGGAATTTGACCAGCATGATGGTCATTTGGATGGAGAGGAAGGGGCAGACTCAGGAGATGCTGTGGAAGAGAAACCAACAGGATTTGGCAACAGACTGAATGTGGCAGTTGGAAGACTGGAAGGAGTCAAGGATTGTGCCAAGGTTGTGGGCTTGAGAGATAGGAAGGATGATTGTGTTATCAACTGTTATGGGAAAGTTAAATGCAGGAGAGGATGCAAGGGAATTACTTTTCTACTCTTGGTTGTCACACTCCTGTGAATGTAATGTGGAAACAGAGGGAGAAAGGATCTCATATTCCACTCTGATTTTCCTGCATCTCTGTTATGGGAATGTATCAGCAAACAGGATTCATTGATACAGAAAGGGTAACCTAAGTGGACACAAATCTTAGAATAGAAGATATTCAGTTCAGGGATTAATTCCCTCCCTTCTCCAGAGGCAGCTATCCCATCTGATGTGAGAGGACATTGGTGTTTCAGAGGTGCAGAACTAGGGAGACTAGTTCTGGAATAGTCCACAGGAGGATCAGCTACTGAACCCCTAAAACCATTTCCTGAATAGTAACAAGATGTCTTAACACTTGGAAAACCAACTTCATTTAGTCCCTGTTATAGTAGTGATCTCCAGCAGGGGCCCCCAAAAGGATGATATGACTGACGAAAGTGTTTATGCATAAGGAAGCAGTGTGGTCTAATGGAAAGAACATGGGCCTGGGAGTCAGAGGACCTGAGTCCTAATCCCGGCTCTACCATAGTCTGCTATGCAACCTTGGGCACGTCACTTAATTTCTCTGTGCCTCAGTTATCTCATCTGCATAATGGAAATTCAATATTTCTTCTCCCTCCTACTTAGATTATGAGTCCCACGTGGGACCTGATTATTTTGTATTAGCCCAGTGCTTAGTACAGCTTGGCACATAGTAAGCACTTTATAAATACCACAATTTTAAGGTGCTAACTAAATAATAATGACCAGTTATCACATTTTGTACTTGGATACTTTGCACATTGGATTTCCATAATTGGAACCTGGAGGATTTTTGGAAAGTATATTCTTTCTTAAAGATAAGTGATGACTGCTTACACTTGGCCAGTAACCATGGGGATGAAATTCCACAAGAACAAAGCATAAAGTAATTTAATGCAACAACCGTAATTTTCAGTAGTTAAGTACCGAGAGACATCACTTGTGCCTGTGTGATTGGAGGTACTTGAAACAGAAGGGATTGTGTTTTCAGGGAAGAGAAAAAAGGGATTAAAAAGTACTCAACAAGAAAAATAGCTTTTTTTTTTCCTTCCAAAACAACTTTAAAAGAGCATTGTTAAAGCTTGGGAATTTGAATCTCTTTTCCACCAGTGAAAATAGTGGTAGTGCATCTTGAAACTGGTCTAGATTGGGTCCTTTCCTTTCTCAACATGCATCTCCTTCCCCCGACTCTTTCCTGCCCTTCAGGAAGGTTGGCGATAACATCCAATTCAGAAGACTGCCAGGTTCATGGAACCTGTCGACACAGCAGCTTTGGCGAGTCACCACTGTCATTTCCTTTTTATACCCTTTCCTCCGGTGAGACAAATCCCACCTCAAATCCCACATCTGTGTCTCCTGTCTGTGTCACTAGGAGTGGAGAGAAGAAAAGATACTTTCCCCCATTCTGAAACAGCCTCCTTTTCTGTTGGAACCCTATTCGTCCCTTCCAAGATCTTTGCTAATTAAGAGTGGGTTTCGAGTCTAAGCATCTGATTGGTGAGATGAAGGAACCTGTGCAAAGAGGTGACATCTTACTGGATCACTCTTCATTCAATGTCCCAGTGTCAAGAAGCAGTATGCCTAGTGGAAAGAACACTGTCCTGAGATTCGGTAGCCCAGGATTCTAATCCTGGCTCCACTACTTGCCTGCTATGTGACACTAGGAAAGTTAACTTCTCTGTGCCTTGTTTTAGTCACCTGTGGATGGAGATTCAATATGTGCTCTCCCTACACCTTAAAGTCTGAGCCCCAAGTGGTATTGGGAATTAATTGGGAAAGCTCCCTAGAGGAGGTGGGATTTCAGGAGGATTTGAAAATGTGGGAAAGGGACTGTGCCCAATCTGATTATCTTATATCTATCTCCGTGCTTGTCATACAGTAAGCACTTAACAAATATCACAGTTATCATTATTATTATTGCTATTATTATTATTTCATCTTTCAATTTGACAAAGAGAGATTCAGGGTTCCCACCTGGGCTTTCATATCTAGAGAGCTACAACATTTTTTTTAAATGATACATGTTAAGCACCTATTATGTGCCAAGCACTGTACTAAGCACTGGGCTAGATTCAAGATAATCAAGTTGGACAATCCCTACCCAAATGAGACTCACAGTTTAACTAGGAAGGAGTAGGACTGAATCTTCATTTTACAGATGAGGAAACTGAGGCACAGAGAAGTTAAGTGACTTGCCCAAGGTCACACAGCAGACAAGTGGCAGAGCCAGGATTAAAACCCATGTCCTCTGACATGGTTTGGCATGCAGATACTGTCTCAGGCCTTCCTGGATGGTGGCCCCTGCAGAGAGCCGGGCTCTGCCTACCATCTAGTCTGAGGGGCACAGTATCGTGGACACTGAGTGGTCGCTGGGACGAGGGTTGTGGAGGAGTCCTCCGGCTGAGGCTTCGATCCCCAGCCAGCATCCCACCCAGACCACCAGGATAGATTGGGGCTTTCAAATCCCTCTGGAGAAAGATGCCAAAACATTCCTTCTGGCTACAGGAAATGATGCATCAGCCTCACTCCCGCCTGGAGGCAAACTTGGTGGCACGGAACCAAAGAGCATAAAACGCCCCAGAGCCACTGCATTCTCCTTCTTCCTCTTTGTTTTGTTTGTTCTCTACCTCAAGCAACAGTGTTATAAATATTGAACTTGAAAGAAACCCTTGGCCCCAGTCTCCTGAGGAAAGCAAACAGAAGGAAGAGAAAGAATCAAAGTACAAGAGGACAATGAAGAAAGATGGTGTGCGGGAGAGCTGGGTGGAGGTGTGAGGAATTTGACAGAAGTACTGAGGTTGGAGCTGAGTAGCAGTAGCAACTGTATTTATTAAGGTCTTTCTAAGTGAAGAGCACTATATTAAGCATAGGAAAAGAATATACATGAGGAAATTAGATATGGCCCTTGTACCCGGGTGGGCTGAGCAAAAGGACCATGAGCTGCAGATTTCAAAAGTTGCAGAATGGTTCTTTCCCTTCACCCTTCATCCTCTCCTTCTAGAAATGGCATCCCATCAACAGTGGGCTCAGCTGCATGAATTTATGGATGATTGGCAACCCTGCTATACGGTCTTACACATTGACTTGTTTATTTGTTGCTTATTATTTACCCACCTGGGCATTTTATTCAACCAATCCACTAGTGGTATTGGTTAAAATCTCTTTGTGGGCAGGGATAGTGTCTTTTTGTACTCTCCCAAGTACATAATACAGTGCTCTTCACACAGTAATAATAATAATAATAGTAATAATAATAATAACCATGGTATTTGTTAAGTGCTTACTATGTGCCAGACACTGTATTAAGCACTAGGATAGATACAAAGTAATTGGGTTGGACAGAGTCCCTGTCCCATCTAGTGCTCACAGTCTTAATCCCCATTTTCCAGATGAGGTACCTGAAGCCCAGAAAAGTGAAGTGAATTACCACTGGTTGATTGATTAATTGAGAACCTAGTGAGTGTAAAGCTTTGCACCCAGTGCTTGGAAGGTAACACCAGAAGCAAACACCCATTCCCTGTCTTCCAAGAGCTTAAAGCTTAATGAGAATCTCCTCTTGCACTTTAAATTATTAATCAATTTATGCTGAGCTTTCCCCCCATTAGATTATAAGCACCTTGAGGGCAAGACTCATACATTATGCTTTCTTTCATTATGTTTGTGAGTCAGGTAGGTTTTAGGCTCAAACCAGTTGGGCAGCAGGATCTGTAGGGTTGTCAAACTGAATCATCTGGAGGTTATAATAATAACAACAATTATTATTATTATATTTGTTAAGTGCTTATTATGTATCAAGCACTGTTCTAAGTGCTGTGGTAGATACAGAGTCTTTGGAAATGATTAAGTGCTGAAGAAAAATGGCCGTGGTAAATCCCAAATCCAGCAGGTGGCTGAGGGGCCTTTGATTATGGTTGAATAAGCTTCTTCATGCATCTCCTGCTATCAGTCAAATCCCTTTTTTTCCTTCCTCTCCCATTTTCACTTTTAACTATTCTCTTTTGGAACACTGGAACCCTGGTCCCTTCCTTGTTCATGGCGTTCCAAGAGCTATGAGTTGATGATGAGTCCAATCTCCTTAAATTCTTGCAAGATGTTTTCCATGGAGTCTTCACCTTTGTTGTCTTTCTCTTGGAAATTTTAATGGCATTTTCTTTCTGTTCATTCTCACAGTTCCTCTTTGTCACCAAGGGTGGTTGTGGCTCACAGTGACAGAGAAAGTATGGTCAGAGCTAGATAATTTTACAGGGAGAGGGTAATCAAGGGCTGGGTGGAATGGAAGGAAGTTTTACATCTTTTACATACAGTGCTATGGATGTGGTCAGTCCTCAACAAGGGGAGGGCAATTATGGGTCTTTCCCTAAAGAGTATCTGGAGGGGTTGAGATTTTGATTCCCTTTGCACTTGAAAAGTAT
Source organism: Ornithorhynchus anatinus (assembly GCF_004115215.2). Taxonomy (NCBI): domain Eukaryota; kingdom Metazoa; phylum Chordata; class Mammalia; order Monotremata; family Ornithorhynchidae; genus Ornithorhynchus; species Ornithorhynchus anatinus. The sequence continues at coordinate 45,839,972 of NC_041749.1, forward strand.
CTGGGAAATCCATTACAAACATTGATAAAATCCCCATTTTGCAGATAAAGAAACGGAGACACAGAGAAGTCAAGTAATTGGCAGAGCTGGGATTGGAAACGAGGTTCTCTGATTCCTGGGCCCATCTCCTTCTCAAATGAGAAAGGTTAAAAAATGTAAGCAGGACACTGCTCTAACTGGCTTCAAGCCATGGAGTAGCAGGTTCAGAGAGAGGGGCAGAGGGATGGAAATGCCAAGCACTGTATTAAGTACTGGGATTGAATACAACTTAATCAGGTCAGACACAGAAACAGTTCATTATGAGTCAGCCTTCCTGCCCACCTCCCAAGTAGGATCTGATTAGTGGGCAAATCTTTCTTTTGAATCCCCATGCCAATGACATAATCCCCTCTGATTTTGAACATAGAAGTTAGGTACGGAAGGCATTCAGCACACACTGTATTTTCCTTGGTTTGCACTCTTTCTGAAGCAAAAGCAGAAGCTGTGGGGGGGTGAAAGGGGCCAAGGAGGCAGTCTGGATCAGAAAATTAATGATTGAGCACTTACAATAAGTGCTCAATAAATTCTATTGATTGAATGATTGATTGTACTAAGCGCTTGGGAGAGTGCAGTATAACAGAGTTGGTCAAGAAATTCCCTGCCCACAAGGAATTTACAGACTATAGAGTCTACTGTCTGAGCTGAGACACACCTACTCAGGACTCATCTGAACACAAAGGTTGGGGTATGGAGAGCACTTTTGACACTCCTGACTATCAGGATGTGATCACTGGAGTTTGCGGGAAGGGAGAGAGGTAATTTCTCCCCTTACAAGCCTGGTGGAGTGACAATACTCTTTAAAGCACAATAATAAAATACAAACAAGTGGGAGGGAAAGCAGAATATTTTCTTACCAATAGTAATAATAATTGTATTTGTTAAGTGCTTACTATGTGCCAGGTACTGTGCTTAGCGCTGGGGTGGACACAAATAAATAGGGATGGACACAGTTCCTGTCCCACATGGGGCTCATCGTCTCAATCCCCATTTTACAGACGAGGTAGCTGAGGCCCAGAGAAGTGAAGTGACTTGCCCAAGGTCACACAGCAGGTACATGGCAGAGCAGGGATTAGAACCCATGGCCTTCTGATTCCCAGACCCATTCTCTGTCCACTATGCCATACTGTTCCTTTTGTCTCCAGCTTCTCCGTGAATCTCCGTGAAAAACACCTGGCAGGACACTTAGTCCACTTGGGAAAGGGAAGAGTCGCTTAGATAAGCCACTTTGAAAACCATCAGTCTTTGAGGAAGTTACCAGATTATCTTGTATGTGCTCCAGCACTTGTTAAATGAATACCAAAATTATTACCATAGAAATCAGTATGCATGATTCCTGCCTTCAAGAAGCTAATAATCCAGCAGAGAAGCCAGGTGCTTAAACAAATTACATACAGGAAGAAGTCATATTGGGTTGTGTGTACATAAGCCTTTAGGAGGCACAGGAGGGCTATAGTGGTAGTTGGGGAACTTAAGAGGAGATATAAAGTGAGGTCAGAGCAGACGAAGTTCCATGGAAAGGAAAGCAGTAATAGTCACAGTAATTGCTTGTGTGCAGAACACTCTGCTAAATTCTAGGAAAGGACATGAGCAAAAGTTTGGCAGCAAAAGAGATGAGAATGAGGCACAATGATTAGGCTCGATGATTAGATTATCTTGAGAAGAGCAAAGAGTGTGAGTTGGGATGCAGTGGGTGAAGAAAGTAGATAAGCAGGAGACAGAGAGCTAACTGAAAGGTTCCAAAGCCAATGGTCAGGAGTTCCTGGGATGTGGAGAGGAACTGGAAACCACTGGAGGTTTTTGAAGTGTGGAGAGATGAGTGCAGAATGACACTGGAGGAAAAGTAATCAGGGCAGCAGAGTGGAATATGGACTGGACATTGGGGAGACTGGAGGAGGAAGATCAGTGTGGAGGCTCATGCAGTAATAAGCTGCAATATGACAAGTGCCTGAACAAACATTATCACAATATTCGATTCCTCTGTGCACAGGATTGCTTCCAAAGTCCTAGGGCAGTAGCTTGTCTGCCAATTTCAACCGAAGACTCTATTGTCTGGAGAGCCTGTCCTTGGGGAAGCAATGGAAGCTATTTGTAGGGAACCTGTTCTTTTCTCCAACTCGGACATCTTGTTTCCCTCTCAGGTTGAAGCTGAGTCTGCTGTTTGCAGTATTTACCTGGCTGCGTGATCTCCCTACTAGTTACCCATCAATCACAGATCAGGCCACGCTGCTGTTTCCCATTGGCAGAGGGTCTTTTGGGTAGTCCTTTGGTCCAGCTTGTTGATGGGGTTCCCCAGGCTTTAACTCCCCTCGAGCACCATGAAAGCCATTTTCTTCTCTTCTATATGCGGGGGAGTCCACTGATGGAGTGGCTTTCTGAGTTTCCCCCATCAATCCAACTGTCCTTGGAGTTGGAGATGATGCCAGTGATGGTGAGATCTTCTTAAGCATGGGAGGGGAGGGGGAAAGGTGTTCAGGAGGACTGATTCGTGACTGACACTGTTGGCTGTGCTGATGGTTATGCTCTAGACTGGGCCTGCCTTTTCTTTGGAGTCATACCTCCTGGCATCCCGACCTTCACAAAGCTTGTGTTGATGAGGTCCATGTTTTCTTGTTAAATTTTTGTCCCCAAGGACTGCTCTCTCTTTGAGTGGTAACTTAACTCCTTTAAAATAAGGCTTTCAGAAATTCAGCCAGGAAAGGCTAGTGCTCTGCCCTTAATGGGCTGTCTTGGGTCATTCATCCATTCAATTGTATTTATTGAGCGCTTACTGTGTCCAAAGCACCATACTAAGCACTTGGGAGAGTACAATAAGGATGGCTCCAAAATCACATGCTTCCATTTAGAGCTTTACTCTTTTCCCACCACTTTCAGGTCACCAACACAGGAAAGCACAATGCAAAATAGCACCTGATGTTACACCCCAGGGGGTGACTCACAGCCTCTGATGGGAGATCTTTGAAGGTTTAAGTCCACACTCACCCCTTCTGGTGTGCTGATCTCATCTTCATTCTAACTGCAGCTTGTGTCATTCTGAGGACAGGACAGGTGGCCCCATAAAGCCAAGGGATTATATGTCTTCCCTCTTAAAGCTGCAAGCCTGTGGATTTAAAAGGCCTCAGAAGGCTAATTTAATGACCGTTTTTCTCCAGCATCTGTTTGTAGCAGGTCATCGACTGGAAGCGAGTAAGCTGAAATCCATTTTTAACAGCCATTGGAGGGCAACAGCCACCCTCCGGTGGCTGAGTGGGAGAAAGCAATATCGCAAAGTCTCAGGGAAGATTACTGTCACACTCTGCAGCAGAGTAGAGCTGCTGGGCAGTGATGGAGAAGTACTGACCCTCTAAATAGGTGGGTAGAAGTGGGGACCCCCTGCCTGGGGTGAGGCTGATAGGAATGTAATGCCTCTCGTTGGGCTGTCTTCAGGATGGCCGGGAACCAGAGGTGGAATTGGAAACACCTACTGCAAGTAGCAAACGCATCTCCACAACAAAGGATGAGCTCGTTCTTGCCGACAGTGGAGAAGGGTCAACCATCAGCCAGCGTGAGACTGGCCCAGTGGCATCCTGGAAATAGTCCTGTGGATCACTTCTGGACTATTCTGGGTCACTTCTGGTACCCAGCAAGCAAAATCACTGAGAATCAGTTTAAAACTTGGATCTCATGGCAAGATTGTCCAGGGATAATTTTAGAGTCGGTCATTTCCTGGCCATCTTCTCTTTCCATCTGCCTGCTCCCATGATGTCAGGAGCATCCTCTTGAAACCTGAAAAATGAGTCTCCCTTCCATGGCTACAGATGAGGAGGCCCTATCTATGGATGCCCATGTGGATGAAAGGTCTAATGCTCATTCTCCACTTTGGAGATTGCTTTGGGAGAAGGCTTGGAGAGGGACACAGGAAGGAGAGACTGTATCCCACCCTTTCCTCTGTCTTGTAAGGTCAGTTTAGGCACTTTTGGGTCTTCCACTGAGAGGGATGGCCATTTTCAAACAGGTTTGGGCTTCTGGACCTTGAGTCCTAGGAAGCCGTGAGAGCAGACAGAGGCCTGACTGTTGCTGAGGAGAGAGTGAGGAGAGATTGGGACTGCATCACATTTTTAACCTGTGAAAATGAAATCCATTTTTTCATGAAGGTGCAAACCAGATTCCAAAAGCCTATCTTAGAGTGGATCACTAGAGAAAAAATCTATTTCCCCACCAACCCTCAGGGAAAATGATGAACAAAGAGAAAAATAGCCTAAGCCCTCAATTCTTCCTCCCTAACTCCATGCCATTTCTTAAGGGGTTAACATGGTTCCCTTTAGATTTACTAAGAGATTTGGAGAGCAGGAAACAAGCAACAGGAAACAAGTCTTCACACCACAGCCTGAAAAGCAGCTTGAAAAGCAGTGCGGCCTAGAGGAAAGAGCCCAGGCCTGGGAGTTGGAGGACATGGATTCTAATACCAGCCCTGCCACATGTCTTCTGTGTGACCTTGGGCAAGTTACTTCACTTCTCTGTGCCTCAGTCTCCTCATCTAAAAAGTCCCTCTCCCTTAGAATGTAAGCCCCATGTGGGACAGCGACTATGACTGGCAGACAGATCTGACTATGTATCTACTCCAGAGCTCAGAACAGTGCTTAGCACATAATAAGAACTTAACAAATAACACAGTTATTACCACAGGTAGCAAATGTCCAAAATAGACCACAGAAAGTGGAACATGAGGATGGAAATGCCAGTATATTCAAGAGGAATTTGGAAAAGTCACAAGGGAGAGACCTAAATAACTCCTGTAGAGAAAGTTAAGGATGTTGCTTGACATCCATTCTAGTAATTAGGGATGGAAGGGAGGCCCAGCATGACCCAGTTCCTCCAAGCATTCTGTCTGGGACCATTGGGCTGGTTGGACCATTGTCCTGATCTCCCAGTACAGGATGATCATTGTAATAATAATTATGGTATTTATTAGATCCGCTTACTCTGAGCCAAGTAGTGGGGCAGATACAGTATAATCAAATCAGATAGAGTCACTCTCAGCACTGGGGGGCTCACAATCTGAAAGACAGAGAGAGCAGAAATCATAGCCTTATTCTTACAGATGAGGAAACTGAGGTCATTCATTCATTCATACAATCATATTTATTGAGTGATTACTGTGTACAGAGTACTGTACTAAGCACTTGGGAGAGTATAACAATAAGACACATTCCCTGCCCACAATGAGCTTACAGTCTGCAGGGGGAGACAGACATTAATATAAATAAATAAATAAATTACAGATATGTACATAAGTGGGGCTGGGAGTGGGGATGAACAAAGGGAGCAAGTCAGGGTGAGGCAGGAGGGAGGGGGAGAAGAAGAAAGGGAGGATTTAGTCTTGGAAGGACTCTTGGAGGAGATGTGCCTTCAATAAGGTTTTGAAGAGGGGGAGAGTAACTGTCAGATTTGAGGAGGGAGGGCATTCCAGGCCAAAGGCGGGACACTGGCACAGGGTCACTGGGGAGACAGGCGAGATCGAGGCAGAGTGAGAAGGTTAGCACTAGAGGAGTGTAGTGTACTGGCTGGATTGTAGAAGGAGAATAGCGAAGTGAGGGAGGAGGGGTAAGGTAATGGAGTGCTTTAAAGTCAAAGGTGAGGAGTTTTTATCTGATGCGGAGGTGGATGGGCAACCACTGGAGTTTTATGAGGAGCAGGGTGACTTGTCCCGAACGTTTTGGTAGAAAAATGATCCAGGCAGCAGAGTGAAGTATGGACTGGAGGGGGGAGAGACAGGAGGCTAGGAGGTCAGCAAGGAGGCTGATGCAGTAATCAAGGTGGGAGAGGATAAGTGATTTTATTAACATAGTAGCTGTTTGGATGGAAAGGAAAGGGCAGATTTTAGCTATGTTGTGAAGGTAAGACCGACAGGATTTAGTGATGGATTGAATATTTGGGTTGAATGAGAGAGAGGAATCAGGGATAACACCAAGGTTATGGGTTTGTGGGACAAGAAGGATGGTGATGCTGCCTACAGTGATGGGAAAGTCATGGGGAGGACAGGTTTCAGATGGGAAGTTAAGAAGTTCTGTTTTGGACATGTTAAGTTTGAGTCGATAGGAGGACATCTAAGTAGAGCTGTCTTGAAGGCAGGAGGCATTGCGAGACTGGAGAAAGGGAGAGAGATCAGGACTGGAGATGTAGATTTAGATATCGTCCACATAGAGGTGGTAGTTGAAGCCATGGGAGCGAATGAGTTCTCCAAGGGAGTGGGTGTAAATGGAGAATAGAAGGGGACTCAGAACTGAACCTTGAGGGACCCCCCCATTTAGGGGTTGGGAAGCAGAGGAGGAGCCTGCGAAGGAGAGTGAGAATGAATGGCCAGAGGGATAGGAGGAGAACCAGAAGAAGACAGAGGACAGAAGCTATGGTTGGATAACGTTTCCAGGAGAAGGTCAAGAAAGGCTAAGTGATTTGCCCAAGGTCACACAGCAGACCCGTGGCAGAGCTGAGATTTAGAACCTGGGGCTCTTGACTCTCAATTCCGCTAGGTCAAACTGACTCTTTATGTTATACATTTTTTATGAAATCCCTGTTTGGAATTACCTTACCCTGAAGAATCATTGACTGGAGTTGAGCCCTCAATCTCGTTCATTAAAGACCAAGCCAAACAGTGGAGCAGCTGTTGAGCACCCACCCGGCAACCCCCGCCCCTCAACCTTTCTAGAAAAGCCCATTCTTTGGCAAGCAGCAGGAGCTTAATAAAATGTTATGAGTTGATGCGAATGGAAAAGACTTGTTGGGGAGGTGGTGTGAGGGATGTCTTTTCCTGCTTGTTAACTGTCATGACACATCTCTTAGAAAAACCATCTGTATTTCCAAACACTCTGACTCTCCTTTGGCCAAGTCCTCGAGGGCTTCATGTATCACCCGTAATTGATACTTTGCTTGAGTAGACAGGGATATCTCTTCTGGCATCTTTACAGCTTCTCCTGCCAAGAATTGTGAGTTTGGGTGGAGTTTTCTGATCGATTAAAAGTGGGTTAAAATAACAAGATTGATGAGGCGCCTCCAAAGCCAAAATACCTCCATGAATTATACCTCTGATGTGTAATTATTTGAGGTGCTTCTTAGAGACTCCTTTTATGAAAGGTGCGTTTCAGGGGATTGATGAGCTATTTGGTTGCTTTCCTCTGGGAGTTACCATTTCAAAGTTGGGTACTGAATGCACCAAAATATCAAAAATATGATTCCTATTCATTTTTCTAGGATTGTGACCCCAGGGCTGATTAACTCTGAGATCTCTTGCACACTGACTATGAAGAAGTAGTAGAAGTAGTATTTATCAAACACTTACTATGTGCAAAGCACTGTACTGAAAGATGGGGAAAAAATACCCAGGTAGGAATTAGACACAGTCCCTGTCCCTTGGGGGACTCCCAATTTACGCTAGAGTAATGCACTTTGTTTGGCCCTTTGCCTCTGCTCAGACATCAGTGGTTAAGAAGAAAAATACATCCTACCACCAGCAAGATATCTCCTTTAGTGTATTTGGTTTTGGTATTTTTTTCAGCAGTGGGGATGGTTTACACTGAGCCATTCACACTCTCTCAACCCACCTAGTTCCCTTGTGCCAAGTTGTCAGACAGTTGGTCAGAGAAACAGGTGTTGTCTGCATTCTTGGATCAGAAAATCTATGAGACCTAAACAGCAGCAGACACCACTGTGCCTCAGCCATCTTATAAACCATTATTGTATATTAAACTCAGAGTGATTTAGTAAAGATCAAGCCTACTGACCTCTATAAGAACGGTAGTTGAAACTTTTTCAGTGGTGTCTGGTACCTGTAAATACAGTTTAGACTTCCAGCTTTGAAGAAGGCCATAGCTGCTGTAGAAAAGGAGACTTTCATTGGCTAATAGGGCTCCTCTGAGACCATTGAGGAAAGCTTTAGAGTTTAGTTGATTGCTAATTTTCAAATAGGTTCAGCTGCAAATCTCTCATTTCAGAGAAAGTTGAGATTATCTCTTCATGAGTAATCTGATTGACCTGAAGAAAGCTCCTAGGCTGTGATTGGTTTAGAGTATTAGACCGTGGGAAAGACCAGGGCCAAAGTCAGAGGAGAGGTATCTGGGAGGAGAAAGGTGGAAGAGGTGCAAGTGGATGGGGGCCCGAGATTAGTGATGCTACTCTCTTGTATTTGTAGAGCACTTTTATTTGCAAAAACACGTTTCACATTAGCCATCTTGTTTTGTCCTCCCAGTGTGTCTGAAAAATAAGGGGAGGCAGATATTATTATAGTCGTTCCTTTTTACAGTTGAAGAAACCAAGGCCCAGAACGTTGGGTTTTTTTAATGGTTTCTGTTAAGCTCTTACTATGTGCCACGCACTGTACTAGATAGATACAAACTAATCAGATTGGATAAAGTCCATGGCTCTTATGGGGCTCACAAGTCTTAATCCCCTTTTATAGATGAGGTAATTGAGGCACAGAGAAGTGAAGTGCCTTACCCAAGGTCACACAGCAGACAAGTGACAGAACCGGGATTATTCATTCATTCATTCATTCAATAGTATTTATTGAGCGCTTACTATGTGCAGAGCACTGTACTAAGCGCTTGGAATGAACAAGGCAGCAACAGAGACGGTCCCTGCCGTTTGATGGGCTTACAGTCTAATCGGGGGAGATGGACAGACAAGAACAATGGCAATAAATAGAGTCAAGGGGAAGAACATCTCGTAAAAACAGTGGCAACTAAATAGAATCAAGGCGATGTACATTTCATTAACAAAATAAATAGGGTAATGGAAATATATACAGTTGAGCGGACGAGTACAGTGCTGTGGGGATGGGAAGGGAGAGGTGGAGGAGCAGAGGGAAAAGGGGAAAAAGAGGGTTTAGCTGCGGAGAGGTAAAGGGGGGGGTGGCAGAGGGAGTAGAGGGAGAAGAGGAGCTCAGTCTGGGAAGGCCTCTTGGAGGAGGTGAGCTTTAAGTAGGGTTTTGAAGAGGGAAAGAGAATCAGTTTGGCGGAGGTGAGGAGGGAGGGCGTTCCGGGACCGCGGGAGGATGTGGCCCAGGGGTCGACAGCGGGATAGGCGAGACCGAGGGACGGTGAGGAGGTGGGCGGCAGAGGAGCGGAGAGTGCGGGGTGGGTGGTAGAAAGAGAGAAAGGAGGAGAGGTAGGAAGGGGCAAGGTGATGTAGAGCCTTGAAGCCTAGAGTGAGGAGTTTTTGTTTGGAGCGGAGGTTGATAGGCAACCACTGGAGTTGTTTAAGAAGGGGAGTGACAGGCCCAGATCATTTCTGCAGGAAGATGAGCCGGGCAGCGGAGTGAAGAATAGACTGGAGCGGGGCGAGAGAGGAGGAAGGGAGGTCAGAGAGAAGGCTGACACAGTAGTCTAGCCGGGATATGACAAGAGCCTGTAGCAGTAAGGTAGCCGTTTGGGTGGAGAGGAAAGGGCGGATCTTGGCGATATTGTAGAGGTGAAACCGGCAGGTCTCGGTAACGGATAGGATGTGTGGGGTGAACGAGAGAGACGAGTCAAGGATGACACTGAGATTGCGGGCCCGAGAGACGGGAAGGATGGTCGTGCCATCCACGGTGATAGAGAAGTCTGGGAGAGGACCGGGTTTGAGAGGGAAGATGAGGAGCTCAGTCTTGCTCATGTTGAGTTTTAGGTGGCGGGCCGACATCCAGGTGGAGACGTCCTGGAGGCAGGAGGAGATGCGAGCCTGAAGGGAGGGGGAGAGGACAGGGGCGGAGATGTAGATCTGCATGTCATCTGCGTAGAGATGGTAGTCAAAGCCAACCCAGGTGATTCTGACTCCCAGGTCCGTGCTCTATCTACTAGGTCACACTATTTTTTATGGTTTTTGATTTTGCCCAAGAACACAGAACAGGTCAGTAGCAGACCAGATGGGAACGTATGTCTCCAGACTCCCGGAGGTTTGTCACTAGATCATGCTGCCGATTAATTAGAAAGAAAAATTGCAGGGATGGCTCATGTGGGGAGAATGACTGTGGAGACAGCAGGGATAAGGGTGGGATAGATATGGCTGCATCTGGGAGAGGGGCAGGAGGCAGTACATAGAATGTTTGAGCACTGGACTGGGATCCTACTATGCCAGTACAGAGCACTGTACTGTGTTCTGCTCTCAAGGAGTTTACTATCTAATGGGGGAGAAAGGCAACAAATAGAGGGATCAGTAGGAAGGCCAAGGATATAACAAGTAGTAGGAAGATGAGATGGCTGAATTTTCAATTGGATGTGCCTGTAAACAGCCTGCCTGTTTGTAAAATGGCTTGCAGATTATTTGGAAGAAGCATCCACGCTTGGTCCTTAGCACCAGGCTGTACTTCCACCTCAATTACATAGATATTCTTAAGGAACAGATTTTCCTTGACAATTTCAGGTGTCATTGTCCATACATTCCTAAACTGTTTTTTGAGCTCTGGGGCAATTTATATCCCAAGAGGTATTGATGCTGTTAGAGGTGCAAAACCACTTCTAGTTTAAACAGCTTGTTTCAAGGACTGTGAATGTGGACATATGGATGTATTGGATTCCTTTGTCTTTCTGTGCATTGGTGAAAGTACACGTGTTAGGTAGCAGAACTCCTGGACCAGTATTCAGTTCTAGGTTGCCGATGAAGATCTTCTGTTTTGTGCAGGGTTTTCTGGGTGAGGGCTGATATCAAACTTTGATTTTTTTCAAGTTTATTGTCAAACCCTAGTTCTGTGCCAATTCTGTAGAGTGATTCATAATTGTTCGCATGCCGCATGGCGTGCGGGCCTCCAGAGCACAGTTCCTGGATGACTGCCTCAAAGACTTTCGATGATGGACATAGGCTGTTGGGCTGGAGGAGTTCACAGCAACAGGAAGGTCGGCATGCCTTTGGTGGTTTACCAGAGACAAGAACATGGCAACAACAGAGCACCAACTCCATGCTAGGTTGGAGGGTTTGAGAAGCTGGGAGGCCTGAACCTAGACCACAGAAGACACATCCGATTTTTCATGGAGGGCTTTCACTAACACCATCTACGAACCACACTCAATAGCAAAAGGCAGGGCAAGATTCCCACCCATGAGATCCTGTGTCCAGCTCACAATCATTGGAGCAATGTTCCCAGCAATGCAGGAGCAGCCGGTGAGGCGTGGAGAATAATGGATAACAGAATTACACCTAAGAACCTGTTGTATAGTGAACTGAAAGGAACATATACACATTGGGAGGGCAGAATAAACTGTTTAAAGACAAAGTGAAGCCTGAATGCAAACCACATGACAGAATGATGGAATATCACTGCAGCAGACAGACCAGTCTAGCAGAGAGCAGCTGGGAGAGAGCTTCCTTTCCTTGAGGAGCAGCCTTGCAAAGATCGGGAGAGCAAGAGACAGGTCCTTTGGGGGACAAACCCATCAGTACACTGTATCTACCTTTATGGGCAAACAACGCAGGTAGGAAAGTAGTTTACCTGCTGCTCTTTCCAGCCACACTTGGACACATGGAGAGGATCTCACCAACAGTTGAGTTTTACCCCACTAGACTATAAGCTCCTTGAGGGGCAGGAATCATGTCTACTAACTCTTTTGTATTGTATTCTCCCAATTGTTTAGCACATTCCCAAGCACTTAGTACAGTGCTCTGCACACAGTAAATGCTCAATAAGTATGACTGAATGAAATACCAGTGATCGGAGTGATGGACTTTGAAAATGAAAGTTACCTCTGTAGATGGATATTGACTTCTAACCCAGGGTTAGCTCTCGTTCTCATCATTCACCCTTTTCCCCACCTCTCATTAACCCAGATGGAGATGCTGGTGGCCTTGAGCTCCAGTTCAAAATCTATTTCCTCAAGGCCTACCCAGAGTCTGTGACCACTTCTGCTGCAGACACTTCCCTCCCCAGCTCTGCTGCAATTCAGTTAAGTTCAGCTGTGGTCAGGGCAGAGGCGTGACTGTAGAAGAGGGATGGACCCTCAAGTGCCCTGTTGTTAAAGTGGGCCCCATCTCCACGTCATGGCCTAGTGAAAAGAGTACAGCCCCAGCAGTTAGGGGGTCCAACTTTCTAGTCCCATCACTGTCACCAGCTTATTGTGTGACCTGGGTCAAGTCATGCATCTGTGATTTCTGCAAAAGCAGGATAAAATACTCCTCTCCCTTTCTCTCCCCTTGGGAACCTTAAGTGGGACAGAGACAGTGTCCAATCTGATTATCTTGATTTCTTGTTTGGCTCCAAGTAAGCACTAAATAAATGCCATAATTATTATCATGATTACTCTGAGCATTCTTGATGATCTTTCTTGGTAAAATGTTCCCACTTGTAAATGGGCCAGTTAGGATGTAGATGCAGACTGCATGCCTGGTGGAAAACTCCCCACAGAGAAAATAAGGAAGCAATTGCTGGCTTTATCTTGGCATCTCTGGGCCCTCACCTGCTCATTACGTTGCACATTATTTGGAGTGTTTGAATTCACACCCAGTTTTCAGCATTAATATTTTCCTTCTCCATACCTGCTCTTCTGGCCTACAACTCCCTCCCCCTTCATGTCTGACAGTCTTTCCTGTCTAAACCCTCATTTTCCCTATTTGCCCACCCCTATGCATCACCTATACACTTTGCTGTGTACCCCTTAAGCATTTTGATACTCGTCCTAGCCTCACAGCACTTATATACATATCTTTGTTCTCTATTGTTAGTACTCTCTGTGATTTATTTTAATATCTGTCTCTCCTTGTAGACTGTAAGCTCCTTGTGGGCAGGAATTGTGTCTACCAAATTTGTTGCGTTGTACTTTCCTAAGCATATAGGTCAGTATTCTGCATACAGTAAGCAGTGAGTAAATACCACTGAGTGATGGATCGATTGATTGATTGAATGGGTAATTTCTCTCAGCAGTAAAGGCATCAAATTCAAGTTACCATACATGCCGCTTGACCTGGAGATCTTTTTTCTCTACTGCAACTTCCCAAGGAGACCACCTGTTGGTTATTTTGCAGGTCATTCAGGTAATTCTTTTACCAACATCAGCATTCACTGGGTGCCTATTGAGGGCAGGACGCTGCAGTGGGCACTTGGGAACAATCAACAGAAGTAGGTGTGGTTCCTGTCTGTCAGTCAATTGTATTTACTGAGTGCTTACTGTGTGCAGAGCCCTTTACTAAACACTTGGGAGAGTACAATATGACAATAAACAGATATATTCCCTGACCACAACGTGCCTACAGTCTAGAGGAGGAGACAGACATTAATAAAAATAAATTACATATATGTAAATAAGTGCCATGGGGCTGGGAGGGGGGATGAATAAAGGGAGCAAGTCAGGGAGATGCAGAAGGGAGTGGGAGAAGGGGAAAGTCAGGGAAGGTCTCTTGGAGGAGATGTGTCTGCAGTAAGGCTTTGAAGGAGGGCAGAGTAATTGTCTATCAGATATGTGGAGGGAGGGCGTTCCAGACGAGAGACAGGATGTGGGCGAGGGGTCGGCCGCGAGATAGCTGAGGTCATCATGCAGTAAGAAGGTTGGGATTAGAGGAGCAAAGTGTGAGCTGGGTTGTAGTAGGAGAGAAGTGAGGTGAGGTAGGAGGGACCAAGGTGATTGACTGCTTTAAAGCTGATGCTAAGGAGTTTCTGTTTGATGTGGAGGTGTATGGGTAACTCTTCTGCTTTCCCTACCTGAAATTATTTTAATGCCTGTCTCCCCGACTAGACTTCAAGTTCCTTCAGGAGAGGATCGCGCCTACCAACTCAGTTGAATTATCCTCTCATGTGCATTTACTCCGGTGCTCTGCATTCAGCAAGCACTCAATAAATATTAATTGCTTGACTGCTGTGCTCATAGTTAGTCCTCAATAAATACTATTGATTGATTGAAACGATTCCCAACTACCCATCTCTGAAGGGCCATGAGTAACCAAGCCACACCAGAAACTAGTGGGAGGAGACCTCTAACCAAGGAAGCCAAATCACAGCAGGAGGCCACAGGTAGAATTTCCCCCTGTGCACTCAGGAGCTCCTGCAAAATCCCAGGTATGACCTGGGACATAGGTGTCACCTCTGTGCCAGCATACAGAACCACTGACAGGGCTTGGTCCCAGGTGGTGAATCTCTTCCTTGGGTAGGAAACCTGGGCAGATTGTGAAGCAAACAGCCCCTGCAAGTGCATCTGAGACTACAGACCTAATAATATAATAATAATTATGGCACTTGTTAAGCACTTTCTATGTGCCAAGGACTGTTCTAAGTGCTGGGGTAGATATCCCAGTCTGTCCCACCTGGGGCTCACACTCTAAATTGCCATTTTACAGATGAGATAACCGAGGCCCAGAGAAGTTAAGTGACTTGCCCCAAATTCACACAGCAGACGTGACATAAGTGGGATTAGAACCCAGGTCCTTCTAACTCCCAGACCTGTGCTCTATCCACTAAGCCACGCTGCAGACTTGGGCTACCCAAACACCTCATCTCTAGTATTTAGTTATTTACACTTATCCTCTACACTTGGTTTTTCTCCTTCACCCATAGACTGTGAGTCAGATGAAGAACAGGGCCTGTGTTCAACCTGATTATTTTGTATATTACACCACATCTCCCAGATCTTACTACAGTGCTTAGCACATAGTAAGGTCTTACAAATACCATCAAATACCATCATTATTATATAAACGTTTTTCATTTTACTTTCAGGTAAATATTCTGATTCCATGCTTGTAAATATTTTATACATGCCCCCAGACAGTAAAGTGCATGGCAAGCAGTAGGCACTGTATTTGAACCATTACTATTATTATTCAGAAGGCCCAAGTTCCGTGCCTGCCTAAATTTGCCAAAAACCAGAAACAAATAGGGAATCTGAACAATGTGCCACAATGCACTACGCTAGCAGAGTTTCAGAAGGAATAATGAAAGACTCGAGGAGGGAATGTGGATTTCATGAACTTAGCATCCATCCCTTAATCCTCTCAGCCACTAAACTGACATGGGTGATTTGGTAATTTTGGGGTTTTTTTCTGGGGTAACTTCTAAAAGTTTGAAGGAAAATGACTTCAAGCAGATTATTAGTTTAATTAAGTCTAATGTCTCCTAAAATTACAGCTCTAAAATCTGATGAGTTTCACATTCTTGTCTTTTTTACTTGGGGCTATTGGGAAGTATTGATGTAGTAGGAGTGTCTCCCAGAATGCACTGTTTCTGCTCTTAACTATGTCACTTTAAATCGTTTCACTTTTTACATCTAAAATGCCTTAAGCATGGATTCACAACTTCTGTATGGACATGCATGCATACCCACGGTAGCAGATGAATTTGCTATGAAATTACAGGTTGTTCAGGACTTGCTGGGAGTTTTCTCCTGTAAATTTGACAGGTTTTGTTTAATAAAGTTCATAGGTACAGTTCCTACTTTCTTAGGTAGAGTAGTTGAACAAGGAAAAAGGAATTTCTGAGGTTATTCTTTGCTCCCTTAAGTTTATATTTTAAAATGAGGTACAATTTTTTATTATTTAAGCCCAGAAGGTAGAGAAGTGGGGGAAGAGGGAGAGAGAGAGAGAGGAGACAACAGAGAATGGCCAGCAAAATTGATATTACAAAGGTGCAGGGAAATGACTAGAGGGAACGAGGCCCCAGTGGCATGGTTTAACAACCCCTGAGTTAATAATAAGAACTGTGATATTTGTTAAGCACTTACTATGTACTAAGGACTAGGGTAGATATTGGATAATCGGATCAGACACAGTCCCTGCTCTACAGAGGGCTCACATTCAAAGTGGAAGAACCCATATTTCATTCTCATACGGGAAACTGAGCCTTAGGTAAGCTAAATGACTTGCCCAAGATCACACAGCAGGCAAGCAGCCGAGGTGGAATTAGAACCTAGATCTCTCGACCCTTTGCCCTATTCTCTAACCAGTAGGCCACCTTGAGTTTTTTAGACTTGCCTGTATACCTCAGTGTAAACCCATCAGCCATCTCTACCACTTATGTACTAATTAAGTCAATTATAAATTCAATTATTTATTTTGATTACTCTGTCAATATTTTCAAGTCTCTGTCCTCAGAGTTTAAGCTACCTGTGGGCAGGAAACTTGCCACTTTCTTGTTTTTTTCTGCCTAAGTATATAGCATAGTGAATAGTTGCAGCAAGTAGGGACTCAAATAAATGCTCTTATTACTACTATTGCCTTCATTCCACATAGCTGATGAATCCATTCCTCAACATCCATGACCATTAGATGGGGCGGGTGAGGAGAGGATCATCACCATCAATTTCGATGAGGTATGTAACAGAGCAGTTTACTTCTTCAGCAGGGAGAGTCAGGAAGAAATGGAAGTGTAAGGCCACCTCAACTTCCAGAATGTTGGGAAGCTGTGACTTCAGCCGCAACTGTGACTGTTGGACTCTGAGCCTCAAGGAGCCCAAAACTCTGCTCCTTGAGCCACAATGCCCTATTCCCTTTGTGTTTATCCTTGTCCTTTTTTTTAATGTTGTTTTCATGTTTTTATCGTTTCATTCTTCCTTCATTCTGTCACCTGTCCTATCCCTTCCATTATTTTAAGTTTGTGAGCTCCCTAAGGTCAGGGATCATGACTAAATTTTACCTGTGTATTTTTTCCCGGCTTTTTGTACTTGTGCTCTGCACAAAGTAAGCAATTAATATATTTTTCCAATAGTATTTATTGAGTGCTTACTATGTGCAGAGCACTGTACTAAGCGCTTGAAATGTACAATTCGGCAACAGATAGAGACAATCCCTGCCCAATGATGGGCTCACAGTCTAATCACCATTACTACTACTGCTATTACTATCACTACTAGTATTTAATTAAGGTTGCACGATAGTCCCCACTAGACACTACTTCTTGCCACCTAATTGTGCTTTTTTTCCACCTGACTGCTTTCCCTCAGGATTCTGTCTCATCTCTCCCATTCTATGCTCCAAGATCATAACACCCTGGAAAAAGAACCAGAGAGGGGATCTAAAAATATATTGAGGCTGTGAGATACCTGTCTCCAGCACTACTTGTTTAGACGGTTGTGTTGTTCTACTGACAATTTGGTTCATTAACTTTCCCAAAATGGCTAATACTGCAATTCTGAAGCTAAATAGATAGGATTGGTATACATTCTTAGAATTCCAAGGGGGGACTTGACCAAGAAACCAGGAGACGGTGTAAACCCTGGGAAGAACAAAGCATTACTTCTAGCAAATCCAACTGACTTCTTGTTTGTGCCTACTTCCTGTGAGAGGGAGAGAAAACAACATGCTCATGTCCCATATATTAGTCTTCCATTGCAATGCTTAGTAGAGGACATTATGAAGCAGCACTTTTCACTTGTTTTGGGGAATATCCCTTGAGTGGTCACTGGAAAATCTCATTCCCTCAGATAGAGACCCTAAATTGAGAGCAACTCCTCCTTGCCAAATCCACCGGCCTCTACTCCATCCCAATCCTCCTTGACCTTGTAGCTGCCTTTGATACTGTGGAGTACTCCCTTCTCCTGGAAACATTATCTAACTTTGGCTTCACTGACACTCTCCTCTCCTGGTTTTCCTCCTATCTCTGATTGCTCTTTCTCAATCTCTTTCATAGGCTCCTCCTCTGCCTCCACCCTCTAACTCCAGGACCCACTCAGGGTTCAGTTCTGGGTCCCCTTCTAGTCTCCATCTGCCCATGTTCCTTTGGAGAATTCATTTGCTCCCATGGTTTCAACCACCAACTCTATGTGGATGATTTCCCAAATTACCCCTCCAGCTCTAACCTCTCCTCTCTTCCTCTACCATTTCCCATTTCCTCCTGCCTTCAGGTCATCTCTACTTGGGTGTCTCACCAACACCTCAAGCATGTCCAAAAAAAGAATTCCTCACCTTACCACCCAAATCCTGTTCTCCCCTGTTTTTTCCATCACTGTAGACAGCAACATTATTCTCCCTGTCTCACCAGCCCATTACCTTGGCATTATCTTTAACTCACCTCTTTCTGTCTACCCACATACTTAATTTGTCACCAAATTCTTTTCGGTCTACCTTCACAATACTGCTAAAGTCCACACTTTCCTCTCCATCCAAACTGCTAATACGCTGATCCAAGTACTTATTCTCTCCCACCTTGACTACTATATCAGCCTCCTCACTCATCTCCCTGCCTCCTGTCTCTCTCTACTCCAGTCCTTATTTCATCCTGCTGCCCAGATCATTTTTCAACTCTCCATTTCTCAAGAACCTCCAGTTTCTGCTCATTCATCTCTGCATTAATCAGAAACTCTTTATCATCAGTTTTAAAGCACTCAATAAGCTCACCCCCGGCTGTCTTACCATGCTGATTTCCTACAACAACTCAGATTGCACGCTTTTCTCCTCTAACACCAAACTACTCACTGTACCTTGATCTAGTCACTGACCCCTTGCCTATGTCCTCACTCTGATCTGGAACTCCCTCCCCATTCATATACTATAGACCATCACTTTCCCCACCTTTAAAGCCTTATTAAAATCACATCTCCTTCAAGAAGCCTTCCCTGACTAAGACCTCATTTGCCCTACTCCCTCTCCCTTCTGCATCCCTTTAAGCAACTGATATTAACCCCATCCTTAGCCCCACACCACATATGTACCTATTTATTTATGCGCATTATTTATTTTAATATTTGCCTCCTCCACTAGACTGTAATTTCCTGTGGACAGAGAATGTGTCCACCAACTCTATTGTACTGTACTCTCCCAAGTGCTTACTATAGTGCTCTGAACACAGTAAGCTCTTAATAAATAACACTGATTGACTGATTGAGCAGTAGGGAGATGGGAGAACTAAAAAATTGGGGCTGTTGTTTGACAAGGGAACACCAAATCTACAGGAGTACAGCAAACTTGGAGAAGTTCCATATGAGCCTGGTGACATGACTTCCTGTTAAAGTGGTTGAACATTGGGTCTCTCCTCTTGTAAATTTGCCAAAGAAGGAACCCCTTACCCTCCTCATTAATCTAGCCCTTCCATCAGATTTCATAGTCTTCCTGGCACTGGCTTCCTGGAGATGGAGGCTGAACTGGGGCATGATGGGTGAGAGGGTTATAGAAGCAGCAGAGGAGGAAGAGGAGAAGAAGTCAGAAGGATGTCTGGGAGAGAAGGGACAAGATTCCTGTCCCTGTCTCCATATCCTCATCTCCTCTGAAGGGTAACACTTGGGAAATCAACAACTAGTTTTCCTCAAAGTGACCCAAAAGTTACATCAAGACCACAGACAGACAACGCAAAGATCCATTAAAATTACATCTCCTCCAAGAAACCTTTCCTGACCAACCTCTCATTTTCTCAGCATATTAGCCCTCCCTTTTGCAGTGTTTATGCACTTGGGTCTGTACCCTTTTGATACTCACTCCAACTCCACAACACTCGCACTCTACCACATCCCTTATTTTAATGTCTGTCTCCCCTCAACTAGATTGTAAGTTCTTTGACGGCAGGGATCATGGCTACCAACTCTCTTGAATTGTACTCTTCCAATCACTTAGTACACTGCTCTGCACACAGTAAGTGCCCAATAAATACCACTGATTGATCAACTAGAACAAATTTTATAGACTTTCTTCACCTCCAACTTGGAAAGCAAAATTCCAAGGTGAAGACTTACCACCTGGTGTGCTGTCAGCACCAAGAGAGGCAGTAGGAAAGTTCTGTCATTTTTTTCAACAAGGGCTCCTTCTCAGTGAGAAAGCTGTTAATGAGTGTGGCATACCTTATCTTGTTTACCACTCCTGTTAATGAGCTTAGTGCTCCTCCAGAAAAAAAAATTTCCATGATTTTGCATGCTCCTAGCTGGAAGCCTGGTCCAGCAACTAGTATGGGCCTATCCTGGAAGCCACTGTATTTCCACTGGAAAGCTGGCATCCTGCCAACAGCCAGAATATTACATATCAACTAGTGAATCATTAATAACAACTAAGAGCCTGCAGTACTAAGCACTGAGGAAAACCTAGCTGAGGAAAGGCACATATGTCTGACTATTCATTGGGAGGTCTCCAAATGAATTCTGGAACTCTTCTAATCTCCAGTGTATAGCCTGACACTTCTTTGAGAGTCTGTGGGTTCAGAAAAGCTTATAGGATCATTCATTCATTCATTCGTATTTATTGAGCACTTACTGTGTGCAGAGCACTGTTCTATGCACTTGGATTAGAATGGTGAATGAGCTGGGGCAGTTGGAAAAGGACCTGGTTTTTAATCCTGGCTCTGCCAATTATCTGTTGCATGTCCTTGGGCAAGTCTCAGTTACCTCATCTGTAAAATGGGGGCTAAGACTGTGAACCCCATGTTGGACATGGACTGTGTCCAACCTGATTACCTTGTATCTTCCTCAGCACTTAGAACGGTGCCTGGCACGAAGTAAGCACTTAACAAATACCATTAAAAATGGAGCTGGTTTAGGCTATTTTAACAGTTCTAAAGTAAATGTATGTCTTCCCACAGCTGGCCGCTTTGAATATGACCCAATTCCATTTAATAATAATAATAATTTGGTATTTGTTAAGGGCTTACTATGTGCCAAGCACTGTTCTAAGTGCTGGGTAGATACAAGGTAATCATGTTGTCCCACATGGGGCTCACAGTTTTAATCCCCATTTTCCAGATGAGGTAAGTGAGGCACAGAGAAGTAAAGTGATTTGCCCAAACTCACACAGCTGATAAGTGGCGGAGTTGGGATTAGAACCCACGATCTCTGACTCCCAAGCCCGTGCTCTTGCCACTGAGCCACGCTGCTTATCCATTTCCAGATTGTAAGCACCTTGTGAGCAGGGAATGTGTCTTGCCCTTCTCTTGAGCTTTCCCGAGGGTTTAGCACAATGCATTGCAATTAATAAATAAATACTACTACAACCACTAAATCACATGGTTTTCCTTGGCAAACATACTTTTATTCAGTAGCATGCAGACCATCCAATTCATTTTCCAGAGCAAACATTTGGTCTAGTGACAACTGTTTTCCAAGTTTATTCCAGGTGTGGTGGATTTTGAGTATAAATTGTCTTTTGGCTGTGTTAAGACCTGCTGGCATTTTCCTTGGAAGGTACAGAGGGCAGGGTTCTTGAGAGACTATCCAGGAGTGCTACTTCATCAGACAACCTGTGGGAGGGGCAGAGTGGAATCCTGGCAGTGTTTCTGAAAACTGAAACATAGGAGCCCCAAAGACCAAGGAAAAGGGAAATTATTTGAAGAATGATTTTTTTGGTATAAATCCCATCCAGTTGCCTGGAGATGAAATGTAGGTGCAACACCAGGAGGGCCAGGAACAGAAGAGCCTCACTTCAAAGGTCTGTCCACTGCTTCCCTCAGGCAGAATTTAACTCACCGAGCTAGTTAACTTGGGCTTGGGCAATTTACAGCTCATTCATGAAGACCCAGTCGGGGATAGGGAAGGGGGCACTTTTAGGAGTCAGAGCCAGATTTTTCCATTTGGAAGGGGTTATAATCAAGGGACACATTAATGATAATTACTATTAATAATAATTGCGGTATTTAAGCATTTACCATGTGCTAAGCTCTGTACTAAGTGCTGGGGTAAATATAAGATAATCAGGTTCCACATGGTCCCAGTAATAGGGAAAACAGGTATGAATACCCAATTTGCAGATGAGGGAATGGAGGCACAGAGGAATTAAGAAGAGAATGGAAAGAGAGAATTGAGGATAAGGGAGTGCTCAAATGCTAGATTATGTAAATTGGTATGTAGAAAAGTGTTAGGGTGCATAAGGTAACATAGCAGGTAAATAGTGGAGCTAAGATTAGAACCCAGGTCATCTACCTCCCAGGCAGGTGCTCTTTACATTCTGATTCTCTCCCCTTATAACTTGGAAAGATAATCAGTCGAGAGCTCTGCTTTGGTCCTCCCTCACACAGGGACGCTCCTAGGGAGGGGAATTTTCCTGGAGAATATCCCTTGGAAGTTTGCATTGGCACACCAGCATCATCTATAAAGGTTCCCAGGCAAGTCTACAAAAGTCACAACCCAAGAATCCTCAAAGAGGAGGAGAGACCTGGAGGAGGAGGTACTTGGATTGTTATTTTGCTCTTGTTTAACGGTGAATGAAGCTTGTGGAGAAGGGAAATCCAACAGAAATCCTCACTAGCTTACATCCCTTCCAGCCTTCCCCTGGTACCTGGGGGGAAGATTTTCTTCCCGGTTCAATTATGCCTGCCATGGAGCAGTGGAGGCAGCCATTACCACGTGGGCCCGGGATCTCTGCTCCCCTGGGGGTAAGTCTCAGACCACCGGGCCCCCTCTTCCCAGCCGAATTGACCACCACATGGACTCTGGAGCTCTCCTCCCAGGCGGTGGTTCCTTGGGCTGCCTGCCCCCCGTTTCCAGGCTAGCTCTTTAGCAGCCTTTTGGCCACCGGCCGCCGACCGCCGACTCATCCACGCCGAGACCACCCCCCTCTCCCGGGAAGCTGAGCCTTGTCATCGCCCGGACCCTTGGAGCCATTACCACGTGGGCCCGGGATCTCTGCTCCCCTGGGGCTGAATCGACCACCACATGGACTCGGGAGCTCTCCTCCCAAGCGGTGGTTCCTTGGGCTGCCTGCCCCCCGTTTCCAGGCTAGCTCTTTAGCAGCCTTTTGGCCACCGACCGCCGACTTTAGCGGCTTTTTGGCCGCCGACTGCCGACTCATCCACGCCGAGACCACCCCCTTCTCCCGGAAAGCTGAGCCTTGTCATCGCCCGGAGCCCTGGAGCCATTACCACGTGGGCCCGGGATCTCTGCTCCCCTGGGGGTGAGTCTCAGACCGCCGGGCCCCCTCTTCCCAGCCGAATCGACCACCACATGGACTCTGGAGCTCTCCTCCCAGGCGGTGGTTCCTTGGGCTGCCTGCCCCCCGTTTCCAGGCTAGCTCTTTAGCAGCCTTTTGGCCACCGACCGCCGACTTTAGCGGCTTTTTGGCCGCCGACCACCAACTCATCCACGCCGAGACCACCCCCCTCTCCCGGGAAGCTGAGCCTTGTCATCGCCCGGACCCTTGGAGCCATTACCTCGTGGGCTCGGGACCTCTGCTCCCCTGAGGCGCAGCCTCGGCCCGCCCGGCCCCGATTCCCGACAAGCCCCCCCTTCGCCTGCCGCTCGCCGACTCATCTGCGCTTCCTCCGCCTCCACCGGGGAGCTGAGCCTCGGACTGCCCGGACCCGCGCCCGCCTCAGCCTTTCGCAACCTGGACCTCCGCACCCCCGCTCGGGAACTCCGACACTAAGGATCTTCGCCCCCACAGACCCCCAGCCACCAGCTTCCAGTCCAACCCCCCCCCCCGCTCGGGCCCGGGGACATTGCGCTCCCCTTCTCGATCCTGGGGACATTGTGCTCCCCTTCTCGATCCTGGGGACATTGTGCTCCCCTTCTCGGCCCCAAGGACATTGTGTCCTCGGGGGACATTGTTGTCCCCCTGCTCGGGCCCGGTGACATTGTGCTCCCCAACCGCTCCCCCACTCCGCCCGAGGCGGCCATTTTGTGAAGCCCCCACTCTGCCTGAGGCGGCCATTTTGGGAAGGCCTCACTCCCTCTTCCCTCTTGAGGTGATTCATCTCTCCCGCCCCCGCCCCGGGCGACGACGTCCTTGTTCTCACCATGTTACCTTACCTTAGCCGCCGCCTACGGCCGCAACCCACCCCGGACAACCTCAGGGCCCCCCCGCCGCCACAGGGTTATTTGGTCATGAGTTCTGGGACTCTCTCGGCCGTTGGCCGCTTGACTTTGAGTCTGATCGGGTAGGGTCGGCTCGTCCCCCGACCCTGGTCATCGCCTGCTTATTAACACTATTGTAGTGTGCCTTACTGTAGCATGTTGCTATATTAGCGATCTCGCTTGTTATTGTTTATTGTCGTCAGACTTTGAATCTGATCAGGTCGCCCCTTAATCGAGTCTACCCCCGACCCTGGTCATCTCCCCTTTTATTAACACGACTATATTGTATCATACTGTGTCATGTTGCTATATTAGCACTACCGTATTGTATCATACTGTATCATGTTGCTATATTACCGATTTCGTTTATTACTGTTTATTGTTGTCAGTGCTGCCACCCACCTCTCTGGCCTCACCATGTCCCTCCTCCCCCCTCCCCCCTCCCGCCCCTTCCTATCCTCCCCTTCCCCTTCCCCTTCCCCTCTCTTGCTCAGCTCTTTCCCGTTCTCTCCTCTGTCTCCTCCCCCCCTCCCCTCTCCTGCCCTAGAACCCCACTTTACCAGCGCTACCCCTCTTCCCCCTCCCCCTACTCTTCCCCCCACCAAACCCCCTCTTCACCCCCTCCCCCCTTCTCTCTCCCCCACCCACGCCCCATCCCAGTCCTCTTGTCCCACCGCTACCCCTCATCCCCCTCTCCCCGTCCAGGGCCCCGCCACCTCCTTCCCAACCAAACCCTCCCCTCCCCCCGCCCTTCCCCCCCTCCCCCCTTGCACCCACAGCTACTTTCAAGTGTGGCCTCTGGAACCCCCACTCTATTACAGGTAAGCTACCTTTCATCCATGACCTTTTCCTCTCTCGCTCTCTCCTCCTCTTCGCCCTTTCGGAAACGTGGCTCTCTCCCGAAGACACGGTCTCCGCCGCCGCTCTCTCCGGCGGAGGCCTCTCCTTCTCCCACTCGCCCAGACTCACCGGTAAGGGAGGAGGCGTCGACTTCCTCCTCTCGCCCCGTTGCCGCTTCCGCACTATCCCTCCTCCCCCCTCCCTCTCCTTCGCCTCCTTCGAAGCCCATATCATTCGCCTCTACCACCCCCTCCAGTTACTTGTCGCTGTCATCTACCGCCCTCCCGGTCCCACCTCCGACTTCTTCAACCACCTTGACCCCTTTCTCACCTTCCTTCTCTCCTTCTCTCTGCCCACTCTGATCCTCGGAGACTTCAACATCCATATGGATGTACCCGACGACTCCTCTGCCGCCCGCCTGCTATCCCTCCTCGACTCTGCCGACCTCCTCCTCCACCATACCGCGCCCACTCACCGACTCGGTCACACCCTCGATCTCGTCATCTCCTACCGCTGCACTATCTCCTCCCTCACCGACTCTGAAATCCCTCTCTCTGACCATAACCTTCTCACCTGCCTCATCTCTCACACTCCCTCCCCCTGCAAATCTTCGCTACTGACCCACGGAGACCTCCGCTCTCTCGATCCCATCCGTCTTTCCAATAGCATCTCTCCTCACCTTGCCGCCCTGTCCTCTCTTCCCACTCTCGACGATCAGGTCTCCGCTCTCAACTCCACCCTCTCTACTCATCTTGACTCTCTCGCCCCCCTTTCCCTCCGCCGCTCTCGCTCCACTAACCCACAGCCCTAGATCACCTCCTCCGTCCGCCTCCTACGCTCCTATGCTCGAGCTGCTGAGCGCCGCTGGCGAAAGTCCAAGCACCGAGCCGACCTCACACACTTCAAATTTATCCTTTCCTGCCTTAACTCTGCCCTCTCCTCCGCCAGGCAAAGCTTCTTCTCCTCCCTCATCGACACCCATGCCCGTCACCCCCGCCGATTGTTCCGGACCTTTAACTCTCTCCTTAGGCCCCCTGTTCCTCCCCCTCCCCCATCTCTCACCCCCAATGATCTGGCCACCTATTTCCTCACGAAAATCAACACGATCAGGTCTGAGCTCCCCAAAGTCACCCCTCCGCCTCTCCCCTCCCCCCCACCAACCCCCTCCCCTACTTTCCCATCCTTCCCTGCAGTATCCTCAGAGGAGATCTCCTCCCTCCTCTCACCTTATTAAAACCATCGCCCCTGCCCTCCTACCTTCCTTAACTTCTATTTTTAACCACTCAATCTCCAAGGGCTCCTTCCCCTCTGCTTCAAACATGCCCACGTCTCCCCCATCCTAAAAAAACCCGCTCTTGACCCCACTTCCCCCTCCAGTTATCGCCCTATCTCCCTACTACCCTTCCTTTCCAAAATCCTAGAACGAGTCGTCTACAATCGATGCTTAGAATTCCTTAACTCCCATTCTTTCCTAGACCCCCTCCAATCTGGCTTCCGTACCCTCCACTCTACCGAGACTGCTCTCTCTAAGGTCACCCATGACCTCCTTCTTGCCAAATCCAATGGCTCCTACTCCATTCTAATCCTCCTTGACCTCTCTGCTGCCTTTGACACTGTCGACCATCCCCTTCTCCTCCATACCTTATCTCACCTTGGCTTCACGGACTCCGTCCTCTCCTGGTTCTCCTCTTACCTCTCTGGCCGGTCATTCTCGGTCTCCTTCGCTGGCGCCTCCTCCCCCTCCCATCCTTTAACTGTTGAAGTTCCTCAAGGGTCAGTTCTTGGCCCTCTTCTGTTCTCCATTTACACTCACTCCCTCGGTGAACTCATTCGTTCTCACGGCTTTGACTACCATCTCTACGCAGATGACACGCAGATCTACATCTCTGCCCCTGTCCTCTCCCCCTCCCTTCAGGCTCGCATCTCCTCCTGCCTCCAGGACGTCTCCACCTGGATGTTGGCCCGCCACCTAAAACTCAACATGAGCAAGACTGAGCTCCTCATCTTCCCTCCCAAACCCAGTCCTCTCCCAGACCTCTCTATCACCGTGGATGGCACGACCATCCTTCCCGTCTCTCAGGCCCACAATCTCGGTGTCATCCTTGACTCGTCTCTCTCGTTCACCCCACACATCCTATCCGTTACCAAGACCTGCCGGTTTCACCTCTACAGTATCGCCAAGATCCGCCCTTTCCTCTCCACCCAGACGGCTACCTTACTGCTACGGGCTCTCGTTATATCCCGGCTAGACCACTGTGTCAGCCTTCTCTCTGACCTCCCTTCCTCCTCTCTCGCCCCGCTCCGGTCTATTCTTCACTCCGCTGCCCGGCTCATCTTCCTGCAGAAACGATCTGGGCATGTCACTCCCCTTCTTAAACAACTCCAGTGGTTGCCTATTAACCTCCGCTCCATACAAAAACTCCTCACTCTAGGCTTCAAGGCTCTCCATCACCTTGCCCCTTCCTACCTCTCCTCCCTTCTCTCTTTCTACCACCCGCCCCACACGCTCCGCTCCTCCACCGCCCACCTCCTCACCGTCCCTCGGTCTCGCCTATCCCGCCGTCGACCCCTGGGTCACGTCCTCCCGTGGTCCTGGAACGCCCTCCCTCCTCACCTCCGCCAAACTGATTCTCTTTCCCTCTTCAAAACCCTACTTAAAACTCACCTCCTCCAAGAGGCGTTCCCAGACTGAGCTCCTCTTCTCCCTCTACTCCCTCTGCCATCCCCCCTTTACCTCTCCGCAGCTTAACCCTCTTTTTCCCCTTTTCCTTCTGCTCCTCCACCTCTCCCTTCCCATCCCCACAGCACTGTACTCGTCCGCTCAACTGTATACATTTTCGTTACCCTATTTATTTTGTTAATGAATTGTACATCACCTTGATTCTATTTAGTTGCCATTGTTTTTACGAGATGTTCTTCCCCTTGACGCTGTTTAGTGCCATTGTTCTTGTCTGTCCGTCTCCCCCGATTAGACTGTAAGCCCGTCAAACGGCAGGGACTGTCTCTATCTGTTGCCGACTTGTTCATCCCAAGCGCTTAGTACAGTGCTCTGCACATAGTAAGCGCTCAATAAATACTATTGAATGAATGAATGAATTCCTGGATCATACCCACTTTCAGCTTTCATATCCAGTTTGAGTTCAATAAGCCAGCACCAGCTGGCATCATTTGTGATTACCCTGCTCTCCTCTGCACATTTCTCCTTTGTTCCTGACCTTTCTCCCCTCCCCTTTACTATAATAATAATAATTGTGGTATTTGTTAAGCACTTACTATGTGCCAGGCACTGGACTAAGTGCTGGGGTGGGTAAAAACTAATTGGGTTGGACACAGTCCCAATCCATGTGAGGCTCACAGTCTTAATCCCCATTTCGCCAATGAGGCAACAAAAAGTAAAGTGACTTACCTAAAGTCACACAGAAGACAAGTGTTGGAGCCAGTATTAGAACTCATGTCCTTCTGACTCCCAGGGCCATACTCTATTCACTATGCCATGCTGCTTCTCTATACTATGTGTTGTTCAGCCCCAGGATCAGTATCAACATCAGTGGTATTTGTTGGTGTCATTATTCTCTTGTCTTTTCCCTTCTCACCACCCTTCACTCTTTTTTCTTTTCACTTTGTCTCATTTTTCACTCTCCCACCTCTGGCCCCATACTCATGCCCTTCCTCCTGTTTGGAATTGTGAACGCATAGTGAGCAGAGAGCATGTCTACCAGTTCTGTTGTACTTTCCCAAGAGTTTAGCCCAATACTCTGCACAAAGAAAGTTCTCAGTAAACAACATTAATCGTTTGATTGGAACTCCCTCCCTCTTTAAATCTTCAATACCACAGTTCTTTCCATGACCTCTTCAAAGTTCTCCTGAAATCCTACCTCCTTCAGGAGCCTTCCCCTGATTTAGTTTTGTTTTCTCTAGGTCCTATCATCCCATCTACCACCTCAGCCTGCACAGCCACCCCTAAGACTTTTGTACATATTGATTCCCATAATCTACTGTTTTAAGCACTTGCATATCCTCAAATCTGTCTTTTCATTCTCTTCTTCTCATCTGTAAATTATTTTGTGCCTATCTTCCCTGTTAGGCTGTAGGTTCCTGAGGGCAAGGATTGTGCTGTGATTATGGAAAAATCAGTGCTTTGTCCACAGTATGACTAAAATCAATAATTCTGTTTTATTGATTGATCGATTGATTACCCACTGAGTACTGAACAGTGTAGTAAGTCCCTGGGGAATAGATGAAAGAAATGAAAGTCAAGATCTCTGACCTCAAGAAGTTTACAATCTAATGGGGCAGACAGTAGCTATAATGGACAAATATAATAATAATGTTGATGGTATTTGTTAAGCGCTTACTATGTGTTCTAAGCGCTCCATAGTGAAGGTTGAGATAATAGATATAACAGATGCAAATGATATAAACGAATGAATTAATAAATAATAAATAGACAGATAAATATATAAGTTTTAAGGTGGCTGATGGGGTGATCAATCAGTGGTATTTGTAGAATGCTTACTGGGTATAAAGCACTATACAGAGCACTTTGGAAAGTACAATGCAACAGAGTTGGCAGACCAGATGCCTGCCTATAAGGAGCTTGCAGCTTACAGGGGAAGGCAGATAGTAAAATAAATAATAGGGGAAATAGTAGAATATAAGGATATTTTATGTAAGTGCTGTGGGACTAGGGTATGTCTCAAGTGCTTAAGGGTTACACAGCCAAATACACGGTCATTGCAGAGGGAAGCAGTGCAGAGGGAAGGGTGGAAAGGGGAAATGAGGGATTACTCAAGGAAGACCTCTTGGAGGAAATGTGATTTTAGGAGGGTTTTGAAGGTGGGGAGAGTGGTGGGCTGCTAGAAATGAAGGGGAAGGGACTTCCAGGCCCAAGGAAGGATATGGCCAAATGGTAGCTGGAGGGATAAACAAAAATAGGTTGGGAATAGGGAATAGGTTGGAGGTAGAGGAGCAGAGTGTGCGGATTGAGAAGCAGCATGGTCTAGTGGTTAGAGCATGGGCCTGGGAGTCAGAAGGACCTGGGTTCTAATCCCGGCTACTCTGCCCGTCTGCTGTGACCTTGGGCAAGTCATTTCACTTCTCTGTGCCTCAGTTTCCTCATCTGTAAAATAGGGATTGATTGTGAGAGCCATGTGGGGTATGGACTGTGTCCAAACTGATTAGTTTATAGCTACTTCAGCACTTAGTACGGGAACTGGCATGTATTAAGTTCTTAAATACCATTAAAAAAAGATTGGGTTGAAGTAGGAGGTCAGTGAGGTGGAGGGAGAAAACTGATTGAGTGCCTTAAAGTCAATGGTATGGAGTTTCTGTTTGATTAAGTGGCAACCATAGAGGTTTTTGAGTTGTGGGAAGTTATGGACTGAATGGCTTTTCAGAAAAATGACCTGGGCAGCCGATTGAAGTGAGGCCTGGAGAGGCGAAAGACAGGATACAGGAAGTGCAGTGAGAAGGCTGATATAGTAGTTGATACAGGATATGATCAGTGTTTGGATCAGCATGGAAGCAGTTTGGATGGAGTAGAAAGGTAACATTCTAGAGATGTTAAGGTGGAACTGACAGGATTTTGTGACAGATTGCATGTGTGGGTTGAATGAGAGATGAGTTAATGCCAAGGTTTTGGGTTTGTTAGACAGGGCTGATGGCTGTGCTTTTTACAGTGATAGGAAAGTCAAGGGGAGTATAGAGTTTGTGTGGGAAGATGAGGAGTTCTGCTTTGGACAAGTTAAATTTGAGGGTTTCAGGGGGAGATCCAATAGAGATGTCCTGAAGGCAGAAGGGAAAGGGAGACTGCAGAGAAGGAGAGAGGTCAGGACTGGAGATGTAAATTTGGGAAACATCTGCCTAGAGATGGTAGTTGAAGCCATAGGAGTGAATAAGTTCTCCAAGGGAGTGGGTATAGATGGGAAATTGAAGGGGACCCAGAACTGAGTCTTGAGGCAACTCCACAGTTAGAGGGTGGGAGGCAGAGGAGGAACCTAAGAAAGAGACTGAGAAGGAGCAATCAGAGAGATAGGAGGAAAACCCAGAGACGACAATGTGAGTGAAGGCAAGGTAGGATAATATTTCCAGGAGAACAGAGCAGTCCACAGGGTAGGTTCACTTGGAAGGAACAAAGAGTGTGAGCTGGGGTGTGGTGGGAGAAAATGGGCCTGGAAGTCTATTAGGCAGGACAGTTATGGCCTCAGGAGCTAAATGTGGGGGGATGGTTGGCAGGGGTTAGAAATAAGATAGGAGACACACCAAAACATACCCAGGTCACCTGGTCTAGGTTTTTTTGTGGGGGAGGGGTAAGCCAGATCTAGAGAAGGAGGGCAAGACCAGGCAGAGCCAGTGTTCCCAAGGAGGGAGACTTCTCAGTAGAAGAGCCGGAGGCTGCTTGTCCTCCGCACGTGCAGACGTATCCCGATTTCTCTGAGCCTTGGCCTTCTCCTCCTGGGAAGAAGCATGACATGACACTCCCACCCCAACCAACCCAACTCGTTCCTCTATCAATGAAAGACCTAACGCAACAGCCAGGGATGAGCTGGAACAGTCTGGTGACCCCAAATTTACTCTGCCTCTGGGAGAAAGGGACTCTCTCTTGCTTTGGTTTGCTCTTCTAAAGGGGGAAGAAGAAAATTGAGGATTAAAACTTAAGCCTATTAATGCAGACAAGAAGGAGAATCCTGGAGCCAGGTAGCCAAACCCATTCCTGGGTCACCATGCACAATTCTTCCATTTTAGGAGTATGTAATAATAACAATTTTTTGAAATTTACTCTGTGACAAGCACTGGGGTAGAGATAAGTAGATTGATAAGGCAGTCCCTATCCCACATAGGGAACACAATCTAAATAGTATTAATAATGATGTTTATTTAGTGCTTATTATGTACCACACACTGAGCCAAGCTCTGAAGTAGATTCATGATATCTATCTTGTGGGTAGATTCAAACACAGTTTCTATCCCACGAGGTACTCATCTTCTAAAAGAGAAAAAATGGGTACCTTCTCCTCATATTACAGATGAGGAACTTGGGGCCCAGAGAGGCTTAAAAGACTTGTCCCAGGTCACACAGTAAGCTAGAGACAGAGCTAAGAAGAGAATGTGGGTTGCCTGAAGCCCAGTCCCCTGTTTTTTTCTACTAGGTCACACTGAAACATTAGTGACTTGTGTAAAAACTGAGAAGAGAGAATGCAGTCCTGATGATTTCTGTGAGGCTCTTCAGAAAGGCTGTGTTTATGGGTAAAAGATCATTTTTTTAAAGTCTTGATTTATTGCATATCCTTATACCTACCCCAAGTACTTCTCTGTGTGTGTGTGTTTGTTTTTACTAACTTTTTTATGGTATTTGTTAGGCATTTACTATGAATCAAACACTATTTTAAGGCATAAGGAAGATACAAGTTAATCAGCCAGATGCAGGCCTATCTAACATGGGGCTCACAACCAGATAGGATGGAGAACAGGCATTGAATCCCCATTTTACAGTTTAGGAACCTGAGGCACAGAGAAGTGTGCTGGGTGCCCAAGGTCACACAGCGGGCAAGTGGTAGAGGCTGGACTAGAAATCAGGTCCTCTGCCTTCTAGGCCCATGCTTTATCCATGAGGGCATGCTGCTTCTTGTGTGTGTGCTTGTGTGTGTAGATAGGAAACAGCTCATTGTCTAGGTTCAGCGAGATGGAATTTCGGACTGGAGAGTCCTATCACCTCTGTATTTAGCTAACCAGCTTAAACCTGACATCATCTCTACAGCCACAGGCCAGTGCTGCCAGCTCAGCAGAGGGTCCTTACCCCCTGTTTTTCATCATCTGTAGATTATCTGGCTTTAAGAAGGAAATTATGCTTAGAACCTGCTTTGCTAATCTTACCACTTTTATCCCACTTGGCCTACTGCATCAGCCTCTTCACTGACCTCTCTGGCTCCTGTCTTTCCCACCCCAGTCCTTACATCACTCTATTGCTTGGATCATTTTTCTAAAAAATGTTCAGTCCATGTCTCCCCGCTCCTCAGGAACCTCCAGAGACCTTCCATCCACCTCCACATCAAACATCTTTACCATTGGCTTTAAAGCATTCAATCAGCTCTCCCCATCTGATTTTTCCTCTCTGATTTCCTACTACAACCCAAACCACACTATTTGCTCTCTAACACCAACCTGTACCTATACCTCGATCTCATCGGTTTTACTGCTGACCTCTTGTCCACATCCTTCCTCTTGGTTGGAACTCCCTCCCCCTTCCATATATGACAGACCACAGCTCTTCCCACCTTCAAAGCCTTATTAAAATCATGTCTCCTCCCAGAAGCCTTCCCCAACTATGCCCTCATTTCCCCTACTCATTCTCCCTTCTGTTTCATCTATGCACTTGTAGCTCTACCTTTTAAGCACTTGATATTCACTTCACCCTCAGCTGCACAGCACATTCGTAATTTATTAAAATGTCTGTCTGTCTCCCCTTCTCCCCTGTCTCTTCAAACTCCTTTAGGGAGATGTCTACATCTGCTGTTTCAAGTTCCTCTCCTCCAGTTCTCTCCCTAACCCCTCCAATCTGGCTTCCATCCCCTTCACTACACGGAAACCCCCCTCTCAAAGGTTACCAGTGATCTCCTTCTTGCCAAATCCAATGGCTTCTACTCCATCCTAATCCTCCTCAATCTCTCAGATGCCTTCAACACTATCGACCATCCCCTTCTCCTAGAAACATTATCCAACCTTGGCTTCGCTGACACTGTCCTCTCCTGGTTCTCCTCCTGTCTCTCTGGCCACTCAGTCTTTTTTGCGGGCTCCTCCTCTGCCTTCCATCCCCTAACTATGGGGGTCCCCTTCTATTCTCCATTTACACCCACTCCCTTGGAGAACTCATTCACTCCCATAGCTTCAACTACCACCTCTATGCAGATGTTTCCCAAGTCTACAGCTCTACCTTAATGATGGTATTTGTTAAATGCTTACTATGTGCCAAGCACTGTTCTAAGCACTGGGGTGGATGCAAGGTAATCAGGCTGTCCCACATAGGGCTCATAGTCTTAATCCCCATTTTACAGATGAGGCAATTGAGGCACAGAGAAGTTAAGTGGCTTGCCCAAGGTCCCAGAGCAGACAAGATATGAAGCTGAGATTAAAACCACAGTCTCACATTTCCTCCTGCCTTGATGATGTCTAATAATAATAATTGTGGTATTTGTTAAGTGCTTACTATGTGACAGGCACTTTACTAAGTGCTGGGATGAGTACAAGAAAATCATGTTGGACAAAGTCCCTGTCCTGCATGGGGTTCACAGTCTTAATCCCCATTTTACAGATAAGGTAACTGAGGCACAGATAAATGAAGTGACTTGCCGAAGACCACACAGCAGACAGATGGCAGAGGCAGGATTAGAACCCATGACCTTCTAACTCCCAGCCCTGTGCTTTTTCCACTAGGCCATACTCCTTCTCTACTTGGATGTTCCACCATCACTTCAAATTTGACATGTCCAAAACATAAGTTCTTATCTTCCCACCCAAATCCTCCCCATGATTTTCCCTTTACAATAGAAGTCATCATCATCTTTCCTGTCTCAAAAGCCTCTAATCTTGGCACTATCCTTGACTGCACTCTCTCATTCAACCAACATATTCAGTCTGTCACTAAGTCCTGTCTGTTCAACCTTCACAACGTTGCTAAAATCTGTCCTTTCCTCTCCATCCAAACTGCTCCCACAGTGATCCAAGCACTTATCCCATCTCACCTTGATTACTGTATCAGCCTCTTTACTGACCTCCCTGCCTCCTGTCTCTCCCCATTCCAGTCCATACTTCACTCTGCTTCCCGGATCATTGTTCTACAAAAACATTCTGTCCTTGTTTCCCTCCTCTTTAAGGGGAAGAGTTTCCCATCCACCTTCTCATCAAACAGAAACTCCTTACAATTGGCTTTAAAGCACTCAATCTTGCCCCCTGGTTACCTCACCTGATACTCTCCTACTATTCATTCATTCAATCTTATTTATTAAGCGCTTACTGTGTGCAGAGCACTGTGCTAAGCACTTGGAGAAAGTACAATACAGCAATAAAGAGTGACAATCCCTGCCCACAATGAGCTCACAGTCTAGAGAGGCAGAGACAGACATCAATACGAATAAGCAGACATCAATATAAATAAATATATAAAATGACAGATATAGACATAAGTGCTGTGGGGCAGGGAGGGGGGAAGAGCAAAGGGAGCAAGTCAGGGTGATGCAGAAGGGAGTGGGACATTAAGAAAAATGGGCACACTTCACTCCTCTAATGCTAACCTACTCACTCTACCTTGATCTCACCTATCCTCTGACCTCTCACCCAAGTACTGCCTTATTGAAGGCACGTCTCCTCCAAGAGGCCTTCCCTGACTAAGCCCTCATTTCCACTTTTCCCACTCCCTTCTGCATCGCCCTGACTTGCTCCCTTTCTTCACCCCTCCCTGCAAACCCCACAGCACTCATGTATATATCCGTAATTTATTTACTTGTATTAATGTCTCTTTCCCCCTCTAGACTGTAAGAGCTTGTTGTTGGCAGGGAATGTGTCTGTTATATTGTTGTGTTGCACTCTTCCAAGTGCTTAGTACGGTGCTCTGAACACAGTAAGTGCTCAATCAATATGATTGATTGATTCCAGAATGGTAAGCTCCTTGTGGACAGGCAATGTGTCTACCAACTTTGCTGTACTGTACTACTTCAAGTACTTAGTACGGTGCTTTGCACAGACTAACCTCTCAATAAATACCACTGATTGATCGACTGAATGAGAAAAGCTGAAAATTACTAGAGTTTTTAAATTATCTTCCCAGTCTTCTTCACATCCAGCTCTCAGACCAATATTTTTACTAAAGGCAGAGTAGTAGACTTGAGGGTTGAATCGTATCAATCAATACCATTTTCTGAGACCTTATTGTGTGCTGAACACTACTCTGAATGCCTATCAATCCAGCCATTGCTCAGATCCTTGCCCTACCTGTTATTTATTTAGGCATCCTTCTGCCCCATTAGACTATAAACTCCTTAAGGGCAGGGATTATGGCTACTTTACTGAACTCTTAATACAATACTTTGCACACAGTACATGCTCAATAAATACCACTGATGGATTGATTGAATCAGTAGCACTTATTAAGCCCCTACTTCATGTAGAGCATTTATTAAGCATTTGGAAAAGTAGTTTGAAGGTAAAAGACACTCTCCCTGTCCTCTTGGAGTATTTTAGCATGAATAGCCCTTTTAGAATATCTATGAGGTGTAGAGCCAGGTTACTATGACTTTCAGGGTGAAGGTATCTGTAGAGAATCAGATATAGATATCATTGTACTTCACAAAACATCTTCTTGTGGAAGAACATCAGAGTTAAACCCTGCCTGTCAAAGAAGCTCAAGTCCTGACCTACCAAATGTGTACCAAGCACCTACAGCTCAATGCCTAAAAATTAAAAAAATTGTTAAAATAATAATAATAATAATAATAATAACTGCGGTATGTTAAGTACTT
The DNA here is from genome assembly GCF_004115215.2 of Ornithorhynchus anatinus. NCBI lineage: Eukaryota > Metazoa > Chordata > Mammalia > Monotremata > Ornithorhynchidae > Ornithorhynchus > Ornithorhynchus anatinus. The sequence continues at coordinate 45,875,979 of NC_041749.1, forward strand.
ACTGTTTTCCAGGACTGTACTAAGCACTGGAATAGATGCAACATAATCATGTTGAATACACTACCTATCCCATATGGGGTTCACAGTCTAAGTAGAAAGGAGAAGAGGTATTGAATCCTCATTTTATGGTTGATGTGATTGAAGCATAGAGAAGTTAAGTGACCTGGCTAATGTCACACATCTGGCAAGAGTCAGGATTAGAAGCCAGGTCCTCTGACTTCCAGACTCAGGTTCTTTCCACTAGGACATGCTGCTTCCTCTAACAGTATTCTGCTCATGGAGGCAGGGTCCTGTCAAAGCATTCAGGAGATTGGAATATTCAGTGGGAATACATACAGGGAGCTATGGAAAGAGCTGGGATCTAAAAAGAGATGGTTGGAGTTGGGTTCTGGGCCTAGCCAGGGCCATGACCAAGAAGTGAGCTCAGATTTACAGGTTTGGGATTTGGTACTTATATCTAAAAGTGATGAGGGTAGACAGAGGTCATCAATTCCATCCCTCTGCCTGAGAAGCAGAGTGACTTTGACCAGCAGTGTGGTTTAATTGAAAGAGTATGGGTCTGGGAGTCATGGACCTGGGTTCTAATCTTCATCAAATCTAATGCTAACTTCACTGTTCCTCGATCTTGTCTACAGTCACCACCAACCTCTCGCCCATAAGCTACCACTGGCCTGGAACATCCTCCCCTATCACATCCAACAGACAATTACTCTTTCCCCCTTCAAAGCCTTATTGAAGGCACATCTCCTCCAAGAGGTCTTCCCTGACTAAGCTCTCCTTTCTTCTTCTTCCTCTCCCTTCTGCTTCACCCTGACTTACTCCCTTTATTCATCCCCTCTCCAGCCCCTCAGCACTTATGTACAAATCTGTAATTTATTTATATTAATGTCTGTCTCCCCTTCTAGACTGTAAGCTCGTTGTGGGTAGAGAATGTTTCTGCTTATTGTTGTATTGAACTCTCCCAATCACTTAGTACAGTGCACCGTACACAGTAAGCACTCAGTAAGTACGATTGAATGAACAAATGAATGAATAATTCTGACTCTGCCGCTTGCCTGTCTTGGCTTAACTTCTCTGCCTCAGTTTCATTATCTAAACAATGGAGATTAAATACCTGTTTTCAAGCACTTAATACAGTGCTCTGCATACAGTAATCATTCAATAAATATGATTGATCTTTTTCCCCCCTACTTAGCCTTTGAGCCCCATACGGGGTAGGGACTATGTCCAAACTGATTATCTTGTGTCTAACTAAGCATTTGGTTCAGTGTTTTACACATAATAAATGCTGAACAGATATCCCAATTATTATTATTATCCACCAACACCATCCCAGTCAGAAATGTCAGAGAGAGAATCACTTTGTTTAAGATTACCAGGAAAAGATAGAAAAGTGGGCTATTCCATTTGGAATTCATATCCCATAACTATTCATTTGGCCAGTTTTCTAATAAAATGTTGGACCTACCCATGATTGCTATCCAGGAAAGCCTTTATATTGAAGAGCAAAGAATAAGAAAGTGGCTTGTGGCAAGGATGAGCTTCCTGGTTGTACTGGAATTGCAAGTCAGTGGGGGCTCCTGTTTAAGCTGCGTCTTTAAATAAAGTTGGGCATTTGGGAGGCTGTGGGGAGAGGGGGAAGTAAACACTCTATGACCACTTGGCAGCATTCAAGAGCATCACAAGTACGTGACTCTCAAGACCTGAAAACTTGAAGGTGGTGGATGCTGCTTCTGGTGACACAGACACTGAATCAAATCTGGTTCACTCTTTTCATGTGTTCATTCTTTTTCCCATTTCAATGGGGCAGCCTGAAAACACAGGGAAAGAGTGAACCGGATTTGATTCAGTGTCTGTGTTTTGAGGCTGCCCCGTTGAAACGGGGTTAATAATAATTTTGGTATTTGTTAAGCACCTACTGTGTGCCAGGCACTGTACTAAGAACTGGGGTGGATACAAGCAAATGGGGTTGGACACAGTCCCTGTCCCAAGGACAGATGGGTTTGCTGCTTTCTTTTACCTCCTAGTCTTACATTTAACCCACAAAGTCCAACATCCCACCTCACCATGGTGGTGTTATGCAACAGTAAATCATAATAATGATATTTGTTAAGTGCTTACTATATGCCAAGAATTGTTCTAAGTACTGGGGTAGATGCAAGGTAATCAGGTTGTCCCACTTGGGGCTCGTAGTCTTAATCCAAATTTAAAGATGAGGTAACTGAGGCACAGAGAAGTTAAGTGACTTGCCCAAAGTCACACAGCTGACAAATGGTAGAGCCGGGATTAGAACCCACAACTTCTGACTCGCAAGCCTGTGCTCTTTTCACTAAACCACACTGCTTCTCGTAGTAAAGGAATAGTAAAGTACCTTAGGGCGATCCCAATCGTGGTGAAGGTTTCCAACAGGAGGACCAACCAGGGTGTCTGCAGTCTTGGCAGGAATTGTGAAAATAGGGGGCCTATGTAGGAGTGGAAGACCAAGGTGATGACTGAGGCAGCACCCTGTTGACCGGAAAAGGGTTTTATATGTAAAATTCCCATTTCTCAATGTTCTGTACCTATTAACTCATTGCCCCCACTGCCCCCAGGGGGAACATGACTGACAGGGACAAAGGTGCAAATAGCACTGTGCAAATCTCTACAAATCAATTCCTCTACACATCAATCAATCAATGGTATTTACTGAACCTTTACTGTGGGCAGAACACTGTAATTAATGCTTGGGAAAGTACAATACACTAGAATTGGTAGACATGATCCCAGCCTCTAGACTGTAAGAAGGTATTTTAAATTACAGATAAGGGAAATGGCAGCATGTCCTCCCTCTGGCCTGGAAAGTCCTCCCTCCTCAAATCTGACAGATAATTACTCTCCCTCCCGCTTCAAAGTCTTATTGAGGGCAGATCTCCTCCAAGAGGCCTTCCCTGACTAAGCCCCCTTTTCCTCTTCTCCCACTCCCTTCTGACTTGCTCCCTTTATTCAACCCCACTCCCACCCCCATAGCACTTATGTACATAACTGCAATTTATTTAGTTACACTAACATCTGTCTCATCGTCCACCTAGACTGTAAGCTCATTGTGGGCAGGGAATGTGCCTGTTTATTGTTGTATTGTACTCTCCCAAGTGCTTAGTACAGTGCGCTATACATAGTAAGCACTCAATAAATACGATTGAATGCATGGATGAATGAATGAATGAATGAACAATATAAACATAAGTCAGTAGGGAGCTGTGGCTAGTGGAACAGAATTTCGGGTTCTTGTGATTAAGAGTTCAATGGCTACCACAACCATGAGCCTTTCTGAGGTTTTATGGAAACTTCATGCTGAAGATGCTGTTCTCTTTCCTGGCTGGGGTGGTAGAAAGCAGGACAGGATGGGGATCTCCTCAATGATCATATTAGTAGATTACTTGACAGTGAAATTCTAGGAGGGTTGGGGGCATTACAAACTGGCTCCATTGGAAACCTGCTCCAACACTCGAAGAAGAGCTTTGATGATGAGTGAGGCATTTCAATCCATGACCCCTGTGGCCTTCCTCTCCAGGCGAACAGCAAGCCAAAGCCAAGATGCTTCCACACCACGTAGTCAGCCACTGCGAAGCCTGCGAGGAGACCACCAGATTGACGTCATTTACCTCCTTTGCACAATCCCAGAGAGTGAACTGGGTCCTCTGCCTCCCTGAGAATATTCTGCTATTCCCGGAGCACTGAGTGGAAACAGAGTCTTTATGGGGAGGGAAGTTCAGAGTGACCATTCTTCAGTTTTATAGTGGTTTGGAGTTGGTCTGAACCCTGTCTGACCCAGACAGGTTACTGGACGCCCTTATGTCCGATCCCTTTAGTTTCCAGGCCCAGCCTCCCTCTGCCTTGGCTCCTATCACCGAATCCCACGGCTGGAAAGTGGTGACCCACCCAGCCTAACTGTAAAACAGAGATGCTGCATAAGCACTAAACAATTCAATCCATCAATGGCATTTATTTAGAGTCTACTGGGTGCAAAACACTTTATTAAGCACCAGGGAGAGTACAACAGAACAAGACATACTTTGCACCCACCCAAGGAGCTTACAATCTAGTGCAGTCTAATGGACCTATTTGACCGTTACCTCCTGCTTCAGGCCTGCCTATCCCAGACCTGGAGTTCCTGGCCGTTGGTATATTGAGACAGACCAAAGAGGGAGAGTTGGATGTGGTTGCACCAAGCAGGTATTATGTACACACTAATGAGGAACTAAGAGCCACCCTTCGACAGAGGCATCTCTGAGTGAAGCAGGTTTCAGAATGGGCAGGGTCTGGAGCCCAGGCCCATCTGTGTGGACCTGTGTCTGGATCTGCCTGAAATTTATGAGTCAGTGTCAGACGGTGACCACACAAGCCATCTGGGAGAATGAGCTTAGGGAAACACTACTGTTCTGTTGTAAGAAATAATGCAATACGAGAATGAACTCGGTTGAGAAGAAATGGTCAACAGTTGTGAAAAAGTGTAAATTCTCCAGGCATGGACAAAGAGGTCTGGAGAGAGTTTAGAGTCAAGATGGGTAAGCACATGGACCTTGCTTAACTTTCATTTTAGGACACATGTTCTTTCTTACCAGTTTTTGTCAGATATGGTTTCTAGCTTCATTAATGGGAATACCAACATGGATATAGCATGCAAGGAGACAGTGTGCCTTTCTCCCCATTAGAATATAAGCTCTTCATGGACAGGAATACTGTCTTCTACTTTAATTGTACTCTTCCAAGTATTTAGTATAATGCTGTGCATATAGCATGCAACACCATCATTCATTCATTCAATCAATCGTATTTAAGAAGCACTTACTGTGTGCAGAACACTGAACTAAGGGCTTGGGAAAGTACAATACAACAATAAACAGTGACATTCCCTGCCCACAACAAGCCCTCAGTCTAGAGGCGGGGAGACAGACATCAGTAAAAATAAATAAAATTATGGATATATACATAAGTTCTGTGGGGCTGGGGGATGGGAGGAAAGAGCGAAGGGAGGAAGTCAGGGCTAGGTAGAAGGGAGTGGGAGATGAGGAAAAGTGGGGCTTAGTCTGGGAAGGCCTCTTGGAGGAGATGTGCCTCAATGTGCCTCATCAACCTCAGTGGTGTTCATTAAGTGCTCACTGTGTGAAGAACACTGTACTAAGTGCTTGGGAGAATACAATACAACAGAGTTGGTAGACACATTCCCTCCCCACAGTGACTCTGCAGCCTATAGGAGGAGCTCTAATTTATTTATATACATAAATTACATTATATTATATACATCATTTATTTATAGCACATGTTCAGTACAGTCCTCTGCCCCCAAGGAAGTACCAGAGAACAGTGCTCTGTGTTCATTAGGTGCCCAGCACAGTGCCCAGGAGAACATTTGGCATCTGGCAGATACTGAGCACAGTGCTCTGTCTGAGGTAGGTGTCCAACACAGTTCTCTGACCATAGTAGGTACCCATATAGTGATCTGAACACAGTAGGTGCCCAATGCAGTGATCCACTCACTTACAGTGGGTTCTAAGTAAATATTACTGACTGATGCCAGCAAAACTTTCATTCCATACCAGGATCCAAGGATCTGAGAGCTTTCTGTCTGAAAAGATGGCACGGATCCATAGAGGACCTTAAGGCATTCCAACTTCAGAAGAATGAGTGAAGAAGAAATCTATTCTTACCACTCATCCCAAGGTGCTTATCAGTGATTACACTTTATAACAGTCTTTCGAGGCCTGGTGGTTATGGTCAAATCCTTCCTCTTCCTACTTGGACTGTGAGCCCCATGTAGGACAAGGACTGTGTCCAACCTGATTATCTGTTATCTACCCCAGAGTGTAGTACAGTGCAGGATAAGTAGTAAATGCTTAACAAGCACCATTATTATTATTATTATTGTTATTAATTTTTATTGTTATCACCTCACAGGGCACAAGAATGCATGAACTGAAGACCTGTTCCTGTTACAAAATAGTCAGTCATTCACCAAAGTCAGGAACATAATCACTGATAAGAAAGTGATCCATTTTCCAGTTGATGGGGAACCTATGTTGATATTTCAGTCCACATCTTCCATACGATGGAGAGAATCAAGCTCTGTATTTCTGTAACAAATTCTCTTGCAAGGAAACTATCTTGTGAGCAGTTTCAGAGTTTCCTTTCGATAAATGAATACATGAGCTATATGTGAAATGGAGCAATTTTTCAATGATGAGAGAGAGGAAGCACTTTGGAATGCCTTTTGTTGAGTGATTTTGAATTTTTCAATGGATTGAAATGAGACTTTGATTTTTAATTTTGTATGATGGGAAAGAAAAATGATTTCCAGGTGCCAAATTTTAGTTTCCTTTCACAAACTTGACCTTGAACTTTGCATCTGGGCTGATGGAGATGTTGTGCCTTTGATCTCTCTCTCTCACTCTGCCTGGCGGATTGACTCTGGGCTTCTCTCTCTGGAGAAAGAAGTAACAATCTCCTTCTGGTGCACCAGTTTGCTCTGTGATTGGCTGGGAGGTGGCACTCAGACAATGCGATTGGCCGTTGGGCTTGGTGGAAATGGTTGGAACTGGTGAACATGGAAGGAGAGTGGTATTAGAGACAAAAGGCCAAGACCTCCTTAACCTGTTCTGACCTACTGCTAGTAAGGTCGCAAGCAACGGTCCCACCATTGAAAGCTGTGTGGCCTGGGGTCAAACACAGTAGTGAAGCCCCAGAGTCTCAGTGGTTGCCAAGGGAATGACGTCCTGAGATACCTTTAGAAGGGGAAGAGCAGAGCTCCTTTTCATGGCAACATCGATGACAGAATGAGCAGAATTATCTTGCCTGTCTACTTGTTTTATCTTGTTTTGTTGTCTGTCTCCCCCGTTCTAGACTGTGAGCCCGTTGTTGGGTGCGATTGTCTCTATTTGTTGCCAAATTGTACTTTCCAAGCACTTAGCACAGTGCTCTGCACACAATAAATACAATTGATTGAATGAATGAACTCTCTCCCCTGAAGGCATCCTGCCCAACCTCTCTGAAAATAGTAATACTAATAGTAATAATAGTAATAATAATACTTGTGGTGTTGGTTAAGTTCATCGAGGGCAGGGAACATGACTACCACCTCTGTTATATTGTGAAGCAGCATGGCTTAGTGGAAAGAGCACAGGCTTGGGAGTCAGAGGTCATGGGTTCTAATCCCGCCTCCACCACTGATCAGCTGTGTGACTTTGGCAAGTCACTTCATTTCTCTGTGCCTCAGTTACATCATCTGTAAAACGGGGATTAAGACTGTGAGCCCCACCTTGTACCTACTCCAATGCTTATAACAGTGCTTGGCACATAGTAAGCCCTTAACAAATGCTATCATTAAGACCCCTGACACCCAGGCCGGGGTTCTTTCCAGGAAACTGGCCAATAAATGTAGAGGATGCAGTCTCTGCCCTCATTGGGCTTACACTCTAACCAAGGAAACAGACACAAAATAACCAGTAGGAGAAAAAATTAGAATGGAAAGATAGAGAGGGGAATAAATACGTGGTTAGATAGCAGAGTATGCAAACGGATCCGTATTAAAGTGAGATGGTGGCTGCAAGTGGCTTGTATTGAGCTAGCAGTGGGGAGGATGTGACTTGGGGAGTTCTCCTCCCCAGGTAAGAGGGGTTGAGCACTTTACTTTGCACTTGAGAGATTACAGTAGCAGTGAAGGACATGACAATCTCTTCTCTCTAGAAGAAATGTGGTCTTATAGATTTGAGGTGTGGAGGAGTTCCAGGCAGAAAGAAATGTGTGAGCTAATGATTGATTGATTGATCGATGATCCAGAAGCATCTAAGGCTTCTGCCCAGGCTCTCAGGGCAAAATGAAGCCTTAGGAACACATCTCCTGTTTACAGCTGTGCCCATGCCTCCTTCCACCTCCTTCAGAGTCCCTGAATAATAATTATGGTATTTTTTAACTGCTTACTATGTGCCAAACGCTGTTCTAGATACAAGGTAATCAGGTTGGACACAATTCCTGTCCCACATGAGGCTCACAGTCTTAATCCCCGTTTTACAGATGAGGTCACTGAGGCACAGAGAAGTGAAGTGACTTGCGCATGGTCACGCAGCAGACAAGACCCATGACCTCCTGACTTCCAGGCCATTGCTCTATCCACCAGGCCATGCTGCTTCCCACTTTTCTTGTTCTCCTTGCTTTCTGAGCCTCCTCTCAGCCCCTTCCTCCGCCTCATGCATGCTTGGATGTGGGGTGGCTAGTCTGAAAGAGGTCCGCCTCCAGAGGAGAGAAGAACCAATCAAACAATCAGTGGTATTTATCAAAGGCTTACTATGTGCAGAGCACTGTACTAAGTGCTTGAGGGGGCACAATGAAACAGTTAGCAGACACATTCCCTGCCATGACAACCTAAGTCTAGAGGGGGAGACGGATATCAATGTGAATAAATTATCAATGTGAATAAATAATTTATAATATATAATATAAATATATCTACATAAATACTGTGGTGTTGAGAGTGGGGTGAATATAAATGCATCCAGGCCTGGTGGACACTCCCCTCTGCTGGACTTGCTTTGAGGAATTGGCCTGGAGGCAAGTGGCAGGTGGAGGAAGGGGTGGAGAGTGAGGGGGTGAGAAGGTGTAGGAGCCCCTAATTGGATAATCAGGAGTCTACTGAATTGCATTTAGCTTTCCTTGGGTGGGTCTTCCACAGAATTTCAAAAGCTCTATTCAAGATAATTGCAGGAATGGAAACCAGGGGAAATTGGGCATCAAACTGTTGCTCTTATGAACTGGGGATGTGTATCTTCACTGCAATATTGTGTAATGTTTGACAGCTTCTTTGCCACAATGTTCTAATGTCAGCCCTGTCTAAGAGGGGCCTTGCCCCACCCACCTATGATCAGACCGAAGTGACTCTCTTCATTTCGGCCGCCTGAGGGCCTTTAAACTGCTGGTCCCTCAAAGATTGGCTTCTCATGGCCAAGTTAAAAGTTCACCTGAGGAGCCAGGATAATGCCACCAATGGTTCCCAAGGCCAGGTAATTCTAGTGAAAGGGCAGAGCACTATATTGAGTATCCACTGGGCTGATTAGACTGTGAGCCCGTCACTGGGCAGGGATTGTCTCTATCTTTTGCAGAATTGTACATTCCAAGCTCTTAGTACAGTGCTCTGCAAATAGTAAGCGCTCAATAAATACTATTGAATGAATGAATTGAATACAGAAGACTGTACTGTATGCCCACCATCCAGCCAGCCTCCAAGCAACCTTTCCCACAAAACAGAGTCCCCTCCCAACCACAGTGAGAAGCAGCATGGCCTAGGCTGCTTGGCCATGGGTTCTAATCCCGGCTCCACTCCTTGCCTTCTGTGTGACATTTAGTACAGTGCTCTGCACCCAGTAAGCTCTTCATGGGCAGGGAGTGTGTCTACCAACTCTGTTATACTGTACTATATTGTACTCTCCCAAATGCTTAATACAGTGCTTTGTACACAGTAAGCATGCAGCAAATACCATAGATTGATTTAATAATTATTATCTTGTGGTGGGTGTTTCTCTTCCCCCTCCCTGATGTCGGGGGCTAAGCTGATTGTCTCTCAGCCCTAGGATTGGGGTCTGGTTCACAGGGAGTCCCAGGAAAGAAAGAACTCTAGATCAATGAGAGAAGCAAAGGTCAAACCAGGGAGTCCAGCTGCTGGACTGTCCCCATATCTTCTTGCCCATTCTCCGCATCCCTCTGGATAGGCCTTTCTCTAAAGAAGTTTGCAGAGCACAAACAAGGCCATAGAAACTGTGATTGAACCCAAATGTAACCACAGCATCCAGTCCCTAGAAATCCAGTAAATAAAACCTCTCTTTTAGAGCAAAAAACACCCCAAGCAAAACCAGGGTTACCTAACGAGAACAGGGTTACCTAACGAGAGCAGAAGTTTTCAACCCCTCAGTGCAAGGTTTTTAGCTAATAGCTTCAAGAAGACTGGACTGACAATGAAGCTACTTAAGATAGCAGATTTGAAGCTGATGCTTGCGTAGACATACACTCAAAATTACCCCAGACATTCTCAGACTATTCTAGCACCCAGTAAGTGACCTCTTACTGCCTTTCTTATAGCTCTCTGCTGGCTGAGAATGTGTCTACCAACTCTGTTATATTGTACTCTCCCAAGCTTTTAGTACGGTGTTCTGCAGTTAAGTGCTCAGTAAATACAACAGATTGATTCATTTGTAAACCCTGGAGTAGATACAGAATTAATCAGATTAGACACACTCCCTGACCCAAAAGGAGCTCACAGTCAAGGAGGAGAGAGAACAGTTATCGAATCCCTATTTTACAGAAGAGGCAACTGAAGCACAGAGAAGTGAGGTGACTTGCCCAAAGTCACACAGCAGGCAAGTGGCAGAGCCGAGATGAGAATGCAGGTTCCCTGACTCAGGGCCCGTGCTCTTTCCACTATGACACGTCAAGATGGAGAGGCCATCCATTCCATTTTTCCCTAGTGCAGTATTTCCTTGGACCTCCAGAAGACCTGTCCAGATCTCCTCTTGACTGCTTTTTGGGAAATTTCTCTGCATTCTAATCTGAAAAGATTTCTCCTCTCAGAAAGGAAGGCACCCAGGACAAATGAGGCAAGAAAGCCCAGGCCCCGGAGGGGCGTATCTGAGGGACAATGCCCCAGGCCGAGTTTGTTGTCATGAAGGAGGCAGAGAAGAATGAAATGGAGAGGCCACAAGTTCAGCTGGATGGGATTTTGTCTGGGGGATGTTCCCAGGCCTCTGCATGCCAATGGAACCTGGGAATATAGTAGAGTAGTTGCATTTCTTCCAAAAATGCTCTTTCCATCTCCTTCGGTAGGAAGAAAAACACCTCGAGTTTCCGGGAATCCCATCATTAGCATTTATTGAGCAATTCCCCTCGCGTGAGACTCACTATGTAACACCTTTGATGCAGGGGGCTGTGGCAAAAAAAGGGAGACAGAAAAGATCAAAGGAAAAGATGGAGAATCTGGGTGTGCTTGAGTAAATACCTGACTGTTTCCTTGATTCTTGGGCAGAGGCAAATAATGGCCCAAATTCTGCTAGTGGTTGGATGTAAATGGAGAGGCAGCCTGGCCTGTTGGAAAGAGCCTCCAGGATTGGGACTCTAATTCCAGTTCTGCCACTTTCCATCTGTGTATCCTCAGGCGGGTCGCTTAAAGTCTCTGGGCCTCAGTTTCCTCATCTATGAAATGGGGATAAAATTACCTGCCACTCCCTTCCTCACAGGGATGTTGTGAGGCAGCACAGCAGCTCCTGTGGGCAGGGAATGTGTCTTGAATTTCTTCTGTGTTTTTCTGAGTCCCTAATACAGGACATAGTACTCAGTGGGTGCTCAGTAAGTACCATTAATGATAATAATTATGGTATTTGTTAAGCACTTACTTTGTGCAAAGCACTGTTCTAAGCGCTGGGGTTGATACAAGGTAATCAGGTTGTCCCACATGAAGGCTCACAGTCTTAATCCACATTTTACAGAGGAGGTAACTGAGGCACAGAGAAGTTAAGTGACTTGCCCAAAGTCACACAGCTGATAAGTGGCAGAGCCAGGATTAGAACCCATGACCTCTGACTCCCAAGCCCATGCGGTTTTCACTAAGCCATGCTACTACTGCTGCTGTTCGCTATCAGGTGGCCCCAAGATTCACTGGGGTAAGAAGGAACTTCATGTTTCCTCTCTGCAGAACAGTGAGGCAACTGAAAACACCATGACCTCGAAAATTCAGGACAATCCCTCAGGTGAGGACTGTTCTCCTCCCCCTGCACTCCTTCTCATGGTTAGTCCCCGTCTCTGGCTGGAAACTGGGTAGCAATGTGGCCTTTTCATTCAATCATATTTATTCAGCACTTACTGCGTGCAAAGCACTTTACTAAGCACTTGTGGAAAGAACACGAACCTGGGAGTCAGAGGAGCTGAGTTCTAATCCTGACTCCACCACTTGTCTGCTTTGTGACCTAGGGCAAGTCACTTAACCGTTCCATGCCTTAGGTTCTTGTACTGTTGAATAGGGATTCAATGCTTGTTTTCCCTTTTACTTAGACTGTGCATCCCTTGTGGGCCAGGAACTGGATCCAACCTGATTAACTTATACCTTCCCCAACGTTTAGACCAGTGCTTGACAAATAGTAAGTGCTTAACAAATGCAATAATAAAAATAAAAATAACAATAATAACTTTTCCTGAGGACAGCCTGGTCCTTCTCATTAGATGATAAGCTCCTTAAGGGCAGAGCCCACATCTTCTTCCTCTACCACACCTCATGGAGAACAGGTTCAGTGAGATCAGGGCTGTTGACTGACAAAATTACTCAGTTGTCATCTTGGGTTCTTCCTTTGATTGGGCAGTGACCACTTGAGGTAAAACGTAAATGCAATCAAGCCTGTTACCAAAACTGGCTCATCCATCTGGATCCGATTTCCCCATCCTCATCCAGGTCTTCCTGGTGTTTCTACAGAGCCATCATCTATGTAGCCAAGGGAATAACACAAAACAAACTCAGTCAGGTGACGGTGGAACCTGACATGGGAATGGTCAAGATAAGGAACCCGGAATGTCAACCTGACCCCTTGGATTGTCAGATCTCTAAGGGACAAGAACAGTGTCTAATTCCCACCTGTGTAATCTTTCCCAGCTCTTAATCTGGTGCCCTGCACACAGTAAGTGCTTTCTTCTTGGTATTTTTTTACTTGCCTACTCTGTGACAGGCACTCTACGAAGCAGTGGGGTAGATACAAGCTAATCAGTTAGGACAGAATCCATATCTTTCATAGGGCTCATTCATAGTCCTAGTCTTCATTTTACAGAGAAGGTAACTGAGTCACAGAGAAGTGAAGTCACTCGCCCAACTTCACACAGCAGACAAGTACCAGAACTGGTATTAGAACCCAGGTCCTCTGACTCTGACTCCTTGGCCCATGCTCTTTCCATTAGGCCATGCTGTTTTTCATAGTATTTCTTAAGCCACATGGTTAATAATTGCTGCTACTACTCACCCCCACAACATTCCCCTTGCTTAGACTGGCCGATGGCTTCTATCTGCTTGGCCGTGGTGGAGGGGGGGCCGAGAGTGCACAGGGAGGTGAGGTGGCAATCACCAAATGTTTCATTTGGCTGTAGTGGCAAAGTGGGTTGGACACAGTCCCTGCCCCAGGTGGGGCTCACAGTCTCAATCCTCATTTTTGAAGAAATTGAGGCCAAGAGAAATAAATTGACTCATCCAAGGTCACACAGCAGATAAATGGTGGAGCCAAGATTAGAAGGCATGACCTCTGACTCCCAGACCTGTGTTCTATCCACCACGCCATGCTGCTTCTCTGCAAATAAAGTCACCTCCTCTCCCGCCCAGGGGAGCAGCCTCAAGCAAGAATTCCTACCATTTGGAAGTTCCTTTATCCAATTCCCCCATTACTCTCCAGAAAAATAATACCCAGAGGAATGGGAATGCCCTCCTTGTAGAAAATAACACCGGGAGGGATGGGAATGCCCCCCCCCCCCGTAGGTGAAACAGCCCATCCCTAATCAGAAGTGACCCTCTCTCCACAGTCAGTCTGACCCAGATCCAGCCAAACGATCGTCAACTTTTCCCAGCCAAACGATCGTGACTAGGCATATCTGTAACTTTATTTTTTGTATTGACATCTCTCTCCCCAACTCTAGACTGTGAGATCGTTGTGGGCAGGGAATGTCACTGTTTATTGTTTTGTACTTTTCCAAGCGCTTAGTACGGTACTCTGCACACAGTATGCGTTCAATAAATAAGACTGAATGAATGGAGTGGAGGGGGTGAGCTCTCTAGACTGTGAGCTCGTTGTGGGCAGGGAATGTGTCTGTTTGTTGTTATATTTTAATAATAATAATAATAATACTGGTGTTTACTATACTCTCCCAAGCACTTAGTACAGTGGTTTGCATACAGTAAGAGCATAATAAATGTGATTGAATGAATGAATGAATGAATGAATGAATGAATGGGTGGAGATGGCAGGAGCTGCTTTTACACATGGCCCATGGCAAATAGAGCATGCTGAGGACGGGCAGTTCACTCAACAGCTTTCGAAGGGACTGAGAGCATGCAGAGAGGCACGGCTGCAATTACCAGATGTTTCATCTGGCTGTGGCGGAGAGTGTGAGACAGGGCATGTGTCCCTGATTATCTTCTATCTCCCCAGCAATTAGTACAGTGCTCGGCAATAGTAAGAACTCATCAAATACCACAATCGCCATCAGCTTTGGAGTTTGGATGTAATTTATGCAAACTGACAAAGCCTAATTGTTTCTTTTATCTTGATTTCAGACTGATCTAATGCCTCTGAGGGCCAAATTCAGCAGGTACATCCATAGAACACGGAAGCAAATACCTGGCTTCGCAGAAAACATTTTCAGCCCATTGGACTTGCCCTCCCCCAATTATACACCTAGCTGAACTAAACCTAGACTGTGAGCCCTATGCAGGAAAGAGACTGTTTCCAACCTGATAACCTCATATATTCCCCAGTGTTTAGAACAGTGCTTGGCACATAGTAAAGACTTAACAAAAATCATAATTAATTAATTAACCATTCAAGTAGGCTCTATTTTCCATGCCAGTCCAAGTGGTTGGGTAAATGTATGGAAATGGCATGAAGATTGTAGACTGCTCACTGGGGCAGAGAAAAGGGTCAATCAACTCTGTTGTATTATACTCTACCGAGCACTTAGTAGGGTGCTCTGCACATAGTAGGTGCTCAACAAATACAATTGATTGATTGAAGAGTAGAAGCTCTTGCACTATGATAAAATTTCAAAAGTAAAATTTCTGAAAAGCATCCCCCCACAGCCCATTTGCCCATAAATCTGTGTTGTTGCATGAGTAACAACTCAGTCAAAAAGCCAGTTCTCTGTGAAGGCAGTGGTAAAGGACAAGAAGGCAGGGTGACTTATTTGGGGGGGCTTCCTACAACTCCCTAGAATACTCACTTCTTCATCATGGCCATGGAGAATCCCACCATCCTTGACTACATTCTGCTGATATATCAACCAATGAGCAGTTAAGTGGGAGGGAACCAATCCTCCCCAGATCATCTCTTTCAGAGCCCTGCTCTCCAAGGAGAGTGAAGGTTGTGCCGGCAGGCTACTGTGATGGTGGAGTGGGTTTTTGTTTAAAGGACCGTTGAGAAAGGCTAATTTAAATGTGTTAACCCATTTCCAGTCATTTTACCAAAGCACTTATCTCCTTAACAGGGCTTTGCCTGGTCATGTTTCAGGTAAGCAACTATCCTAAAGGAAGGAGGGGCCAGAAACTCTGGGAAACTTGCAGTGAAGTGCAGATTGCAAAATACTTGCAAATACTTTTCATTTGACTGGAAACCTTAGGGTTCATTATCCTGGCTAGGACATCTATAAATGCCATGCAAAATGTTAATGTAAGAAAATTAATCTCTGTAATTAGCTGAGAATGAATAATAAAAGGATTAAAAATAAAAATGATGAAAAATAGAATATCTAATACTTGAGTCCTGTTCAGAAGCAGCGTGGCTCAGTGGAAAGAGCACGGGCTTAGGAATCAGGGGAAATGGGTTCTAACCCCAGCTCTGCCTCCTGTCAGCTGTGTGAATTTGGGCAAGTCACTTAATTTCCTGGTGCCTCAGTTACCTCATCTGTAAAATGGGGATGAAGACTGTGAGCCTCATGTGGGACAACCCGATTACCCTGTATTCATTCATTCATTCATTCATTCATTCAATAGTATTTATTGAGCGCTTACTATGTGCAGAGCACTGTACTAAGCGCTTGGGATGAACAAGTTGGCAACAGATAGAGACAGTCCCTGCCGTTTGACGGGCTTACAGTCTAATCGGGGGAGACGGACAGACAAGAACAATGGCAACAAATAGAGTCAAGGGGAAGAACATCTCGTAAAAACAATGGCAACTAAATAGAATCAAGGCGATGTACAATTCATTAACAAAATAAATAGGGTAATGGAAATATATACAGTTGAGCAGACGAGTACAGTGCTGTGGGGATGGGAAGGGAGAGGTGGAGGAGCAGAGGGAAAAGGGGAAAAAGAGGGTTTAGCTGCGGAGAGGTAAAGGGGGGGTGGCAGAGGGAGTAGAGGGAGAAGAGGAGCTCAGTCTGGGAAGGCCTCTTGGAGGAGGTGAGTTTTAAGTAGGGTTTTGAAGAGGGGAAGAGAATCAGTTTGGCGGAGGTGAGGAGGGAGGGCGTTCCAGGACCGCGGGAGGACGTGGCCCAGGGGTCGACGGCGGGATAGGCGAGACCGAGGGATGGTGAGGAGGTGGGTGGCAGAGGAGCGGAGCATGCGGGGTGGGTGGTAGAAAGAGAGAAGGGAGGAGAGTTAGGAAGGGGCAAGGTGATGTAGAGCCTTGAAGCCTAGTATTTATTGAGCGCTTACTATGTGCAGAGCACTGTACTAAGCGCTTGGCATGAACAAGTCGGCAACAGATACAGTCCCTGCCGTTTGACGGGCAGACAAGAACAATGGCAATAAATAGAGTCAAGGGGAAGAACATCTCGAAAACAATGGCAACTAAATAGAATCAAGGCGCTGTACATTTCATTAACAAAATGAATAGGGTAATGAAAATATATACAGTTGAGCAGACGAGTATAGTGCTGAGGGGATGGGAAGGGAGGGGGGAGGAGCAGAGGGAAATGGGGGGAAAAGAGGGTTAAGCTGCAGAGAGGTGAAGGGGGGGCGGTAGAGGGAGTAGAGGGAGAAGGGGAGCTCAGTCTGGGAAGGCCTCTTGGAGGAGGTGAGTTTTAAGTAGGGTTTTGAAGAGGGGAAGAGAATTAGTTTGGCGGAGGTGAGGAGGGAGGGCATTCCAGGCCCGCTGTAGGACGTGGCCCAGGGATTGACGGCGGGATAGGCGAGACCAAGGGACGGCGAGGAGGTGGGTGGCAGAGGAGCGGAGCGTACGGGGTGGGCAGTAGAAAGAGAGAAGGGAGGAGAGGTAGGAAGGGTGAGAGAGAGGTGATGTAGAGCCTTGAAGCCTAGAGTGAGGAGTTTTTGTTTGGAGCGGAGGTTGATAGGCAACCACTGGAGGTGTTTAAGAAGGGGAGTGACATGCCCAGAGCGTTTCTGCAGGAAGATGAGCCGGGCAGTGGAGTGAATAATAGACTGGAGCGGGGCGAGAGAGGAGGAAGGGAGATCAGAGAGAAGGCTGACACAGTGTCTAGCCGGGATATAACAAGAGCCTGTAGCAGTAAGGTAGCCGTTTGGGTGAAGAGGAAAGGGCGGATCTTGGCGATATTGTAAAGGTGAAACCGGCAGGTCTTGGTAACGGATAGGATGTGTGGGGTGAACAAGAGAGACGAGTCAAGGATGACACCGAGATTGCGGGCCTGAGAGACAGGAAGGATGGTCGTGCCATCCACGGTGATAGGGAAGTCTAGGAGAGGACCAGGGTTGGGAGGGAAGATGAGGAGCTCAGATACCCTGTATCTACCCCAGAGCTTAGAACAGTGTTCAGCACATAGGAAGCGCTTAACAAATACCAACATTATTAATATTCCCATGTGTGTTATTCACTGGGCATTTATAAACTTCAGATTTATACATCCCTACATAAGAAAATTCGCTGTAATAATATAAGATTAATTCATAAACATAAGGAAAAAAACTCCAAAACTGTTCTAATATATTACTTAATAAAAACTGGCATATGAAAAGCCCAAATGTTCAGTAATTTTAAATAAAAAATACTAGGTCCTGTGTCATTAATTTCCCAGGTGCTGTAAAAATAATTAATCCACCTTCAGTACCCTTAAAGTCTCAGGAGATCATTATAAATGTAGCTGATTATTCATCCCTCCTCATGTCATGTATATTCCTTGTTCACTGAAGGAGAAAGGAACTTAAAGAAGCATAATAATGATATTTTAATAGTGCAGTAAATTTTTTAATTAATAAATTAAATAAATATGTTAAATATCAACATATGATTTGACATATGTATTGTTAAATTGAAAATGCATTTGAAAACTATTATTGAAAACAGATCCATCTGTCATTTAACAGCTACCCTTTAACGCTTTTTTTTTTCCTCTAGGTCCCGACTGGGAGAGATGATGGGGTAGCTGAGGGTGAGGGGGTTGGGGGCCTGAAGAGGGGAGGGGAATGGTGATAATAAGCAAGACAGAACTTGTAAATTACTCGTGACTTAAATCCAAAAGAAAACTGCCTGAAAAAGAATAACTTACTTGATGCAAATTGAATTTAGTATTTTGATGCAACTTTCATTTGAAAGGTAGTCGTTATATTTGAAATGCACTTAGCTATTATATACCTCTAAACAAGTGGGAGGCATGTTGAACTCCTACTAAATGTTACTGATGATGATGATGGTGATGATGTGTCATCTCCTGGCCAATCAGATGCTCCAACGGGGAGAAACATCCTCTCATTATCTAAAGATCTTGGGTTAGGTAATTGTAGGAAAACATTTACTTTTAGCAGTTTTAAATGATTTTTCAAAGGGAATTTTCCTCAAGTAGCATTTAAAAGATTAAGATATTGGGGAAGCTTGGTAGTAATAATAATAACTCTGGAATTTGTTAAGTGCTTTTTCAAAAATGGTATTTGTTAAAGTGCAAATTTGGATGGATAGATTAGGTCTATGTGCCAGGCACTGTACTAAGCACTGGGTTAGATAGATACAAGATAATCAGGTTGGAACTGTCCATGTCCCATGTAGCGTTCACAGTCATAATCCCCATTTTACAGATGGGGTAACTAAGTGACTTGCCCAAGGTCACTTTTCTGTTAAGCGCTGTACAAAGAATTGGGATAGATGCAAGATAATCAAGTCCCACATGGGGCTCACAGTCTAAATAGGAGGGAGAAAAGATATTTAATCCCCATTTTGCAGATGAGGGAACTGAGGTACAGAGAAGTGAAGTCAGTTGTCTAAGGTCACTCAGTAAGTAATTGGAGGATATGGGATTAGAACCCAGATCCTCTGACTCTCAGGCCTATGCTTTTATACTTTATCCATGCTACCTCCGGAAGGGAAGCGTAAAGGAAATAGAGATCATGTTCTACAGAAGAAAGAGGGAAATTCATTCAATAGTATTTATTGAGTGCTTATCGTGTGCAGAGCACTGTACTAAGCTCTTGAAGGGTTGGAAAAGAGGTCTTTTGAGAATAGCAATGGGGCTGACTTTGCTCAGAGAAGAGAAGATAAATGCCCACCTCCTCCAGGAAGCCTTCTGTGATTGATTAATTTACACTACAGCTTATGTTATCCCAAATCCAACTGCTGCCCTTAGCCCTTTTCTGTTGAATGTCTTTCATTTAGTTATTTTCATATTTATTTATTTATTTCATTCTCTGCTATTATCAGTTGCTCTCCACAGACTTCCTCATGCTCCCACTATTTGCAATAAACCTAACAGGGGAGAAAGGAGAGCATAACTGACTGACAAATAGTGGGAGCAGGAGAATCCTTGAAGGCAGGGGCAGTGACATTTACCTTCACTGCATTTTTACTGTGGTATTTTCAGTATTTGTTAAGTACTTACTATGTGCCAAGCACTGTACTAAGTGCTGGGGTAGATTCAAGATAGACTGTGTGCTGATTAAGTAGGAGGGAGAAGAGAATCTCCATTTTGCAGATGAGGAAACTGAGGCCCAAAGAGGTTGAGACTTCCTCAAGGTCACACAGCAGGACCTATGTCCTCTGACTCCCAGGTCCATGCTCTTTCCACTAGGCCATGACACTTCTATTTGTCCTTATCGCTTTTGCTGTTTAAGTGTTTTCATTTTACTACTGCAGCACTGCTCTGAATAAGCAGCTGGTAGAGTAGTCTGCTCATGATAGAGTCTCAATAAATACAATTGGTGGATTAATTACAATAAAGGTTATTTTAAGAAGGGCACTGACCAGTTTTCCTAGCTCTGTCCTCTGGAAATGGACAAGGAAAAAATGGGAAATGCAACAAGAGGGACCTGGGTAAGACACAAGGAAGCTGTCCTGATATTAAGGGGAATTGGAAAGCTGAACAAACCACTCAGGGAGGTTGAGGACTCTGTTTAAATGCTGCTCTTTAAGCTCTTTAACATGTAGATAGAGCCTGACCTGGTGGCAGAAGCCGGGAATAGATGAGTCAGTCAATCAGTTGTATTTATTGAGCACGTATTGTGTGTGCAGAGCACTGAACTAAGTGCTTGGGAGAGTACAAAAGAACAGTGTTGGTAGACTTGTTTCCTGCCCACAGAGTCTTGGTATTTGCTCTGGTAAAAGTGTTAGGGCTCGACTTCCTAATCACATGGCCTGATTGGCTATGAAATCACATTAGATTTCGCTCTGCTTTCAAGAATGCTTTGGGGATATATCACCATGGTGACCTCTTTGTGGACAACTTTCTCCAGCTCATTGCAGCTGCTGGAAAACCCAAGGAGCCAGTCTCTCTCAGGAGGTAGAATATTCTACCCAAACCCGCTCAAACAGCCTAAATCTGGGCATAAAAAAGTACTCCTTAACAGGAGAAAAGGCATTAAGTTCCCCTCTGCAACTTATCCAAGTGAGACAGGAAGATAGTAAGGCCGTGGAAAGGAGTAGGAAGATGAATGTATAAATGCACACACTCTCCTTTAAAAAGCCATCCTTCATTCTCAAAAAATATGCCACTGACTGTGAAATTCACCTATGCACTCCAGTGTGAGACCCACAGTCCACACAAAATTTTGGACACAATAACTTTTTCCTTGTGATGCTGACATGTTTTATGTTTACAGAGCCTTCTGCTATTTTCACTTTTATGTCTTTGCATCAGTTACGGCTAAGCTATGCTATGTTATGCCATGAACTGCTTGTTTAAAGATTACCTGCCAAGCAATGGCTTCTTTATTCATTCCCTCTAGACTGTAAGCTCGTTGTGGGCAGTGTCTACCAACTCTGTTGTACTGTACTCTCCCAAACACTTAATACAGTGCTCTGCACACAATAAGGTCTCAATAAATACCCATTGATGATTCATTTTCTCTGTAGAATAATAATGATCAATAATAATAGTTTTGGCATTTGTTAAACATATATTACATGCCAAGCACAGTACTGAGCACTGGGGTAGAAACAAAATAATCAGGTTGGACACATTGCCATCCTCGCTTGGGAGCTCACAGTCTAAGTTGGAGGGAGAGAAGGTATTGAATCCTTATTGTACAGATAAGGAAACTGTGACACAAAGTCTCAAAGTAGTCAGGAACCTTTCAAATAAAAAGACTTAAGTTGCAAAGCTACAACTTTTGTTTCAATTCCACCAAAGGACTTCGGAATCAGCAGAGAAGCTGACATTTAGGCTATTGATCAGCTCATTGAGGGTAGATTTTGACCTTTATTTTGGGAGAAAGTTTCTTGACTCTTAGGATTTGCCTCCAAGTTTATTTTAAAGTGACCCATTTAGCCTGGGTTCCAGGTTCCAGGCTGGTTGGATAAGAGCATTTAGATTGTAATGATCTCAGTATTTCCATAGCAATTGCCAAGGAGTGGAGAGAGTGGAGTGAGTACAGAGAAGGATGGAACCCCCTCTGATGATCAGGGACTGTTTCTATGAAACAACTGTGAGAACGTGGCATCCTCCACTGATTGGGCAATGAATAGCAATTAAAGTTCTCTGAGAGTTTCTGTCCACAGGAAAAAGCCGAAAAAAAACCCCAATCTGGAAGAACCATTTACCCACAATGCTGAAAGATCAACCACCCACATATGAGTTGGATGGTGGTGTGATTTCAAAGTTATTTTCACCCGGAGAAATGAAGTAGGCCACCATATTATGGTTTGACTCTGAAATAAGCCATGGTGTCCAAAGATTTTTCTCAAGTGGCTAATGATCTCAACCCTGGACTGGTCATTGTGCCAATTTTCAAAGCTATGGAGAAGCAGGGTTTTCTCTTGGAAGATCGGAAAGTCCTGAAAAGTAGCATCGCTGCCCTTTCAGAGCCAAATACAAATTGAACACAGCTATTTTTCCTAGTCGCTGGAGGAATAAAGCAGAAGGAAGAGTCTAGGTCCAAGTAGCCTGGGAGCCAAGTTCCTCCCAGATGACAATCTGGGCTCTTGGAGAAGCTCATTAACTCTTTCAGAACAGCGGGGCTGTGAGCAAGGATCCTCTGTAGAACCTGGGGAAGGCCAACAGACTTTCCAAGGTGTCCATGTGTCAAATCAGAAGGAACCACAGTAGGGTCAGCAATCAGTCAATCCTGCTTTACTGGAGCAATTCAAGGGTCCAGGGCCTCCCTCAGGTCATTCTTGGGATTCAGGGCCTGGAGCTTCAGTTGGAAGATTAATAGCTTTGAAAGGTGAGCTGGCTCGGGAACCCTGGGTGTACTTACTGTCCTCATAGGAACATTTAGGGGCTCCCCTCAGATTTTACCCTGGTGGGGTTTGGACAGCATCCTTATCTTATGAGAAGCAGCATGGCATAGTGGATAGAGCACAGGCTTGGAAGTCAGAAGGTCATGGGTTCTAATCCCCGATCCACCACTTGTCTGCTTTGTGACCTTGGGCAAGTCACTTCACTTCTCTGTGCCTCGGTTCCCTCATCTGTAAAATGGGGATTAAGACTGTGAGACCCTTGTATCCACTCCGGTGTTTAGAACAGTGCCCGGCACATACTAAGTGCTTAACAAATACTGTATTTATTATTCATTCATTCAATCGAATTTATTGAGCACTTACTGTGTGCAGAGCACTGTACTAAGCACTTGGAAAGTACAATTCAGCAATAAATAGAGACAATTCCTGCTCATCAACGAGCTCATAGTCTAGAAGGCGGGAGACACATCAAAACAAGTAAACAGGCACCAATAGCATCATTATAAATAAATAGAATTATAGATATAGACTCATCATTAATAAAATAAATGGAATAATAAATATGTACATATATACACAAGTGCTGTGGGGCAGGGAAGGGGGTAGAGAAGAGAGAGCAAGTTGGGATGATGGGGAGGGGAGGAGGAGCAGAGGAAAAGGGGGATCAAACTGGGAAGGCCTCCTGGAGAAGGTGAGCTTTCAGTAGGGCTTTGAAGGGGTGAAGTGTACTAATTTGGCAGATATGAGGAGGGAGGGCCTGGAATTCCAGGCCAGAGGTAGGACACGGGCCAGGGGTCAACTGCGGGACAGGTGAGAACGAGGCACAGTGAGAAGGTTAGCACCAGAGGAGTTGAGTGTGTGGGCTGGCCTGTAGAAGACGAGAAGGGAGGTGAGGTAGGAGGGGTCAACGTGATGGAGAGTTTTGAAGGCAATAGTGAGGAGTTTTTGCTTGATACAAAGGTTGATAGGCAACCACTGGAGATTTTGGAGGAGGGGAGTGACATGAGGGGGGGTGACATGATCAGAGCATTTCTGTAGAAAGATAATCTGAGCAGCAGAATGAAGTATAGACTGAAGTGAGGAGAGACAGGAGGATGAGTGATCAGAAAGGATGCTGATGCAGTAACTCAGTCGGGATGTGCTGAGTGATTGTACTAACAAGATAGCATTTTGGATGGAGAGGATAGGGTGGGTCCTGGCAACGTTGTGAAGGTGAGACAGGCAGGTTTTGATGACGGATTGGAAATGTGGGGTGAATGAGAGAGCTGAGTCAAGGATGACACCAAGGTTGCAGGCTTGTGAAACGGGAAGGACGGTTAAAAGATGTATGTACTATGTGCTAAGCACTGTTCTAATTGCTGGGGTAGATACAAGGTAATCGGGTTGTCCCATGTGGGGCTCACAGT
Organism: Ornithorhynchus anatinus; assembly: GCF_004115215.2. Taxonomy (NCBI): domain Eukaryota; kingdom Metazoa; phylum Chordata; class Mammalia; order Monotremata; family Ornithorhynchidae; genus Ornithorhynchus; species Ornithorhynchus anatinus. The sequence goes on from NC_041749.1 coordinate 45,899,722, forward strand.
CTTCATCCCCATTTTACAGATGAGGGAACTGAGGACCATAGAAGTTAAGTGGCTTGCCCAGCAGACAAGTTGCGGATCAGGATTTGAACCCATGTCCTCTGACTCCCAAACCCGGGCTCCTTCCACTTAGCCACTCTATTATACTAATAATAATTATTATTATCTAGGTCTTGGGACCTGCTGCTTGTTTCAACCTCTGCTCCAGCACCCGACTGAAATTGCTCTCCTTGCCAGCTATCTCACAACGCATGCCTCTGGGTCTTAAGGGAGCAGGCAGGAAGATGTGGATGGCAATGCAATCCATCACCACCATGACAAAAACTACTTGAGGCACTTAAGGATTCCCATCCCATCAGTGATCCCCAACACTTGGCTTCAGGAGGCAGTTGTCATGGATGGGTGGCATTAAAGTTAGTAAGCCCTGCAGTTAGGAAAGCAGCTGTCAGCAGCAAACAGAGCAGGGAGGCAGGGAGGTCAGGGCCAAGAGCCCCAGGCAGTGAAACCCCCTCCCCTCAGCCCTTCCGCCCTCCACCAGCCCTGTATCCCCAGACTGCTTTTTGTCACACTCAGTGTGACCCAAGAAGGACCACCTTTGATCCAGGAAGGGTCTGTGCTAGGTGAAAAACCTCTGAGCATCCCATTCAGCTCCCGTGTTTCCCCATCCCCAAACATCCTAATACTGTGCTCCTTGACTTCTCTGACACCATCCTGGTCCCCCTCCTATCTCTCTGGCTACCCATTCTCAGTCTGTTTTGCAGGCTCCTCCTCTGCCTCCCACCCCCTAACTGTGAAATTTGCAGGCTCCTCTTCTGCCTCCCAGCCCCTAACTGTGAATGTCCCCCTCAAGGCTCAGTTCTGGGTTCCCTTCTGTTCTCCATCTCCACCCACTCCCTTGGAGAATTCATTCTCTACCATGGCTTCAACTACCATCTCTATGTGGATGATTCCCAAATCTACTTCTCCAGCACTGATCTCTCTCTCCTCTGCAGCCTCAAATTTCCTTCTGCTTTCATCTCTATTTGGATGTCCTGCTGACAACTCAAACTTAACATGCATAAAACAGAATCCTTATTTCCCCACCAAAACCCCATCCTCCTCCTGACTTTCCTGTCACTGTAGATGGCACCACCATCCTCCCTGTCTCACAAGCCCATAACCTTAGGGTTGTCCTCAACTCATCTGTCCCATTCAAGCCACATATTCAATCTCTCATCAAATCCTGTTGGTTCAAACTTCACAGCACCTCTAAAATCAGCCCTTTCCTCTCCATCCAAACTGTTACCAGATTAATCCAGCCACTTCTCCTATATCACACTGATTACTACATCAGCCTCCTTGCTGACCTCCCTGCCTCCAGTCTCTCCCAACTCCACTCCATACTTCACTCTGCTGTGCAGGTCATTTTTCTGCAAGAACATTCAGTCCATGGTTCCCCACTCCTCAAGAATCTCCAGCGGTTGCCCATCCACCTCAGCATCAGATAAAAAGTCCTTATCATCGGCTTTAAAGCACTCAATCACCTTGCCCCCTCCTACCTTACCTCTCTGATTTCCTACTACAACAAAGCCCACACACTTCGCTTCTCTAATGCCATCCTACTCACTGAACCTCAATCTCATCTATCTCGCCCCTGACCTCTTTCTCTCATCCAGCCTCTGGCCTGGATTGCCCTCCTGCTTCATATCCCAGAGATATCATTCTCCCCACCATCAAAGCCTTACTGAAGACACATCTTCTTCAAGAGGCCTTCCCCAGTTAAGTCCTCCTTTCCTCTTCTCTCACTCCTGCATTTCCCTTACACTTGGATTTTCACCCTTTATTCCCCTCTCCCTCAGGCCCACAACATTTATGTACATATCTGTAGTTTATTCATTTATATTAATGTCTGTTTCCCCATCTAGACTGTAGGTTCATTGTGGGCAGGGAACACATCTTCCAATTCTATTATATTATACTCTCCCAAGTGGTTAGTACAGTGTTCTGAACACAGTAAGTGCTCAATAAATATGATTGATTGATTGATTGATTGAGAGGTCTTCTCAGTCCTCTCAGGAAATGGCTGGACCAACACCTCTCTGATGTCTCCCCACACCCACTGCATCTCACTTCTCATGGCTCCACACACCCTTCTCCCATCATGGATTCGAGCTCTCTCAGTTTCCCAGATGTTAGCAGTGGCTGGACTGAATGCAATGTGTTGAGTTGATACCTCTTGGCATTCATGCACCTGGTCATACTCCCCCAGACACACATACACACAGAGAAGTAGCTTGGCTCAGTGGAAAGAGCACGGGCTGGGGAGTCAGAGACCATGGGTTCAAATCCCGGCTCTGCCGCTTGTCAGCTGTGTGACTTTGGGCAAGTCGCTTAATTTCTCTGTGCCTCAGTTACCTCATCTGTAAAATGGGCATTAAGACTGTGAGCCCCAGACTGTGGGACAACCTGATCACCTTGTATTTTCCCCAGTATTTAGAACAGTGCTTTGCACATAGTAAGCGCTTAACAAAAGCCATTATTATTATTATACATGCAGGCATTCACACACCCTTCCTCCATAAGGGCAGACCTACACACATGTCTTTCTTTCTTATGGTAAGACATCTATTTCCCTTCTCTTCCCATCCTTAAACCAGAACCATATGGAACACAGGGCAGCTCCAAGCATTTAGTACAGTGCTCTGTACACAGTAAGCACTCAATAAATGCGATTGAATGAATGAATGAATCTCTTGCTGAGGGAGAGGCAGAGCCACTTGACAGTGCTGAGGTGCCCCAGTGATTCTCACTCCCCAAACGGCAAAGGCCAGAAAAGGTGCCCAACTCTATTTCTATGGGCAATGCACACAGATAACAAAGAGAATCTCTCTCAACAATGCTCACACTCAGGAATATAATTTCACTCTCCCTCTTGCAATTCCTCTTGGAATCCAAGGCTAACTCAGCAGAGAGCAGAACATCTTCCAACATCAAACATCCTTGAGAGAGACACACACTTCAAGGCAGGAAAATATTTTAATCACATGAAATGAGGTGTAATAAAAGCTGAAGCATTGGGTCTTAGATCTTAATGATGAGTCCATTAGAAAGTATTTGTGCTGAGGTTCCCAATGTCTATAAGAATAGGCAGCCTAACCAATGGCAAGGCTCAGACCAAACCATCGCAGCTCCATTATCTCCCAGTTAAGGGTGACTTATTTTTCCCATGGGTGTAGCAATGTAGTAGACATGCAGATAGGAGCTTAGTACAGTGCTTTGCACACAGTAAGTGATCAATAAGTATGAATGAATGAAATACGATTGAATGAAGGGTCTGCTCTGGGATTCCAAGGAGAGTGGAAGCCAAACAGCTTCCCATTTGCTGGTGAGAGTTAGGTTACCCCTTGTCATTGTGATTTCTGCTGCCAAAAGAGCAAGCTCAGTTTTTGTCTCCTGCTGTGTTTTTATGATGGCCGGACCTTTGCCCTCATTAATTATCTCCATCTATACCACACCCTTGCTTCTCTGACCCCTCCCTGTGGGCCCCACTACCTCTCTCCTCTATAATGGGAAATTGAGTTGTTCTTATGGTTGTTCTCACCTAATGTGGGTATGCCAAACTATGGGCCCATTATGTAACTATTTCACTTCATTTGCCCAAAGAAATGCTTTGATAACCAGAAGAAGCTCTTCACTTGTTAGCCCTTGACCGCTACCAAATTGCATTTAAATTAGACTTCTTGGAACTGGTGGCGTCAGGCATCCGTGGCACAGCCCAGAGCAGTGGAAAACCACAACTCATATTTCTGAGAAATAAGCACAGTGGTGGTGGAATAGCATTGTGGGAAAGCCCTAGAGGGTCATGGGAACCAAATGCTTTTGCTGGGGAAGGCTGCTCAATGCCAAAGGGAGGAAGGGTGAGAAGAGAGTCTTCAGGCAGAGTGGAAAGGTCCATCTTATTCACCTCCCCTTTTCTCCATTTCCCCCAACGCTTCTGAAAATGATTTATTCTCTCCGGTTCCATTCTGCTTCCCCTCTAGACTTGTAAGCTTGTTGTGAGCAGGGAACGTGAACTCCGAGTTTTATCAGTTCTGATATACATTAGTCTCCAAAGTGCTTAGTATATAGCTCTGCACACAGTAAGCACTCAATAAATACTATTGAGTGACTGATGGATTAATTCTGAGCAAGTACAGGGAGAAGCTCTCCACTCCTCAATGGAATGTGGGGAAGAAATTTGGGAAGCGTGATGACTCTTTCTCCTTCCCTTCCTTTTCCTCCTCTTCCTCCTGTTTCTTATCCTCTTTCTTTTCCTCCTCCTCCTTGTCCTCCCTCTTCTCCTTCTAACTCTCCTTATCGTCCTTCCCTTCCTCCCTCTCATTGGTCTATTTGCCTGGAGCCCTCCCATAGCTCAACACTTAGCAACTGAATGAAAGGAATTGAATGGAAATTCCTGATCAGTGAAGCAGGCAAGATGCCAGCTTTGGCCCAAATATATTACTGTTGTGTGTAATAGAAATAATAATAATCATAATAAAAATAATGGTTATTGTGGTGAAGTGCCTATTATATGCCAATCATTGTACTAAACACTGGAGTAGGAACGATCAAACGCAGTCTGTATCTCACACTGGATTCAAAGTCTGAGGAGGAGGAAGAACACTTATTTAAATCTCCATTTGTAAAATGGGGCACAGAGAAGTGAAGGGACGTACCCAGAGTCACACATCAGGCATGTGATCGATTCTGGATTAGAACCTGACTCCCAGTCCCGTGTATTTTTCCACTAGACCACACTGCCTCTCAGTGTGTCTGGGCTGATTCTCAATGTCATTAGTAGTGTAAGAGGTGCATCAGTTTGTTTACATAAAGCTGGCTTCAGCCTGGAGGGCCTGGGCAGGATCTTCAGCAGTGTTGCCCTCAGGGAAGGGATTGGATGTCCTCAAAGGACCATGGTGCCTGTCTCTGCTCCATCCCCTTGTATACTCTCAAAATTGTAGGAAGAGACTAATGACCAGGAGGAAGCCATTCTCCCTCAAAAGCCTTGATGATCTTTGTCATTCGTGCATCTGCCTCCCCATTGGCTGACCCCTTGCACATTCAACCAGAAAGGATTGGTGTTCTATGGCTGACCTGACTGAAACATCTCCACAGGACGCAAAAGGACACAACCTCCTGCTTCCAGAGACAACGCTAAACAACAACTGCACATGTAGAAGGGAATTTATGTTGAAGCTGACCTGTGCTTAAAATATCGATGTTCCACTTACGCTGCTTCTTTGGCATTGAGAAATAGCACAGATACACGAGGAATGTATTTGGACGGAAGCTGGCATTGAGTCCGCTTCAGCATTAATCATCCATCCAATGTCATGGAATTTTCCTGGGGTCATTTGTTAACTCATTAAGAATCAACTAATTTCTCCCATCCCTAAACTCCTTCTCTTCAAAAGCCAATTTGAGGCCCCCCCGAATCTAACATTAGAGAGATGATGAATTAGTAGAGAAAACGTTAAATATGTGAATAGTCATTGAACATGAAAAAGAAAACAAAAGCTACTTGCATAAGGCAACTCCAGTGAACCCCAAATCTTATGAATCACCAGATGCTATTTATTTAATCACAGGACATGATCCCTGCCTGTTTGGCTCTTTCAATATAAAAATGAATGCTATCATTAATAAATGAGCACAAAAATGCAAACTTCAAAATGACCATTTGCTTTATTCATTCTACGCTTAAAAACACACATCAAAACCCTCCTCTAGATTTCTTGTCCATTTCCTTAAGAGATCTTCTGCCTCCTTTCAAAATAAATCTACATTTATTTATAAATGAATCTTTCTCTAAGCCTCCAACTCCATTCCTTCTCAGTTTCTAAAAATATTTGTCCCTATTCGTCTTCCCTTCATCCACTGACTTTCTGTTGGCTCCTTTTGCACTACTTTCAAGTATGGTCCTTCTCCCATATCTTAAAAAAAACCCCTCTGGATCCCCCTGTACTTCTAACCATTGCCCAATCTCCCTGATTACGCTCCTCCAGTGGATTGTATACACTGGATGTCTCCAATTCCTCTCCTTCAACTCCCTTCTTTGCCCTCTACAATCCAGTTTTTGCCTTCACTCCACAGAGATCATTCCCTCCAAGGTCACTAATGATGCCCTTCTTGAGAAATCTAAAAGATTAAAGGAGCAGCATGGCCTAGTGAAAAGAGCATGAGCATGAGCCACAAGAGCTGGGTTCTAATTCTGACTGTCAGTTGCCTGCTGAGTGACCTTGGAAAAGTCACTTAAGTTATCTGTGCCCCAGTTGTCTAATCAGTAAAATGGGGATTAAATATCTGTCCTCCCGCCTATTTGGATTGTGAGCCCCATGTGAGACAGGGACTGTGTCCCACTGGATTTACTTATATCTCAGAGCTTAAACACTGTTTGACACATAGTAAGCGCTTAACGAGTACCATAAAAAAGACTACTCTATCCTGACTTCTTGGCAGCCTTTGATACTGGGCACTTTTTTCACTGAAAACACTATCCAACTTTGGTTTTACTGGACCAGTACTCTCTTTTGGGTCTTCTCCTCCTATATTTGCTGACCACTCCTTCTCGATCACTTTTGCCATTCCTTCCTCTGCCTCCCACCCTCTAACTGTGGGTGTCCCTCAAATCCGTGCTCTGAGACTTCTCTTTTCAATTTATACTCACTTTCTTAGGGAGATCATCCACTCCGAAGGCTTCAACTACCACTTCTTTGAAGATGACTTTTGCCCCCCAGCCCCCACCTCCAACATTCTGAACCATTTTGGTAGCCTTACTCTCAATCCTTCTCTTATTCATTCATTCATTCATTCATTCATTCATTCAATCACATTTATTGAGCACTTTTACTGTGTGCAGAGCACTGTACTAAGTACTAGGGAGGGAACAATACAACAGTAAACAGAGACATTCCCTGCCTACATGGAGCTTACATTGTATAGTCAACTAACTTACAGTCTCTCTTTCTCCATCCCTACATTTATCCTTGGAGACTTCAATATCCAAATAGATATTCCTGAAGACCCTTCTGCTGCCCAATTTCTATTACTCCTCAACTCCACTGACCTTCTGTTCTACCCCAGCTCACTCACCCACCAACTTGGACACAAACTTGATCTCATCATCTTTAGGCACTATACAGTCTCCACTCTCATCACCTCTAAAATCCCTCTATCTGACCACAACCTCCTTACCTGCCTTCTCTCCCACACACCTCCTCCCTGCAAATCTGTCTTGTTCCCCCACAGAGACTTCTGATCTTTTGACCCTATCCAATTTTCTCAAGTCATCCTGCCCCATTTAGTCTCCATACCTAAACTACCTTCCCTTGATGACAAAATTGATGATCTTAACACCACCCTTTATACTGAATTCAACTCTCTTGCTCCCCTATCCCTTCATCAATCTTGTACCGCTTACCCAACAGCCCTGGATCACCTCCACAGTTCACTTCCTTTGCTCCTGTGCAGTAGCTGCACAGTGCTGTGGGCAGAAATGTAGATATCAGTCCCACCTCAAGTTCATCCTTGCTGGCTTAAACTTTGTCCTCTCCTCTTCCTGGAAAAATTATTTCTCCATCTTTATTGACAAGAGTGACCATTGCTTTTGCCAATTGTTTCAGATGTTTAACTCCCTTCTCAAACACCCATCCTCCTGCCTTTCCCATCTCTTGCACCAGTGGCCTGGCTACTTACTTTACTGAGAAAATTGAAATTAGCAGATGTGCTCTCCCTAAATTCTGCCCTGCTCCTCTCCTAAATTCCACCTACTCCTGCCCCTTATTCAACTCTCTTATCCTTCCCAGCAATATCTCAAGAGATCTACTGCCTTCTCTCAAAATCCACCCCCTCCACCTGTGCATATGACCACATTCTTTCTCACCTTAGCAAAGCATTTTCCCCCTCCTTTCTTCCCTCCCTGACCACCATCTTCAAATGTTAGCTCTCCAATGGCTTCTTCCTTGCTGCTTTCACACATACCCATGTTTTCCCTATCCTAAAAATAGCCCCTCCCTTGACCCACAGCTCCCTTCAGTTATCACACCATCTCCCTCCCACCATTACTCTCCAAACTCCTTCACCATTTAGTTTACACCCGTTGTCTCAAGTTCCTCTCCTCTACTTATCTCCTTGACTCCTCCAATCTGGCTTCCTTCTCTTTCACTCCACAGAAACTGCACTCTCAAAGGTTACCAGTGATTTTCTTCGTGCCAAATCCAATGGCCTCTACTCCATCCTAATCCTCCTCCGCATCTCAGCTACCCACGCCCCCACTTCTCCTGGAAACATTATCTGACCTTGGCTTCAGTGATACTGTCCTTTCCTGTCCTCCTCCTGTCTCTCTGACCACTCATTCTTAGTCTCTTTCATGGGCTTCTCCACTCCTTCCCACCCTCTAACTGTGGGGGTCCCTCATTGTTCAATTCTGGGTCCCCTTCTATTCTCCCTCTACACCCACTCCCTTGGAGAACTCATTCACTCTTTTGGCTTCAACTACCTCCTCTTTGCAGATGATTCCCAAATCTACATCTCCAGCTCTGATCTCACTCCCTCTCTGCAGTCTCACATTTCTTCCTGCCTTCAAGACATCCCTACTTGAATGCCCTGCCTTTACCTCAAACTTAACATGTCTAAAACAAAACTTCTTATTTCCCACCCAAACCCTGTCTTTCCCCTGACTTTCCCATCAATGTAGATGGTACCACCATCCTTTCTGTCTCACAAGCCCATAACTTTGGCTTTATCCTTTACTCATCTCTTTCATTTAACCCACATGTTCAATCTATTGCTAAATCCTGTCAGTTCAACTTTTACAACATTGTTAAAATCAGCCCATTCCTCTACATTCAAACTACTACTATGTTAATACAAAGACTTATCTTATTACTCTATCAGCCTCACTGCTGACCTCCCAACCTCTCATCTCTCCCCACTCCGGTCTATACTTCACTCTGCTGCCAGGATCGTCTTTCTACAGAAACATTCAGGACCTGTCACCCCCCTCCTCAAAAATCTCCAGTGGTTGCCCATCCACCTTTGAATCAAACAAAAACTCCTCACCATTGGCTTTAAAGCACTCCATCACCTGCCCTCTCCTCCCTCACCTCACTTCTCTCCTACAACACAGCCCATATCCTATCCCACAGCAGGCACTCAATAAATACCACTGATTGCTTGAGGGCAAGGAACATGTGCATTGTTTCTGTGGTACTTTCCTAAAACTCCCACCTTCAGCAACAAGTCTTTTCTGATTAAACAAAATGCCTCAAGTAACATTAACCCATCAGCCACCTCTCACTTATGTCTATATTTTATTTATACTTCCTCTAGCACTTGGGTTAATGCTATATTAACTCACATAATTGCCTCCCCTGCATAATTGTCCCCTGTCTCCAGTTTGTGAGGTGGAAATAAAGGATTATTTTTTGTATACATATAATTATAGACAGTGATAGTCACCCATGATGAGGGAGAAGGAGGAGGGTCAGGATGTGCTGTGTCTTAATTGAGAAGAGGAGCGGAAGCATGGGTGGAAGCAGGAATTAATTCACTGAGTGCCTACTATATACAGCACTTGGGAAATGCAATGAAAGAAAGACACTCAGTCTCAAGGGCCCTTTTATCATCCTCTTGTGAGCCCCATGAGGGACAGGGACTGCATTTCATGTAGTGCTCTATACAGTGCTTACACAGAGTAAGCACATAAACGAGTAAGCTCCCTTCCTTTACTCATTTTTTCCCCTTCTCTCCTATTGTTAGACTTAATTCTTATATGACTGGAATAATAGTCCCACCTGTCTTAATGTTACAAAACTTACACAAAGTGGGGCAATTATGCAAATAAGTATGGTATGTATGTTTTTTTTAATGGTATTAAGCATTGACAATGTGCCAGAAACTGTACTAACTGATACAAGATAATCAGTTGGACATAGCCCCTCTCCCACATAAGGCTCACAGTCTTAATCCCCATTTGACTGATGAGGTAACTGAGTCTTGGAGAAGTTAAGTGACTTGCCCAAGGTCACATAGTAAGTAATTGGGAGACCGGGGATTAGAACTCAAGTCTTCTGACTCCCAGGTTCATGCTCTAACCATTAGTCCATGCTGCTTCTCAGTGATTGACTGTACAGTCGATTCATTTATTCCAATTACCCCATCTGTATGTATTCTATGTCTTTCCCCCCATTAGAGCATAAGCATCATATAAACAGGGAATAATTATTAATACTTACCATATTTGTTAAATGTTTACTATGTGTCAAGCGGCATAAGTTAATCAGGTTGGACGCAGCTCCTATCATGTGGAAGTCACAGTCTAAGTAGGAGGAAGAACAGGTATTGAATTCCCATTTTCTAGTTGCAGAAACTGAGGCACAGGGCAGTTAAGTGATTTGTCCATGGCCACGTAGCAGGCAAGTGGCAGAACAGGCTTAGAACCCAGGTCCTCTGAGTCCCGGGTCTGTGGTCTTTCCACTAGGCCACGCTGTTCTTCTAGCATGTCTCATGCTTCTGTTGTTTTTCCCAAAGTTTTTAGTACTAGATGCTGCAACCAGTGGTACTCAATGAATACATTTTCTACTACTACTATTACCACCATTATTACACAAAATGGGGCAATTATTTTATGTATTTTTATTCCATTAATACATTTATCACTACTACTATCTCCACTCTATTAGGTGGAGCAGTAGAGATGATTTAGCAGGATTTTATCTGATATCTCAAGGATACTCATCCCCACCCTGGGCTTCCTACATTTACATTTCTTACTCAGAAAACCTTAAGGGAGACTTAATAAAGAGTCCAAGGAATACAAGAATCTCTCTAATAATAATAATAATAATGTTGGTATTTGTTAAGCGCTTACTATGTGCAGAGCACTGTTCTAAGCACTGGGGTAGATACAGGGTAATCAGGTTGTTCAACGTGAGGCTCACAGTCTTAATCCCCATTTTACAGGTGAGGTAACTGAGGCACAGAGAAGTTAAGTGACTTGCCCACAGTCACACAGGTGACAAGTGGCAAAGGCAGGATTTGAACCCATGACCTCTGACTCCCAAGCCCAGGCTCTTTCCACTGAGCCATGCTGCTCTAGAGGTCAAGTGGCCATTCTGCTGCAGCAGATGTGTAGATGAATTTAAAGGCTAACGGGAAGTAAGATGTTCAGCCAGAAAGAGGATTCTGTCAGGGAAGACAATTAAAATTAGCATGAGCTGTGAAGGAGGTTTTAAGATATCTGAGCCTCTAGTTTCTCTTCTTGACTCCTCAGCCATTTGCTCTATTGAGTTGAGGGGGAAGGCCATAAGGCAGAAAGTTGATGAATCATTTTCCATCATCACGGTGCTTCCAACCACAAAGCAGTCAAGCAGACTTTCTCCCTTCTTTCCCAGCACATGGTTGGGGAAGACGTTATTTGGGCTGGTTGACATGGCCGTAGGCTACAGATGAGCCTGAAATGTCAGTCCTGATGGATGTACACTTTTTCTTTGGACAAAAAAATGGTTTCCCTGTGTGGACATGCTATCTCATTAATAAGCAGAGACAATGTAGCTGAGGCTTGTTTCAACTGATGGCTAATAACAACAAAAGCATGTGCTTCATTTTCAACACTAACATTTTTACTCCAGGCAGCGTGGTCTAGTGGAAAGAGCATAGGACTGGGAGTCAGGAGGCCTGGGTCCTTATTCCAATTCTGCCTGGTCCTTATTCCAGTTCTGCCCTTGGTCTGCCATTTGACCTTGAGCTAGCTACTTAAACGTGCTAAGCCTCACTGTCTTCACCTAGAGCTGAAATTGGGATACCGAAAGCAAGGAGGGCAGAGGAAGTATTTTGAGAACAAGGCAAACAAACTTTCAGACAATACTGCATCCCAGATGAAAACTGAGAGTTAACTGCCTAAGGGAGACCCTGCATGGTACACTGCCTTAAGAAGGGAGTGGCTCTTTTTCAGCTAAAGCTTTGTAGGGAAAGAGAATGAGGAGGCAAAAGGAAGCAAAAGGCAAGAACAACAATGCAGCAACTTTTTTGGGTGCCCAGTATGACTGGGACTCTGGGTCCTGCCTTGTTTTTTTCAGCCACACATGCACTCAGGTGGATTTCGCTGACGGTGATGTTTTCAAATACAAAGAGCAACTATAATCCTCATGTGTGAAAAAGGAAATGAGAGTCATCTTTGAGGACAAGGAATTTGTCAGAGATGACTATCTTGTGGCTACTTTAGCACTTAGCACAGTGCTTGGGTACCTAGTAAGTGGTTAAAAATACCATAAAAATAATTTAATATCACCAGTGCTTTTGTATTTTACTCACTATGCTATTTCTTTTTCAACAAAGCCATTTTCATCAGGAATTCAGGTGATAGCATCCTACCAATAAGTTTGAATTTCCCTCTGTTCCTTAGGGGAAAAGGGGGATAATATTAATGAGGGAATTAGATTTTCAGATCCTTGAGGTTGTGAGGTTCTTCTTTCTGTTGTTCTTAGGAGAGTGTTTTGTTCTCAGAAGACCCTCAATAAATACTACTGATTGACCCTCAATACTACTACTGAAGGAAACATCTGAAATGTCGAGTCTGCTGTGTCCGAAATCCTGTCCAATGTTAAGAGCATTCACAATGTCTTGAGGACCTGATTTGATGAGTTTAAAGAAATCATTTAACCGCTAACAATACTGCTCAAAGAGAATGGATGTACTAACTACCGTTGCCCAGATGAATACTAGGTAACTGTTAAGAATAGGTAAACTCCAGTGAATTGATTTCTCAGTCTTTACGTTAGTTCCCAATAAGAATCAGTCATTTGATGGTATTTATTGAGCATTTATTGTGAAGAGCACTATATTCAACATTTGGAAGAGTACAATACAAGAAATATCTTCTCTGGTTTTTGCTGTGGTATTTACCAAGAACTTACTATATTCTAAGATCTGCTCTAGGCCCTGGGGTCAGTGCAGTATCTATCCCAGAGCATAGAACAGTGCTTGGCACATAGTAAGTGCTTAACAAATATTATTATTATTATTATTACAGGCAGAGCAGACACCATTCGTATCCCACAGGGTGTTAGCAGTCAAAAAGGTAGGAAGAATTGGTATCATCCCCATATTATGGAGAAGAAAACCGAAGCTCAAAGTGGTTAAGGGAGGTGCCCAAGGTCACACGGCAGGTCAGTGTCAGAGGTAGAATTAGGATTTAAGCCTTCTCACTCTTTCCACATGCTCTTTCCTCTGGGTCACACTGTCTCTTTGCTCCTCCATTCACTTGGGCAAATAATCAAAGAAACATCACATATTAGAATCTGGGATGGTCTTTCAAGCAACACACAACAAAACTGTTAAAACTCAGAACCAGCTTTAGGCTATTGGGCAGTATGACCAATCAGTAATAGTCAAATAACTGATGGTTATCCCCAGCTTGCCCAATCATCAAATATTAACTGTGGTTATACCAAGAGTTGACCCAACCAATTATCCAGCCCTGTGGTGAACCTACAACATGGATGACTGAATAAACTGATTAACAGTTGAACTGCAACTTTGATGAACTGCAATTCTTCACGCTTGACTGTCAGTATTTCCTCTTCGATGCTAGGTCAGTGGAACCGTTGGAATCCTCTCAGGACTGGGAGAAATAGTTTGGTTCCGAGGGAAAACAATCATTTCCTTCTTGCTTGCTTGTGGGGGGTGGGGGAATGATAGAGAAGAGGCCTTGGTTGCAGACCTCTTGCGATCTGATCGCAGCTGTGGTATGGAATTCATCTTTGGGTTCGAATATGTAGGATTGGCTATGTTTCATTAGAGCCAGGATGCACTCTGGGGCATGGCCATCCAAGGCTGGCATTAAATATTTGGCTGACCTGAAGTGGGAAAAAAATTTCTACCCTGACCCATTCCATATAACACCATTACTTTATATGCTGAGCACATGCTATAACATGATGAGTCATAAAATGTTTCTCCCTGGCCCCCTGGCCCTCCATGGTTGAGTGCCAGTACAGTCCTTTTTCAGATTCCCGTGAACACAGGTAGCATGTCTGATTTGGGCAGGAGCTTCATTTTTTTTTTTTAAATTTTTGGTGGTGCTCCCTGAGGTCACTCCTTCACTTGCTTACCATTTGAAGTTAGCCCCAATTGTCAATGGTCACAACAAATTCCCATAATCCTCTTTAAGGTTCCTAGTAAAGACAAATGATCAGAGACATCTGACATGATCTGCACAATGCTCCTGGTTATCATTCACAGATTCCTGAATTTAAAGGGCCTGTTTAGAGATCAGTAAGTTCTTGAAAGGCAGGCAATGGGTGTTGGGTTTCTATTGTACTCTCCCAGGTGCTTAGTACAGTGTTCAGTACTGAATAGGCCTCGGCCCTTTCCTCTCTAGCCAAACTGCTACCATGTTAATCCAATCACTTATCCTATCCCACTTTGATTACTGTACTAGCCTCCTTGCTGACCTCCCTTCATTTTGTCCCTCCCCACTCCAGTTCATGCATCACTCTGCTGCCCAGATCATTTTTCTACAAAAACTTTCAGCCCATGTTTCCCCATTCCTCAAGAAACTCCAGTCGTTGCCCATCCACCTCCACATCAAGTAAAAACTCCTCACCATTGGCTTTAAAGCTCTCAATCACTTTGTCCCCTCTTGTTTCATCTCGCTACTCTCCTGCTACAACGCAGCCTGCACACTTGGTTCCTTTAATGCTCAACTTCTCACTGTACCTCGATCTAGCTTCTCACTGTACCTCGATCTTGTCTATCTTGCCACCGAAAAATCTCCCACTTCCTGGCCTGGAACGCTCGCTCTCCTCATATCTGACAGACAATTACTCTCCCCGCCTTCAAAGCCTTTTTGAAGGCACATCTCCTCCAAGAGACCTTCCCTGACTAAGCCCTCATTTCCTTTTCTTCCACTCCCTTCTGCTTTGCCCTGACTTGCTCCCTTACTCATTCCCCCTCCCAGGCCCACAGCATTTATGCATATCTGGAATTTATTTATTTATATTAATGTCTGTCTCCCCCTCTAGACTGTAAGCTCACTGTGGGCAGGAAACATGTCTGTTTATTGTTATATTGTACTCTCCCAAGTGTTTAGTACAGTGTTCTGCACACAGTAAACACTCAATAAATATGATTGACTGTCAGTGAGTTGAAAGTTAACAACTCATTGGAATGGGCTCAGTAGAAAAATTCCCTTTTCCACTGAGCCCAAAAAGGCTAAAGCAATTCCATTATGTAAGCAATTCATCCAAATTTTAAGAAGGTCGATAGGTGTGGTGCTGACCCCTGGGTTTAATGAAATAGACAGGTATCCTAACCTAAGAGCGTATGACAAGGAGCCAGATCACCCAGGCTCTAATCTCAAATTCTGACTCTCATCTACTGTGTGAACTCGGACAATGTTTGAAACGTTCATTCTCCGAAGAGCAATCAGTGATATTTATTGAGCACTTACTGGTTGGGGTACATGGTACTAAGAGATTGGGAGAGTACAGTATAGTTGGTAGACGGAAGCCCTGTCCACAAGGAGCTTTTACAATCTATCTGGGGAGACAGACACTAAAATATGTTACAGGTAGGAGAAGCATCTGAGTATAAGGATCTGTGCATAAATGCTATGTGGGGTGGGAATGGGGTGAGTATCAAAGTGCTTAAGAGGTACAGACCCAACTGCATAGACAGCACAGAAGGGAGGACGAACAGGGTGGGGAGATGAGAGGTTAATTGGGGAGGGGTTTCTGGAGAACATAAGATTTTAGTAGAAAGATGGAAATGAAATCCCTCATTCTTAGATTGTAAACTGCTTTGGAACAGGAACTATGTCCTGTGTGTTAATCCTGAACCTTGAGAAGCAGTGTGGCTCAGTGGAAAGAGTAAGGTCCTAGGAGTCAGAGGTCATGTGTCCTAATCCTGGCTCTGCCCCCTGTCAGCTGTGTGACTTTGGGCAATTTCTCGGTGCCCCACGTGGGACAACCTGATTACCCTGCATCTAACCCAGTGCTTAGAAAAGTGCTTGGCACATAGTAAGCGCTTAAGAAATACCAACATTATGAGAAGCAGCGTGGCTCAGTGGAAAGACCCTGGGCTTGGGAGTCAGAGATCATGGGTTCGAATCCTGGCTCTGCCACTTGTCAGCTGTGTGACTGTGGGCAAGTCACTTAACTTCTCTGTGCCTCAGTTACCTCATCTGTAAAATGGGGATTAACTGTGAGCCTGACGTGGGACAACCTGATTACCCTCTCTCTACCCCAGCGCTTAGAACAGTGCTCTGCACATAATAAGTGCTTAACAAATACCAACATTATTATTATTATTATTATTATTAACAAAGCACTTAGCACAGAGTAAGCACTTCAAAAATAACATCATTTTTATTAGCTGTGCATATCTGATTGAAATATGCACCATTCTTTCCTTTTGGATCTTAGAGCTGCAGTGAAACCCCCAAAGATTTTGCTTTGTTTCCCTGAGGGGACAAAGTGGATGGTAATTTTGGTATTTGTTAAGCTCTTACTATGTGCCAAGCACTGTTCTAAGCGCTGGGTAGATACAAGGTAATCAGGTTGCCCCATGTGGGGCTCACAATTTTATTCCCCATTTTCCAGATGAGGTAACTGAGGCACAGAGAAGTTAAGTGACTTGCCCAAAGTCACACAGCTGATAAGTGGCAGAGTTGGGATTAGAACCAACAACCTCTGACTCCCAAGCCCAGGCTCCTTCCACTGAGCCACGCTGCTTCTCAAGGTACAGGATAATCATACAAGACAGTTCCTGCTCCAAAGCGTATGGTTTTCCCTATGGCTATCTTGCTTGTGGTGCACCCATTCGGTAGAGGGCAACATTCTTGTGAGAAGGGGCTCAGGGCCGTGGGGTAGGGGGTAGGGGTGGGGGTCTGCGGGGCAGAAGGGAGAATAAGAAGCAGCAGCTTTGCTGAGACACTACACAAAAGGACAGAAAACTGGTTGAAGCTGTTGTGGTTCCACGTGGCAAAGATGAGGATCCAGTACCACAAACTTTGACATCACATCCTGGGAATAAAAGGGGAGAGAGTAGGGTGCTATGCAGAGGTTTCTCTAATGTTTGTGCATATTTCAAAGCAGCGTACACTAGTTTAGTCAAATCCTGGATGGTTGGAACTGGGCCCAGAAAAATGAAGCTTGTTTAAAACAGGAAGGATTGAGAGCAAAGAGAAGGAAACTGGTCTCTACAGTATATAAAAATGTTGGAACATCATGAGTTGAAAAAACAATTGGCCAATATTGAAATAACTCACAGTGGAGGAAAGAGGAAACTAAAATGAGCATCTATCATGAAAAACAAAATTTCAGCATAAAGAAAATTCAGTCCACACGGTTGCTTTAAAAACTGGCTCTGGCAAAACAAAAGATGACACTGAAAAAAATGTTTGCGTAAAACCTGAGGATTATGGCAAAAGAAATAACTGCCAAGGCATTTCCATCAGCCTAAAAAGTAGCCAGGAAAAATAACAATCACTGAGGGAAAATGACTAGAAGTCTTTCACATTTTGCCAATGACTAGAAAAGCTGGGAGAGGCAGCATCACCCAGTGGATAGAGCACAGGCCTGGGAGCCAGAAGGACCTGGGATCTAGTGTCAGTTCCGCCACTTGTCTGCTGTATGACCTTAAGCAAGTCACTTCACTTCTTTGTGCCTCAGTTACTTCATCTGTAAAATGGGGATTAAAACTGTGAGCCCCATGTGGGACAGGGACTGTGTCTAACTTGATTACCTTGTATCTACCCCAGTGCTTAGAGTTCCTGGCTGCATAGTAAGTGCTTAACTAATGCCATAAAAAAAAATAAACAATGTCATAGGGACCAGGTCAGAGCAAAGCAAGGGACTGATCAGTCCTGTCTCAACAGGGGCAATAAAATACTTGTAGGAATAGTACGATGGTTGCTCTCATTGACAAACATCCTAATAGTTAAGAACAATCTACCATTCTGATTTTGCCTCCAGTAACCTATTACAGATCATCTGTGATTCTGACCATACCCATCTTGCTCCTATTAATGTTTAATAACTCTACAATTTACGTGACCGTGAGAAGTGTTGCTGACAGTCACCTTGCATCAACAATTTACAGGGAACCCTGTAGGAGAACCCCCGGTGAAGGGAAAGAACCCACCCATCATCCCGGTTATAATTACCAATTCAAGTCTCAGTGGTCTGGGGCATTCCTGAGGACTGTCTAAATAATTTGTGGTGTCTTCTGGGAAAGTTGCACAGTCCTTGGAAAAGGGTCATGGTTGGATCAGAAAGCATGACCTTCTTGGGCTGATGGTCCCAAGAAGAAAGTGGGAGAAATTTTCCTGCCCCTTCAATATTGCCAATATCAATAGTTTTCCAGGTGGTGATGTGGCTATTTATTTTTGTTGTAGCCCTGTTTTTCTTACTCCTTTGTGCTTATAAATGTCCTGATCCCATAGTCCTTTTGCACAACCTGATTCCCCTGTGTCTACCCCAGCGCTTAGAACAGTGCTCGGCACACAGTAAGCGCTTAACAAATACCACCATTATTGTTATTATCACCCCAGCGCTTAGAACAGTGCTCGGCACATAGTAAGCGCTTAACAAATACCAACATTATTATTCTATTGCATACTGCTGTGTGGCTCCTGCTACCTGCCTTCTATGTCACTGCCAGGAACTACTGGCCCCACTCCAGTCTCCTGCTTCTTCCAGGATTCCCTATACATGCAGTTTGAGTACCTCCAATATTAGCTTTAGGGCCCCTCAACTTCAATACCTAATCTCCTTTAATGAGAAGTACCATCACAGCACATCTCACATCCTGTCTCAACTACTGCATCATCTTCCTCTGAGACCTCCATGTTTGCAGCCTTCCCTCTCTCCAGTCCATACTTTTCTCTGCTGCATGTCTCTTCCCCATCCTCAAAAACCTCCAGTGGCTGCCCATTCCTTTCTTTCCACATCATACAGAAACCATTGGCTTTAATTCATTCGTTCAGTTTTCTCCTTCCTACTTACCCACTCTCATTTTCTAATCTACCCCAATCCAAACTCTTTAGGCTTCTTAAAGTAACCTATCCACTGTATCTTATTTTTGTGTCTCTGGCTTTTCCTACCCATTGCTCACCCTCCCCTTCCTATCCCTGAACTCTCTTCCACTTCATATTCGACAGTCTACTAGTCTCCCCATTTTCAAAGCATTTTTGAAGTCACATCTCTTTTAGGAGGCCTCCCTTGATTAATTTCTAAGATTCCCCAGTTTATATGTCCTCATCTGCCCCTTAGGCATTTCTACACCATCACTGAAGTACTTGCATCCTCTTGTAAAGCTTATGTACATTGCTTACATACCCTATTACTTAAACCCTAACTCATGTACATATCCCCTCTCTTCCTATCTGTAATTTACATTAGTGCCTGTCTTCCCTGCTCCATTGTAAATTCTTGAGGGATGGGATCATGTCTACTAATTCTATTGTACTCTCTCAAGTGCTCAATAAATATTATTAATCATGTCATCTGAAACCTTGGAGATTCCAGTGCACGCTTGCTCTCCAGATCATGCCTCTAGTGCCAACCTACTCATTGCGGCTTGATCTTGTCTTTCTTGCTGCTGACCCCTTGCTCATGCCCTCCCTTCAACCTGGGACTCCCTCTCTTTTCACATTTGACAGGCCACCACTCTCCTCATCTTCACAGCCTTATTAAAATCACATCTCCTCCAAGAGGCCTCCCCTGACTAGTCCCTCATATCCCCACCTATTTCCTCTCCTTTTTGTGTTACCAGTGCACTTGAAGTTGTACCCCTTAAACATTTTGATACTCAGCCACCCACAGCCCCACAACACTCTAATACATATCCTATTATGCTGTCATTTCCCCAATCTGTAATTTATTTTAATGCCTGTCTCCTCCCAATAGACTGTAAGCTCCTTAAAGGCAGTAACTATGTCTATCGACTCTGTTGAATTGTGCTCTCCCAAGCACTTACCACAGTGTTCTGCACAGTAAGCTCTCAATAAATATGATTGAATGAATGAATAAATGCCATTGATTGATATAGATGCTGGCCATTTGCAACGATAAGTCACATACTCTTGACAAGAGTTTCATTGCTTCCCAACTAAATTACTTCAGAACCACCAGGTAGGTGTCTTCTGGTCCTGAGATTTTCTTATACCTCATTTACCAATTTGATATAAAGCATTTTGAACATCACTATAGTGAAGGACATAAAAGATCATTTCTGAACTTTTTCACTTAGAAAACAAGCACAGGAAACAACAGAAATAAGCCAAGTGCAAAGGAATATAAGGAGGGATTGTCTTTACATGATGCTTAGGAACATCAACTGTAAGTATTAACATTGTCATCATCTACCTCAGGTATTCAATAAAGAGAAGGAGCATAGAGAGCTTCGCTTGCAAGGAAAGAGAAGGAGAGCCTCCCAGCGATTAGTCACACAGAACTTTCTTCTCTACTTAATATATAATCTACATAATATACTCTATTTTCTGATTTTTTTTACAACCTCAGCTGTTCCATTTATTTTTTTGAATAATTTCCAGACTGACGATGGGAAAAAATCAGAGTACAGCCAGAGTACAGATGGCCAGCACCAAAACCACATCTGAGTCCTAGCCCTAGGCTGGGGTGTGAGCTAAAAATATGAACCCTTTGGAGAACTGACCAACTTTCAAATATCATTCAGCAGAATGGTTCCTATTTGCCCTGGTGAGTGTGAAGTTATTGTGCAGCTGTGTTGCAGAGCCAGATGGGTTTGTTCTCAGTTAACTTTTATTGGGTGGTTCTTTGATAGCCTGCAGAGCCTCAAAGGCCAGGCTTGGTGGTCCAGAGGTGGGACCGAGTGGAGAAAATCAAAGGTTCCTCCCAAGTGCCTTGGTTTGGTAAGGCTGTGTTCTGAAGAGAAATAAGAGAGTCTAAACCCTCTTCCAGTGGATGTGCAAATCATGTGTCACTTTGGTAGAAAGCTCTTCAAGAATCTGCTACAAATTTAGCCATTAGAGTGTAAGCTCCTTGAGGGAATGAATGTATGTTTAGCTTCTGTTGTACTTGATCAAGAATTTAGAATAGTGTTCTGCCCTCAGTAGGTATCCAATCTTAATGGTATTCAGTGGATGCCTTCCGTGTTTAATGTCCTCTACTGAGTACTTGGGAAAGAACTCCTCACTATTGCCTTCAGAGCTCTCTGTCACCTTGCTCCCTCCTAGGTCAGCTCCCTTTTCTCCTTCTACATCCCAGTCACACATTCTGCTCCTCTGGTGCTAACCCTGTTCTGCCATCGACCCCTGGCCTGGAATTCCTGGAATGGCCTGGTCCGACCTCTGGCCTGGAATGCTCTCCCTCCTCAAATCTGCCAGACAGTCACATTTCCCCCTTCAAAGCCCTACTGAAGGCTCACCTTCTCCAGGAGACCTTTCCAAAGTAAGCCCCCCTTTTTTCTCAGCTCCCCCTCCTCCTACCTCATCCTGACTCACTCCCTTTGCTCTACCCTCCACTCCATAGCACTTGTGTAGTATATATGTACATACCTATAATTCTATTTATTTATATTAATGCCTGTTTTACTAGCTGTGCACACAGTAAGCACTCAATAAATACTATTGAATAAATGAATGAATGAAGTAAAACAGAAGTCCAAGACCTGCTCCCCCTATTCACAAGGAGCTTACATTCTAATATGACAAAGGAAAAGGGGAAACATTAAAGGCACCTTCTGGTTGAGCCTAGAGTTGAGGTTGTGTCACCAAATATTTCTGTCACTCTCCAGAATGAACCTTTTCCAAGGGGATTGCCCTTCCCTGAGAAAATGCAAATTCAAATCAATCAGTCGATCAGTGAGTGGTATTTAGTGAGTGTTTATTGTGTACAGAGCACCATACTAAGCACTTGGGAGAGTATAATGCAATGCGGATGTTAAAGATGATCCTTGCCCACAAGGACCTTACAGTCTAGGCAGTGCCATCCCCACTCAAATGAGAGACTGGAATGAGTGTGACAGTAAGGATTTGTGAGGTGATGAATAAGTAATTTTCCTGGGGAGAAATTTGTGAGGGAAATATTTGAGTCCAGGTTTTCAGGACTTCTCCTTTCCTGCAGCTCTTCTTTGGACTGGCTCAGGTCTAAATATGTGTAGAACCCCGTAAATTCTCCTCTCCACCTTTCAGGCCAGGTAAATGTTCACAAAACACAAAGAGGCAGGAGGGAAATCAACTCACACCTATTAAAGCACATACGGGAGCATTCAATTCATTTAGGTCCTGGCAAACAGTGGAAAATTTTTATTTTGGAAGTACAATTCTTGCATCCTATTTGGGAAATGCAGATGTTAAACCACAGCTGGTTTCCCACTTTTCACAACATCCCTTTGATTGCAAGTCAACTGAGTTTCCATTGTTATTTTTCATAAGTCTAATGGCTATTGGCAACATGTTTGTGTTATTTTATTCACATAATTATTCACTAAGCATGAAATACCCCAAAATAATGATGGGCTTCTCAGCTGCAGGCTCTTGCTCATCAATTGCACCATTAGGATGTTGTTAAGTCCTTGAGGGTCAAACCCACTTTCTAGTGAGTCCAGAGCAGCTAGTTTAGGCCAGAGATTTGTCAGCAGCCATGATGTTTCAGAAAGTGGTGGAGAACCTGTTCTCTAATCACTCTGTAGATTGGATACTACAGTGCACATTTCTGCAGGAAGAATCAACTCAGTAAATGGGGAAAGCTCATACTGTCAGAATGCATGGAGAATCCAAAAATGGCTTTTTTTTAGCCATTCTTCTCTTGCTGTCTCCATGGGTTTCCTTGTTACCAACAAGTAAAAAATAAAGGCAAGCTCTCTATTCCCTCTCTGGCCCTCCTCACCCTCTTGAAGGGTGGTGTGGACCTGAGCCTGGAGCAGAAAGAAGGAGCAAACCTGGGCTTCCCCCTCCAGTTATCGCCCTATCTCCCTACTACCCTTCCTTTCCAAAATCCTAGAACGTCGTCTACAATCGATGCTTAGAATTCCTTAACTCCCATTCTCTCCTAGACCCCCTCCAATATGGCTTCCGTCCCCTCCACTCTACCGAGACTGCTCTCTCTAAGGTCACCCATGACCTCCTTCTTGCCAAATCCAATGTCTCCTACTCCATTCTAATCCTCCTTGACCTCTCTGCTGCCTTTGACGCTGTCGACCATCCCCTCCTCCTCCATACCTTATCTCACTTTGGCTTCACGGACTCCGTCCTCTCCCGGTTCTCCTCTTACCTCTCTGGCCGGTCATTCTCGGTCTCCTTCGCTGGCGCCTCCTCCCCCTCCCATCTTTTAACTGTTGGAGTTCCTCAAGGGTCAGTTCTTGGCCCTCTTCTGTTCTCCATTTACACTCACTCCCTCGGTGAACTCATTCGCTCTCACGGCTTTGACTACCATCTCTACGCAGATGACACGCAGATCTACATCTCCGCCCCGTCCTCTCCCCCTCCCTTCAGGCTCGCATCTCCTCCTGCCTCCAGGACGTCTCCACCTGGATGTCGGCCCGCCACCTAAAACTCAACATGAGCAAGACTGAGCTCCTCATCTTCCCTCCCAAGCCCAGTCCTCTCCCAGACTTCTCTATCACCGTGGATGGCACGACCATCCTTCCTGTCTCTCAGGCCCGCAATCTCGGTGTCATCCTTGACTCATCTCTCTCGTTCACCCCACACATCCTATCCGTTACCAAGACCTGCCGGTTTCACCTCTACAATATTGCCAAGATCCGCCCTTTCCTCTCCACCCAAACGGCTACCTTACTGCTACAGGCTCTCGTTATATCCCGGCTAGACTACTGTGTCAGCCTTCTCTCTGACCTCCCTTCCTCCTCTCTCGCCCCGCTCCAGTCTATTCTTCACTCTGCTGCCCGGCTCATCTTCCTGCAGAAACGATCTGGGCATGTCACTCCCCTTCTTAAACAACTCCAGTGGTTGCCTATCAACCTCCACTCCAAACAAAAACTCCTCACTCTAGGCTTCAAGGCTCTACGTCACCTTGCCCCTTCCTAACTCTCCTCCCTTCTCTCTTTCTACCACCCACCCCACACGCTCCGCTCCTCTGCCGCCCACCTCCTCACCGTCCCTTGGTCTCGCCTATCCCGCCGTCGACCCCTGGGCCACGTCCTCCCGTGGTCCTGGAACGCCCTCCCTCCTCACCTCCGCCAAACTGATTCTCTTTCCCTCTTCAAAACCCTACTTAAAACTCACCTCCTCTAAGAGACCTTCCCAGACTGAGCTCCTCTTCTCCCTCTACTCCCTCTGCCATCCCCCCTTTACCTCTCCGCAGCTTAACCCTCTTTTTCCCCTTTTCCCTCTGCTCCTCCACCTCTCCCTTCCCATCCCCACAGCACTGTACTCGTCCGCTCAACTGTATATATTTCCATTACCCTATTTATTTTGTTAATGAATTGTACATCGCCTTGATTCTATTTAGTTGCCATTGTTTTTACGAGATGTTCTTCCCCTTGACTCTATTTATTGCCATTGTTCTTGTCTGTCCATCTCCCCCGATTAGACTGTAAGCCCGTCAAATGGCAGGGACTGTCTCTATCTGTTGCCGACTTGTTCATCCCAAGTGCTTAGTACAGTGCTCTGCACATAGTAAGCGCTCAATAAATACTATTGAATGAATGAATGAATGAATATACACAAACTAGAAAAGGAGCAGCTCAAATATCATCTATGTGCTCCGTGCATATTGGTAATGTCTTGAATTCTATGTAGCACTTTTATATTCCAAAGTGCTTTTACAACAGTCTCATTTTTGGTCTCAAACAGCTCTGTGAGGTGGAGAATGGCAGTTATTATTGCTCCCATTTTACAGATGAGGAAATTGAACATATGGAGGAAAAGGGACTTGCACAAGCTCACAAAACAGGTCAGTGAGGCTAAAAACCAAGTCTTCTGTCAGTCAAGCTCTTTCCGTGAGGCCACGATGTCTCATTCATCTTTAAAACTAGTCCAGGAAGAATTGAAGAGTTGTGAGAAAAAGAAATGGATGAAGGAATTTCTTCCAAGGGGTTACTCAGGATCATGTCTGGTAGAGCCACTTACAATTAGATGAATGGGAAACCAAGAAGACCCTTGTTATGGAAAATCATCTCATTTCTTATTAGAGTTTGGCCTATCTTGGACTTGCAAAAGAAGGTGATGCTTAATCACTGTAGAAGATTCAAGAGTAAGAATAACTGTGAGTTAGTTTTTCAAATTGAACATCAAAACTAGAGCCAGTATCTTGGTTTCTACGTTGAGCGAATTGCTTTTATTCATAGATTTAAGGAAGTCATTGTAAAAGGTCTGAACCATGGCTGACATGCAATACAGAATCCAACAGATAGTCACCAGAGGACAACTGATGGTGGGAGTGGGCATTTTTGCCTTAGTTGATTGGTTGATATCTAGAAATTTAGAAATTAGAATTAACCTTCTTCCTAATTTATCATCTCTTGGCAGACCCCTATGGACACATTTCAGTATCTTGTTTGTATTCCTCGTAAGATAGGGCCTCTTGTCCATGATTTAGATCATTTTCAATTAGAGGTGCATCAACAATGAAAGTTGGTGGGGTTACTGAAGGACTATGGACTATGGATCCAGTGTGCACCGTAGCATGCCTAAGATACCCTTAGAAATGCTTAGGGGCTTGTGGGCTGGTGCTTATGTCTGCGCCATTAGATTGTCAGCTCTTTAAGTCCAGAGCATTTTTATATGTCTTGCTTCTTTTCATATGTCTTGCTTTCCCATGTCCTCCCTCTGGCCTGGAACTCTCTCCCCTTTTAGACTGTAAGCTCTCTGTGGGCAGGGAATGTATCTGTTTATTGTTGTATTTTACTCTCCCAAGAACTTTGTACAGTGCTCTGCATAAAGTAAGAACTCAATAAACATGATTGTTGATTGATTGGCTCCTTATTTGCCAGCCCACCACCTTCAAAGTCTTATTAAGGCCAAATCTCCTTTAGGAGGCCTTCCCCAGTTGAGCCATCTTTTCCCGGACTCCATCTCCCTTCTGTGTCATCTACATATTTGAATCTGCACCCTTTGGCTTGATATTTACTCCATCTTCATCCCCACAGCACTTCTGTATGTATCTTTAACTTATTTATTTATATGAATGTCTATCTCCCCCTCTAGACTGTAAACTCTTTTAGGGCAGGGAACGTGTCTGCCAACTCTGTTGTATTGTAGTCTCCCAAGAACTTAGTAGCCAAGAACTTAGTACAGTATTCTGCATACAGTAAGCGTTCAATAAATACCACTGATTGATTGTCCCATTGATTGATTCTTTTTGATGATGTTGGTATTTGTTAAGCACTTACTATGTGCCAAGCACTGTTCTAAGCACTGGGGTAGACATAGGGGAATCAGATTGTCCCACGTGGGGCTCACAGTCTTAATCCCCATTTTACAGATGAGGTAACTGAGGCACCGAGAAGTTAAGTGATTTGCCCAAAGTCACACAGCTGACAAATGGCCGAGCAGGGATTCGAACCCATGATCTCTGACTCCAAAGCCCGTGCTCTTTCCACTGAGCCACGCTGCTTCTCAATTCTTTTTCCTCTCCTAAATTAATTCTTTTTCCTCTCCTAAGAACTTAGTAGAGCGTTTCACACCCTGTAGGCACTCAATAGATACCTTTGATTGTTTAACTGTTTGCTCTCTGAAGGTAGGAAATATATTCATTCATTGATTCAATAGTATTAATTGAGCACTTACTATGTGCAGAGCACTGTACTAAGCGCTTGGAATGTACAATTCAGCAGCAGAGACAATCCCTGCCCAAGGATGGGCTTACAGTCTAATCGGGGGAGACAGACGGACAAAAACAAGACATGTTTGTTGCTGTTGCACTTTACCAGTTTCTCAGTACAGTGTTTCACCTTCATTACACACTCAATGAATACCATCGCCACTATTACGTCTACTAGTCTAATTTATCTATTACTACTTGTAGAAGTAGTGGAGTAAGGTGAGGAAGAGGAGGAAGAGTAGAAGTAGTGTGGTCTAGTAGAAAGGGCATGGGCTGAGAATCAGAGGACCTAGGTTCCAATTCTGGTTCTGCCACTTGTCTGCTGTGTTGTCTTGGGGCAAGCCTATTAACCTCTCTGGGACTCTTCCTCATCTGTAAAGTGTGGATTAAATGTCTGATATCCCTCCTACTCATAGTGAGAGCCCCATGTGGGACAGAGACTCTGTCCAACCTGGTTATCTTATATCTATTACAGTGCCTGGCCCATACAACCTTTATTAGTAGTATTGCAGACCAGGGACATGGTATTGGAAAGAATTAGTGGCCCTCTTAAAATGCTCACTTACTTTTGGTGAATCACTTGGGAGCCAAGTAAGTCTGGCTGAACGAATGAACTAAAAGCACACCTTGAGTTCCATACACTTGGTTGGATTTTAAAAAGCTACAATGTGCTGAAGTGGCCTAATTTCTCTTCCAACCCCTTTCAGGAACACATTCACTATGAATAAAAAGACCATCCTACATACACTGAGAGCCCAGTATGGGACAGGGACTTCCTGACCTGATTGTGCTTGTGGGACTGTCTCTATCTGTTGCTGACTTGTTCATCCCAAGCGCTTAGTACAGTGCTCTGCACATAGTAAGCGCTCAATAAATACTATTGAATGAATCTACCCCAGCGCTTAGTACAGTGCTCGGCACATAGTAAGGGCTTAACAAATATCTTTTAAAAAAACCTCAAAAAACTTCACGATCAGGGTGGCCACAGATCGTGGTTGTCAATACTGACAAGGTGATGCTCATGTTGTCGTATCGATTGCCTTGGTACCAAACCCTAGTGATGAGGTCCTGGATGCCATTTTTTCAAAGAACCCTGGACTTCTCTTGCCCCTCTAGTGTTTTTCCACGGGGATTTCTAGATGGCCCCCAACTCATTATAGAGCCCTTATGTCCCCCTCCCCAGGCCAATGCAAAGTCAGCGGTGCATTCAAACTCCAGAAGTTGGTGTTAGGCAGGCAACTCGGCCCTGAAAATTAAAAAAGGACAGAAAAGCACCCAGTTTTGAATAGGTTTCAGACAAGGGATACACCAGCTGAGAACCTAGAGATGGAAACTAAGGAACCCTGCTCTCCAGTTGGGGAATGATCTGAAACCATTTGAGACTTAAAGCCATCACATGGCAGTTACTCTGTGCTGAAGAGGTATAATCAGTGGGTGAGTTTTTGAGAATCGCGCCAGGAGGCACCACAAGCCAAATAGATCTTGTCCAACTTGAGAGATTTTCTTCTTTCTTTGGGAACTCTTGATTACAAAGACCCTCCCCTCCCCACACAATTCTGCTCCAACTCCAAACAAGTTCCTATTTGGAAACCCCAGCCGGTTTCATTCCTCTGAATACTGAAACCAGATGTAGGAGCTGTGCTGAACTGACTTGTTTACGGGAGAGTCTGTTGGAAACAAATGGCCACGATTGCGG
This sequence comes from Ornithorhynchus anatinus, assembly GCF_004115215.2. NCBI lineage: Eukaryota > Metazoa > Chordata > Mammalia > Monotremata > Ornithorhynchidae > Ornithorhynchus > Ornithorhynchus anatinus. The sequence continues at coordinate 45,928,201 of NC_041749.1, forward strand.
CGACATATTTCCAGTGTGTTTTCAATCTGTCCAAATGTGAGCAAAATGGTAGTCTCCTCGGTCCCAATTACAAAGGCCCGTTAGCCTCACAACCTAGCTTTAAAGCAAAGCCAAGTGACCTCTTTGTGTGTTTTAACAAGCATTCTTGGATAAAGGGTGCCCCAGTGGATTTTCAGTCCAAAGGTGCACAGTTCCACCATGACACCCAACCCTCTTACAAACTGAAGGAGAACACAGGACAATTGAATTTACCATTTCAAGAGCAGGAATGGCCTCCTTCTGGGCCAGTCTGATGGTAGCCATTCTGTTGCATCCCACGTGTAGGTTTTTGGAGTCAAAACATGTTTCACCCCGTGAGCAGGAGGTGATTGGTGAGTTTACTTCAGAACTCAGAGTGATTCTGCTTGGTTGCAGTTGAAGAAGGTGATAAATTGGAGCCAGACTAGTTCAAGAAGTGGGGCGCCTCACTGTGAAAGCTTGGATTTTGGGAAGTGGAGGAAAGTGGAACTTCTGTACCTGTGAGAGAAAGTATAGCCTAGTCGAAGAGCACAGGAATAGAATGTGGGTTCCAATCCCAGCTCAGCCACAGGCTGGCTGTGTGACCTTGAGCAAATTACTTAATTTCTTTGGGTCTCAGTTTCTTCACTTGTAAAATGGGGATAAGATACCTGCTTTCCCTTACCACTTAGACTGTGAGCCTTGGAAGGGAACAGGGGCCATGACCCATTTGTGTCTCTTGTATTTAGTCCAGTGTTTAGCTCAGGATTTGGCCCTTAATATATAATATAATTATTACAATTATTAATTATATCAAGAAAAACCAGTAGCCTAATAATTGACTCCTTGCAATGATTGTTGATCCTGTCATAAGGCTCCATCTGCACACAGTAAGTACTCAAAAAATACCTGTATTTATTGACACCCTATAATCATCTGAGTGGCTCTCCACTTCCCTGTCTGAAACGCTTGTCCCTTCTACTCGGGTGTGACACTCCCAGAAATATGGATTGGATTGTGGGTAGAGATCTGAGTATATTCTTATTTGCATGCAGATGAGTAGTTCAGAGGATTTGCATTTTCCAAAGAGCCTGGTTCCCAGGATACTTTGGTTAGAAAAATATTTTTCAGGAATTTCTGCATAATAAATGTTGCTTATAGATTGCTTTCCTGTATCCTCAGAGCGGCTGTGAAGTTTGGCACCAGCTCTCTCTTATTGCTTTGGGATCGGGATATGTGGTTCTTTGTTTCCTTTGTTTTCTTCTTATTGAATTCCTGGTATGTGCTTGGGCGTGGGCTTCTAGAGGCCTAGAGGGCATGGTTGCTGTGATTTATATGTAGGGATAGGATAGCCATGTGGATGGGTTACCTCCTTAATCGCCTCATAGAGTTCTTTGCCACAAAGCCTCACCTGGCAGGCTCGATCAATCAGTGGTATTTACTGAGTGCTTACTGTGCACAGAGCACTGCACTTGGGAGAGTCCAACAGAGTTAGTAGACCCATTCCCTGCCCACAGTGAGCTTACAGTCTAAAGGGAGAAACAGAAAGTAAAATAAATTATAGATAGGGAAAATGGAAGAGTTTAAGGTTCTGTACATGAGAGTTGTGGGGTTGGGAGACTATCAAAGTGCTTAAAGGGTCCTTATCTGAGTATCATACGTGATGCAGTGGGAAGGGTAGATAGGGGAAATGAAGACTTAGCAAGGGAAGGCCTCTTGGAGGAGATATGATGTTTGATGGGTTTTAATAGCATGGTGACTCTTGCCACCCACCTCCACTGCTAACTTGGTCTCCCAGCCAGGACTCAAATCAATCAATCAAACAATCACACTTACTGATCACCTAGCATGGGCAGGGTGCTGTACTAAGCTCTTGGGAGAGCATAAAAGAGTTAAAAGGCTCTACCCCAACCCTCAGGGAGCTTACTTTTCAACTTAAATAAATTTCAGATAGGAGGAATTAACAGAGTTTAAAGATATGTGTGGAAACACTATGGGGATTGTGATGGCATGTCCTTAGGAATTCCTGCACACAGTAATTGATCAGTAAATACGATTGATTGAATGAATTGCAGAGAGGCTGAAGTAGCACTTGGGGATGTAAAATGGAGAGAATTAGAGATTACTCGGGGAAGGTCTCCTGGAAGAACTGTGATCACAGAAGGGTTTTGTACATGGGAAGAGCTATTTTCTGTCAGTTATGAAGTGGGAAGGGAGTTCCAAACAGTAGGGAGGGTGTGAGCAAGATGTTGATGATATGAGAGATAAGAAAGAGGCACAGAGAGTTGGTTTAGCTTGGGAGGAACATAGATTGTGAATTGGGGTTTAGTGGAAGAAAAGGGATAAGGAGGGAGAGAACTAACTGAGTGCTTTTAAGGCAATGACCTGAAATTTCTGCTTGATGGGGAGATGGATGGGCAACCACTGAAAGGTTTTGAGGAGCAGGGAGCTGTGAATAGAACACTGTTTTAGAAGAATAATCCAGGCAGCAAAGTAAAGGATAGATTGTAGTGGGAAGAGGCTGGAAGCATTCTGGTCAGCGACGGGGCTGGAGCAGTAGTTGAGGTGGGATATGAAAGAGCTTGGACTAAGCCTGGAAGCAGTTTGGTTGGAGGGGAAGGGATGGTTTCTGGAGATAATAATTTTTGTAATAATAACTATGGTGTTTGTTAAGCACTTACTATGTTACGGGTACTGTCCTAAGTGCTGGGGTAGATACAAGTTAATTGGGTTTGACAGTCCTTGTCCCACATGGGGCTCACAGTCTTAGTCCCCATTTTAAAGATAAGAAAACTGGAGGCACAGAGACATTCACAGCAGACAAATGGTGGAACTGGGAATGAAACCCAGATTCTGTAACTCCCAGGCCAGTGCTCTTTTCACTAGGCCACGCTGCCAAGGGGCCTCGGTGACTGACTGGCTGTGCCAGTTGAAGGAGAGAGATGTCAGGCATATTGCCAAGGTTGTGGATTGATAGGGAGATGGGGAGGATGGTACCATTGTCAGATTATGATGGGAAACTGAGGTGGTGAAGAGGGTTTCTTAAGGGAAGATGATGAGTTAGTAATAATTGTCATATTACTTTATGCCAAGCACTTCTAAGCTCTGGGGTATATACAAGATAATCAGGTTGGACACAGTCCCTGTCCCACATGGGGCTCAGTCTTATTCTCCATTTTACAGATGAGGTCACTGAGGCACAGAGAAGCAAATTGACTTGTCCAAGGTCACACAGCAGGAATGTGGCGGAGCCAGGATTAGAACCCACATCCTCTGACTCCCAGCCCTGTGCTCTTTCCACTAGACTACGCTGGAGAGTGGCTGGTAACTTGCTCATAAAGAGAGAAGTTAGAGTTTGCAAGAGAGATTTGGGAGTCATCTGCTTAGAAGCAGTAGTTGAAGCCGTCGGTAGAGATGAGCTCCCTAAGGGAGACAGTATAAACTGAGAAGAGAAGGGGATCCAGAACAGAGCTTTGAAAGATCCCCCCAGTTAGGGAGTGAGAGGCAGAGGAAGACCCTGTGGAAGAAACTGAGAAAGAGCAGCCTGAGAGATAAGAGTAGAACTAGGAGCAACCAAGGTTGGATAATAACAATAATAATAATAATTATAGTAATTGTGGTATTTGTTAAGCACTTACTATGTGCCAGGCACTGTACTAAGTACTGGGTGGATATAAGTAAACTGGGTTGAACACAGTCCCTGTCCTGTATGGGCCTCAAAATCTTAATCTCCATTTTACAGATGAGGTAACTGAGGCAGAGAGAAGTGAAGTGACTTGCCCATGGTCACAGAGCAGACAAGTGCTGGACCTGGGATTAGAACCCATGACCTTCTGACTCCCAGGCCTTGGCTCTATCCATTGTGCCATGCTGCTTCCCTGATAATATTTTAAGATAATAAGATAATATTTTAAGAAAGAAGTGGACCACAATGACAAAGGCAGTGGGACATTTCTGAGGGTTCTCAGCCCTAAATCCTGGCTGAACTAGTCCCTGGATTCATTTTAGGAGATCCCTGACTCCCGCTTACCTCGCCTAGGTCCTAAAGCCCACTAGGTCTTCCCTTCCTGGGATGGCCAGAGGAAGCAGCATGGCCTAATGGAAAGAGCGTGGGCTTGGGCGTCAGAGGATCTGGTTTCTAATCCTGGATCTGGCACTTGTCTGCTGTGTGATTTTAGGCAAGTAATTTAACTTCTCTGTGCCTCATTTCTCTTCAATACCTGTTCTTCCTTCTATTGACTCTGTGAGTCCCAAGTAGGACCAGATTATCCTGTACCTACCCCAGCATTCAGTATAATGCTTAACATACAGTAAGTGCTTGACAAATACTACTGTTATTACCAGATTTAAGGATCCCTGCATTCCAAATCTCTGCACCCTTATTGCTGCCACACCCCTAATCTCAAGCCTAGGTTTTACCCTGAATAAGAGGAGATTATTTGGATCTAACTGACCATCCTCCTCTGGGGGCTGGATACAGGAAGCTCACAGATCAAGAACTCCCTCCCCCTCCCGAGGCTTTCTAGGTTCAACGTGTCTTCCTGGGTCCTGGAGCTTCTCCTCCAACCCTACCACAGGCAAATACCAAGAGCTGAGATCTGAATAATGTTTAATAGATTTCTTGCCAGTATTCTTCATACATTAATAACCAGGTAACGAACCAATAGAATTCTGGTGCAAACTGCCTAACCCTATATCTAATATTTTACTTCTTCCCTCCCCCAACAAGTCCTCCCCAGGAATCCTTTATACTTTCATGTTGGTGTCCTAGGGCTCATGTTTCTCTGTTTTTTTCCCCCTTTTGCTTTCAGGATGCCCCATGGATTAGTTTTACCCTCTCCAAGTCCTTCAGGGGCCTGGGAAGATTTTTACCACTCCTATCCCTCGGGGCAGGAGACTCATTCCTCTGGAATCCTATCATCTGGATCCCTAAACCTTCTGGGTAACCAGCCCTCGAGGTTATAACTCTGCATCCTGTGTCCTGCCTTCCTTTAATTTTGCCTACCCAGGATCACAGCTCAAATTTCATCCCTCTCTATAATGGCTGAGGGGCTTCTCCTCCAACTACCTGCCTCTCACACACCTGCCTAACTCTTCCCTCTGATTGGCTCAGTTCCAAGGTACTCTCACATAAGGCTTAATAACCGCTTGAATTAACTTCACTGAGGGAAGGGTACTTAAAGTCCGTCTCCTGGGTTCTTCTTCCAGCTCCTGAGTGTAGACACTATTTGGAGTAACCTCCAAAGGCAGATGAAAGGTCGAGGAGGATTAGGACATAATAGAGTGGAGCAGGGCTTGCAGCTCCAGTTAATAATAATAATGTTGATATTTGTTAAGCACTTACTATATGCCAAGCACTGTTCTAAGCACTGGTTGCCCTTTCTCTAGTTCCAAATGATGGGTAGAGTAGCTATGGATGCCTGTTCTGTCCAAAAAGCTGTGAGGCAAAGCTAAAGACTTCACAACCAGTGTTTAGATTTTGATCAAATTGATGCCTATGATCCTGGGTCCTCTCTGCCTGGCTCAAACTCTTCTCCCCTCCATTTCCTCCCCTCCCCTCCTCTCCTGGACTTAGCTTCCCATCTCTGGTGGTCACAGGTGACGTACAAGAAGCCTGGCCTCTTTCTCCGCCTGCCCCCCACCCCGCAAAAGCAACAAATGGTATTTAAATAATGTACATTAAGTCAGCTAAGAGACAGAATGCCAAGGCAACCCAAGGTCATGTGAAAAAATTCTTTGCAGAAATTCGTGGATCCTAGACTATGTCTCCAAGAGGCCCTCTGACCCCTTCCCTTGCTCCAGAGTTTTTGCATTCCCTTCCTATAAACACAAGTTCTCCTTCTTTCCGATCATGGAACTCAGCAGGAGGAATGAGGTGGCGGGAAGCTTGGCCTTTAAAATAGAAACACAGGACACCCAAGGCACAGGGTACAGTACCAATAGTGGACAAGAGACAGACAGCTGAAAACTATCCTTGTCCCACCTCACTCTACTTCTGTGGGCTTCAGGGCCCGGTGTCTGTTCTTCCTCAAATTTTCTTTCCTGCCTTCATGGTGGATTGTGGCCAAGTTGGGCAGGGACTGAACCCTTTGAGGAAATCTACAGGGAGGTGCAGAGTCCAGGACATGGAGAGTGCCTCGGACTTGCTAACATTTTAGACGGTGAGCCTGTTGTTGGTTACGGATTGTCTCTATCTGAAGCTGAATTGTACATTCCAAGCACTTAGTACAGTGCTGTGAATGTGGTAAGCGCTCAATAAATCGATTGAATGAATGAATAAGGGGATTCACACGAAAACCCATCTAATTCTCCACAGTATGTTAAATTGTACACCCCAAACCAAAGACATAGGATCCTGGAGCTATTTTCAAAAGTCCCAGTGATAGCATCACGTGGTATAGCATCACGTGGTGTTCCAAAACAAAGAAGAAAACAATCAGAGGGGTTTTAACCATTTTTAGGGTTAGGATTAGGGGCAGGGTTTTATCCAGGGGCTGATAAAGACTCCCAGAGTTTCTGAACTGACTTCCCTACTCATGTTCTCTGAGAGAGCTCCTTTATCCCCTAAGCCCCTCAGGTCTGTCTTTTTGGAGCCCTGCGCTGACTCTCTGGAACCTGAAGACACTGCTCTTGGCCATCAAAATATTTGCAATAATCCAGATGTTAACTCCTGGCTGCCTGCACACTTGGAAGCACTATCCCAGGGCTTGTCTCCAGAGGGCTCAGGCTCCTCTGAGGAGTTTATCTGATACATTTTTATAGAAAACCAAAACAACTGTGCTCTCAAAGAGCCCTGCCTCACTCCCCAGCTCAGGCATAGAATCTCCAGGCTAGATAGCAACAACGAATCAATCAATCATTCATATTGCAGATCAGCATCCCTCTGCCGGGAGCAGCTGATTTTAGATGAAGCTTGGAGTAAACAAAGGGGCTAGCCATTCCCCCATAAATACAGGTTTGATGTCTCAGAGGCTGCTTAAGTCAAACAGGACAAAAGTGCAAAGACTCTCTCCATTGCTAAATGATTCCGGCAGAGATTTCTCCTTCCTAAATGGCAAGCGTATGCATGAGTTGCCATGAACCAACCCCTGAGGTCTTCTGGGATGGAAAATCTGCTTGAAATCATCCCATTAGATCCCTTGACTTGATTAATTCAATAGTTTGACTCAAGTCCACCCAAATAGAACTAACTAGAGATTCATTCATTACTGCTCTCGCAGGGGGTTGGTGTTATGATGAGCCTTGTGTTATGGAAAAATTGCACAATGGAAACCATTGCTTCAGAGGGAATCACTGGCTGTGAGATGAGGGGGTATGGAGGAGGATGAAAGCATTGTGGAGGTCACCCCCGGGTCTGCCCTTTCCCTTCTTCCCTCACCTCTCCCCTTTGCACATCCTGAAATGTGGCCTACAACCCACTGCTCTCTGCATCTTCCCTCTCGTTCCCACAGAGGATTCTGTCCCAGGATGCACAGGGTGGGATCCCAAGGCTCCAAATGGCTTCTCTGCTGCTCGCTCCCTTCGGATGCCTCGGTTGATGGGGAGAGGGGATTTCTTATTGGCCGGCCTCCACAATGCTGCCCTGTGCATCCGAGGGACCCCCAAATGGGGACAGCTGAACCCTGTGGTCCCAGCAGCCTTCTCTGAGCACAGAGAGCTGTCCCAGTCCAAGCCAAGAAAAGCATCCTCATACCCTGCCCCTCCAGTCCTGCCTTCTCCCAAGCCCAGTCTTTGGTTCAAAGCAGCTTATTTGCCATATGTGTCCCAGGGACTCCCTTGCAGGAACAGCAAAGTCTGAGTGTTCTCCCCACTGCCCCAGAACCCTGGCCCGGGTCCCCACCCCGGGCAGCCTGACAGCCAAGCTCCGGATAAAGAGAAGCTTGAGGACCCCTCTATAGAGCATCTCCTTGTCAATCTTAGGGACTGAAGAAGTAAGTGGAGAGGGGGATATAAGGAGAAAAAAGCTCCACAGAATTTAAATAAATAGTCAAACTTGAAAAGACACTCCTTTATTTCGGAGGGTGGGGAAGCAGAAGATCCATGTAAGAATGAAATTATTCAATCAATGGTATTAAGTGCTTAATGTGTGCAGACCACTATTCTAAGCACTGGAAGAGTACAATAGCTTTAGGAGCATTAACAAGGATGGTTTCCACAAACCATTTTATTGCAAGGTAATGGACTATTTCCATTTTCTGATCAGCTTCCTCTTTGGGGAGATCTTGTTTCCTTAGAAAATAACTAATGAATCAGGGAAGAAAGGAAACCTTCTCTGGTGATCTCTCACTTCCCCACCCTGTAATCTTTCCCTACTGAGAATGTATCCCCAATCACTTTGATATTCACCCCACCCACAGCCCTACAGCACTTATACACATATCTTTACACTCTGTTGCTTCTCTTAGCTGAAATTTATTTTAATGCCCCTAACCTCAACTAGCTTGTAAACTCCTTAAAGGCAAAGGATCCTGTCTACCTTTTTTTTTAATGATATTTGTTAAGTGCTTCCTATGTGCCAGGCTCTTTTCTAAGTGCTGGAGGAGATACAGAGTAATCAGGTTGGACACAGCCCATGTCCCACAGAGGCCACACAGTCTTAATACCCATTTTACAGATGAGGTAACTGAGGCATGGAGAAATGAAGTGAGTTGCCCAAGGTCACACAGTAGACAAGTGGCAGATCTGGGATTAGAATCCAGGTATTTCTGACTCCCAGGCCCGAGTTCTATTTACTAGGCCATACTACTTCTCTACTTACTCTAGTGTCCTCTCCCAAGGGCTTAGTACAATGTTCTGTATAGAGTAAGTGCTCAGTAAACACTATTGATTGACTGAAGAAATACTATAATTGGTAATTCATTTTCAGTTTTAGCATGTCCATGTCCAGAGGGGCTGCTGAAATCAATCTTCTAAATCTTGAGGAAGTATAGGGTAGGTATCATGAGGCCAGTTGGATTTTCTGGTGGAGGTTGGCATTCACATCTCCTCCAAGAGGCCTTCTCTGATTAAAACCTCATTTCCCCAGCCACCCTCCCCTTTGAGTTTTCTATGCACTTGGCTGTGTATCCCTTAAGCAGTTTGATACTCACCCCAGCCCCACAGCCCTTATGGAAATACCCTTATAATAATTATGGTACTTGGTACTTGTTAAGCGCTCACTATGTGGCAAGCACTGTTCTAAGCACTGAGGTAGTACAAGTCAATCAGACACAGTCTCTATCCTACACTGGGCTCACACTCTTAATACCCATTTATTTCAGATGAGGTAACTGAGGCACAGAGAAGTTAAGTGACTTGCCCAAGGTCACACAGCAGACCTATGGCAGTCAGATTTAGAACTCATGACCTTTTGACTTCCAGGCCCTTGCTCTATCCACTTCGCCATGCTTCTTCACTAATGCTCTACTATTTCCCCTAACTGTAATTTATCTTAATGTCTGTTTCCCGCTGTTGACTGTAAACTCCTTTTTGGAGGGATCATGTCTACCAGCGTGGCTCAGTGGAAAGAGCACGGGCTTGGGAGTCAGAGGTCGTGGGTTCTAATCCCAGCTCTGCCACTTGTCAGCTGTGTGACTTTGGGCAAGTCACTTCGCTTCTCTGTGCCTCTGTACCTCCTCTGGAAAATGGGGATTAAGACTGTGAGCTCCATGTGGGACAACCTGATTACCTTGCATCTACCCAGTGCTTAGAACAGTGCTTGGCACATAGTAAGCACTTAACAAATACCAAAATTATTATTATTATTACTCTCCCAAGCATTTAGTAGAGTGCTCTGCACACCTTTCATTTCTATATGGGAGACAGACTATTACTTACTGCTGTTTTCTAAATCTAGAGAGACATCCCTAACTGCCTGTCATTTCCTTTCCCCTTCATTGACATTTCTTAAGAGTTTCCTATTTACGGGAGGCTGTAATACTACTTTTTATTTGGGTTCTTCCTATTTGGTATAACTATGGCAACTGAGAGGTAAAAAACTGGATTGTCAGCTCCTTAAGGACAGAGAATGTATTGTTTACTTCTGATATATGTTCTCAAGTACCTACTACAGTACTCTGCACTCAGTAGTAGGCACTTAGCATGGTCTCTGTTTGAAAGCATTCAGCTCAATGTCCGGCGCCCAATATGTACTGGGTTCTAATTCTGTCTCTGCCACTAGTCTGCTGTGTGCTGGGTGAGCCACTTAACTTCGCTGTGTCTCCATTTCCTCATCTGTAAAATGGGGATTCTGTACTTGTTCTCCTTCCTACTTAGGCTGTGTGGGACAAGAACTGTGTCCACCCTGATTATCTTGAATCTATCAAAACACTTAGCACGGTGCTTGGCACACAGTAAGCATTTAACAAATACTATTATTGTTATTGTTATCATTATCTCAATACAGTGATCTGAACTTTGGAGATACCCATTAAAGTGCTCTGCATACAGTTGGTGAGTTCTCCTCCCTCCCCCCTCCCTCACCAACCACCATTTCCCTGTGGCCTTTGGCCTCTCCAATGTTGAACAAAAATCCCATCCTCTACCTTCAGAATTCTTCCAAAGCTGCAGAGAGGAGTGTGAGTACTTCTCTTCCCCAAAACTCTGTTTAGCTACTTTGGTTTACCTCATTATCTTGGATGATTGATTTTGTCATTTATTATTGTTTGTATTGCATTATGGTTGTTCCATGTGCCTCTTTGCCCCCATTCAGAATTTGAGCCACCTGTGGGACAGAGACTGTGTCTAGTCTGTTTATTTTGTAATTCCCCCAGTGCATAGCCCAGGGTATAGCATAGAGCAAGCATCACTTTGATCTCCCTAGCCTTCATTTGGAAATCTTAGGAAGTGATTCATGCACGAAATATTGATACCTTCTCTCCCAGGTAAATGAGCGGGCCCCATGATTAATGTAGCACAAGAAGATACTGTCCAGCTCTATCTTTCCCTAATCCCTCGGTTGCATTGTTCCTGGAAGTTAGCCATATTGGTTTACAAAAGAAGCGTTGCCCCACACTAGTGACTAGTTGAATTGCAAACACTGATTTACAAGCTCTGCCAGATCAGCTGGCATGAGGATCACCTCTTTGAGATCCAGTTTTAGCCTGCCCTAGGTGAATAATTTAGCATCTGTTGGTGGGAGCCCCTTGTCCATCTAGTTCGATGCAGACGTCTACCACCCAGTTCTGCCGAGGTACTCCAGGGTAATTTTCCTATAAGGTGCCCCGTGGCTTTCCATAGTAGGTAATGGAAATTTTGAAGCTTTGCTCTCTATTGTATTTCCAAGCACAAAGACTCGGTGATGCTGTCAGGAAAATAATATCCAGCGACACTCTTTCAAACGTCATCCATGGAGAAGGCTTTCATGGCCCTGGCTCCATGGATAATGAATCTTTCTAAACACATTTTGGGGGCATTTAGAGCTTAAAGGTGAGCTGATCACTGAGGGAGAATAATGACACATGAATGATAAAAGTGGTGCATCGGGAGGTGCTCAATACATACCATTTGAACTACTCCATCGATATAGAACCACTCCTACTTCCCAAGCTCTGAGGCCATAGCAGACCGAAGACCCCAAATGAAAGTTTGACGAAGGTAGGAGGTAGGATGAGTTCTAGGGGGAATGACATGGTGGCTAGTGGAAAAAGCATGGGCCTGGGAGTCAGAATCCCTAATCCTAGCTCCACCACTTACCTGCTGAGTGTACATGGGCAAGTCACTTAACTTCTCTGTGCCTCAGTTCCCTCATCTGCAAAGTGGGAATTCAATATTTGTTCTTCTTCTTACTTACTGTGAGATCCCCATCTGAACTTGATTTTCCTTTTTCTAACCCAGCAGTTAGTACAGTACTTGGGATATAGTAACCACTTAACAAATACCATAATTAATAATTAGCACTTACTATCTGCCAAGTACTGTTCTAAGCGCTGAGATAGACACAAGATAATCAGGTTGTCCCATGTGGGGCTCACAGTCTTAATCCCTATTTTACAGAAGAGGGAACTGAGGCACAGATAAGTTAAGTGACTAGCCCAAGGTCACACAACAGACCAGTGGTGGAGCCGGGATTAGAACCCATGTCCTCTGACTCCCAAGCCTGTGCTCTTTTCACTAAACTCACTACTTATCTCCAGCTTGTATGAACAAGGACAACAGGGCATGCTCAGAACATACTCCCTTCTGCACCTGAATCTTCCAATCCTGTTAGGGCTCAACAAGCAGTGTGGCCTACTGGATACAGCACGGGTCTGGGAGTTAGAGGACCTGGGTTGTAATCCCGGATCCACCACTTGTCTGCTGTGTGACCTTGGGCAAGTTAATAAACTTCTCTGTACCTTAGTTATCTCATCTGTAAAGTGGGTATTAAGACTGTGAGCCATATGTGGGGCAGATATAGTGTACAACCAGATTATCTTGTATCTACCCCAGTGCTTAGCATAGTGCCTGGCACATAGTAAACTCCTAACAAATACCATAAAAAAATAAACAATAGGAGAGTCCCCTTCCTGGGAGAGATGAGCAGTGTCCAGCTCTCTCAGACTGCACTAAGAGAGCTAGTCCTAAAGAAATGCTAGCTGTGCTTTACAACTGCTTCAGGGATCTCATTTGGCTTAATGGAAAGAGCAGGGAACTTGGAGTCAGGAGAGCAAAGTTCTAATTCTGACTCTTCTCCTGGCCTACTGTGTGATCTTGGGAAAAATGCATAACCTCTTGGGGTGTCAGTTTCCTCATCTGTAAAATGGAAGTGAGATAACTCTTCTTCCCAACATTTTTTTGAGTCCCGGGTGGGACAGGGATTGCATCTGATTTAATTATCCTGTAACTGTATCCTGCATCTGCCCCAGCACTTGACAACAAGTAAATTTTTAATCAATACCTTTATTAATATTACTATTAGAAAATCCATTTTCAATATGGGAAATTTAGCTAAACTGACTTAGGGCCAGTTAGACTGTGAACCCCATGTGGTTCACATAATTGCTTTGTATCTACCTCAAAGCTTAGTACAGTGCTTGGCACACAACACTTAAATACAATTCTTTTTAAAAAGAAAAAGGGCCACCTATTCTCCTAAATATTTAGTTCTGGGCTCATAGATAATCACCCAATAAATATTATTGATTTATTGACTGATTAATTAACTGAAGGGAATATGCAGGTCTCTAAGAGATGACTCTTTAGTTGCACCCAACCACTGTCCGCTCCTCTGGATTTCCAACAGGAATTGGATTGAAGACTGCTTATGAATGTGGAACCAAGAGGAGAAAGGAAGTAATAAAGGGCAGTGAGGTTGTAAAAGATGATTTACAAGGGACAGGAGAGTGCCAGATGAATGAATGAATTTATAGGAATTCCAATCACAGTCCAGATCTGGAGAAGGTCCAGATCAGAGATCCGAAACACACAATGAGCAGTTCAAGGGATTTGAAATCCCATAAAAAGGACCGGATGCTCATTTGGGAACAGGAATGTAGAAGGAAGGAACTGACCAAGGCAAAATGTTATTTAACTATGTCCAGCTTTTCTCTGGCTATCAATGGCCCTTTAAACTACCCTACAAGCTGACTGGGAGTTTGGTAACTTTAGTAAAGTGCCAGGCTGATCAAACAGCAGGTTACAAGAAAAGAACCTCTTTAACCCCACCACTTTAATCACTCTCTGTTATTGTTCTTAGAGACCACTGGATCTCAGTTATCAAGAACCCAGTTGATAACACCCTAGTACAGGGTTCTAAAAAGGAAGGGTGACAGTCCCCCAGCTGAACTGGAGGGACAGATGGAGTAAAGCTCGATAGATAGGACATGATTCTCAGCTCCACTCTCCACTTGACGTGTACATAGGCTAAAGCCGGTAGCTTTCCTCTCAGTGCCTGGCCAGCTGCAGAACTGGCCTGACCCACAGATGTGTTCCAAGAGGCCTTTCCTTTGTGCATTCAAAGGGAATTTTACAATAAGGCGTATGTACTGCTCTCAAAATTATAATGCAACAAGCTCTGTTGGATGTCTTGGAGATATTTAACTACATATATTGCTTTTAGTTATGATACAATCAGTTCTGCCATAATGCACATTTTCACTACATGCCTTGGCTAGATTGTTGTTAGGAAATTGAGGGAACGCTTATCTGACAATAGCTTGTACTGGAAGCCTTGGGCCGCAGTGTCGGAAAAATGTTTCTGCCCAAGTGCACGGCATCAGCATGGATATTGCAGCTCGAGTTTTCCATAACAGCAGCTCTTCCAAGAAAACAACCCCTAAGTTAAAGGAGAACTGGGAATATTTATTAAGCACTTTCTAGCTGCCAAGTACTGTCCTAGAGCCTGTACTAGATGCTTTATATAATCAGACTGGGCACAGTCACAGATCACTTAACCTTTATCGGCCTGATTTTCCTCATCTGTAAAATGGGAATAAGACTCCTGCTCTCCCCACAGTTTAGATTGTGAGGACAAAGGGGGCCTGGGACTGTGTAGGATCTAATTATCTCTTTTTCACCCCAGTATCTGTGGTTGCAAAAAGAGAGAAAGGCAAAGTAAGGAAGGTTCAAAAACCACTGGGAGAGGCTTGACTTAAGGACTACAAGAAGCTTATTAGAATTGCCATATTTAAGGCTTGAACCAAATTCTTTCCCCTTCAGTTTTTAAAGCATAATGCATTTTAAAGACAACAAACACAAATAAGAAAAAAACCCTCCTCCCTGTGACCCCCTCCAGCCAAAATCCCAGAAAACAAACAAACAAATGAAAAAAAAAAAAGAAAAAAATTGAATGAGTAGTCAGCCCTAAGATGCAAGAATCTTGGGATCAGGAATTTCATTCTTAAGCACACTCTTGGGTTCCTAACTAAACCTGTAACGGGATGCATCTTTTCATGTAGAAAGCCACCATTTCGGAATCACATCCATAAGAGCTCAAAGTTAAAATGCTGAAGTTGAGAAGCCTCCATGAAATATGTGCTGCCTGGGGAATCCCATGAGGATGCATTTCATAAGTTTAGAAAAATAGTTTATCCATCTCTCCCACAGAAAAGCTTTGTTTAAAGATGGTTCTGACAGTATGCAATCTGAGAAATAATAAACAGCCTCTCTAGAAACCTAAACATACTCATATGGTAGCTGTGAAGAGATCATTGGGATGATTTGGTAGCCTATGATGAAGGGTTTGGCTTTCTAAGTCCTTGAGACAAGATATAATAATAATGTCGGTATTTGTTAAGAGCTTATTATGTACAGAGCACTGTTCTAAGCGCTGGGGTAGATACAGGGTAATCAGGTTGTCCCACGTGAGGCTCAGTCTTAATCCCCATTTTACAGATGAGGGAACTGAGGCACAGAGAAGTTAAGTGACTTACCTACAGTCACATAGCTGACAAGTGGCAGAGCTGGGATTCGAACCCTTGACCTCTGACTCCCAAGCCTGTGCTCTTTCCACTGAGCCACGCTGCTTCTCTAAGATATGCCTACATCTGCAGCCATTTCTCTGAAAGGAGAAAGGCAGACATTTGACATATCCCGGTGCCAAATCTGGGAGTTGGCTTGAAATCAAATCCCTGATTAATTCTGGCTTCCTGCTCAAGGTGAGATGGGAGAGGCTTTGGAGAAAGTGTTGGGGACCCCTTCCCTCACCAAAGCTGTCTGTCATGGTGTAGCCCCCTTCACTCCATTCATGAACATTCCTGATCAATCAATAAATTAATCAATGATATATATTGAGCACCTACTGTGTGCAGAGCACTGTTCTAAGTGCTTGGGAGGGTACAATATAACAGAATTGGTAGATGAGTTCTCAGATATCTGATGGGAATCAGCAGCAATTGAGTTCTAATCTTGGCTCCACCACTTGTCTGCTGTGTGACCATGGGCAAGTCACTTTGGGCCTCCGTTACCTCATCAGTAAGATGGGGATTGAGACTGTGAGCCCCATGTAAGACATGGACTGTATCCAACCTGATTTGCTTGTATCCACCCCAACGCTTAGTACAGCACTTGGAACATAGTAAGCACTTAACAAAATACCACAAAAAAAGATGGTGATCTTTTCAGACCTCCGGAAAACAGGCGGGTTGGGCCTCATTTGCATATCATCAAGTTTTACAGAAGTCTTGTTGAATCTTAGTACAGATGACTTCAAAATTTGTGCAGGCCACAACTCTCTGTGAATGAATGAGCAGTGGATTTCCTGTGGAGCAACTCTTAAATCCTTGAAATGTGCAAGCTTTTTAAAACCATTAATGGACCAGTATTGAAATTGATTGATGCCTTCTGCACTCTGAAAGTCGGGTTATAGTCAACAACTTCAGTTCTTTCCCAAAGCCAGTTCTTTCCCTCTTTCAGGCAACATTTCCCATTGTTCTTATTCATAGCCTGGGAGAAGGGGACAATATTTGTGGATTCTATCTGGAGGCACCACTGTGTCAGTCTTTGGTTAGCATCACTTCTCTTTGCCTTCTGTCTCTCTGCCTATTGCCTATCAGCCTGATTTAATCAACTTCAAGTTTATCCTTGCATGGTTTAACTCTGCCCTCTCATCTTCCCTGGCAAAAGTATTTCTCCACCCTTACTGAGACCCATGTCCATTGTCCCTGCCAGTTGTTCCAGACATTTAACTCCTTCCTCAGGTCCTCTGTCCCCCTGCTTCCTCATTCCTTGGCCCTAATGACCTGGCCACTTGCTTCATCAACAAAATTGACACTCTCAGGCTTGATCTCCCGAAAATCTCCCCTGCCCCTCTCCAGTCCTTCTCCTCTCCTGCCCCTTCTTTAACTCTCCCATCTTTCCCAGCACTATCTCCAGAGGAAATCTCCTACCTTCTCTCAGAATCCATCCCCTCCACCTGTGCATCCAACCCAATTCCTTCACGCCTCATCAAAACACTTGTCCTTTCCCTTCTCCCCTCCCTAACTGCCATCTTCAATTGTTCACTCTCCAATAGCTTCTTCTCCTCTGCTTTTAAACATGCCCATATGTTCCCTATCCGAAAAAAACCCTTCCTTGACCCCACAGCTCCCTCCAGTTATTGCCTCATCTCCCTCCTACCATTCCTCTCCAAAATCCTTGAACAAGTTGTCTATACCCATTGCCTCAAGTTCCTCTCCTCCAATTCTCTCTTTGGCTCCCTCCAATCTGGCTTCCATCTTAACTCCACAGAAACCATGCTCTCAAAGGTCACCAATGATTTCCTTGCCCAATCCAATAGCCTTTACTCCATCATAATCCTCCTCGACCTTTCAGCTGCCTTTGACACTGTCCACCACTCCCTTCTCCTGGAAACACTATTCAACTTCTGCTTCACTGACACTGTCCTCTCCAGGTTCTCCTAATATTTCTCTGGCTGCTCATTCTCAGTCTCTTTTGTGGGCTCCTCTTCTGCCTCCCATCCCCTACCTGCGGATGTCCCTCAAGGTTCGGTCCTGGGTCCCCTTCTTTGCTTCCATCTGGTCCACTCCCTTGGAAAACTCATTATCTCACTGAGCTTCAACTATCATCTCTATGCTAATGACACCCAAATCTACATCTTCAGCCCTGATCTCTCTCCCTCTCTAAAGTCTCACATTGCCTCCTTCCTTCAAAATGTCTTCCTGATTGGATGTCCTCTGTCACCTCACCCTTTCCTCTCCATCTAAACCGCTACATCATTAGTACACTCATCATATCCCAACTGGATTACTGCATCAGCATCCTTTCTGATCTCCCTACTTACTGTCTCTTCCTGCTTCAGTCTATACTTCACTCTGCTGCCGGGATTATCTTTCTACAGAAATGCTTTGGGCATGTCACCCCCCTCCCAAAAATCTCCAGTGGTTGTCTATCAACCTTCGTATCAAGCAAAAACTCCTCACTATTGACTTCAAAGCTCTCCATCACCTTGCCCTCTACTTTCTCTCCTTCTACAACCCATCCTGCACACTCTGCTCCTCTGCTGCTAACCTTCTTACTGTGCCTCATTCTTGCCTGACCTGCCGTCAACCCCTGGCCCACGTCCTACCTCTGGCCTGGAATGCCCTCCCTCCTCACATCCGCCAAATTAGCATACCTCCCCCCTTCAAAGCCCTACTGAAAGCTCACCTTCTCCAGGAGGCCTTCCCAGACTGAACCTCCCTTTTACTCTGCTCCCCCTCCCTCCCCATCACCGCAACTTTCTCCCTCTGCTCTACCCCCCTCCTCACCCCACAGCACTTGTGTATATATGTACATATTTATTATTTTATTTATTTTATTAATGATGTGTATATATCTGTAATTCTATTTATTTATATTGATGTTATTGATGCCTGTCTACTTGTTTTGTTTTGCTGTGTGTCTCCCCCCTTCTTGACTGTGAGTCTGTTGTTGGGTAGGGATTGTCTCTATTTGTTGACAAATTGCACTTTCCAAGCTCTTAGTACAGTGCTCTGCATACAGTAAAGCGCTCAATAAATACAATTGAATGAATGAATGAATGGAAACCACAAGACCTCTAAAAAACAGGAGGGAATATTTACTAGGTATTTTCAGCCCCCTAAAATCCAAGTGATTACTAAATATCAATGCTCCTAAACCAAAAGAAGGCCCGCAGTAAGCAGAAGCATGTTAGCTACATGGAAAGAGCAAGACCTGGGTTCTAATCCTGGTTCTGCCAATTGCCTGCTGAATAATCTTGGGCAACTCACTTAACCTCTCTGTGCCTAAGGTTCCTCAGCTGTAAAATGGAAATTACATACCTGTTCTTGCTCCTAGTGGACTGCAAACCTCGTGTGGGACTGGGACTGAGTTTGACCAGATTATCTTGTATCCATCTCAGCACTTAATATAGTGACTGGCACAGAGTAAGTTCTTAACAAATATCCCGATTATTATTATTAAGGGCATTTCATATGTATACATGTGAGAAGCAGCATGGCCTAGTGGAAACTGCATGGGCCTGGGAGTCAGAGAGGACCTGAATTCTAATCCCGGCTCTGCCACCTGTCTGCTGTGTGACTTTGGGCAAGTCACTTAACTTCTCTGTGCCTCAGTAACCTCATCTGTAAAATGGGGATTTAAGTTGTGAACCCCATGTGGGATGCGAACTGTGTCCAACCTGGCTATCTTGTATCTACTCTAGACTCTACTTTAGACTGTAAGCTCGTTATGGGTGGGGAACGCACCTGCTAATTCTGTTGTATTGTAATCTCCCTAGTCCTTACCACAGTGCTCTTCTCATAGTAAGTGTTCACTAAATACCACTGATTGACATTGATTGATTTACTCTAGTGCTTCGTACAGTGCCTGGCTCACAGAAAGCACTTAACAAATACCATATGTGTGTGTTTCTGTGTTTGTGTGTGTGTGTGTATTTATGTATATGTATACACATATATACATATGTATACATATACATATACACATTTATATGCATACAGTTATGTATACAGTTACTAAATACAAGATAATTAGTATGGACACAGTCCCTGTTCTACATGGGATTCACAATATAAGTAGTAGAGAGAGAAGGGATCTTATCCCCAATTTTACAAATGAAGAAACTGAGGCCCAGAAAGGATAAGTGACTTGCCCAAGGTCTTGCAGGAGGCCAACAGCCGAGCCAAGACTAGATTTCCAGTCCTAATTTCCAGTCCCATTCTCTTTCCAAGAGGTTGCTCTGCATCACCTGAAAGAGCAGAATCCGGTATTCAGGCAAGATCGCAAATAGAAGATACATGCAGGGAATTCCTTCTTTTGGGGAGAATGAATTGGGGCATCTGCCCTAGGATCCCACTTAAGGGGGGGCCTATTAGGGAGGCAGAGTTGATCAGTCCAGAAGAATCAGCCAGATGGTCAATGGCAAACTTGAACCTAGTTCTCTTTCTCTTTTATTCTGCAGCGCTAATCATCCAGGAAGGATCATCTTCCTCGGAAACTTCACTGCTCAGAAAGCACCAGTGATTTGTATACTCTCCTCTAATCCATCCTGAAAGTGCAGATTAGTGGGTAGGCTGCCTGGCTCTAAGTTCTGTGATAGTCTGACGGATTGTGATGTTTTGAGAGCTGGATCATGAAGGATGCAAGAAAACCTCAAGGAAAACCTCCAGGGCAGCCAGCAACATGAGAACCTCTGATTGTTTATGCTTTGTGAGAAGGTGAAGTCAGCAACAGGAAGAAAGAAAGCCATTCGGTTGTCCACCTACACCTTTTATTAAAACCAGAGGGAGTGGTTTCTGAGGCAGAAGTACATTATGGTAGACACTGATGCTTTTGCACAAGTATTTGCTGATGATTGCTTACCTGGAAAGTCAGGCATGGTGTCCTTATAGCTCTAAAAGCCACTACGCTTACCCACTCTAGAATCACACGTGACAGTATCCATTTCTGGAGCAAGTAACTTCGGCATCAAGAGGCCAACAGTTAGCCGGCTGTTCAGTTGTGTATAAAGTCTAGTTACCACATTAGAGAGCTGCACAGTGGAGAGAAATTGCTCAAGGGTAGGGTTCCCTGGGAGACATCTAGATGGTTACCACAGTCATGTTGATTGGAAGCATCAGCCTAATGGCAAATACATTTTTGAAAGAAATTGAAACACCAGCGTGTCCTTGGAAATGCTTCAACATCCTTGAAAAGCAAAACAATAGGAAGAAATGCAGAGGGAAGGAATTTGGAAACCATGCTGTCCAGGGAGATTGTCCAGGGAACACACGACGAACAGTACCCCAGTCACATCTACTGACGGGTGGGATTCCTCAATGCCTGGCCTTCATTTGGTTCAGTAAATGAGAAGCAGTGTGGCTTAGTGGAAAGAGCATGGGCTTGGGAGTCAGAGGTTATGTGTTTTAATCCCAGCTCCGCCACTTATCAGCTGTGTGACTTTGGGCAAGTCACTTAACTTCCCTGTGATCCAGTCACCTCATCTGTAAAATGAGGATTAAGTCTGTGAGCCCCACGTGGGACAGTCTGATTACCTTCTACCTTCCCCAGCTTTTAGAACAGTGCTTGGCACATAGTAAGCACTTAACAGATACCATTATTAATATTATTATTATTATTCAGCAGCTACTGTATGTAGATGACTGTACATAGGTACAAACAAGTAGCTTAGTAGAGAGATGACCAGGCTGGGAATCAGGAGACCTGGGTTTTAATCCTGGTTCTGCCACTTGCCTGCTGCGTGACTTTGGGCAGGTTGATTCACTTCTTTGTGCCTCAGCCTCCTCATCTATAAAATCGTGGCTCAGTGGAAAGAGCCTGGGCTTGGGAGTCGAAGGTCATGGATTCGAATCCTGGCTCTGCCACTTGTCAGCTGTGTGACTGTGGGCAAGTCACTTAACTTCTCTGTGCCTCAGTTACCTCATCTATAAAATGGGGATTAACTGTGAGCTTCACGTGGGACAACCTGATTACCCTGTATCTACCCCAGTGCTTAGAACAGTGCTCTGCACATAGTAAGCGCTTAACAAATACCAACATCATTATTATTAGTATTATTATTAAAATCAAAATTAAATACCTCTTCTCCCTCCATTTTAGATCATGAACCCCAACTCGCACAAAGTGTGGGTCCTGTATGTACCTCAGCACTAAGAACAGTCCCTGGAACATTGCATGTACCTCACAAGTACAACAATCATTACTATTATCACACATACACATGCAAGAAAATACATGAATGAATACAATTTCCTCTGCTGTTGCGGCTCGTCCTATGGACTAAGTCTGAAATAAACAAAAATTATATGTAACTTTTATATGTAAGCCCTCTCCCAGAAAACCCTACACTCAACCAGGGTTTTTCACTGATGTCACAGAACTTATAGCTGTCACCAAATTCTGTGAACTAGTCAGTACTCTGTCAGCAGTAATAATAACTGGGGTATATTTGAAGTGCTTACCATGGGTCAGGCACTGTACTTCGTGCTGGGGCAGATACAAGAAAATTGGATCAGACATAGTCTCTGTCCCAGAGAGGGCTCACAGTCTTAAGCTCCATTCTACAGATGAGGAAACTGAGGAAAAGAGAAGTTAAATGACTTGCCCAAGTGCACACAGCAGACAAGTAGCAGAGCCAGGATTAGAAACCAGGTCTTCTGACTTCCAGACCTGTGCTCTCTCCACTAGGCCACACTGCTTCTTCAATGCATGAATAGATTCTCCATTCTGTTTTCATCTACACTCACTCCCGTGGAGAACCTATTCCCCCCCACCATATCTACGTAACTGATTTCCAAATCTACACCTCCGGCCTCTTGGCGCATCCCCTCCAAGAGGCCTTCCCTGACTAGGCCCTCATTTCCTTGTCTCCCGCTTCCTTCTGCATCTCCTTGATTTGCTCCCTTGCTCCCTCAGCCCTACAGCACTTATGTACATATCCATAATTTATTTATTTATATTAATGGCTGTCTCCTGCTCTAGACTGTGTAAGTTGCGTGCAGGGAAAATGTGTCTACCAATTCTGTTATATTGTACTCTCCCAAGTGCTTAGTACAGTGCAATGCACACAGTAAGCACTCAATAAATACGATTGCTTGATTAACTGACCTCTCTCCTCTACAGTCTCACATTTCCTCCTGCCTTGAGGACATCTCTATATGGTGTCCTGCTGAAACCTTAAACTAAACATGTCCAAAACAGAACTCCTTATCTTCCCACCCAAACGCTTTCCTCCCCTCATCTTTCCCATCACTGTAGACAATTCCACTATCCTCTCTATTTCACAAACACACACCCCTGGTGTTGTCCTTGACTCATCTCTCTTATGCAACCCACAAATTCAATCTGTCACCAAATCCTGTTGGCTCCAACTTCACAGCATCACTAAAATCCACCCTTTCCTCTCCATCCAAACTACTACCACACTGATCCAAGCCCTTATCCTATCCCTCCTTGCCTACTGCAACTGCCTCCTTGCTGACCTCCCTGCCTTCTGTCTCTTGCCATTCAATGTTATGCTTCACTCTGCTGCCTGGATCATTTTTCTAAAAAAATGCTCAGCCCATGTTTCCCCACTTCTCAAGAATCTCTAGTAGTTGCCCATCAACCTCAGAATCAAACAGAAACTCCTTGATATAGACTTTAAAGCAGTCAGCTTGGCTTTTCCTATCTTACTTCACTGATCTCCTACTACTACAGTCCAGCCCACATACTTCACTCCTCTAGCGCCAGTTTACTCATTCATTCATTCAATAGTATTTATTGAGTGCTTACTATGTGCAGAGCACTGTACTAAGTGCTTGGAATGCACAATTTGGCAACAGTTAGAGACAATCCTTGCCCAGTGACGGGCTCGCAGTCTAAACGGGGGACAGTGCAGTGAGCTACTCACTGTACCCTAATCTCATCTACCTCACCATCAACTTCTTTCCCACATCCTCCCTATGTCTTGGAACTCCTTCCCCCTCCATATACACCGGACCACCACTCTCCTCACCTTCAAATCCTTATTAAGGTCACATCTCCTCCAAGAGGCCTTCCCAGTTAAGCCCTCTTTTCCCCAGATCCCTCTCCCTTCTGATTCACCTATGGACTTGGATCTGTACTCTTTGAACATTTGGTATTCACCCCATCTCAGCCCCACAGGACCTATGTACATATCTATGAATTATTTGTTTACATCAATGTCTGTCCCCTGCCTCTACACTGTAATCTTCTTGTGGGCAGGGAATTGTATCTACCAACTCTGTTGTATTGTATTCTCCCACACAGTAAGCACACAATAAATGTCACTGATTGATTGACTGATAGATAAGGAAATAGAAACAGAATACAAAAAGCTACCATGGTTTATGGCTAGTGGCAAAACAGAGGGCCATGAAAGTTGGGCATTAAACTCCTTTTTATTTTGGTATTTAAGTGCTTACTATGTGCCAAGCACTGTACTAAGCCCTAGAGTAGGTACAAGCTAATCAAGTTAGACACAGTGCATGTACCACATGGGGTTCAACAGATGAGGTAACTTGAGGGCCAGAGAAGTGAAGTGATTTGGCCAAGGTCACACAGCAGAAAAGTAGCAGATTGGGATTAGAACCCACATCCTGATTCCCAGGGCCAAACTCTATCCACTAGGCCCACACTGCTTCTGGAACTCCAGTCCAGATTGAAGATTTATAAAGGTATTATTACTATAATTCTTTAGGGAATGCTATTCACAGTTCTTTGTCATTGATGGCTTACTCCCACAGTAGAGAAACTATTCTACTGCCTGCTTTTTGAGTCCTATTCATTATTTCTGGCTCCTGGCAAGGTACAATTTGTAGGTGGCAGGGAAGACCAGATGAGGGAAATTCCTAAAAGAAATGGCTGGATTAACAGCACTATGTAATCAAATGTCAGTATTCAAGGTAACCCAGATGGAAATCTGATTCTATCCCTACTCTTCCAAACTCCCACATCACTCATGCTAACTTAACGTTCATGTACTCTGCCCAGTTAATTTTCAACTGTGCTCAGCTCAGAGACCTCAAGTAGTCTTTGTTTCTGCTATTTACTTATCTATTGATTTATTTGTCTATATTAATGTCTGTCTTCCCCTCTAGACTGTGACCTTATTGTGGGCAGGAATGCATCTATTTTTTTGTTATATTGTACTCTCCCAAGGGCTTAGTACAATGCTTTGCACACAGTAAGTGCTCAATAAATACGATTGAATAAATGAATGAATAAAGATGCATCAATTATGTCACTGGTTTGTTCCACTCCACTTTGGGTTCAGTTGTTTCCAAATTTTCACGGGAAATTCTGATCCTGTTCCTGTTCAGTCAACGAGAAGAAAGACTTACATATATCTCCTCTCTAAGGTTATATTTTCACAAGTGCATGCTAGGTTAATTTTTCAAGTCTACCAGGCTATTTACCCCCAAACTTCTCTCCCACCCACTGTGGTGGTAGCAGAATGGAGTCAGGGACACATGCATGTTTCAGTCATCAGAAAAGCAAATAAAGTTAGGAGGCTCAGTAAGTCTCTAGACTGTAAACTCTAGTGTAACGTAGCTCTAGTCTCTTGACTGTAAGTGTGAGCAGGGAACCTATCTAACAATTCTGTTGTACTATACTCCTCCAAGCTCTTAGTGTAATACTCTGCATACAGCAAGTGCTCAATAAACACCACTGATTGATAAGCCTGTCACACTTTGAATCTTGACTTGTCTTTCTTAAGGAGAGAGAGAGGAGCACGTTGGGGGGTGGAAAGGAATTCTTGGTCAAAAGGACTTAGAGGAGAACTGGGAGAAGCCCCTAATTTATATGGTGAGTCTTCTCCCAGCCTCTTAAACCACTTAATCCAGCCTTCTCTTCGTCCATTCCTGCCTCTTCTTATGCTCTGGCTCGTCACTGGCTCAAGCCTCTCACTTAAAAACAAAACAAAAAAACTCTTCTTCTCTTCCCTAACTTGCCCTCCTTTCTTTCTTGGCCCTGGGGAGGATGGAACTGAGAGTCTGCACAAAGAAAGCCACCTCTCCAACAGCAGCTCCAAATGAAGAATTAATTCATTTCCTGTCATCTCTGTAGTGCATCCATCAGAGCAGTCTAGAGATCAACTGGAAATGTGTAGTCCTGCCAGGGGACAGACCAGGTCACATAGAGGTTTTTCCTGAAATACGAGACTGGACCAGATGAGATCCATCAAAAGAAACTAACACTTCAAGTAATAATGGTGGAATTTGTTAGGCGCTTAGTATGGGTTAAGTATTGTTCCAAGTGGGAATGACATCTTGACTCCTCCCTACCGTGTCATTTCGATCTTGAACAGACACAGGCTTGGCTTCTGAATGCAAACTGGGTTTTGCCTCATCAAACTCTCCCTCCTGGATAAACACCCAGTGCGTAATTGGAGGCAGTTTGGCCTAGTAGGAGGAGCATAAATAGGGGTCAGGAGATCTGGGTTCTAATTCCAACTCTGCTGCTGGTCTGCTGTGTGACCTGGAGAAAGTCACTTAAAGTCTCTGGTTCTCAGGTTCCTCATCTGTAAAATGTGCACAATAGCACCTGCATCTCTCTTACTTTAAGGTTGTGGACCCCCCGTGAGAATGTGTCTGAGCTAATTATGTTGTTTCTACCTTCTTGTTGAGCACAGTGCCTTGGACATTATAAACATGCAATAAGTTAAATTATCATTTAATACTAATACTAATATTTATTTGATCATATTTATGAATGATACTAAGGTAAGCAATGACATAGTTAACCTGATCCTGTCTGTTCTCCATCTCTCTTCTCTTGCCTACCTACCCGGTGTCAGCTTGTCACTTCCTCATTAACTGAATCTCTTTACTATAAGCTCCTGGTGAGCTGGGAGTATAACAGTTGCTTCTGTTATACTTTCTCATAAACTTAATTTAGTGCAATGTATTCATTAGGTGTTCAGTCAATACTGCTAATACTATTCCAGCCTGACAAGTCAGTGATGAAGTCATGCGTGGGAATTTTCAGGTCCCTTTAGTTCACCCACTCACTCAATCCCTATTCTTCTGGAAATGGAAACATGCTGTGAAAGAGTGGGGAAATCCAGACCCAAAGAGGGAAGCAGTGTGCCCTAGTGGTAAGTGACAGTGCTTATCAACCTTCACAGGAAACAAAAACTCCTCACTCTTGGCTTCGAAGCTCTCCATCACCTTGCCCCCTCCTACCTCACCTCCCTTCTCTCTTTCTACTGCCCATCCCGTACACTCCGCTCCTCTGCCGCTCACCTCCTCATAGTCCCCCATTGGCACCTCTCCTGTCGTCGACCCCTGGGCCACATCCTACCGCTGTCCTGGAATGCCCTCCCTCCTCACATCTGCCAAACTAAATCTCTTCCCCTCTTCAAAGCCTTACTGAGAGCTCACCTCCTCCAGGAAGTCTTCCCAGACTGAGTCCCCCTTCCCTCTGCTCCTCCTCCCCTCCCTTACCCCCCCCACCCTCTGCTCTTCTCCCTTCCCCTCCCCTCAGCACTGTGCTTACTTGTACATATTATTTTTTACTCTATTTATTTTGTTAATGAGGTGTATATCTCCATGATTCTATTAATCTTAATGATGTTGTTTTGTTTTGTTCTGCTTTGCTTTGTTGTCTGTCTCCCCCGTTTAGACTGTGAGCCTGTTATTGGGCAGGGTTTGTCTCTATCTGTTGCTGAATTGTACATTCCAAGCGCTTAGTACAGTGCTCTGCACATAGTAAGTGTTCAATAAATACTATTGAATGAATTGAATGAATAAGAGAATGGGCCTGGGAGTCAGGGGGGCCTAGTTTCTAATTCTGGCTCTGACACTTCCCTGCTGTGTGACCTTGGAAAAGACACTAAACTCCTCTGTGCCTCAGTTTCTTCATCTATATGCTCTTAGTAAATACCATGATTATTATTAGAGGGATAATGTCTTGTCAAATATCACCCAGAAAACCAATGCTGAATTCAGAAACTGAAACCAGTAGTCCTGACCTAACCTGGACCAATCCAGACATCACTCCATGGAGAGATTATAGTCCAATTTAGTATTCCATGTGGCTCTGAATCTAAAAACTTGATATAAGATTTACATTTCTTATCATCTTGTCCAAAAAACACAAAGCTGAGTCAACAATGATCAGTTCAGAAATTGTGAAAAACAGTTCCTAATAAGGTAGCTGCAAGACATTTAAGCAATTATAGACTCGGTGCCTGAGCTTTTGTTTTGGCATTATAATATTCAGCAGATTAGCTAAAATTGGCAACAGTCAAGCTGACCATAAAAGTGAAATCAGAAAGAAATAGTGAAGTAGAAAATATGATTCAAATATGCCTGTGGAATAAAGGTCAAAAGACATGAAAATAGAAGTAGCTGGTCATAAACATAGATGCATACATCAATCATTCAGTAAGTGGAAGAAATGAGAGCAGAGCCCAGTGAGTAGATTAACTTGTGAGGAGAGAAATGTGGGAATCAGGGTACAGTGGGAGAAAAGAGTGGATAAGTAGGAGGAGAGAATTGATCGAGTGCCTTGAAGCTGATGGTTGGGAGCTTCTACTTGATCCAGAGAGAGATGGGATAACCACTGGAGGGTTAGGGGGAGAGAGGTTACATATGCCGTAGGATATTTTAGAAAAATGATCCAGGTAGCAAAGTGAAGTATAGACTGAAGAGGGGAGAGCCTGGAGGCAGAGATGTCAGCCGGGAGGCTGATGCAGTAGTCAACTGTGATATTAGAAATGCCTGGACCAGAGTTTTGGCCATTTGGATGGAGAGATAGAGGCGAATCTTGGAAATGTTGTGTACCAACATAATGTAGTAATAGGTCATATATGGGGATTGAAGGAGTCAAGAACAGTGTCAAGTTTGTAGGCTTCAGAGATGGGAAGCATGGCATTATTGTAATTCATAGATGAATGACATGATTGAATACAACTATAGTAGTTCTTCAGCAGCATGGCCTAGTGGAAAGAGCACAGGCCTGGGACTCAGAGGCCTTGGGTTCTAAACCTGCCTCCAGTATGTGAAATATACCTTTGGGTGCATGTGTCACTGACTGTAAGCTCCCCTCTAGACAGGATGCTCTTTGTGGTCAGGGGACAAGTTTACCAACTCTGTTGTACTGTGCTCTTCCAAGCATTCAGTCCAGCGTTCTGCTTATTAAATACTATTGATTGAATGATTGATTGAACGTAAAGGCCAATGAAGGATCTATGGTCCCAGCTACACTCTTCATATGCAGACTGTCCCTTGTTGTGCTTTCATGATTAATATTTGCAGCATCTGGATTTGTTTTCATTTTTGCTTCTTAGTCTCTTGATCCCTGTGAAGCTTCTACTCAAAGAGAGCCACCTTTTCTTGATTGAGTGCACCTCGCTGGTCTCTTTGAGGCAATTGAGTCTCAGATTTCAGCTGGGGTGCAGCTCTGTCTAAGATTCCATTTGACTATCCATAAAACATTTCCTAAGGCCTCCCTGCTTTTAGTTTCCCAGGTGAAGGGCACCATAGAGTAGCTGTTTAGCTATCCTGCTGCTATCCACTCTCCTCACATGCCCCAACAAGCACAGTTGATTGGAAACCCTACCATGAGACATGACAGAGGAGCCGCCTGGCCTAATGGACATGGACCTGGGAGTCAAGGAACCTGGGTTCTAATCCTGATTCTACCAAGTAACTGCTTGTGACCTTTAGCAAGTCACAGAATTTCTCCATCTCAGTCACCTCATCTGTAAAATGGGGATTCAATATGTGCTAGGTTGTGAGCCCAGTGTGGGACAGTTTGTGACCTGATTATCTTGTATCTTCCTCAACGTTTAGAACAGCGCTTGACACACAGTAAGTGCCTAACACATGTTATTTTCATCATTATTACTATTATATTACTGAACACGAAATGTTTCTGGTCTATGGCTGAACAGAATAGTGCTTGTCTACATCAAACTGGGATCAGTGTAGCTTCCACTAATAATAATAATAATAATAATGATGATGGTATTTGTTAAGCACCTACTATGTGCCAAGCACTTTTCTAAGTGCTGGGGTAGATACATGGGTAATCAGGTTGTCCCACGTGGGGCTCATAGTCTTAATCCCTATTTTACAGATGAGGTAACTGAGGCACAAAGAAGTTAAGTGACTTGCCCAAAGTCACACAGTTTATAAGTGACAGAGGCGGGATTAGAGCCCACGACCTTGGACCCCCAAGCCCATGCTCCACTGAGCCACGCTGCTTCTCAGATGATGGAAAAGATGTCAGTGACTCTGATGCAATGTCAACTGACTACTTACCAAGAAAGAGGCAGAACTGAGTTGCTAATGATCATCTTTGAGATGATGCCCCTTCTCCATTGAGCATCTCAAGATCTTCATTATTCATTCATTATTCAAGATCTTCATTATTATAGTTCTGCCCAAATCCTCAACTCTAAGCAACATATTTGGTCATGCTTCTACCAAACTCTTTATATTAGATTGGGTGTTCCTTATATTTTCATTATTAATTAATTGATTCATATTTATTGAGTGCTTACTGTGTGCAGAGCACTGTACGAAACTCTTAGTAGAGTACAATATAACAATATATAGACACATTCCCCACCCACAAGAAGCTTTCAGTCTAGAGGGGGAGATAGACATTAATATAAATCAGTGCTGTGTGCCTCAGAGGGGGGATGAATAAAAGGAGAAAATCAGGGTGACAGAAGGGAGTGGGAGAAGAGGAAAGGAGGGCTTAGTCAAGGAAGGCCCCTTGGAGGAGATGAATCTTCAACAAGGCTTTGAAGCAGGGGAGAGTGTCTGTCAGATTTGAGGAGGGAGAGGGTTCCAGGCCAGAGGCAGGATGTGGGTGAGTGCTATGCCCAGAGTAAGGAGTCAGAGCACTGTTCTGAACATAATTAGCTCCCAGTATAAGGCTTTGCACACAGTAGGTTCTCCGCAAATACTATTGAATGAAAAATGATTTTGGAACCCTGTTGGCAAAGAATGGCCTCGGAGACCACATTCAATTCATCCATTGTCATAATGTAGGGTGTGAAATTCCAGGGTGCCCAGGAATGGATCTTGCTTGAATTCTCAGTCCCTCAAATAGAATGTTTTTTTGGACACAAAGTAGTCAGTGACAGATGAGTTTGTTGTTATTAGGACGGACTGTTCTGTATTCCAGCCAGCTACCGGTGGCTACCAATGACTCCAGCAGATGTTCTGTTTGCTCTTTATAAAGTTGACAAAAAATGAGCCTCATCCTTAGGAAAATATGTCCGGTTCCCAGATCTGTGTCACACAAAATGGGAATGATTCATTCATTCAACCTCCGCAGGAAGAAGTAGAGGAAAGCATTGTTGACCAGCTCCAGGGAAGGTTGGGTAAAGTTCGTACTGAGTTACTAAAAGGAAAAGGGAAGCAGCATGGCTTAGTGGATAGTACCTGGGCTTAGGAGTCAGAGAATCTCAGTTCAATCTGAGCTCTGTCACTTGCCTGCTATGTGTGACCTTGGGCAAGTCATTTAACTTCTCTGTGCCTGAGTTTCCTCATCTATAGAGGAATACCTATACCTATCTATAGATTCAATACCATTCTCCCTCCCATAATAATAATAATAATTTTGGTATTTGTTAAGCATTTACTACATGCAGAGCACGATTCTAAGTGCTGGAGGAGATACAGGGTAATCAGGTTGTCCCACGTGAGGCTCACAGTCTTAATCCCCATTTTACAGATGAGGGAACTGAGGCACAGAGAAGTTAAGTGACTTGCCCACAGTCACACAGCTGACAAGTGGCAGAGCCGGGATTCAAACCCATGACCTCTGACTCCCAAGCCCGGACTCGTTCCACTGAGCCACGCTGCTTCCCTTTCAGACTGTGAGTCCCTTGTGGATCAAGGACTGAGACCAACCTGATTGTTTTATCTCTAAACCCAGTGCTCAGTATAGTGCTTAACATATAGTGAAAACGTAATACCATTGCTACTATTACGTTAGAAAGGAAGGTTAGAAAACCCCAGGAGGGATTTTAATTGATTCCTGGAAAGATTTAGACCAATTCCTGAATAAACGGTTCAAGATGACTTGTTACAAGGAAAGTTAGGGATATTACCTGGCACATTATAACCATGAGGATGAGCTTCAAGGCGGACATAGGCAGGGTTGACCCCATAACCCCTGTGAAGTCAGCACCTCGACAGTGTGAAACTCTAATATTAGAGTGAGAGTGCCTTGTGGGCAGGGACTGGGTCACGTGGTTATTCTGTGGTTATATTAAGCACAGTGCACTGCATCCAGTAGATGCTGAATAAATGTTGCTATTATGACTACTCTTAAGAGAAGCAGCGTGGCTTAGTGGAAATAGCACGGGCTTAGGAGTCAGAGGATGTGCGTTCTAATCCCGGCTCTGCCAGTTGTCTGCTGTATGACCTTGGGCAAGCCACTTAACTTCTCTGTTCCTCAGTTCCCTCATCTGTAAAATGGGAATTAAGACTGTGACCCCACATGGGACAACCTGCTTACTTTGTATCTACCCCAGCACTTAGAACAGTGCTTGGCACATAGTAAATGCTTAACAAAACCATAATTATTATTATAATTGTTACTCTTACTACTATTATCAGTTAACGAAAGTCAGGTTGAAGATGCATTGTTCTGTTCTGAAAGTTGTAGGGGAAGTCCCCTATGTTGGGGAAATACTTGAAGGCCTGCAGATTACAGTAATCGGTTGTCCTGCTTTGAACAGGAGCAAAAGTCCAGTTTTCCCCTGGTCTGTCCCTGACCAATAGCAATGTGGCAACAGTTGTCTTTTAAAAGTCTTTTCATTTTAAGTGTCCAGCTTCCCTCTGCCTTGGCTCTTGCCTCTGAGTTCCACAGTTCAAAACTGAGCCCTTGTTCATCTGGACCCTGGGTGGAAACGGAGCAAACCTACAGGGAAGTTGTGGGTGGCGGGGCAGGATCAGGGGCCCCAGAGAAATCCTGTAAGTTCTATGGATTTCCACAAAGAAGCTGGCAACCCAGCATCATATAACTTGAAGAATATTTATGCTCTAACGTACATCTGTTGCACCCCGGTCAGCAGAGGGGTATTTTGCATCTTCAAGTGCCATCAGTTGATGTCAGTGGGGAGAAGCAGTGAGCAGACTCCCCACTTTACTGGTAATACCCAGGGAAAAAAATGTTCCCAGCATCTAAATTTGATCTAAAACTGCATCTAAAAACCAGGGTAAATCCCTGGAGATTGGTGGACTTGCTGCCTGGAAAATCATCTGGCGATTGAGACGAAATTGAGCTGCTATTTCCTGAGAGGCAAGTACACTGGAGTTTGAAGATTGCTAAAGTCTAAAGCTTCAGGAAAGAACTTTGGATCAGCCTGGAAAAGACAAAGAGAATCAAGCGTCTCTAACGCCTCTTAAACCCCTCATTGGAAGATGAAGCTGAGTTCTCGAGAAGTGGAATTCAAAGGGAAACAGCTCTGAATCTTAAGAGTTGTGCTTTTTCTTGAGAGCAGAGTTCTCCAAGCTCCTATTTGTCAGCTTTGATTTGTGGGTTGAATTTTAATACCTCAAGACAATCAAGTCTCTGAGCTCCCTGCTGTCATCCAACATTAACCTTGAATTCAAATGCTAGATTCAGACTTGAAGTGATTTCCATGACGATTTAAATGGGAGAGCAGTTTGGTCCTGCGTTCATATCCTCCCCAAGTCACTGAGCAGTCACATGACTGGATAGTGACAGTTTTACCCTAGCAGAAGGTGGAAGCAGAAGGTATGTTTTTCCACTTCTTATCCAAAGTCCCAATTTCTTCTGCAGGGGTGGGGACAAAGGGTAAGGGAGTAGGTAGCCATAGTGTGTGTAACTATGGTCAACCCTGGTTAGCAGTCAAAGGGACTCTGATAATCCATCTAGCATTCTGGACCTGCCATATTTTGACAGGGAAACTGGGCTTTTCCACTTCCTGAAGCCGTTTCCCAGGAGATTTGTGAAATGATCAGTGTTGGGGAGTCAGGAGACCAGGGTTGTAGACCCAGGGAAAGTCACTTCACCTCTCTACACCTGAAGAATAGGGGTAAGATACTCTCCCTTCCTCAGACTGTGAGCAACAAGTGAGTCTGGGGTTGGATCTGCCCCTGGACTGTTGTGTGACCTTGGGCAGGGCATTTAACTTCTTTGTACGTCAGTTTACTCATCTGTGAAACAGAGATTCAATGTTCAGGCCATGTTTCCCCTCTCCTCAAGAACTTCCAGTGGTTGCCCAGCCACCTCTGCATCAAACAGTAACTCTTTACCATTGGCTTTAAAACATTCAATCACCTTGCCCCTTCCTACCTCACCTTGCTATTCTACAACAACCCAGCCTTCACAGTTCACTCTGCTAATGCTAACTTTCTCACTATACCTTGATCTCATCTATCTCACCTCCGACCTATTGCCCACGTCCTACCTCTGGCCCAGAACACTCTCCCGCCTCATATCTGATAGATGATCAAAATTCCACTGCTTCAAACCTTACTGAAGGCACATCTCCTTCAAGAGGCCATCCCTGACCAAACCCTCATTTCCTTTTCTCCCACTCCTTTCTGTGTCCCCCTGACTTGCTCCCTTTATTCATCAGCCCCCCAAGTCCCACAGCACTTATGTACATATCTGTAATTTATTTATTTATATTAATGTCTGTCTCTCTCTTTAGACTGTGAGCTCATTGTGGGCAGGGAATATATCTGTTTATTGTTGTATTGTACTCTCCCAAGCGCTTAATAGAATGCTCTGCACACAGTAAGCACTCAATAAATTGGACTGACTGACCGACTGACTGAATAACTCCCCATTAGGCTGTGGAGGACAGGAAGGACAGGGACTCTGTCCAAACTGATGATCTTGTATCTACCCCAAAGACTAGTACAGGCACATAGTAAAGAGTTTTAAAATATCACTGATCATTATTATTATTATTATCTGACATGACTACATGAACCTACCCCAGAACTTGCCTGAGAATTTGCTTAATAAAACCCTAATCAGCATCATTATTCTTAAGGGGAAAGAGTCTCTCTTGGAGAGAAAGGGATAAACTGGCCAGACCTCTTTTAAATGGATTTATCAGAGAAGCTTTGTTCATCATTTGTGGGGCCTGGGCCAGGGTTTTCACTGGGGATGTGGGGTTCAGGAAGGGATGTGAGTGAGTAGGGGCTTCTTGGGAACAAGACAGAAAATTCCCTTAGGGATGTGTGTGAGCAGGGGCTGCTGGGGAATGAGACTGGACATTCTCTGGAGGCATGATATCCAAGAAGGGATGTGTGTGGGGGGGCAGGGACTGCTGGGGAATAAGACTAGGCATTCCTTGGGAATTCAGGGTCCAAGAAGGGATGTGTGAGCAGGTACTGCTGGACAATGAGGCAGGCAGGTAGAGCTTCTCTACCCCCATACGGCTGGTCAGTAGAGGGTGCTTCTTGGACCACATGCTCCAGAAAACATCCCCAACCAATCAATTGATTGGTCAATCAGTGGTATTTATTTAGAACCTGCTAAGTGTAAAGCACTGCACTGAGAGCTTGGGGGAGAACAGCAGAAGCACCCCCACCACACATTCCCTACCCACAGGGAGCTTGCAATCTAATGGGAGAGAGAGAGAGAAAAAATGATTCACAAATAGTGGCAGCAGGTGGAAGAACAAAGATATAACAGGTAGAGGTATTATGTATTAGCTTGAGATCACTGATGAATGAGCAGACACATTAAAGAACATTATATGTAAACACAATAAATAGTGGTAGTAGTAACAATATTCATTCATTCATTCAATCATATTTATTGAGTGCTTACTGTGTGCAGAGCACTGTACTAAGTGCTTGGGAGCATATAGGACAACAATGAACAGACACATCCCCCCCCCTTTTCCCTCTGCT
Source organism: Ornithorhynchus anatinus (assembly GCF_004115215.2). Classification (NCBI taxonomy): domain Eukaryota; kingdom Metazoa; phylum Chordata; class Mammalia; order Monotremata; family Ornithorhynchidae; genus Ornithorhynchus; species Ornithorhynchus anatinus. The sequence goes on from NC_041749.1 coordinate 45,963,426, forward strand.
CCCCCTCTACCCTCTGCTCCTGCCCCTTACCCCTTCACCTCCCCTCAGCTGAGCCTCCTTTTCCTCTGCTCCCACTCCCCTCCCCACCCCATCCTCTGCTCCTCCCCCTCCCTTCTTCCTCTCTCCTCAGCACTGTGCTCATTTGTTTATATTATTTATTACCTTACTTATTTTGTTAATGAGGTGTATGTCCCCTTGATTCTATTTATCATGATAATGTTATCTTGTTTTTGTTTCATTCTGTTTTGCTCTGTCATCTGTCTCCCCCGATTAGACTGTGAGCTCATCACTGGGCAGGGATTCTCTCTATCTGTTGCTGAATTGTACATTCCAAGCACTTAGTACAGTGCTCTGCACATAGTAAGTGCTCAATAAATACTATTGAATGAATGAATGAACACATTCCCTGCCTGCAATGAAATTACAGCCTGATGCACAGGGTGGGAGAGAGGCGACAGACATTAATATAAATAAATTAATTACACATATGTAAATAAGTGCTCAGGGGTTGGGAGAGGGGAAGAAACAAAGGGAGCAAGTCAGAGTGAAGCAGAAGGGAGTGGGAGAAGAGGAAAGGGTGGGGGCTTAATCAGGGAAGGGCTCTTGGAGGAGATGTGCCTTCATTAAGACTTTGAAACAGGGGAGAGTAATTGTTGGATTTGAAGAGGGAGGATGTTCCAGGCCAGAAGCAGGACATGGGCAAGAGATCGGCATAGAGATAGATTCATTTATTCATTCATTCATTTGTATTTATTGAGCGCTTACTGTGTGCAGAGCACTGTACTAAGCGCTTGGAATGTACAATTCGGCAACAGATAGAGACAATCCTCAAGGCACAGTAAGAAGGTTAGCATTAGAGGAGCTAAGTGTGCAGCCTGGGTCTTAGTAGGAGAGTAGTGAGGTGAGGTAGGAGAAGGCAAAGTGACTGAATGCTTTAAAGCCAATGGTGAGGTGTTTTTGTTTGATGCGGAGGTGGATAGGCAACCACTGGAGTTTTCTGAGGAGTGGGGTGACATGTCCTGAATGTTCTTGTAGAAAAATGATCTGGGCAGCTGAGTAAAGTATGGACCTGACGGGGGAAAAACTGGAGGCTGGGACGTCAGCAAGGAGGCTGAAGCAGTAATCCAGGTGGAATAGGATGAGTGATTGTATTAACGTGGTAGCAGTGTGGATGGAGAAGAAAGGGTGGATTTTAGCAATGCTGTGAAAGTGGGACCGACAGGATTTAATAATGGATTGAATATAATAATAATAATGTTGGTATTTGTCAAGCGCTTACTATGTGCCGAGCACTGTTCTAAGCACTGGGGTAGACACAGGGTCATCAGGTTGCCCCATGTGGGGCTCACAGTCTTAATCCCCATTTTACAGATGAGGGAACTGAGGCCCAGAAAAGTGAAGTGAATTGCCCAAAATCACACAGCTGATAAGTGGCAGGGCCGAGATTAGAACCCATGACCTCTGACTCCCAAGACTGGGCTCTTTCCACTGAACCACTCTGCTTATTGAGAGAGAGAGAGTCAAGGATAACACCAAGGTTACGGGCTTGTGAGACAGGATGGATGGTGGTTCCATCTACAGTGATGGAAGATTCAGAAGTTCACAGCGTGGCGCAGTGGAAAGAGCACGGGCTTTGGAGTCAGGGCTCATGAGTTCGAATCCCAGCTCTGCCACTTGTCAGCTGTGTGACTGTGGGCAAGTCACTTAACTTCTCTGTGCCTCAGTTCCCTCATCTGTAAAATGGGGATTAAGACTGTGAGCCCCACGTGGGACAACCTGATTCCCCTGGGTTTACCCCAGCACTTAGAACAGTGCTCTGCACATAGTAAGCGCTTAACAAATACCAACATTAACATTATAAGTTCTGTATTGAGCATGCTAAGCTTGAGGTGATGGGAGGACAGCCAAGCAGAGATGTCTTAAAGGCAAGAGGAAATATGAGACTGCTGAAAGGGAGAGAGATCAGGACTGGAGATGTAGATTTTGGGTGTAATCCTTATAGATGCCATGGGAGCAAATGAGTTCTCCATGGGAGTGGGTGTAGATGGAGAGTAGAAGGAGACCCAGGATTGAACCTTGAGAGACTCACAGTTAGGAGGTGGGAGACAGAGGAGGAGCCCATGAAGGAGATTGAGAATGAGTGGCCAGAGATAATAGGAGAATCAGGAGAAGACAGTGTCAGTGAATAATAATGTTGGTATTTGTTAAGCGCTTAGATGACACGCAGATCTACATCTCCGCCCCTGTCCTCTCCCCCTCCCTTCAGGCTCGCATCTCCTCCTGCCTCCAGGACGTCTCCACCTGGATGTCGGCCCGCCACCTAAAACTCAACATGAGCAAGACTGAGCTCCTCATCTTCCCTCCCAAATCCGGTCCTCTCCCAGACTTCTCTATCACCATGGATGGCACGACCATCCTTCCTGTCTCTCAGGCCCGCAATCTCGGTGTCATCCTTGACTCGTCTCTCTCGTTCACCCCACACATCCTATCCGTTACCAAGACCTGCCGGTTTCACCTTTACAATATCGCCAAGATCTGCCCTTTCCTCTCCACCCAGACGGCTACCTTACTGCTACGGGCTCTCGTTATATTCTGGCTAGACTACTGTGTCAGCCTTCTCTCTGACCTCCCTTCCTCCTCTCTCGCCCCGCTCCAGTCTATTCTTCACTCTGCTGCCCGGCTCATCTTCCTGCAGAAATGATCTGGGCCTGTCACTCCCCTTCTTAAACAACTCCAGTGGTTGCCTATCAACCTCTGCTCCAAACAAAAACTCCTCACTCTAGGCTTCGAGGCTCTACATCACCTTGCCCCTTCCTACCTCTCCTCCCTTCTCTCTTTCTACCACCCACCCCGCACGCTCCGCTCCTCTGCTGCCCACCTCCTCACCGTCCCTCGGTCTCGCCTATCCCGCCGTCGACCCCTGGGCCACGTCCTCCCGCGGTCCTGGAACGCCCTCTCCTCACCTCCGCCAAACTGATTCTCTTCCCCTCTTCAAAACCCTACTTAAAACTCACCTCCTCCAAGAGGCCTTCCCAGACTGAGCTCCTCTTCTCCCTCTACTCCCTCTACCACCCCCCCTTCACCTCGCTGCAGCTAAACCCTCTTTTCCCCCTTTCCCTCTGCTCCTCCCCCTCTCCCTTCCCATCCCCTCAGCACTGTACTTGTCTGCTCAACTGTATATATTTCCATTACCCTATTTATTTTGTTAATGAAATGTACATCGCCTTGATTCTATTTAGTTACCATTGTTTTTACGAGATGTTCTTCCCCTTGACTCTATTTATTGCCATTGTTCTTGTCTGTCCGTCTCCCCCGATTAGACTGTAAGCCCATCAAATGGCAGGGACTGTCTCTATCTGTTGCCGACTTGTTCATTCCAAATACTACTGAATGAATGAATGAATGAATGAATGAATGAATGAATGTGCAGAGCACTGTTCTAAGCGCTGGGGGAGATACAGGGTAATCAGGTTGTCCCATGTGAGGCTCACAGTCTTGATCCCCATTTTACAGATGAGGTAACTGAGGCACCGAGAAATCAAGTGATTTGCCCAAAGTCACACAGCTGACAAGTGGCAGAGCCAAGATTTGAACCTACGATCTCTGACTCCCCAGCCCGTGCTCTTTCCACTGAGCCATGCTGCTTCTCAGTGAAGCCAAGGTTGGATTAAGTTTCCAGGAAAAGTGGGAGGTCCACAGTGTTAAAGGCAGCTGAGAGGTCGAGGAGGATGAGGCCATTGGATTTGGCAAGTAGGAGATCATTGGTGACGTTTGAGAGGGTGGTTTCTGTGGAGTGAAGGGGATGGAAGGCAGATTTATTTATTGTGTTTACTGTTCAATATCTGTTCTCCCTCCTACTTAGACTGTGAGTCCCATGTGGGATGGGGACTGTGTCCAAACTGATAAACTTGTATCTAATCGAGAACTTTAAATAGTGCTTGACATATAGTAAGTACTTAACAAGAACCATAATTGTTCATTATCATTACTGTGTGCAGAGTATGGTCGGGTGGTATGGATGGCTCTTGGGAGGATGTGACTTGGGAAGATGAGATTCAATCAGTGCATTTCCCAGTGAGGTAAGAGTCCTGTGGCTTTCACTGGGCCCAAAATGCCCAGCATGCAAAAGTAGCTAAGGAATCCATCCTGTGGCAGAAGCTCGGAGCCTTTCCTCTGAGTCAATTCAACCGTAGGCCTGGCTCGGGGCACCCCTAATTGTATCATTATCAAAATCATATAATTATGGTGCTTACTAAGTGGGTAGTACATGCTAAGCCCTGTACTAAGTGCTGAAGTAGATACAAGATAATCAGAGCAGGCGCAGTCCTCATCCCACACAGGATTCCTGACCTAAGAGTTAGAGAGAAAAGATTTCTCACTTCCCCAAAGCCCAAAGAGGTTAGAGTATTTATCCAAGCTCACCCAGCAGGCCTATGATCGAGCTGGGCTCCTAACTCCCAGATCTTCCCCCTAGGCCACTTTGCCTCCTAACACTCATCCCTGGTCACACAGAGAGCAGGACAAATTCAGCTGATCCCGAATGCAATTCTGAGGCCTCCACCCAGGCTGCTGGCTGCAGCCGCCCTCTCACTCTGGGAAGGTCAGAGACCTGGACATTGCTCTTTTCCCTGTAATGGCCTATCCCCACTGAGAGAACTCTCCCTGTGACTCATCCAGTTTCTCTAAGGGGGACCTACTTCAGTTCAGAAAACATTTCGACTGTGACCCATCTGTCTCTTATGAAGTGTTGTGTGCCAGAACAAGAGTGAAGACTCATTGGAGTGCATAGAGGGTAATTTTGAAGAGTAGGTCTGAACTCTGTTTCAGAGTAACTCATGTCCCATGAGGGCTGTGATGGGATGCATTAGCTGTTTTCATAGAACAGCTAACGCCCACGGAGATTTTCAGTGGATAGGTCACAACGCCACGGGGGTCATGGAAGGTTCTGGATTTAACGATACTTCATGATGAGGTCCAGTGACCATCCAGTGGTTCCACTGTGGAAGGGAAGGGACTGGCTTTAGATTGCAAGCTTCACCCACTGGAGCATAGGCTTCTAGAAGGCAGAGTCTGTAACTTCTATTTTTAGTGCAAATAATACTGTGTTCTGAAAACAGTTGTTTGTTGTTCGTTTTTATAGTAGTTAAGCGATTACTATGTCAGGCACTGTACTAAGGTCTAGGGTAGATACAAGTTATTGGTTACAGTTTTCTGCACAGAATAGGTATTCCGATTAGTGCTCTGCTCACCATTAGCACCCAGTACAGAGCTCTGCAAACAGTTATCACCCACTACAGAGTACTGCTCACAATAGATGGACAGTAAGTGTATTTTTCTGCTCATGGTGGATGCTCAGTACAGTGCTCTGTATGTAATGACTGCACTGTATATTGCTCTGCCCCCAGTATGTCCTCAGATTTTCCTCCAGGAGGCCTTCCCCAATTCATTTCTCTCTCCATCCTTTATCCTCATTTGCCACTTCAACACATCTATGCTGTCTATGCACTTGGACACTCAACACCTCTTTGGGGTTCTTAGGTACATATTTTTATACTCTAGTACTTCGTTCTATTTGTAATTGATTTTAGTGTCTATTTCACCTCCTAGATTGAGGGCAAGGGTCATGCTTATCAATTCTATTATAATCTCCCAAGCATTAGAAAGCAGCACCGCCCAGTGGAAAGAGCAGAGGCCTGGAAGTCAGAGGAGGTGGGTTTTAATTCCGGCTCTGCCACTTACTTGCCATGTGACCTTGGTCAAGTCACTTAACTTCTCAGTGCCTTTGTTCTCTCATCTGACAAAGGCAGATTCAATACCTGTTTTCTCTCTTACTCAGACTGTGATCTCCATGTGGGACCTGATGATCTTGTATGTACCCCAGAACTTAGTAAAGTGGTTGGGATATAGTAAGTGCTTAAAAAATCCCAATTATTATTATTATGTACTTATATACATAGTAAATTACACATTATAAATTATGTTTTTCTATTAATGTCTGTCTCCCACTCTACACTGTAAGCTCATAGTGGGCATATGACATGTCTACCAACTCCCAAGTGTTTAGAACAGTTCTCTGCACATAGTAAACACGCAAATACCATTGATGATAATAATTAATAATTAAGATATTTAAGCACTTACTATGTGTCAGGCACTGTAGTAAGCACTGATGATGATAATGATAATGATAGTACAGTGCTTTGTATACAGTAGGTGCTCAACAAATACTATTGATTGAGAGGCACCCAAAACAATGCTTTGTTCTCAGTGGGTGATCAACGCATACCGATTATGATGATGATGCTACGTACCAGGCACTGTCCCACATAGGGTTCACAGTCTTAATTCCCATTTTATAGATGAGGTAATAGAGAGGTTAAGTTACTTGTCCAAGGTCACACAGCAGACAAGTGGCAAAGGTGGAAGTAGAGCCCAGGTCCTCTGACTCCCAGGCTCATGCTCTTTCTACTAGGCCATGTTGCTTCTCAGCTGTTCCTGGCAGGGTTTGGTCCTTGAACTCTGGGCACAGCACCATCCCACTCACCCCAAACTCTGCAGGAGAGAGGACTGGGAGTGATGGAGCTGGGGAAGAGTTGGGGCAAGGAGACTGTTATAGTGAGTGAAAACTGGAAATCCGACCATCCTTCCTGTCTCTCAGGCCCGCAATCTTGGTGTCATCCTTGACTCGTCTCTCTCGTTCACCCCACACATCCTATCCATTACCGAGACCTGCCGGTTTCACCTTTACAATATCGCCAAGATCCGCCCTTTCCTCTCCACCCAAACGGCTACCTTACTGCTACGGGCTCTCGTTAAATCCTGGCTAGACTACTGTGTCAGCCTTCTCTCTGACCTCCCTTCCTCCTCTCTCGCCCCACTCCAGTCTATTCTTCACTCCGCTGCCCGGCTCATCTTCCTGCAGAAATGATCTGGGCCTGTCACTCCCCTTCTTAAACAACTCCAGTGGTTGCCTATCAACCTCTGCTCCAAACAAAAACTCCTCACTCTAGGCTTCAAGGCTCTACATCACCTTGCCCCTTCCTACCTCTCCTCCCTTCTCTCTTTCTACCGCCCACCCCGCATGCTCCGCTCCTCTGCCACCCACCTCCTCACCGTCCCTCGGTCTCGCCTATCCCGCCGTCGACCCCTGGGCCACGTCCTCCCGCGGTCCTGGAATGCCCTCCCTCCTCACCTCTGCCAAACTGATTCTCTTCCCCTCTTCAAAACCCTACTTAAAACTCACCTCCTCCAAGAGGCCTTCCCAGACTGAGCTCCTCTTCTCCCTCTACTTCCTCTACCACCCCCCTTCACCTCTCCGCAGCTTAACCCTCTTTTCCCCCCATTTCCCTCTGCTCCTCCCCCTCTCCCTTCCCATCCCCTCAGCACTGTACTCGTCCGCTCAACTGTATATATTTTCATTACCCTATTTATTCTGTTAATGAAATGTACATCGCCTTGATTCTATTTAGTTGCTATTGTTTTTACGAGATGTTCTTCCCCTTGACTCTATTTATTGCCATTGTTCTTGTCTGTCCGTCTCCCCCGATTAGACTGTAAGCCCATCAAACGGCAGGGACTGTCTCTATCTGTTGCCGACTTGTTCATTCCAAGCGCTTAGTACAGTGCTCTGCACATAGTAAGCACTCAATAAATAATATTGAATGAATGGAAATGGCCTGGGTACCATTTCTAAAGGAAGAGGTGGAAATTCTCAGTGCTTGTCATGGGCCAATCAGCTTCCTCTTTCAGGAAGGCAGTGATCCTTCCAGATCCTTTTCCAGCTTGCTTTCTGACCATAAGTACCTTTTTTGCATCTGTGTCAGCTCTTGGTCCCAAATCAGCAATGGATCAATTCCTGGAAAATCTCTTCCTGTTTCCTGTGATATGTTCTCCTTATTTGCATCCTCATCTTCTCCCGGAGACAGAATTCTCTTTTGTTTGGAAAGAAAACAATAGCAACAGCTTTGTTGTTGGGACTTGTTTCATTTTCTGGAAAATAGAGATATGATGAAAATGGTGAGCAAATCTTGCCAAAGAAATGCAAACCACTTGGGACCACATAGTGGAATTTAAATCCAGAGCAAGATAAGACCCACATAATTGGCTTTGTGAGAGCAAAATGGTAACCTTGTTTAGATTTAACTTAGAATGGTTAACTGAAGCAGTGTAGATAGGTGGATAAAGTTCCAGTCTAGAAGTCAGAAAAACCGAGGTTCTAATCCCAGCTCTGCCACTTGTCTGCTGTGTGACCTTGGGCAAGTCACTTAACTTCTCTGTGCTTCAGTTAACTCATCTGTAAAATAGGGATTAAGACTGTGAGCCCCAGGTGGGACATGGACTGTTCCCAACCTAATTTATCAAAGGAAATACTTACTAAAATAAATTACAGATAGGAAAAAGCAAAAGATATATATTGATGAAGTAGTAGACTATGTAAGATATACACGAAAACTCCTTCTGGGCAGGGAAAGTGTCTACCAACTCTATGGTATTGTTCACTCCCACGTGCTTAGTTCAGAACTCGGCACACAGTAAGCACTCAATAAATACCATTGATTGATTGATGATGGGTGGATGGATTACTTTGGGAGGTTGTAAGTGCTTTGATGAGGCCTAAATACTAAAGAAGCAGTGGGGAAGGGGATATAAGCATGGACGATTATAAATTAATCCAGAAAGGCTTCCTGGTGGGGTTATGATCTCAAAAAGGCTTTGGATTATTTTTACAGTATTTATAAACTCTTATTGTATGCCAGTTACTGTACTAAGTGCTGGGATAGATACAAGCTAATTAGATTGGACACAATCCATGTCCCATGTGGGGCTCACAGTATCAACTATGAAAGTGGGGAGAATAGTGGTCATTTGGGTAATATTAACAATAATTGTGATATTTGTAAAGTGCTTACTATGTGTCAAGCACTGTACTAAGCACAGGTGTAGACACAAGATAATCACTGGGAAACTGGGAATGAATACACAGTTTCTTGTCCCTTGGGTGGCTCTCAGTCGAAGAGTGTAATGGGGAGAAGAGTTTGAAGACAGTGACCTAAGGAATGATGAAACATTAAAACATATCACAAACAAATAAACAAAATAGGCTTAAAGTCTTCACAAGAAAGTAAAAGTCTGGCCTGGTACTCAAGGAGCATGCTGGGAGAAGGGACCCTTGTGGGCAGAAGAGAAGCAGTGATCCTATTCCACATGGTACTCGTAGTCTACAGGGGAAGGAGAACAGGTACTGAGTCCGCATTTTTCAGATGAGGAAACTTAGGCGCAGAGAAGTGATGTGAGTTGTGCAAGGCCATACAGCAGAAGGGTGTCCCTTCTGTGAAACCCTGACTTGCTGCCTTCTTTCATCTCCTCTCCCAGCCCCACAGCACTTATGTACATAATCTGTAATTTATCTATAATTGATTTGTTTATTTATTTATTCATATTATTGTTTGTCTCACCTTCTAGACTGTAAGCTTGTTGTGGGTGGGGAATGTGTCTATTTATTGTTATGTTGTACTCTCCCAAGTGCTTACTACTGTACTTTGCACACAGTAAGTGCTCAATAAATATGACTGAATGATTGAATGAATGAAGCAGGCAAATATCAAAACCAGGATTAAAACCAAGATCACCTGACTCCCAGGAGCAGCGTGGCTACAGAGAAGCAGTGTGGCTTTGTGGGAAGAGCACGGGCTTGGGAGTCAGAGGATGTGGGTTCTAATTCTGGCTCTGCCACTTGCCTGCTGTGTGACCGTGGTCAAGTCACTTCACTTCTCTGTGCCTCAGTTCCCTCATCTATAAAATGGGGATTAAGCCTGTGAGCCCCACGAGGGACAACCTGATTGCCTTGCATCTACCCCAGCGCTTACAACAGTGCTTGGCACATAGTAAGAGCTTAAAAAATACCATAAATACCATAATTAATATTTGTTCTTTCCACTACACCTTGTTCGGGGAGAAAGCTCCACATAGCAGGGAGGATGCGAACAACAGGTTGACAGTCACTCATATTTATTGAGTGCTTACTTGTGTGCAAAGCACTGTACTATGCACCTGGGAGAGTACAATATAACAACAAAAAGATGCATTCCTGCCCACAACAAGCTTACAGTCTAGAGGATGATCTCATCGTCCAGTCATTTTAACATGATGTAGGGAGTGGGGAGGGTCCTCACAAACACTAATAACTCCCCAGAAAGCATCAAGAGTAGCATGGAGACCGATCAGTGGGGAATATGGCCTTGAGGAACTCTACGAGGTTCTGTGGAGATGTTTTAGGATGCACAGCAATGTAAATGCCTCAGATGAACAAAATCACAATAACAATAATGTTTGCTGCGTGCTTAATAATTATCATTATTATTATTCTGGTATTTGTTAAGTGCTTACTTTGTGTCAGAACAATGGCTGAGGTAGATATAATTGAATTAAATGAGGCACAGTCCCTATCCAACATGGGGTTCACACCCTAAGTAGGAGTTCCGGAAACCGAGGCACAGAGAAGTTGTGACTTGCTCAAGTTTGCATACCAGGGACATAGCAGATCTGGGATTAGAACACAGGACCTGTGTTTCCCAGATCTGTGTTCTTTCTACTAGACCACATGGCAGAGAGAAGGCTCAGATTCTCCTCGTGAGAGGCCTGAGATATTTGGTAACCATGCATTCTATTTGGGAGGTGAACTACAAGCTCTGGGCTCCATTTTTGGAATGCTGATGAATCATTCTAGACTAAGCTCTTTGAGGTCAGGGATCATGTCTATCAACTACTGTATTGTCCTCTCCCAAGGGCTTCATATTGCACACAGTAAATGCTCATTAAATACTGTTGATTGATTACTTGATTGATCCCTGCTTGACTCAGTCAAACTCCACCTGGAGTTACAATCACAGGGGGCTGGCATTTGTCATATTTTACACTATGGCAGCAGTCTGATTATAATAATTATGGTATTTGTTAAGCGCTTACTATGTGCAGAGCACTGTTCTAAGCGCTGGGGTAGATACGGGGTAATCAGATTGTCCCACGTGGGACTCACATTTTTTAATCCCCATTTTTACAGATGAGGTAACTGAGGCCCAGAGAAGTTAAGTGACTTCCCCAAGGTCACACAGCAGACAAGTGGTGGAGTTGAAATTAGAACCCACGACCTCTGACTCCCAAGCCCATGCTCTTTCCACTAAGCCACGTTGCTTCTCACTGGTCTGCCCCTTTCGAGTATGGATATTGCCCTGAATACTTTTTTGCCTACCTACGAGGAGAGGACAAAATACCTCTGGAGAGAGTCTGGGGTCAGGGTGGACCTCTACCATACAGGTTGGATAACTTCATTAGTCTCCAGTGCATGCCTGGGGCAATGGGTGTGATATCACAGGTGTCTCAATGTCCGGGAATGGTGAGGGCCTCCACGAGGTCTGACCAGACAGTCCCTGACACAAGGCAAATCTCCTCTGCTATGTCCTGTGGGGGTCGCAAAAGCCTGTTTTGAAAAGGATTCCATTTTGGAATTATCTTTACTCATTATTCTCTACTCACTCAGCCCCCGCTCAAATGAGGCAAATGAAGAGATTATATGTGGGTGATTTTTCTTTCTTGGAAAGGGAAAAAGCAGAAATAGCATGCTCGAGCGTGTGTGCAAGGCTCTCTTTGAAGGTCTTGTCTGGGCACTGAGTTGCATCCTATAATTATGGCTGCAAGGAAAAAGAAAATTACAAATATTTCTAGGGTCATTGAAGACATGGAAATAACATATGACCGGATAACAGTTCTGGGAATGGATTTGTTTGGAGAGGTCAATAGGGAAAAGAGTTTACAAACCCAAAGGCTGAGTTCCTGTACAAGACAAGAAGCAGCATTGCCTAGTGGATAGAGCACGGCCCTGGGAGGAGGAGGGACCTGGGTTCTAGTCTCGGCCCTGCCACTTGTCTGCTTTGTGGCCTTGGGCAAGTCACTTAACTTCTCTATGCCTCAGTTATGTCACCTGTAAAATGAGGATTAAGACTGTGAGCCCCAGGAGGGACAGAGACTGTGTCCAACTTGATTAGCTTGTATCTACCCCAGTGCTTAAAACAGTGCCTGGCACATGGTAAACACTTAACAAATACCGTGAACAAGAAAAGGCAAACAGCCATAGCTCCATCCCCCCTGCCCCAAGGGCTGAAGAGAATACTTTCCTGCCCATGTGGAGGTTTGACATTTCTCAGTGTGCTCCCACCAGCCTTACTGCTTCATGGAGTGCCAGCTATTGGCTGTATGGGACAGTGACCTCTCACGGGATCAGGGGAGAGGCACCGAGCCATCCCAGAAAAGGCAGCCTCAGCTCACTTACCTCCTTCTAACCCCTCTTGCCCCCTCTCTCTAATTCCACCCCATTTCACCCCCCGCCTCTTCTCCGTATTCTTCTGAATAGTCACCCCCGGGATCTCACCTCCAGTGAAACTCCAGTCTGGTGGGCTCTCTGTTTATATCCGAGATTCTACTGATTGAGGTGGCATGGTTGGAGGAGATAGGCAGCAGAGGAGGGTGTTTCAGATCTGCCCCCTCTTCTTTACCCCTGTCAGTCAATCAATGGCATATATTGAGACTTTACTATTACTACTAATGATAATAATGATGGTATTTGTTATTTGCTTACTATGTGCCAAGCACTGTTCTAAGCACTGGGATAGATACAAGGTTATCAGGTTGTCCCACATGGGGCTCACAGTCTTTATCCCTGTTTTGGCAAGAGGTAACTGAGGCACAGAGAAGTTAAGTGACTTGCCCCAAATCACACAGCTGACAAGCAGTGGAGCCTGGATTAGAACTCACGACCTCTGATTCCCAAACACGGACTCTTTCCACTAAGCCTTACAGCTTACTATATGCAGAGTACTGTATTAAGTGCTTGGGAGGGGGCAGCACAACAGAATTAGTACACACAATCCCTGTCCCCAAGAAGATGATGATGATGATGATGATGATGATGATGATGATGATGATGATGATGATATGCTTACTATGTGCCAAGCAATGGGAAGTGCTGGGGTAGATACAAGTTAATCAAGTTGGATGCAGTTCCTGTCCCACATTGGGTTCAGTCTACGAAGCTTACAGTCTAGAGAGACAGACATTAATATAAATACATAGATCATGGATATGTACATACGTGCTGAGGGTGTGGTGAATATCAAGTGCTTAAAGAGTACAGATCCAAGTGCGTAAGTGATGCAGAAGGCAGAGGGAGCAGGGGAAAAGAGGGCTTAATCAGGGAAGGCCTCTTGGAGGAAATGTAATTTTAATAAAGCTATGAAGGTGAAGTGGCTCACCCTCTCCCTCAGCAAGAGGTCAATCCTCAAAAGACAAGAACAGTTTCATCTGCTGTTATTCCTCTTGCATCCAGACTACCATATTAAATAACATAACCACCCTACATTTTTGCATAATTTTTGCCACCCCAAAACAAGAGGGGACACTACATGAAAAATAAAGTATAGCAATAAGTACAGCAGGAGGAAAAAAAGAAGAGAAAAAAAAGCAGGGAAGGAGGAGAAAAGGAAGAGAAAGGAAAGGGGTCACTAACATTAATTGCACTTCAAGTGCTGCATAAAATGGTCATTTCATTAATTGTGATAATTCCTCTTTCCATCTCCTTTTCCTACTCCAGCCATGCTGGCAGGTTTCAGAAAAGAAATCTTTATGACTTAGGTCTTGATCCCTGGGCATCCTGACCCTCCGTCCTGATGCACATAGCTACCACTGCTTACGAAAATAATTCCTCAAAAATTGGGGCCTGCCTGAAGGGGGTCCTTATGCAATAAAATAATTTATCAAGTAAATATGGTTAGTCTTCCCAAACCTGGGACTTATTTTCCAATCCTTTGTCCATCAGATGTTAAGAGCATCAGTAACTAGCTCGTTGTGAGCAGGAATGTGTCTGTTGTTATATTGTACTCTCCCAAGTGCTTAGTACAGTGCTTTGCACACAGTAAGTGATCCATAAATATGGTTGAATGAATGAATGAACGAATGAATGAATGAATGAATGAACTCAAGGGGACTTATTCTGGGGCTGAAATATTTTCATTCATTCATTCATTCATTCATTCAGTAATATATCTGGAGTACTTACTGTGGGCAAAGCACTACTAAGTGCTGGGGAAAAAAGGGGTCACAAACTATAAAAGGTTGGAGGGAGGTTGGTGACAAGAACAGGTGGAAAGATGGGAATGAAGAAAAAACAATGTAAAAATAAAAAGATCACAACAAATATAAAAATCTGCAGAATTTTGGGGCTTGAAAAAGTGGCATTTCTGGCTCCTCACCACAAAGGCAGGGCTAGCCAGAGTCCTAAGACACCATAGCTACAGTCACAGCCTTCCAAATGTTCCAAAATTTGACAAAGCAACTAGAATGTGGCTTTCCATGTTTATGGAATTGTTTCCTCGTTCAGAGCCCGAATCCATGGAAGCCTGTAGTCCAGTGGGGCTTGGGCCTGTGCTAATTTGCAAAGCCAGGTAGGGTAATAGATTATTACTATGCCAAGATAGTGATGGGAAAAGGAGGAAAAAAAAATGTGTATTTTTCTTTGTTTTCTTGCCATTATTGTTGTGGAATACATTGTTTGCTTCCTTGCCTTTTTTATAGTCCTCCAATTGCTTAACTTAGATGAATTCTTTTCAAATGCATCAAGCAACCATAAAATTCACTCAAGTGCCACTGTTTAGCTGCAAGACAGGATGCCAAATGGACCTTTCATGTGCCAATGGGGTACTGGATCATCAATTTCGTTAGCCAGCCATCATGGGTGGTGATTTCAGAGCCACACTGCATTGCTCAAAAATAACAAACTTACTTTCATTAGCCGTTTCCTGTTGTGCCTCATAAAGAGTTTCCACTTGTCTGCTAAACCCACTGTTTGACGTCAAGAAAGACCTAGTACAAGTTTCCCTGGTCATAATGCCATCTGGAAATGCTCAGCTTAGTATTATGTCTCCTCTGTTGTTTAGTGACCCTAAACCCTGACGCTGGCCCTTTATTATTATTGTCATTAATAATACAAATTAGGTTTATTAAGCATTTATTAAGTGCCAGGTTCTGGGGCAGATACAAGATAATTCAATCAGACTCACTTTCTGACCTACAGGAGGCTCAA
The DNA here is from genome assembly GCF_004115215.2 of Ornithorhynchus anatinus. Taxonomy (NCBI): domain Eukaryota; kingdom Metazoa; phylum Chordata; class Mammalia; order Monotremata; family Ornithorhynchidae; genus Ornithorhynchus; species Ornithorhynchus anatinus. Next base: position 45,978,556 of record NC_041749.1, read on the forward strand.
AGTTTAAAAGACTGGGAATCTTCATCATCATCAATGGTATTTATTGAGTGCTTACTATGTGCAGAGTACTGTACTAAGTGCTGGGTAGAGTATACTGCAACAGAGTTTGCAGACATATTCTCTGCCCACAACAAGTTTACAGACAAGAAGGGGAGACGAACATTAATATAAACAAATAATTTATAATATATAATTTAAAGATAATAAATGCTGTGGGATTGACGGTGAGAAATATCAAATGTCCAAGGTCACAGATCCAAGTGCATAGATGACGCAGAAGGGAGAAGGAGCCAGGGGAAAGGTAAGCCAGGGCTTACTTGGGAAAGGCCTCTGGTAAAAAAAAAATGGTGGTATTTGTTAAGCGCTTACTATGTGCAAAGCACTGTTCTAAGTGCTGGTGGATACAAGGAGATCAGGTTGTCCCATTTGGGGCTCACAGTTTTTAAACTCCATTTTACAGATGAGGTAACTGAGGCACAGAGAAGTTAAGTGACTTGCCCAAAGTCACACAGCTGGCAAGCGGCAGAGAAATATGACCTCAAGAATGCTTTGAAGGTGGGCAGAATGGTGGTCTGGCATATATGGAGGAGGAGGGAATTCCAGGCGAGGGGGTGAATGTGGAAAAGGGCAGTAAGATGGATCACCCCCCAAGTTCCTCCCACCTACCCCAGAAGCCAGAGCACCTGGTCAGGAAAGACCTACTGGAACATGGGGGAGCTAGGGCCCCAGATACACCCCCTTTCTTCTCCATACACGCCTTGAAACATCCAGGTTGGGGAAATGGGGTGGGAGAATATCCTGAGATTGGGCAGGTTTGGACAGCTCAAGATGTTTGTCTTTAATCCATTGGGCCTGAGGAGTTCTGGAACATGACTTTATGTCTTGGAAGCTGGAAAGTATCCAAGTTTCTACAAGGGACAACCTGCCCGTCTTCCCCTGAGTTATTAAAATGGCAAGGCGAATGCCCTGCCGCAAACTTTAATGGATGGAGAGTTGCAGTGCCACTTCCAGCCACCAGGAGGACTTCTCACCAAGGCAAAATGGCCCATCAAGTTCCAGCCTACCACTCAATCAGTCGATCATGTCATCTATTGAGCTTCTAATATAGGCAGAGCACTGTATTCGGCGACTGAGAAAATATAATAGATGCAAAAGGACCTGATCAACTAGTTCGTAATCCAATACTGGCCTTCTTTATACTAGATTCCCAACAACATCAACTCCATCTTTCTATTCTTTCTGAAACTTTTTGCCCAGATCTCACTCTGTTAACTTTGATTTATTCATTTCACAGTCTTTATTGAGCACTGACCTAGTGATTCAGAAACGTGCAATAAAAGTGAGACAATAAGAGGGGATTTTAGAATCTACTGGGGGATATGGCAGACACAGGTAATGTGCATATAAAGGGGTAAATTTAGAAACAGCTGCTAGCAGCATAAGTAAATACAGCCTAAGTAAATAAGTACATGGAATAAAGGGAAGTGCTCTGGATGGTTGATGGGATAACCTAGCAGAGGAAATGGACATTATACTGGAAAGGCCTCTTGGAAGAAGGATTTTTTTAGGAGGCTCCACAAGTGGGAATGGATGGGATTTGATGGCTTGATGGGGAAAGAAGGGCCATGACCAGTGGGTCAGAGATGGGAGGAATCAATTAGTTGTATTTATTAAGCAGTTACTCTGAGCAGAACACTGAACAAAGTGTTTGGGGGCATACAATAAAACAGAGTTGGGAGACATGCTCCTTGCCCACTATGAATTTACAGTCTAGAAGGAGAGACAGAAATTAAAATAAATTTCAGATACTTAATCGCTGTGGGGCTGAAGGTGGGGTGAACAAAGGATATAAATACGAGTCCAAGGGCAACACAGAAGATAGAGGGAGTAGGAGAAATGAGGGCCTAGTCAGGGAAGACCTCTTGGAGGAGATGTGCTTTTAGTAAGGTTTTGAAGGTGGAAAGGGTGGTGATCTGACAGATATGAAGGGGGAAGGAGTTCCAGGCCAGAGACTGGATGTGGGTAAGGGGTCAGAGGTAAGATAGATGATATTGAAATAGAGTGAGTAGGTTAGCATTAAAGGACAGAAATAAGCATGTTGGGTTGTAGAAAGAAATCTATCAATGGTATTGATTGAGCACTTACTCTTTGCAGATCACTGTATTAAGTGCTTGGGAGAGTATAGTATAACAGAATTGGTAGACATGTTCCCTGACCACAATGACCTTACAGTCTAGAGGGGGATACAGACACTAATATTTATTTAGAAATAGTATTTATTTATAAATTACAGATACGCAAGTGCTGCGAGGCTAAGGGAAGGGTGAATAAGGGGAGTAAATCCAAGAGCAAGGGTGATGCAGGAGGGAGTGGGAAAAGAGGAAATGAGGGCTTTTGGAGGAGATGTGTCTTCAGTAGGTCTTTGAAATCAGCCAAGAGAAATCAATAAGGTAAGAAAGGAGGGGGCAAGGTGATTGAGTGCTTTAAAGCCTCTAGGAGTATCTGTTTGATGTGGAGGTGGATGGACAGCCACTGGAGGTTCTTGAAGAGTGGGGAAACATGGCCTGAACTTTTTTTAGATGATCCAAGCAGCAGAGTGAAGTACAGACTTGAATGGGGAAAGACAGGAGGCAGGGAGGTCAGCAAGGAGTTGATGCAGTAATGAAGGCAGGATAGGATAGTTGCTTGGGTCAGCATGATAGCAGTTGGAATGGAGAGGAAAGGGTCGATTTTAGTTATGTTGTGAACATAGCCTTAGCAGTGTTTAGTAACAGATGGAATATGTGGTTTGAATGAGAAGATGAGTTGAAGATAAGGCCAAAGTCATAGGCTTGTGAGACAGGGAGAATGGTAGTGCTGTCTGAACTAATGAGAAAGGCTGGGGGGAGGCAAGGTTTGCGTGGGAAGGTGAGGAGTTCTGTTTTGGACATATTAAGTTTAAGGTGTTGGAGAGATATCTAAGTACAAATGTCCTTAAGGCAGAAGGAAATAAGAGACTGCCTAGAAGGAGAGAGATCAGGGTTAGAGATGTGGATTTGGGAATCGTCTTCATAGAGATGGTAATTGAAGCCATAGGAGTGAATGAGTTCTCCAAGGGAGTGGATGTAGATGGAGAATAGAAGGGGACCAAAACTGAGCCTTGAGGGACTCCCACAGTTAGGGGATGGGTGGCAGAGGAGGAGCCTGCAAAAGAGATTTGAGATCGGGCAGCCAGAGAGATAGGAGGAGAACCAGGAGAAGACACATGCTTTCCATACATCCTGGGATGGAACCCTGGGCAGGGGGAGGAAGCAGAGAGGAGATATGGCAAAGTTAGGTAATGTTTCCAGGGGAAGCGGGTGGTCCACAGTGTCACAGGTGGTTGAGAAGTTGAGGAGTATTAGGATGGAGTAGAGGCCATTGGATTTGGTAAGCAGATCATTGGTCACCTTTGAGAGAGCAGTTTCTGTGAAGTGAAGGGACAGAAGCCTGATTGGAGGTGGTCAACAAGAGAATTGGAGGAGAGGAAGTGGAGGCAGTAGGTGAGGACATCTCGCTCAAGGAGTTTGAAGAGGAATGGTAGGAGGGAGAGGGGGTGATCACTGGAGGGAATCATAGGGTCAAGGAAGAGTGGGTTTTTTTAGGATAATTATAAGGGATACACAAGTGAAATAATAATGTTATTTGTTAATTGCTTACTCTGTGTGAAGCACTGTAGTAAGCACTGGGGTCAATACAAGGTAATAATCAGACACAGTACCTCTTCCACATTGGCTCAGAGTTTAAAGGGGAGGGAGAACAAGTATTGAATCCCCATCTTAGAGATGAAGAAATCGAGGCCCAGAGAAATTAAGTAATTTCTCTAAGGTAACACAGCCAGCAGGTGGGAGACCTGACATTAGAATCCAGATTCCCTGATTTCCAGGTCAGGTTCTTCCCACCAGGCCACATAGAGGGTGAAGGATAGTTGAGTAGTAGCTGGGAGCAGAATGTGAGCTGGGGATATGGCAGAAGAAGATAACAGGTAATCAACAATTAATCAATCAATAGTTTTTACTGAGCACTTAATGTGTGCAGAGCATTCTACAAAGCACTTGGGAGAATACAGTACAATACAGTTGACAGACCTGATCCCTGCCCACAAGGTACTTAAAGATAGGTAACAAGGAGCCAGATGGTGAGGAGTCTTGAATCTAATAGTCAAGTATTCTGTTCCATATGGAGAGAAACCGGGAGCCATTGGAGGTTTTTAAGGAAGAAAGGAATGTTCTATAACTGGAATTTGAGGAAGATGATCATTTGAAGATAATGAGGGGAGAAGCTGAGAGCAAGGAGTCCACAAAGTCCTTAATTGGGAAAATTCAGTTATCTACTCTGGAACTGATCCATGTTTGGTGCAGTCCTATCAAACACTCTCCAGGAGATGGATTGGCTGTGGAGTGGACCCTCCTCTCCTCTCTGATTTCCTCCGTCCTCTGGTTTAGTCACACACTATAAATCAAGTTCTCCAACTCAGCGGAGTCTGCCAGATGTTTACTGAAGGTTGGCCACTTTTGCCTCTCGGGCTTTCTGAAGGAAGCACGAATTCTTCGTGACTGAACCTGCCCAGTATTATTAATCAGTCTGACAGCTCTATCCTAATCTCTCAAACTAGGAAAAATAGCTTATTGCTCACAAAAAGTATACTTGAAAAAGTTCATAATTAGAGAGCTGACTGTAAATGATGGATACCATTGTTGAGCTATCTGGTGGGCTAGTAAGACTAAAATTCTTGACTATGGGCAGGGACCTATGTGCATAGCTGATACGGGGAAATGCTAAAGATGATTGCAAGGTAGGGATGCAAAAATTGTCCTGAACAGAGAGAAGGAATACAGGAGAAGCTACCAACTCTATCATATTGTACTCTCCCAAATGTCTGGTATAGTATTCTGCATATAGTAAGCACTTAAAAAATGAAATTGATTGATTATTTTAGTGAGAAGTAATTTTTCATCAAAGGGAAGTTATGACAGGGTGGGGTTTGGGTCTACAAGTTCATTTATAATCTCCCAAATACTTAGTACAGTGCTCTGCACACAGTAACCACTCAATAAATTAATTTGATTGATTGCTTGATTGATTGATTGACACTCCAGTCAAACGTACACTGAGCAAAAATGCTTTGGAGATGAAACAAGCAGTTCTTTACAAAGTCTCTTTCTGTACCTTCGGTGTCCATAGAAATAGCACTGCAGAGTCTGCAAATTGAGAAAATGCATTACTTATCTGGAGGCCTTTGCCTTGCACATTATGTCTTCATTCATTAAATCATATTTATTGGGCACCTACTGTGCAGAGGTCTGTACTAAGCACTTATGAAAGTACAATATAACAATAAACAGACAATTTCGTGCTCACAATAAGCTTACTGTCTGGTGCGGGGAGACAGACATTAATATAAATAAATAAATTACAGATACGTACATAAGTGCTGTGGGGCTGTGAGGGGACAAGAACAAAGGGAGCAAGTCAGGGTGATGCAGATGGGAGTGGGAGGTAAGGAAAGGGGAGCTAGTCAGGGAAAGCCTCCTGGAGGAGATGTGCCATCAGTAAAACTTTGAAGCAGGGGAGAGTGTCTGTCAGATTTGAGGAGGGAGGCATTAGAAAATGGAACTGGGGGGAAAGCTGGTAATTGCCCTTTAAAGCTGGGAAATTTATAACAAAACCATTTCTTCCTGCTCTTGAAGGTTTTTCTGTCTCCTGTTAAGGCTTCATAGTTGCCATTTTTCAAACTGGGTTTGCAAGGATGTGAGCTGGGATTTTTGAGACATGCCCAGGATTAACGTGTCCCTGGACTTGTTTCCTTCCTGAACTCAGATGCAAAATTGAAGCTTTGTTAGCTTAATTCACAGAAGGTAATTTACCAGTCATCTTAAAACAGCACACACAGTTTGGCATTTGCTCTGGCTGTCCCCTAAATTTATTGCCAATATTTTCCATCCCAAATGGCACTGAGGAGCTGAGTCAGTGAGTCATTTGCACAGGCCATCTAGCATCCCAGTGGTTGAGTCTTGGATCCTGCCATTGTCATAGCTATCCTGGAACACAGACCTTCCAGGGAACCAGAGAATGGGAATTAGTCTGCAAGGATTGTTAGACAGGGGAGGAAAATGCCATCTGATTCATTCAATAGTATTTCATTCAATAGTATTTATTGAGCACTTACTATGTGCAGAGCACTGTACTAAGTGCTTGGAATGAACAAGTCGGCAACAGATAGAGACAGTCCCTGCCGTCTGACGGGCTTACAGTCTAATCAGGGGAGACAGACAGACAAGAACAATGGCAATAAATAGAGTCAAGGGGAAGAACATCTCATAAAAACAATGGCAACTAAATAGAATCAAGGCGATGTACATTTCATTAACAAAATAAATAGGGTAATGAACAAAATAAATAGGGTAATGGACAAAATGAATAGGGCAATGAACAAAATAAATAGGGTAATGGTGAGAGAACCAGAGGACGGATTAGTGCCTGGGCCACAACTCTAGGAGGCAGAGTAGTTTAGGAGAAAGAGCATGGAACTGGGACTCAATCAGTCAGTGTACTTATTGCATGCTAATTGTGTGCAGAGCATTTCTACCAAGTTCTTGGGAGAGTACAGAGAGTAGGTAGATGTGATCCTTGCCCTCAAGAAGCTGATTATCTAGCTGCATGTGAGTGGAGTCAGGTGCTAAACCCCCCTCTGCCACTGGGCACTGGTGTGACCTTAGGCAAGATTATCCATTCATGGTTTAGGTTGAGGGTCCAACATTGTACTAGATGTTTGGGAGAGTACAACAAAAGCTGAATGTGGAGAGACTGTTCCTGCCTTATTTACAAATTGGTCAGTGAAAACAGACTTTTTCAGAACTGAATAGCATCCTATATCTATTCAATCAAAAAAATGTGTAGAGACTTCAAGGGTGAGACTGAATCACACTCAGCAACTTTCTTGAGCTGGACCATCAAAAGAGGGTCCCCGGTTACTATGGTAACTCCTGCATTTCACTTCCCATCTGCTCTGAAATGTGAGGGGTTTTCTTAAAGGAAAATTATTCCCAGGAATCTGAGTGATATGTGGGAATCTCTTAAGACAGCAATAGTTTCCCTTTTATGGCTAAACATGTCCACTTAGGCTGTGGCTTCCCCTGAACCCTGGTTTTCTCTGAGTCAGATGGCTATAGTCTGGGCAGGAAGGGCCACCTGGCCTTGTTGGACTTCTCCAAGGGCTGAATGTACCCCTGCTTCCTCCACACCTGCCTGGCACACCTGGCACCTGTAAAAACATTCAGGCCAATTTGAGGACTAGGCCCTTTTCTCCAAAGAGCTTGAGAACTTTACAATCTATTGTTTAATTCCATTCAGGATTAAGGATTGTTCCCCACATCACAGTGGGGCAATTCAGGTTTGGCAGAGATAGAAGTGAAGCTGGGGAGTGTTGGAGGGAGATTCCAAAGCTATTCTTTCATTCTGTCGTGGATGACAGAAGGCATGACCTCTTTCTGCTGGCAACTGAAATCCGTTTAGACAATGGAAGCCGGAATGAGGAAGAAAAATGAAAATCTTAGCCCCAGCAATGGGGACAAACTTACTTCCTTTCAGTCGAGTCTTAGTCCTGTTGCAAGGCCCTTATCCTTGGCCTAATTGAGGGCCAGGAAGTCCTAGCTACTTTCCACTTCAACTTCACTTTCACTCAACCCTCTGTTTCTGCTGCCCTGTGGGACCCAGAGTCATCATTCCCACTATCCCTGCCCCAACCAGGCAGGGACCCCGACTCTGGGCCACCCAAGATCCTGGCTCCAGTCAAAGAGAAGTTCAGAGTCTCCCAAATCAAGTGGCTGCTGTGGCCTTCAGAGCCTCTGGAAGTGATCAGGGAAGACCTCTTGGAAGTGATGACATTTTTAAATGGCTTTAAAGAAGAAGGGGATGTGGTGCCATCCAAATTAACACCCTTCAATTCATGGCCTAAGAAAGAGGCTGTTATACTCCAAAAACAATTTGTGAAAATGGTGGACAATTCATCTAGAGCATATAATTAACTGAGCTGAATGGCACAATCTGGTAACTTTGTCATTTTCTACTGAATCTAATTGTGCATTCACCCCTCACAGAAGAAAAACTGTATTCAATCTACAGACCATGCAATGATAGCTTAGGACATGGCAAGAGTAGCTAGAAGCAATAGTTAAATGCAGTTATTTGTTTACTCAAAGCAAAATAATTACTCTGCTCATGCCAGTTTGATCACTGACTTCAACTGTGATGAATAATTGTTTTTGTTAAGCGTGTGTTTATCATCATAAATGGTATTTATTAAGTGCTTACTATGTGCAGAGCACTGTACTAAGCATATATCCAGAGCTCTATCTTTAAATGATGAAGCCTTATAATTGCAACAGCTCAGTCATTTGTACTGAGGAAAACCTCCAGTGAATGAAATCAGAGCACCAGATTGGCCTGGCTGAGAATGTTCATTGACAAAACTGGCAATGTGGGTGGTTGTGGGTCATATCAGTTCCATGTCACACAGGGGGAAATCACTTCTGGAAGGGACAGAAGTTCAGGGCTTCATTTCAGTGAATTCATCAGGGAAATCACTTCGCCCGTCTTTCCTAACCGAGGCCTGCGGGTTGTTGCTGACTGGTAGGGGCCGTGGAGGAGGTGGGATTTACAGGAGGAGGGCCCTCCTACGTGCAGCACCCCCTCTGACCCAAATTTTGTGGGAAACGTGGAGAAGGGGAATCCCCCCACCTCCCTGGTGATCTATGGTGGCTTCTGTGACCACGGGGGTGCTGAGGTGGAGGGCAGTCCAAGCCTGACAGCAGAGAAGGGGGGCTTCTGGCATCCCATTTTCATCAGAACTTGCAAGAAGGGGAGGCAGTGACAATGGAACACAAAATGGGGGCAAACAGGATGGGTTATCTTGCCATCCAGGCCCTGTCATCCCCCGGACTTTCCCATCACTGTAGGCAGCACCACCATCTTCTGGCTCTCACAAGTCTGTAATTTTGGCATTATCCTTGACTCAACTTTCTCATTCAACAATCGTATTCAATCTATCACCAAATCTTGTCTGTTCAACCTTCACAGAATCGCTAAAATCTGCCCTTTGCTCTCCATCCGAACTGCTAACACATTAATCCAAGCACTTATCCTAACCCACCTTGATTACTGCATCAGCCTCCTTGTTGACTTTCCTGCTTTCTGTCTCTCCCCCTTCCAGTCATTACTTCACTCCGTTGCCCAGATAATTTTTCTAAAAAAAGTTCAGTCCACATCTCCCCATTATTCAAGGGCCTCTGTGGTTGCCCATCCACCTCTGCTTCAAACAGAAACTCCTTACCAACAGCATTAGGGAACTCAATAGGCTTGCCTCCTCCTACCTTACTTTGCTGATTTCCTACTATGCTCCAGCCCTCACACTTCCATTCTCTAGCACCAGCTTGCTTACTGTTCCTCTTTCTTGTAAAACTTACAGCTGACCCCTTTCCCACATCCTCATTTCCCACATTAGAGAAGCAGCATGGCTCAGTGGAAAGAGCACGGGCTTTGGAGTCAGAGGTCATGGGTTCGAATCCTGGCTCTGCCACTTGTCACCTGTGTGACTGTGGGCAAGTCACTTAACTTCTCTGTGCCTCAGTTACCTCATCTGTAAAAATGGGGATTAAGACTGTGAGCCCCACGTGGGACAACCTGATTCCCCTGTGTCTACCCCAGCACTTACAACAGTGCTCTGCACATAGTAAACGCTTAACAAATACCAACAAATACCAACATTATTATTATCCTCCCTCTACCTTGGAATTCTCTCCCCTTCCAGATACGACAGATCACCACTCTCCCCATCTTCAAAACCTTCAGACCATAAGCTCATTATGGGCAGGGAACATTTTTACCAACTCTGTAATATTGTACTCTCCTAAGTGCTTACTACAGTGCTCTTCATGCAGCCGCCCACCTCCTCACCGTCCCTCGGTCTCGCCTATCCCGCCGTCGACCCCTGGGTCACGTCCTCCCGCGGTCCCGGAACGCCCTCCCTCCTCACCTCCGCCAAACTGATTCTCTTTCCCTCTTCAAAACCCTACTTAAAAATCACCTCCTCCAAGAGGCGTTCCCAGACTGAGCTCCTCTTCCCCCTCTACTCCCTCTGCCATCCCCCCTTTACCTCTCCGCAGCTAAAGCCTCATTTTCCCCTTTTCCCTCTGCTCCTCCACCTCTCCCTTCCCATCCCCACAGCACTGTACTCGTCCGCTCAACTGTATATATTTTTGTTACCCTATTTATTTTGTTAATGAATTGTACATCGCCTTGATTCTATTTAGTTGCCATTGTTTTTATGAGATGTTCTTCCCCTTGACTCTGTTTATTGCCATTGTTCTCGTCTGTCCGTCTCCCCCGATTAGACTGTAAGCCCGTCAAACGGCAGGGACTGTCTCTATCTGTTGCCGACTTGTTCATCCCAAGCGCTTAGTACAGTGCTCTGCACATAGTAAGCGCTCAATAAATACTATTGAATGAATGAATGAAGTGCTCAATAAATATGATTGATTATAAAATATCTCTTCTGAGAGGGCTTCCCTACTAAGCTCTCTTTTCCCCTATTCCCTCTCTTTTCTGGGTCATCTATGCACTTGGATCTGTACTCTTTCAGCACCTGATAGTCACACCACCCCTCAGCCCCAGGGCATTTACGTACATATCCTTAATTATTGTATTTATATTAATGTCAGTCTCCTCCTCTAGACTGTAAGCTCCCTGTGGGCAGGGAACATGTCTACCAACTTGGTTGTACTGTACACTCCTAATCACTTGGTACAGTACCATCCACACAGTAAACACTCAATAAATATCAGGCTAGCTTTATATACCCCAATGAGAAAAGGATTAAAAACATATCCACCGAGGCTCCCAGAGGAGTGAAGCATTCAGCTCTGACAGATGCTCTCTGGCTCTTAAGCAACAAGCCCAGCTCCTCTCAGCATTCATAATGATAATATTGATGATACTTGTCAAGTTCTTACTTCATACCAAGTGCTCTATTAAGCATTGGGATAGATAAAATTAATCATGTTGGATGCAATCCCTGCCCCACATGGGACTCACAGTCTGAGTGGAAGGGAGAATACATATTTCATCCCCATTATATAGATGAGGAAACTGAGCCACAGAGAAGTTAAGTAACTTGCCCAAGCTCCCAGAGCAGGCAAATGTCAAAGCCAGGATTAGTATCCAGGTCCTCTGTCTCCCAGGCCCATGCTCTTTCCACTACATCATACTGATTCCCTGTATGTACTCTAAATGTGAAAGAGCTCCTGTATGATTGATCTAAGGACTCTGAATGATAGCTTAGCCTGCTGAGTTGGAAGAGCTTCCTTGAGCCTAAGAATCCTATCTGACACCAGCTATGAGATTCCTCATGATGGTCTCAAGTACCACTCTATGGAGTTGATTAAACAAATCGTACTTAAAGCCCAGCCCACCACTAATCCACTGGGGTCATCCACGGGGCCCTCCCAACTCTGAAGTAGCCCATCCTGTTGTCAGGGAAGAATCCCAAGGGGCTGGACCAAATTGTCAGAGCAACCAAAGTGTCTGAGAGGTAGCCAGAACTCAGGTCAGTTGACAGCACCAACTGGTTTTGCTCCAGCTATCAACCACTCCATATAGCAGACAAGATGATCCAGTCACAAAGGAAAGGTGTCTATTGAGCGTTTACGGTACGTTTACTGTTTGGACTAAACTTGATGTGCTTGGCAACAATCGAAATCCATATTTTGAGTTGAATCAACATGGTCTAGTGTAGCTGTTAGCTTCTTTTGGGCAGGATCTTGTCTACCAACTTTGTTGTAGAATGTGCACTCCACAGTAAGTGCTCAATAAATGCCATTGATTGAGTGGTTGATTGAAGAGCATGGGAAGAATTAGGACACCTGGGCTCCAGTCCCATCTCTGCTGATGACCTACTATGTAATCTTGAGTAATCTCTTGGGACCTCAGTCTTTTCATCCATAAAATGGGAATTAGGTTGTGAGCTAATAACTTATATCTATCTTAATGCTTAGCATATTATAAGCACTTAATAAATGCCATAACAACTTGTGTTGTAGGATAACAGAATATCATCAACAATAAATGTATGTTCGGTTTTTTGAAGTTATTATCAGTGTTCTCCATTTTTCCTGGAAAAGCCATTCTCCTGAGCATGGGTACGTAGTGGTTACATATGTGTTAGTATAGATATTTGCATGGTGAACTGAAAGGGACATGTGTCAGCTGGGCAGGGTGTGGTGCACAGAATGAATAGTGAACAGAAGTAATGTGCTGAATCAGCAGGCTGTCTGGGAGATCAATACAACAGACAGACCAGCCTGGCAGCCAGCAATTCAGAGAAAAGTTACTCTCCTTGAGCAAAAATGTTTAGAAGATGGGAAGACCAAGAAGCAGCCTGGAAAACAGAGACAAGCCCTGTACTGGATAGCACAGCAGGGATCTGCCCTTACTTTTGAGAGAACGTAGGTCCCCAGTCCTATCAGGTCAGCCATGCTTGCCTGCACAGGGAGGAGCCCTCAATCAGTAGCCTCACCTTGGAAAAAGAAGAGGAGCTGGAGAAATCTTCAAGTCTATGCCCAGGGGAGATGTGGATGAGTGTGTGTGTATATGTAAATTTTTTATCATATAGTTAATCTATGTCTGTTCTGATCTGTGGATTTCACATTTTCCAACATTTGCAATTCAGCAAAACCCAGACCAAATTATACTAAGCACTTTTCCCTTCATTTATCTGCTCATGTGTTTTCAAAGGGAAATTTAATCCACATGCTACAAATTCATTAAACCCATAAAATCATGGTTTTACCACCCCTCACATGAGACTTGTCCACCTTAACCAGCCCTCTTACCAACTCTGTAATATTGAGAGGGAAACAGGACACTGCTTTTCTTTCAAGAAAAGTTCATGTCTCTGGACCTCAGTTTCCTCACCTGCAAAATGGGGATTAAACACTGTTCTCCCTCTCCCTTTAGACTGCATGGTGCTTGTGAAGGCAGAGTCTGTCCGATTGTTGAGCTTGACAAATAGCAAACAATTAAGACATACCATGATTATTATATTGTGACTTCAGCTTTTTTTCTTTTCCATTGCAATCAGGTGTTTCATTGGATGGAAGCTTTATGGAAACAGTGGCCCCTGGCCCGAGATGGTAAACCTGAAGAAGCAGTGCACCCCACTCTTGATCTGAGGGAATTTGTAGAATGAGAAGCACTGTGATCTAGTAGATAGAGCACGGGCCAGGGAGTGAGAATGATTTGGGTTCTAATCCCTGCTCTGCCACTTATCTGCTGTGTGATCTTGGGCAAGTCACTTCACCTCTCTGTGCCTCAATTACCTCATCTGTAAAATGGAGATTGAGACTGTGAGCCTTAAGAAAGACAGGGACTGTGTCCAACCTAATGAATTTATATCTACCCCTGCACTTAGTAGAGTGCCTGGCACATAGTAAGCACTTAACAAATACCATTAAAAAATAAAAAGAATCTGAACCCCAGCCAAAGAGAGAGCTCCGTCCTCTGTGAGACTATTCATTTTCAGAGGGAGAATTCACTTCCTGTTGCAATGTTCCCTCACTAATGAATAGGAAAACGTTTGCATCGCTCCCTGGACACACGACTGCAGAGAACTTCTCCTTTAAGTCTGCAGTTGGAATTATTGCCCCTCGATTTGAAAATTAGCATAAGGGTGAGGCTGCTGGCACTAAAATCTTTCCCAGTCCTCCACAGCTGTATTTCTGTTTTCCACTTGAAAGACTTGACATCCTAAGAATATAAAACAACAACCCCTTATTGTCATGTCCCTCTCCCTAAAAAAAACAGAAAACACAGACACATGCTTTCCAAGTGTCGGTTCCATGAATCATACGATAATTATAAGATCCTACAATGTGTTTATATTACCTCAGTTGGGGCATATAAACTTCAAGAACTGAAAAAACCTGGGGCAATAAAGCAGTTTTATATAATTGCTACCTCTTGCTGCAAGGGACAATTGGCCTTTGAAAATGCTAAGCCGGCTGATGTCATTGATGTAAAAACTGTAAGTCTGGGCTTCAAATTACTGTAATTTATATTTTGGATCCTAGTACAAAAACAGCAATCAAAGGGCAAAGGACACCTAAATGAACTAATATTTGTGATTTGGCAAGAACTAAATGAAAGGCTCCATTGCCTTCCTAAGGCATTATTGCATTGTTTGCTGTTGTGGCATTTAAACCGGGAGGTGGAGGGAGGCTGCCTGGGGGTGATCTCTTCATGTTCAACCTTGGAGATGACCAGGTAGGTATTGAACTCTGAAGCTGACCTCTGGCTAGAACAACGTGAGATGTGCTAGTAGCAGCTGAGATGTATAAAGCACTTGGACAACGTTCTGTTTTCTACTTTCTGTTTAGTGGAACAAAGAAGTAGGAAGGGGGAAATATTTTTGTAGCATGGAGCATGTGGTCATGTTGAAGTAAAGTGACTTACTCAACTATCCTGCTTCCCTTTTCTTTCTACTCCTGTCTATAAATTATTTGGTGTTTTTGGTTAGATTGTAAGCTCTTTGAGGGTAGGACTGTGTTTCCCTCTATACTGTAAGCTCGTTATGGGCAGGGAACATGTCTAACAGAGTTGGTAGCACTCAATGCACTTAATGCAGTACTCTGTACACATTAAGTACTCAATAAAAATGATTGAATTTTTTTTGGACTATCCCAAGTGTTTAGTACAGTGCTCTGCACAAAGTAGGAGCTCAGTAAATATAATTGATTGAGTTCCATTTTGCTGATGGAGGAAAGGGGAATGCCCGGCCTGACTCTCAAGAAACTTGAATCTGGACCCAGTTCTTCTGTGAGGAAATGTGTTTGTTTGCCCTTCAGTGAGATTTGAGTTTCTCTGGGTGAACATCTAATAAGCTCACTGAAAGATGCTCACCTGAACGTCTAACATGCTCACAGACAGATGCAGGGAGCTTCCTCTCTGGTGAAGTACTGTGGTACATCTGTAGGCTGACTTCATTAATTCAATGGTCCAGGTGGTTTTTAGATTCATTTTCACTTCAAAACCTCTGGACAGCTGTGGGTCAATTTCCAAACTGGCTATCTCTGCCATGGTTGGCAGGTATGACTGAGCTGAACACAGTTCAGGATCAAGATCAGATAATACAGAGGCTTAAAAAGATCTGGTTGACAGCTTTTCCCCTCGCTAGTTCATAATTCACTCTGCTGTTCATATCATTTCTCTAAAACATCGTTTGCATTTGTCTCTACACTCCTCCAATCAGGCAGCTATTGGAGAAACTCAGGCAGAAACTCCTTGCCTTCGGTTTAAGGCCCTCAGTCAGCTCTCTACGACTTATCAACTGTCACTCCTCTCCCACTACTGTGAAGTTGGCACACTTGACCCCTCCAATGTCCACCTCCTCACTGTGCCTCAGTCTTAGCTCTCTCACCATCGACCCCTTGCTCCCTCCCTCCCTCCATGCTGAAACACCCTCTCCCTTCACATCCCAGCTCCGCCACTTGTCTACTATATGACTTTGGGCAAGTCATTTAATTTCTCTGTTCCTCAGTTACCTCATCTGTAAAATGGGGATCAAGACTGTGAGTCCTATGTGGGACAGGGACTGTGTCCAACCCAATTTGCTTGTTTCCACCCTATGCTTAGTACAGTCCCTGGCACATAGTAAGCACTTAACAAATACCATAATAATAATTATTATTATCTGACAAAACACTACTCTCCCTATCTTCAAAGCCCTACTAAATCACATCTCCTCCAGGAATCCCTCTCTGACTAATCCCTCACCTCCCCACCCTATTCTCCCTCACTTTTTAATCACATAGTCACTTGATTCCCTACCATCCAAGCTCTACCTTTTACAACATTTATGAACATATCTTTATATTCAGTTGCTTCACCAACCTGTAATTTATTTTAGTGTCTAAGTCCCCTGCTAGATTGTAAACTCCTTGAGGGTGGGGATCATGATTACTAACCCTATTGTATTCTCCCAAATGCTTACTGTAGTGCTCTGCAGAGTAAGTGATCAGTCAGTACTATTGATTAATTGATACATTGATAGACTGACTAAGGCAGGACAATACAGCTCATCAGTCTGAGTAGGAGGAAAACTCAAGATATTCTGTGATCCAGTCGAAATGACAGTGCTCTGGGGAGCTTTTAATTGAAAAGGGGAAAGAGGCAGAATGTAAATACCCCATAATCCTTTTCCCTCAAAGAGCTGTGCCTTCCCTAGGCTCTGGAGACCATTCTGAGTACCTGGAGCCAGCATGGGGGATCAGAAATGGGTGATGGGTTGTGTTTGTGGCAAAGAGAGATCGGCACCATACCCGATTGCTTTTCCAAGGCAGATTCAGAGATCTTACATTTCAAATAGAATGATGCATCTAAACTGTCCATTATCCCATGAGCCCAGAGAGGCACTCAGGATCTAGCTTGCCCCCAGAGTTCATGGCTAAGATGCTTCTTCCCCTTGAATGTTTCATGATGCTTCTTTCACTTAAAGGTTTCATTTGGGAAAAACCCCAGTCTATTTCCTCTTTCTTCCTGTCTGGGATCACCTCCGTTAATACCTTTCCCTGATCAAGACTTTGTCCCTTCTTGCCTCAAAGGTCTCAAGTAGGCAACTTTCCTCGGGCATTTTCATATCCTTTTTTCATATCTGACAGACAATTACTCTCCCCACCTTCAAAGCCTTATTGAAGGCACATCTCCTCCAAGAGGCCTTCTCTGCCCAAGCCCTCAGTTCCACTTTTCCCACTCCCTTCTGTGTCACCCAGACTTGCTCCCTTCATATACCACCCCTGCCCCCAGCCCATTAGCACTTTTGTACATATCCATAATTTATTTGTATTAATGTCTGCCTCCCACTCTAAACTGAAAATTCATTGTGGGGCAAGCAATATTTCTGTTACATTGTTGTGTTTGGACTCTCCCAAGCATTAGTACGGTGCCCTGCACACAGTAAGTGCTTGATAAATATGATTGATTGATTTGCCCCTAAAAATAATTAATTATAATTGTGGTATTTGTTAAGCACTTACTATGTGCCAGGCACTGTACTAAGCGTTGGTATGGATACAAGCAAATTGGGTTAGCATAGTCTCTGTCCCACATGGGGCTCACAGTCTCAATCCCCATTTTACAGATGAGGTAACTGAGGCCCAGAGAATTGAAGTGACTTGCCCAAGGCCACAGAGCAGACAAGTGATGAAGCCAGGATTAGAACCCATGCCCTTCTGACTCCCAGGCTAGTGCTCTATCCACTACACTATGCTGCTTCCTGTGCTGCATAAGAAGGAACACTACACCTTGCTGCTTCCAATGAAATGGCTTCTCCTTTCCTTTTGTTGTGTAACTCAGCATCCTCTCTGTTTTCACTGGCTGTCCATGGCACAGTCATGTCAGTTTCTTGTTGGCAGAGACTGTGTTTACCAACTCTACTGTGTTCTCCCCAGTGCCTAAGATAGTGCTCTGCAAACAGGAAACAATAACTACTATTGATTGATAGCTATCATCCTAAGGATCCATTGAGCATCTACAGAGTGCAGAGTATGCTTGTGGATTGGAAACATATGATAAAAAGGGGAAGACAGAACTCTTGTCCTGGCCTAGTGGAAAGAACACAGAGGACTTGGTTTCTAATCCTGTCTTTGCCACATGCCTGCCATGTTACCTTGGGCAAGTCACTTTATTGCTCTGTACCTCTGTCACCTCATCTGTAAAATGGGGAGTAAGACTGTGAGTCACATGTAGGACGGGGACTGTGTCCAACCTGATTTGCTTATATCTACTCCAGCACTTAAAACAGTGTTTGCCACATAGTAAGAGCTTAACAAATACCATAATTATTAAGATTCAGGCAGACACAGATCACAGACATGGAAGGAAGAACAAAAGGATAGAGACAGTGGATGAAAGCAAAAGAAAGAAAAGTAAGAATGAATAAAGGGAATAATAAACTGATATGCATGGGTCCCACAGGTGATGGATCGGGTGACATGTCTAGGGATTAATCAGGGGAGGTTTCCTGGAAGGGGAGGAGGAGGATGAGGAAGGATTTCATAAGCATAAATCTTTGAGAGGGGTGAAGTCAATGGTGGAAGGATGTGTACATTTTTCTTCTCTGCTGATATGTTTTATTAAAATAGATATAAAACATATCTATAGAAACTAAAATAGATATAAAACATATCTATAGAAACTATAGAAACTCTAGAAACTAAAATAGATATAAAACATGCTATAGAAACTGAGGCATGGGTAGGATAAATGTCTGTGTCGCACAGTACAGAAGGCTAGGAATGTAATCTATATCTTCTAACTGACCTCCAGCCCCCTCCCTACTAGCTCAGGCCAGGTATATTAACCTGGGAGCTCTGGCACTAATGAAATGAAACACTTCTTTGTGACTGCAGATATTCGATGAAGTCATTTCAGCACTCAAATGAGATTTTGTTGGGGTTTATGATGGTGAGGACAGGGAGGTGACTGAACCAGCTAAATAGGCTGTCTTGGGTTGGTGAAGTGCCAGAGGCAGGGAAAGGAAAACACATTCCCCTTTAGGAAAATACCAATTCCTAGCCTACAGGATTAGTTTGGAATGAGACACCCTGGGGTCTGAAACACTTTCCAATCAAGCCTGGGTTTTCACCTGCTCATGTTCTCTGCAACACAGGCTAGATTCAAGAGCTGGTGAAGAATTCTTTTATGTCAAATTCCCCTCAAATTTCTCCTGGCCATGTTTGTACTTTTCACCATACTTCTTCACGTGCGCTTGATCACGTCCACGCTTGGGTCTCATTGCTTACTAGCAGATCCAGCCTGTCCTGTGGCAGCCTACACTGATGGCTCAAGGATCTGGAGTTGACAGAACCACAGGACCTGGAAGACGGTCAGTCAAGGACAGGTGAGTGTCTAGCCAAGGAAGAAACCAAATGGTTTGTGAAAGTCAGCAGTAGCGCTCAGTACAGTGCTAAGGGCTTAGTACAGAGCTCTACCCACAGTAAGCACCCAATAATAGTAATAATAATAGTAATAATAATAGTGGTTTTTGTGAAGCACTAAATGTCCAGTACTGTACTAAGCACTGGGGTTGATACAAGATAATCAGGTCCCACATGGGGCTCATGGTACTTCCCCTCCAGACTGTGAGCTTGATGTGGGCAGGAATGTGTCCGTTGTTATATTGTACTCTCCCCAGCTCTTAGTACAGTGCTTTGCACACAGTAAGCACTCAATAAATATGATTGAATGAATGAAAGAGGAAGAAGAAGTATTGAATCTCCATTTCGCAGATGAGGGAACTGAGACAAAGAGTAGTTGTCAGTCATATTTATTGAGAGCTTACTGTGTGCAGAGCACTGTACTAAGCTTTTGGGAGAGTCCAGTATAACAATATAACAGGAACATTCCCTGCCTGCAACAAGCTTACAGTCTAGAGAGGGAGACAGACATTAATAAAAAATAAATGAATTACAGATATGTACATAAGTGTTGAGGGGCTAGGACAGCGGATGAATAAAGGGAGCAAGTCAGGGCAGTGTAGAAGGGAGTTGAGGGAAAAGAAAAACAGCAGTGTGGCTTAGTGGAAAGAGCACTGGCTTGGGAGTCAGAGGTCATGGGTTCTAATTCTGGCTCCGCCACTTGTCAGATGTGTGACTGTGGGCAAGTCACTTCACTTCTCTGTGCCTCAGTTCCCTCATCTGTAAAATGGGGATTAAGACAGTGAGCCCCATGTGGGACAACTTGATTATCTTGTATCTACCCCAGCACTTAGAATAGTGTTTGGCACATAGTAAGCACTTAACAAATACCATCATCATCATCATTATCATTATTATTATTATTGAAAGAGGGCTTAGCCAGGGAAGGCTTCTTGCAGGAGATGTGCCTTCCAAAAAGGCTTTGAAGTGGGGGAGAGGAATTGTCTGTTGGATATGAAGAGTGGGGGCATTTCAGGCCAGAGACAGGATGTGGGCGAGAGGTTGACGGTGAGATAGACAGGGTCGAGGTACAAAGAGACGGTTAGCATTAGAGGAATAAAGTGTGTGGGCTGGAATTATAGTAGGAAAGTAGTGAGGCGAGGTGAGATAGCGGTTAAAGTGACATGTTCAAGGTCGTACAGTAGGCAAGTGGCAGAGCCAGGTTTAGAACCCATGTCCTCTGACTCCCAGGCCCATACTCTTTCCATTAGGCCACCAGATACCATTGATTGACCGGTTTGTATCAACCAGTCAATCAAGCCATGGTATTTTGAGCATCTACTAAGTGTGACACACTGCAGTAAGAACTTGGGAGGGCAAGACACAATTCCTTGCCTTCAAGGAGCTTACAATATAATGGTGGGGACAGATAGGTTTACATTATTTATACATACTGGGAGCAGGAGGAAGAAAAGGAAGCAGTACAAATATCAAGGAATGAACAGTGTCTCATCTGTTGTAAAGACATGCTGACAGAGAATTAAAATTGAATAAATGCTTCAAAATGTGTAGCCAACAACTAAAGCCCAGAATATGCTATCTTAAAGCCTCAGAATTCATGTGAAATTCAAGTCAAAAGGCAAAGTGTGAAATCAAAGTTTCTAAGCCTTGTTTATTTTCATTAAAATCCCTCACGAATTCTTCCCATTTGGTATCAGTGGTGCTTCTTAATTTCTGTAAGAGACAGAAGGGACATAAAATGAAACATAATAATGTTGGTATTTGTTAAGTGCTTACTATGTGCAGAGCACTGTTCTAAGCGCTGGGGTAGATACAGGTGAGCCCATGTGAGGCTCACAGTTCATCCCCATTTTACAGATGAGGTAACTGAGGCACAGAGAAGTGAAGTGACTTGCCCACAGTCACACAGCTGACAAGTGGAGGAGCCGGGAGTCGAACCCATGACCTCTGACTCCGAAGCCCACGTTCTTTCCACTGAGCCATGCTGCTTCCCCTGAAACATGAAAAGTGAATGTTGACAAATTCCCAGGTGCCTACAGTTCTGAAAATCAAACCCAACCTCTCTATAACCACATAGCTGCTCCCTCTGCCTCTCCTCTCCCCACAACCCCACATGCGAAGATGCTGACTGTGAGAACCCATTTCCACTGGGGCATGGGGCCAGCATGGCCAATGCTCAGTTCATTGAAAAGGCCACTCCAATCTTACCACCACTTACTTTTTTCCCCCTTCTCTAAGAAGGGGACTTACCTTCCCCTTCTCCAGAACACAGAATCTCCTAGAACTGACTCCTCCATGCCAGTAGAGGGCCAGTAGAGAGATTTTGATCTACTTTGATCCTGATATCTGAGCAAGAGAGCAGATGGAATCAGCTTCTTTCTTGGGTGGGTGATAGACCCAACCTAAGCCTGTTTGTGTGTGGTCAAAGCAGAGCTCTCCTAAAATCCTCCTCCTCCAGGAAAACTTCTCTGCTTAAATCCCAACATCCCAAATCACTTCAATCCAACAGCCATCTTTGACATTTAAAAAAATTTATAATGGTATTTGTTAAGTGCTTACTATGTGCCAGGTACTGTACTAAATGCTGAAGTAGATAGAAGATGATAGGGTTGGACACAGTCCCTTTTCTAAATAAGGCTCATAGTCTTAATCTCCATTTTACAAATGAGGTAACTGAGACACAGAGAAGCGAAGTGACTTGCCTAAGGTCACACAGCAGATACATGGTAGAGCAGGAAATAGAATCTAGGTCCTCTGACCCCCAGGCCCATGCTCTTTCCACTAGGCCACACAGTTTCTCATATTTATTTACCTAATTAATTATGTATTTACTCCCACTTAGGTACTTATGATTATTTAATTCTATAATCATTTATTTCATCTTGACACACTCATGCTACTACCTGTTATATCCTCATTCTTCTTCCTGTTCCCACTGTATATTAATCATTTGTATCTATTTGTTTCCTATATTGGTTTGTGAGGGTCACTCAAAACATGTTCACTAAATAGCACAGATTGATTATTCATTGAGTGGAACCATCTCCAATCAGTACAGGCTCCTCAGTTTCACCTGCTTCTGCTCTTCCCTTCATCTTAAATATTTGGAAAATCTTTCTCTGAATGGGGAAAGACTAACAGCAATGAGGTGGAGAAGCAAAAATCTCTAGATTTCAATCCATAGTATTTAATGAGAGCTGACTCTGTGCAGAACACTCTAATACTTGGTAGTTTCCCAAGTTCTTTGTTGAGGTGGTAGACATGATCCCTGCCCACAAGACCTTACAATTTGCTCTAATCCATGTTTTTATCGAGTAATTTGGATAGAACCTGTCGTCCCACTGTCTTTCCCATCACTATAGACAGTACCACTATCCTCCCTGTCTCACAAGCCCTAAACCTTAACACTGTCCTCAAATCACCTCTTTCACTCAGCCCACATATTCAATCTGTCACCAAATCCTGCCAGTTCTACCTCAGCATCACTAAAATCCACCCCTTCATCCAAACTGCTACTATAATGATCAAAGCATTTCTCATATCCCATCTTGACTACTGCATCAGCCTCCTTGCTGACCTCCCTGCCTCCTGGCTTCACTCTGTTGCCTGGATCATTTTTCTAAAAAAATGTTCAGTCCACAACCCCTCACTCCTCAAGAACCTTCAGTGGTTGCCCATCCACCTCCACATGAAACAGGTAGGCTTCAAAGCACTCAATCAGCTTTCTACCTCCTACCTTATCTCACTGATTTCCTACTACAACACAACCTGCAAACTTCACTCCCCTAATGCCAATCTATGCTCTGTACCTCAATCTTGTCTATCTCTCCACTGACTCTTTGCCCATGTTCCCCCTCTGGGCTGGATGGAATACTCTCCCTCTTTATATCTGATAGACCACCACCTTCTCCACTTTCAAAACCTTATTAAAATTGCAACTCCTCCAAGACGCCTTCCCTGACTAAGTCCTCATTTCCCCCACTTTTTCTTTCTTATACATTTCCTATGCACTTGGATCAACCTTTTAAGCTTGAAGCAGCAAGGCACAGTGGATAGAGCACGGACCTGGGAGTCAGAAGGTCATGCATTCTAATCTTAGCTCCTCCACTTGTCTGATGTGTGATCTTGGGCAAGTCACTTCACTTCTCTGTGCCTCCATTACCTCATCTGTACATTGGGGATTGAGACTGTGAGGTTTACATGGGACAGGGACCGTGACCAATCTGATCTGCTTGTATTCACTCCAGCATTTAGAACAGTGCCTGGTACATAGTAAGCACTTAACAAATACTGTAATCATCATCATCATCACCACCACCATCATGATTTAAGCACTTGATATTCACCCCAAGCTCAGCCCCACAGCACTTATATACATATCCATAATTCATTTTAATGTGTCTCCCCCTCTAGACTACAAGATCCTTGTGGGCAGGGAACATGTCTACCAACTTTGTTATATTGTACTTGCCCAAGTGCTTAGTATTTAATATTTTACATATAGTAAGTTTTCAATAAATATCACTGGTTGATTGGAAGAATTAGGGGAGGTTCCTCCCACAACATGAGTCTATTCTAATGTAAGGCAAGCCATACATCTGCACAGATAGATTTGGTATAGGAAGGAAAGATTTTTTTGCAGATTCATGGCCTGGTTCTTTTCAACACCTTCACTGTGATCCCAGCTCCTCCTCTTCCATCCCTCCTGTGGACATCCCTTTTATGGTTTGGATGTTGGGTCTTATTTTGTGTACAGTCATGGTCACGACTTGGGGGTAGAGCTATGGGCAACAACTGTTCTATTTTCTCCATTACTCTTGTGCTAGTTCCCATAATTAGAAGTTAGAACGCTTGTCCTAACTTTATATTTCTACTTTATTCTATCCCTACCCCTTTACACATACATTTACGGCTGCTCTATACATAGAAAGCACTCAATAAATATCACTTACTGATTCCCATCCTTGACCAGATCTCCTTTCTTGTTTTGCCACCATAAATCTGTCATTCCTTCCTCACAGTGTTTCCCATCCTCAATGTCAACTCTTTTATTCCTCTTCACCCTTTTACTCCCTTCCCAACAATTCTTAATGTCTCAACCATTGTCGGGGTCATTGGATGGAGAAGAGTGGGCAGAATTAAGGAATGTTGTGGAGGAAGACAACAGATTTTGGAGACAGACTGAATATGGTGTTGCGAGCCCCCGGTTCGTACCAACCAGGACCTTCCTGGACTTGGGGAGCCTCGGTGACACATAGTAGAGTTCAAACCACACCTCCGATCACCAAGGTTACTGTGAAAAGGTTTTTACTTAGTTTTACCAACATGCAAGGGAGTGACACATACATATACTAACTCACTCGTTCCACTCCACCACAGGTCCAATACCTGTCTGTGGTCAAAGGAGCCTTCTGCCAATGCTTCTCTTTTCCTGCTTCCAAGTGCTGCTCTTCTGCTGGGTCTGCTGCTTGCTTCTCTCTGCTTCTCAGCATGCCTCTGTGCTGCCTCCAAGTACCCCTTCTTTCAGCATGCCCCAAAGCAACCACCTTTTATGTGCAGTATTTCCAGAAGAAGGGGGTGACCCATAGAGTCAAAGGCATCTGAGAGGTCCAGGAGGATTAGGACAGAGTAGAGTCCATTAGATTTAGAGATGAGATAATTGGAGATCTGGGAGAGAGTTGTCTCAGTGGGGTGAAGGGACAGAAATCAGATTGCAGAGGACCAAGGAGGAAGGTGAAAATAGGAAGTGGAGGCAGCATGTGTATACAACCTGTTGGAGGAGTTTGGGCAAGAATAGGAAGAGGGAGATGGCGGGATAGTTGGATGTTGCAGTGGAATCCGATAAGCTGAAAGTGGGTCTTAGCCTTCAATCCCCTGCCTCCGAAAGGTTGATGAATCCTCTGATCTTTCTCCAGTATTTTCCTTTCTTTTATTTCCTTGCTTTCCCAGAAGATAGATGGGGCTGAAGTCAAAACACATCTAGACCTAGTTGTAAAATGAAAAGAATGTGCCTTAGGTGTTTGGAGACAAAGGACTATAAAAAAGGAAAAACATCCTTCAACTAATCTGACTTAAGTCAAGACTTTCCCAGCTTTCTTAAAATTGTCCACAGCAAGGGATATGGATTTTTGAATGTTGCATGATTCTTGTTCATGACTCTTGATGTCAGCTTTATTCTCATTACCTCGCTTTCATTTTCTTAAAATAAAACCTTGGGCTCGACTGATGTGGTTGGGCAAATGTCCTGGATTTTTCAACATAAATGAAAGCTGATGGAGAACTGCATCCACTCCAACTTCCACGGATCAGCTCTCCTCTCCCAAGTCATCCATTTAAATAGTTTGGATGGTGCGAGACTAGTTAAGTGATGGTTGATACCAATCTGTACATCACTGCTAGTTCCAGAAAGATAATAATAATAATAATAGGAATCATAATGATAAAAGTAACTGTGGTATTTGTTAAGCTCATAGTATTTGTTAAGCTCTTACTATGTGCCAGTCGTTGTACTAAGTGCTGGAGTACATACAAGATAATAGGGTTGGAAACAGTCCTTGTCCCACATGGGGCTCACAGTCTTAATCCCCATTTTATAGATGAGGAAACTGAGGAAAAGAGAAGTGAAGTGACTTTCCCAAGGTCACCCAGCAGACACGTGGTGGAGCTGGGATTAGAACCCAGGTCTTCTACCTCCCAGGGTCCTGCTCTTTCCCATAGACCATACTGCTATGACAGTATGGGTGGTATAGATGATCATCACATTCATTCAGGAATGTCTGACACCCCTTCACCAATCCCCATCCTTTCCCTCTTGACACATACACAGACACCCCCTGCCCCCCAGTCGCCCCCCTCCCCCCCACAGTACCAGACAGGAGACACACCAACCTTTATGTAGCCTGGTGTTCAGCTGGTCTCTTTTCTGTCTGGTCTGGAAATAACAGCAGAATCTGCAAATCCCATCATAACAATGTGACAGAGCCGCAGAGCATCAAGAGAGCACTTCTGCCAGCAGACCTACCTGGTGAGCAGCGATTGAGTGAATGATTGCTTTCCTCGAGAATGGGATAACAAGAGGCAGGCTCAGAAATTGAGGTAGACCCTGTCTGGACCAAACCCATGAGTGCAGCAGGAAATCTACCCTTGTGTGCACATAGATTGATTGATTATTGATTATACATCCATCTTTCCAGTCTTCCTCACATGCACAGACAGGGTCTGGCTGTCAGTAGTATCATCTTTGGATGGAAAGAACATCTATAATACTATGAAGCAGTGTGGCCTAGGGGAAAGAGCTGGGCCTGGGAGTCAGCGGACTGGGGTTCTAATCTCGAGTCCACCACTTACCTACTGTTAGATCTTGAGTCAGTCACTTAACTTTCTCTATGCCTCAGTTTCCTCATCTGTAAAATGGGGATTCAATGCCTGTTCTCCATTTAAAACTGTAACTAACCTGATTAACTTGTATCTACCACAACGCTCAGTACAGTACTTGCACATGGCACGGGTCTGAGAGTCAGGTGAATCTGGGTTCTAATCCCAGCTCTGTCATCTGCCTGCTGTATGACCTTGGGCAAGTCACTTCACTTCTCTGTGCCTCATCTGAAAAATGGGGATTGAGACTATGAACCCCCTGTGGGACAGGGATTGTGTCCAACACAATTTTGGGACAGGGATTGTGTCCAACACGATTTGCTTACTTCCACCCCAGTACTTAGTACAGTGCCTGGCACATAGTAAGTGCTTAACAAATTATATTATTATTATTATTATTAGGCAATTAATTAGGTTTATATGTGCATGAAATAGATCAATCTATGCACATTTAGAAAATGGTGTTCCTTCTTTCTGGCCACTAAGAGGGCTACGTTATTACTGCCACAGTCTTGCCCAAACCCCGAAGAGGCCATCCCTAGGTTTGCACTGTTCAATGTGTTAGGTGACATTATTCATTGACACCTATCTCTCCCATAGGTTTAGAATGCTGTGAGATGTCACACTGAGTGCTCATTTTATGAAGCAATGCCAATCCATTAAGTTTAGATTGAACAGTAATGAAGATAGATGGGAGATTTTCAAACCAAAATGTTGCTTAAAGAGATTCTGTGAGGCTAAGCTAATAAAAATGAATTGCTTGCATTTTCAGTGATAAATGAATCCTGGTCATGAAGCAAATAGAGATTAAACTGGAAAGGTTAAAGCTACTGCACAGGAACAAAGGGAAATCTATAGTAACAGGCTCTCTTTTTGATATTACAGCCAACCCCTGAAAAGAAATATAATATAAAGTATTTACTATGTAATAATAATAATAATCGTATTTGTTGAGTGTTTACTTTGTGCCAGGCACTGTACTAAGCACCAGGGTGGCTACGCTGTGAAGCAGCATGGCTTGGTGGAAAGACCCTGGGCTTGGGAGTCAGAGGTCATGGGTTCTAATCCTGGCTCTGCCATTTGTCAGCTGTGTGACCTTGAGCAAGTCACTTAACTTCTCTGGGCCCCAGTTACCTCATCTGTAAAATGGGGATAAAGACTGTGCACCCCACGTGGGACAGATTCCCTTGTATCTACCCCAGTGCTTAGAACAGTGCTTGGCACATAGTAAGCACTTAACTAATAACAACATTATTATTATTACTATTATTATACTAACAAATCAGATAGGACACACCCTGTCCTGCATAGGGTTCTCAGTCTTAATCCCCATTTTACAGATGAGGTAACTGAGGCACAGAGAAGTTAAGTAACTTGCCCAAGGCCACACAGCAGTCAAGTGGCAGAGCCTTCTGACTCCCAGACTCTATCCACCACACCATACTGCTTCTCAAACTCAGCACTGGGGTAGATACAAGATGATTAGGTTAGATACAGTCCTGATACGGGATCACAATCTAAGTAGGAGGGGGAATGGGTATTTAATCTCCATTTTACACAGAGAAGTCAAGAACTTGCCCAGGGTCAGGCATCAGGAAAGTGGTGGAGCTTGGATTAGAATCCAGGTCCTCTGACTTTCAGGCTCAGGCTCTATCCACTTGATGAAGTTGCTCCTTCCTAGAATGCATTCTGTTTAACACTGTTGCAATAATGCTACTGCATTTTAGTGTCAGTATTTCCTAGACTGCTCTCTCCCATCACAATTATACTTAGATTTTTCAGCTCTTGCAAAGACTGTCTTGGCTCAAACATCCCCATCCTTTCACACTGACTTCTTCAGCCTCTGAACTACTTTATCTGACTTGAAGAGAGAAAGGCCCGTTTCAGTAATCTTTTCCTCCCTGCTTGGCATTAGTTTAATAAGAGATCTTTACTCTGTTAGCCCAAGGAGCATTTTGGACTGATATGGAAGCGAAAGCCCACACTTTAAAAATTAAAAATTAATAATAACAATAATATTGGTATATGTTAAGCGCTTACTATGTGCAGAGCACTGTTCTAAGCGCTGGGGGAGATACAGGGTAATCAGGTTGTCCCATGTGAGGCTCACAGTCTTAATCCCCATTTTACAGATGAGGTAACTGAGGCACAGAGAAGTTAAGTGATTTGCCCACAGTCACACAGCTGCCAAGTGGCAGATCCGGGATTCAAATCCACGACCTCTGACTCCCAAGCCCGTGCTCTTTCCACTGAGCCACTCTGCTTAATATAGGTACATGAGGAATAAATTAAGTTCAAAAGATTTTTAGTATGATGATGTGTCTGGTCCAGTCACGAGGACTTGAAGACTTGAAAACCTGCCGGAAGTAGCTGATTCTAGTGCTAGTGGTTTGCACTTTACCTCTCATACTCTCTCATCCCTGCTGCCGTGGTGTTCCCCTGTCAGGACTCAGAGGACAGCCAACTCAGAGGACAGCCACTGAGGAAGCAGGCAGGAGCAAAACAACTTTTATTGTTGGTACCGTTTTACATTAAATCGTGTAACTCCAGTTACTGTGGTTTTTAATTTTCAAAATATTTTTATAATGTTATTCTTCAGATTTTGGCAATGCATTAATCCACTTTCCTGTGTGAAGTTGGACTTTGTTTAGTACTCTTTTGCTCAACACTCTATTTCTAGGGAGACAATTAGGACTTTATCCAGGGAGACCCTATGCTGGGTGATGTGGGCGATTTTCTCACCCAAATAGAAAAGCCAAAGCCAAATTTGTCCCTGTAGTCATTACCCTGGGTCATTAACAAGTGTGGGCTTTCCTATCATTATGTTCTGCTCCTGTGGCTTCCCTAACCTTCCATTTGGGGTACACCCAAAACTCCTTTTGGCAGCTGGGGAAAGTGCTGCCTAGGAAGGAAATCCCTCGTGAAAAGGAGAGGGTTAAGTGAGTGAGACAGTCAGCGCAACCAAATGGAGATATCCCCAAGGAGAAGGAAGGTTTTTTGTGCTGGTTAGCCATGACCCCAAATAGTTATCTTATCCTGTCAATGCAGGGCTCAGATGCTATCAGCTTCCTTGATATCATGGTACCCGTTGTGTTGGGGGTGGAGGTGAAAAGGGATGTTAAAGCAGAAACTGCAGATGGCCCATTCCATCCATGCATTGCTCAACATTTGGAGCACTGATGAGTTTCGCATTGTTGGAAGAGGAAAGGAACTGACTCCTGAGTTCTAGTTGGCAAATTAGATCGTGAATAAACAACTCAGAAAATAATCGTCTTGAGCTGTATCTGAGCAACAGGCCCTAGAGCCATGTTGGCAGTGAACTAAAATGGAACTGTGTCTTGTGGTTTGTCAATGTGAAATTCAGAGTTCTGCAGACTACTCTCTTGTCTGGCATTTCTTATTGGGTCTATGGCTAAATAACAGAGGAAAGGGCTCCACACTGTTAATCTTTCCACAAAATCCCATGGAACAGAAAATCTCAAGGTTGGATATGCCTATTATTTCTGGTTTCTAATATTATTGGATTTACATTGGAAAGACATTTTACAATAATCAAAAAATGCTGGTGTGTTGAAATCAGAACTCTGTCAGCCAACATCTGGGTTTATCCTCTTCAGACTGCCGCAGCAATAATCTGGATTGGGAGAGATTCTGAGCTGGGATTTGCTAGTTGAGAAGGATGTGGTGTGATGAGGTGGAGTGGAGAAGTTGATCCAAGCATAAGGGACAGCTCGGAAGAAAGGTCTGGAGGCAGAATTTGGAAGCAGCGTGGCTCAGTGGAAAAGAGCCTGGGCTTCAGAGTCAGAGGTCATGAGTTCGACTCCCGGCTCTGCCACTTGTCAGCTGTGTGACTGTGGGCAAGTCACTTAACTTCTCTGTGTCTCAGTTACCTCATCTGTAAAATGGGGATTAACTGTGAGCCCCACGTGGGACAACCTGATTACCCTGTATCTTCCCCAGCGCTTAGACCAGTGCTCTGCACATAGTAAGTGCTTAACAAATACCAACATTATTATTATTAGAATTGTGAGTTCCATGATTTCAAGACAGCTTCAAGCGAGATCAGTCAGCTCCTGAATTGATGCATGCATTAAGAATACTTTTTACCTTATTTATGAGGGGTCAGACTGTTTTTCACCTTAATTACCACTCTAGCTTTGGGCCATCTGATTGGTGTATTTTTTAAAAGGCTTTCCAGGAAGTGAAGATAAATAACCCTTAAATTCTTGTTTTCTGATCCTGAATGAATAGTTCTTGCTTCGCTTAAATGTTGCTCTTTCTGTACATTGTGGTTTGGCCCATTTAAATGAATAGATGATGTAGAAGGGAGGGCAAATAGGAGAAATTCATTCATTCAATAGTATTTATTGAGCGCTTACTATGTGCAGAGCACTGTACTAAGCGCTTGGGATGAACAAGTCGGCAACAGATAGAGACAGTCCCTGCCGTTTGACGGGCTTACAATGAGAGGTTAGTCAAGGAAGGATCTTCTCCAAGAGGCCTTCCCAGATTAGGCCCCCACTTTCCTTTTCTCCCTCTCTTTTCTGCATCGCCCTGACTTGTTCTCTTTCTTCTTCCCCACTCCCAGCCCCCCAGCACTCATGTACATATCTGTCATTTATTCATTTGTATTGATGTCTGTCTCCCCACTCTAGAGTGTAAGTTCACTGTGAGCAGGGAATGTGTCTGTTTATTGTTGTGCTGTATTTTGCCAAGCACTTAATACAGGGCTCTGCACACAGTAAGCGCTCAGTAAATATGACTGAGTGAATGAATGAAAAGGATACTTGAGGAGATATGATTTTAATACAGTGTTGAAGATGGGGAGAGAGGTAATTTATCAGATATAAAGGAGGAGGGAGGAAGGTGTTTCATAGCAGATGGAAGATGTGAGCAAGGGGTTGACAGCAAGAGAGATAAAATCCAAGTACAGTAAGGTTGGCATAAGGGGAGTGAAGTGTGTAGGCTGAGTTGCAGTGGGAGTGTAGTGAGAAGCAGCGTGGCTCAGTGGAAAGAGCACGAGCTTTGGAGTCGGAGGTCATGAGTTCGAATCCCGGCTCGGCCACTTGTCAGCTGTGTGACTGTGGGCAAGTCACTTCACTTCTCTGTGCCTCAGTTATCTCATCTGTAAAATGGGGATGAAGACTGTGAGCCCCACGTGGGACAACCCGATTCCTTTGTGTCTACCCCAGCGCTTAGAACAGTGCTCGGCACATAGTAAGCGCTTAATAAATACCAACATTATTATTATTAGATATGTGAAGCTAAATAATAATAATAATGAGGGGTGGAGCTGATTGAGTGCCTTAAATCTAGTGGAAAGGAGTTTTTATTTTATGTGAAGATGGGTGAGTAACCATTGGAAGCTTTGGAGGAATGGAGAGATGTACACAGAACAAGGTGGGATATGATAAGTGCTTGGAAAAGCTTGGTAGCAATAAGGACAGAGAGGACGGGTGGAATAATGATGTTGTTAAAGTACAACAAACAGGATTCAGTGAGAGACTGAAAATGCAAGTTGAATGAAAGAGATGAGTTGATGGTGATATCTTGAGACAGGGAGGTTGGTGGCATTATCTGCCGGTTTCACCTCTACAATATCGCCAAGATCCGCCCTTTCCTCTCCACCCAAACGGCTACCTTACTGCTACAGGCTCTCGTTATATCCCGGCTAGACTACTGTGTCAGCCTTCTCTCTGACCTCCCTTCCTCCTCTCTCGCCCCGCTCCAGTCTATTCTTCACTCCGCTGCCTGGCTCATCTTCCTGCAGAAACGATCTGGGCATGTCACTCCCCTTCTTAAACAACTCCAGTGGTTGCCTATCAACCTCCGCTCCAAACAAAAACTCCTCACTCTAGGCTTCAAGGCTCTACATCACCTTGCCCCTTCCTACCTCTCCTCCCTTCTCTCTTTCTACCACCCACCCCGCACGCTCCGCTCCTCTGCTGCCCACCTCCTCACCGTCCCTCGGTCTCGCCTATCCCGCCGTCGACCCCTGGGCCACGTCCTCCCGCGGTCCTGGAACGCCCTCCCTCCTCACCTCCGCCAAACTGATTCTCTTCCCCTCTTCAAAACCCTACTTAAAACTCACCTTCTCTAAGAGGCCTTCCCAGACTGAGCTCCTCTTCTCCCTCTACTCCCTCTGCCACCCCCCCTTTACCTCTCCGCAGCTAAACCCTCTTTTTCCCCTTTTCCCTCTGCTCCTCCACCTCTCCCTTCCCATCCCCACAGCACTGTACTCGTCTGCTCAACTGTATATATTTCCATTACCCTATTTATTTTGTTAATGAAATGTACATCGCCTAGATTCTATTTAGTTGCCATTGTTTTTACGAGATGTTCTTCCCCTTGACTCTATTTATTGCCATTGTTCTTGTCTGTCCATCTCCCCCGATTAGACTGTAAGCCCGTCAAATGGCAGGGACTGTCTCTATCTGTTGCCGACTTGTTCATCCCAAGCGCTTAGTATAGTGCTCTGCACATAGTAAGCGCTCAATAAATACTATTGAATGAATGAATGAATTATCTACAGTAATGGATGGAGTTTGGGTAGGAAGATAAGGAGTTCTGTTTTGGTTATGTTAGGTTTGATGTGTTGGCAGGACATCCAAGCAGGGACATCCTGAAGCCAGGAAAATATATGACAGACTGAAGATAAGGAGGGAGGTCAGGACTGGAGATGTAGATTTGGGGTGATATTTAAAGCTGTGGGATTGAATGAGTTCTCCAAGGGAGTACATTTAGAGGGAGAATTGAAGGAGATTCAGGACTGAGTCTTAAGGGGGCTGGCTAAAGAGATCAAGAAGGAGCAGCCCGAGAGATAGGAGGAGAACCAGGAGTGGACTCTGACGACCACTGCCACTGACCCTCAAACCTAGGGGCATAGAGGGATCCAAGAGAGTCCCTCCATGGTGGCCCTCCCTGAAGACATAACTGAATCAATCAAAGAGAGGGGTTGGGGGGGGAAGTAGAGGGGCCGGGTTGCTGGGAAGAGAGGTGAGAAGTGAGCTGTGTGGCTGGGAGAGCAAGACCAGGGGAGAGCTCATGTTGTGGGCCCTGGATGGACACAGGGCACAGGGAGGGACTAGAGAGGAACCTTGGAGATTCCAAGTCCAGTGGCTAAGACTCTGAAGGAGTGAGGCTCCTACCCCAAGAGGGTGAAGAATATGAGTCCTAGGACACCTCCTGGAAAGTACAGAGGATTCTGTGGGGTTGGAGTTGTACATCCAGGGCAAGGTGGCTTGAACTGGATTGGTTTTCATTTCTTATTTTAAGATAGCACATTAAGCACTGTTGAGAACTCAGGTCTTGTCATCTGCCTGTGGTAAGGACTGGGAAGAAGCTCTGGGTGTCCGGCAGATATGTGACCTGGGAAGCCATGGGCATGGGAAGGAGTACTTTGGGTGCTCCCTGCAGCTAGTACTAGGAGTGAGGTGGTAGACTAGTCTCCATTCCCCACTACACCTTCGGGAAGACATCTGGGTTTCAACCTTGTAGGGGTGACAGTTCTAGGGATGCAGAGTCTTGGGGAGCCAGGAGAAAGATGCCTCCAAACACATGTTTGAAGAAAGGTCAAAAGAAGTGGAGGGCTTTAGGACCCAGAGGGTCAGGCTCCTAGAGTGATTCCCAGAGCATTTTCAGCCTAGATTTAAGACTGAAAACCCTCAATAACATCACAAGTATTTCCAGACGAGGTGGGTGATCTGCAGCTGAGAGGTCTAGGAGAAACGGATGGAGTTAGAGGCCCATGGATTTGGCAAGAAGAACATCATTGATGATCTGAGAGAGGGCAGTTTTAGTGGAGTGGAGGGGGAGGAAGTCAGATTGTAGGGGAATCAAGAAGAAATGAGAATAATTTCAAGATCAGAGATGTTTGCAGCCAATAATAATAATGACTGTGGTATTTGTTAAGTGCTGACAATGTGCCAAGCACTGAACTAACCACTGAGGTAGATGTGAGGTAGTCAGGTCAGACATAGTACCTGTCCCATATGAGGCTCTCAATTTAAGGGGAAGGAAGAACAGATATTTAATCACCATTTTACAGATGAGTAAACTGAGGCACAGAGAAGTTAAGTGACTTGCCCAAGGTCTCACAGTAGTTCATAGGAGATTACTGCAATGAAAGCACTTAGGGGAATTAAATGAAAAATGACAGTACAAATACCTGGTGGCGTTATTGTCATTATTATTATCAACATCCTGGTCAATGTCTTCATCATAATCATCATCCTTATTATTATCATTATGAATATTAATAAGCCAGTCTGATGAAAAGTAACTAGGAATGAGATGACTCTAAGTCATTCAAAAATATTCATTGAGCACATACGGTGTGCAAAGCACTGTACTGGACACTTAGGAGTGTACAATTATGGTACAAGACATGTCTCTTCCCTCAAGAACTTAAAATCTAACAGACCCTAGTCATAACAATTCAGAATTACCCTCTTTGAATAGAAAACTCCTTCGATCAACAACTTATAGTGGGGATTTAATTGTTCAACCCCCTCGTTGCTACAGTGTGGCAGACCGACAGTCCCATGAGCGGGGGAACTGCTGAGTGAATTACAGTAATGTGTTGAAAAGGTTTCTCCTCTTGTTTTACTGTTTTTTTTCCTCTCTCCAGTTTGCCTTTCTCTGCTATTGGCATCATCATTTGGTGGAACTCAACTGACACGTATGTATAAAGCAGACTTGACAGCAATTAGCTGGAGCCCAATCTTCCTCCTAACAGATTTCAATGAAACCATTTTCCCTGCCTGGAAGACTTCATTAGCTGTCTAAATAACCTCCCAAGCCAGTTGGAAAATCCCTTCATAATCAATGCAGTCAGCTTCAAGGCAGCAGGCTACATGATAGACTAAATAAATATCACATTTCACTCACCCAGGCTCATATCTGTGCTGGCGTCACAATAAAGTGATCAAAGAACATCTGAGTCCAGCTAAAGGGATTTATTCGGTGCACTTAAACAGGGATGGGGGCATGCAGCAATGTTTGGAAGGCTTCTCTCACCTTGCAGATGGCATTTTTTACCTTGCAGAGGGTCTCCGCTCTCAACTCCACCCTCTCTACTCATCTCGACTCTCTCGCCCCCCTTTCCCTCCGCCGCTCTCGCTCCACTAACCCACAGCCCTGGATCACCTCCTCCGTCCGCCTCCTACGCTCCTATGCTCGAGCTGCTGAGCGCTGCTGGCGAAAGTCCAAGCACCAAGCCGACCTCACACACTTCAAATTTATCCTTTCCTGCCTTAACTCTGCCCTCTCCTCCGCCAGGCAAAGCTTCTTCTCCTCCCTCATCGACACCCATGCCCGTCACCCCCGCCGATTGTTCCGGACCTTTAACTCTCTCCTTAGGCCCCCTGTTCCTCCCCCTCCCCCATCTCTCACCCCCAATGATCTGGCCACCTATTTCCTCACGAAAATCAACACGATCAGGTCTGAGCTCCCCAAAGTCACCCCTCCGCCTCTCCCCTCCCCCCCACCAACCCCCTCCCCTACTTTCCCATCCTTCCCTGCAGTATCCTCAGAGGAGATCTCCTCCCTCCTCGCAAGTGCCACCCCCTCCACCTGCGCCTCGGACCCCATTCCCTCTCACCTTCTTAAAACCATCGCCCCTGCCCTCCTCCCTTCCTTAACTTCTATTTTTAACCACTCAATCTCCAAGGGCTCCTTCCCCTCTGCCTTCAAACATGCCCACGTCTCCCCCATCCTAAAAAAACCTGCTCTTGACCCCACTTCCCCCTCCAGTTATCGTCCTATCTCCCTACTACCCTTCCTTTCCAAAATCCTAGAACGAGTCGTCTACAATCGATGCCTAGAATTCCTTAACTCCCATTCTCTCCTAGACCCCCTCCAATATGGCTTCCGTCCCCTCCACTCTACCGAGACTGCTCTCTCTAAGGTCACCCATGACCTCCTTCTTGCCTAATCCAATGGCTCCTACTCCATTCTGATCCTCCTTGACCTCTCTGCTGCCTTTGACACTGTCGACCATCCCCTCCTCCTCCATACCTTATCTCACCTTGGCTTCACGGACTCTGTCCTCTCCTGGTTCTCCTCTTACCTCTCTGGCCGATCATTCTCGGTCTCCTTCGCTGGAGCCTCCTCCCCCTCCCATCCTTTAACTGTTGGAGTTCCTCAAGGGTCAGTTCTTGGCCCTCTTCTGTTCTCCATTTACACTCACTCCCTCGGTGAACTCATCCGCTCTCACGGCTTTGACTACCA
Source organism: Ornithorhynchus anatinus (assembly GCF_004115215.2). Classification (NCBI taxonomy): domain Eukaryota; kingdom Metazoa; phylum Chordata; class Mammalia; order Monotremata; family Ornithorhynchidae; genus Ornithorhynchus; species Ornithorhynchus anatinus. Next base: position 46,015,164 of record NC_041749.1, read on the forward strand.
TCTCTACGCAGATGACACGCAGATCTACATCTCCGCCCCTGTCCTCTCCCCCTCCCTTCAGGCTCGCATCTCCTCCTGCCTCCGGGACGTCTCCACCTGGATGTTGGCCCGCCACCTAAAACTCAACATGAGCAAGACTGAGCTCCTCATCTTCCCTCCCAAACCCGGTCCTCTCCCAGACTTCTCTATCACCGTGGATGGCACGACCATCCTTCCCGTCTCTCAGGCCCGCAATCTCGGTGTCATCCTTGACTCGTCTCTCTCGTTCACCCCACGCATCCTATCCGTTACCGAGACCTGCCGGTTTCACCTCTACAATATCGCCAAGATCCGCCCTTTCCTCTCCACCCAAACGGCTACCTTACTATTACGGGCTCTCGTTATATCCCGGCTAGACTACTGTGTCAGCCTTCTCTCTGACCTCCCTTCCTCCTCTCTCGCCCCGCTCCGGTCTATTCTTCACTCTGCTGCCCGGCTCATCTTCCTGCAGAAAAGATCTGGGCATGTCACTCCCCTTCTTAAACAACTCCAGTGGTTGCCTATCGACCTCCGCTCCAAACAAAAACTCCTCACTCTAGGCTTCAAGGCTCTCCATCACCTTGCCCCTTCCTACCTCTCCTCCCTTCTCTCTTTCTACCACCCACCCCGCACGCTCCGCTCCTCTGCCGCCCACCTCCTCACCGTCCCTCGGTCTCGCCTATCCCGCCGTCGACCCCTGGGTCACGTCCTCCCGCGGTCCCGGAACGCCCTCCCTCCTCACCTCCGCCAAACTGATTCTCTTTCCCTCTTCAAAACCCTACTTAAAAATCACCTCCTCCAAGAGGCGTTCCCAGACTGAGCTCCTCTTCCCCCTCTACTCCCTCTGCCATCCCGCCTTTACCTCTCCGCAGCTAAAGCCTCATTTTCCCCTTTTCCCTCTGCTCCTCCACCTCTCCCTTCCCATCCCCACAGCACTGTGCTTGTCCGCTCAACTGTATATATTTTCGTTACCCTATTTATTTTGTTAATGAATTGTACATCGCCTTGATTCTATTTAGTTGCCATTGTTTTTACGAGATGTTCTTCCCCTTGACGCTGTTTAGTGCCATTGTTCTTGTCTGTCCGTCTCCCCCGATTAGACTGTAAGCCCGTCAAACGGCAGGGACTGTCTCTGTCTGTTGCCGACTTGTTCATCCCAAGCGCTTAGTACAGTGCTCTGCACATAGTAAGCGCTCAATAAATACTATTGAATGAATGAATGAATGAATTTTCACCTGATGGTCATATATGAAGAAATATGGACAGAAACAGGTGGGAGGAGGGAAGGCTAGCAGTGGGAGGAGGGAAGACTTACAGATGGAAGGAAATCCTTAGGACCGGTGAGATCACAGGCATAGAGAATCTACTCTTCTAGCATGTGAAGGATTTGGTTGTTTCACATAAATTTCTGCTTAGGCATCAGAGCTTGATGAATTAGCCTCTCCCTTTTAACTCTTTCTGAGGACAGCAGAAGGACTAAAGATGGAGCTCTGGGGATGTCTGATGGGAGGCCCCCAGAGAGAGACCAGCCCGTCTGACTTGATTATTTTCCATCTACTCCAGTGCTTAGCACAGTGCTCAGCATATAGTAAGCACTTAAGAAATACCACAATATTATGTCCTTCTTTCATCCTGAGAGCTCCCCTCGGCTGGTTCCAGGCCCAGCTTCAGACAGTAAGCAAAATAACATCTCTGCCCCTGTCCTCTCCCCCTCCCTTCGGGCTCGCATCTCCTCCTGCCTCCAGGATGTCTCCACATTGGATGTTGGCCCGCCACCTAAAACTCAACATGAGCAAGACTGAGCTCCTCATCTTCCCTCCCTAGCCCGGTCCTCTCCCAGACTTCCCTATCACCGTGGATGGCACGACCATCCTTCCTGTCTCTCAGGCCCACAATCTCGGTGTCATCTTTGACTCGTCTCTCTCGTTCACCTCACACAACCTATCCGTTACCAAGACCTGCCGGTTTCACCTTTACTGTATCGCCAAGATCCGCCCTTTCCTCTCCACCCAAATGGCTAACTTACTGCTACAGGCTCTCGTTATATCCCGGCTAGACTACTGTGTCAGCCTTCTCTCTGATCTCCCTTCCACCTCTCTCTCCCCACTCCAGTCTATTCTTCACTCCTCTGCCTGGCTCATCTTCCTGCCGAAACGATCTGGGCATGTCACTCCCCTTCTTAAACACCTCCAGTGGTTGCCTATCAACCTCCGCTCCAAACAAAAACTCCTCACTCTAGGCTTCAAGGCTCTACATCACCTTGCCCCTTCCTACCTCTCCTCCCTTCTCTCTTTCTACCGCCCACCCCGCACGCTCCGCTCCTCTGCCGCCCACCTCCTCACCGTCCCCCGGTCTCGCCTATCCCGCCGTCGACCCCTGGGCCACGTCCTCCCGCGGTCCTGGAATGCCCTCCCTCCTCACCTCCGCCAAACTAATTCTCTTCCCCTCTTCGAAACCCTACTTAAAACTCACCTCCTCCAAGAGGCCTTCCCAGACTGAGCTCCCCTTCTCCCTCTACTCCCTCTACCACCCCCCCTTCACCTCTCCGTAGCTTAACCCTCTTTTCCCCCCATTTCCTTCTGCTCCTCCTCCTCTCCCTTCCCATCCCCTCAGCACTGTACTCGTCTGCTCAACTGTATATATTTTCATTACCCTATTTATTTTGTTAATGAAATGTACATCGCTTTGATTCTATTTAGTTGCCATTGTTTTTACGAGATGTTCTTCCCTTTGACTCTATCTATTGCCATTGTTCTTGGCTGTCCGTCTCCCCCGATTAGACTGTAAGCCCGTCAAACGGCAGGGACTGTCTCTATCTGTTGCCGACTTGTTCATTCCAAGTGCTTAGTACAGTGCTCTGCACATAGTAAGCACTCAATAAATACTGTTGAATGAATGAAAATAAGGTCACCATGAGGTGATTTGTGCCCAGGATAATGACTTGCCTCTTGACATTATTATTATCATTATTATTAATAATATCATTACACTTGTTAAGGACTGTATGTGCACTGGGCTAGGTACAAGATAATCAGATTGGACACAGTCCCTGTCCCACACCAGGCTCACAGTCTAAGGTAGGAGGTAGTAGGATTTAATCTCCATTTCATAGATGAGAGAACTGAGGCACAGATAAATTAAGTAACTTGCCCCAAATCACACAGCAGACTAGTGGTAGAGCTGGGATTAGAACCCATGTCCTCTGACTCCTAAACCCAAACTATTTCCATCAGGCCATGCGGCTTCCCTAACCTTGACCTACTTGAACTACTCAAGATGGCTACCACCTAGAATATTAACAAGTTGGTGCCCTTACCAGACCTCATAAAATGGGCAGTACTTTGAATCTTTACTCAGAGGTACCAGTAGTGTCAAGACAGGCCTGGTTACCAATGCTTCAGCCTCGCTGAGTTTCTCCAGCCCTAATTTCTCCATCCTTCTCCCTTTTCCTTAAGCAATTTGATCTGGGGAAGGAGCTTGGGCGCTAGAATGTGGAAACTGTATTCTTCAGTCCCACCTCCACCACTGGCATGATATGAGACTTTAGGCATGGCCCTACCTTCCTGTGCCTCAGTTTCCTAGAAAATGGGAGTGTTAATCCCTTCCTCGTCCTACCTCACAGGGATGTTGTGAGGATAAAAAATAACAAACTGTGAAAACACTTTGAAAAACTAAAATCTGGTTAAAAAGCCATTGTGGAGAATGAGGGAAGCAGGAGGGTAAAGAACAATAAGAGAACTGTGTGGTTAAAATCCTCCGGTATTCCAAGATGTTGCTTCCACAATCCCAGAATGCCAAGGGACCTAAGCTGAACATGTACTGGGCATGTTCCACCTGGGCAGTAGAAGTCCAAGCAACTAATATTCTCCATACCATGTGGAGCCTGAAGCAGTCCTGTTTATCCACGGAGTGGAACTTGTGAGGAGAAGGGATGACAGCAGAATACTCAGGGAGATAATAATAATAATAATGTTGGTATTTGTTAAGTGCTTACTATGTGCAGAGCACTGTTCTAAGCACTGCGGTAGATACAGGGTAATCAGGTTGTCCCACGTGAGACTCACAGTGTTCATCCCCATTTTATAGATGAGGTAACTGAGACACAGAGAAGTTAAGTGGCTTGCCCACAGTCACACAGCTGACAAGTGGCAGAGCTGGGATTCGAACCCATGACCAGATGTTGTAGGGTGAACTGAGAGGGGGCACAACCTAGCCATAAGGGCAAAATAAATAGATAAATAATAAATGAATACATAAATAAATAAGGGCAAAATAAATAAAGGGCAAAGATATAGCAAAGCAGTTTCAAACAAAGCAACATAAGAGTGGACTGAATAGTTGGGAGACCAGTGCAACCAACAGACCTCTCAGGAGGCAGCAATCAGGTGAAAGTTTGCTGTCTTTGAGTAAAATCTTCTTGAGACCAAGTTGCACGTTGAAATTCAAATCCATCAGTGCAGAGTGAATCTATCTTTATATGCAAAAATGCAAAGGGCATGTCCATCTCTCACCAGTCTTTCAGTCACAGACACTTGCATGGGTAGGATCTCACTGTCAGTAGTGTCATTGTTGAACCTACAGAACACAAAGGATGGATAGATAGATGAGTAGATAGATAGATAATAGATAGTAGCTGACTAGCCTTGAATATGAAAAGAGCAGCTAAGTGCTCGTTGCCAAATCAGTAAATATATATACTTTTATATATACGTTAGGTTATCATGTTATTCACCCCTGTCTAGAAAGCTACAGGGATGAGGTGACAGAGGACCCTGGACCTGGAACCTGGGGATGATTTGCATGGTCCAAACCACCTGTGCCCCATGGATTCCACTGATCAAAATTTTCCCTTTAGAATGGAGAAATTTGAAGAATTCACTTCCCTCAATCCTGGATCAGGTTTGACTTGACTCTTGTTTTTGGCTCCAAGAAGTCACCAAATATTCAGTGGTTGGTTTGGCAATCTCTCCCGGCTCTTCTGGATTAGCTCTCCCTTTCCTTTTCCTGACTTAGTTTCTGGTATTATTTTTTTCCCAGGATTGACTCCAACTTGTCCTTGTGGATGAGCAAACTCACTGATAGAACCACTGTGCCTTCCACCTCTCCCCCACCACCCAGCCCCATCACCCCTTCATTCTGCACTCTAATTCTCTTCAAATGAGTCACCTTTGGGCAAAGCAAAGTTGAGGTTGTTGGTGAGTTGCAAACAACATGACAGGGGAAACTTCTAAATAAAAGTAACCCTCTTTTCCTGTAGCACCCTTGAGTTCCTCACTGTGGTAGAAAATTGTGTGGTCTCCATTTCTGAATGTAGAGAAAGAAACACATGGCATAACTTATGTATTTTCATTGTTTAAAAAGTTGTCCCTCTCAAATTTACGTTGGTGAACAATCCTCCTTTCTAACTTGATTTATGCATGGATAGTCTAAGGGCTTTCATGTTTCCAAGTTCCCTACTCCAGAGTTACTTAAAAGCATAATTCTAATTTAGAAGAATTAGAGGAGTCTCAGGCTAATTTAAAAGAATTTCTTCAAGGGATCCTAAGTGTAATAAGATATCTTTCTGAACTGATTGTTGAAACACTTGGACATTCTAAGGGATTTACTTTTTCCAAAGAGAAACTATTTTATGCTAAAAAGAGGATGGATTACTAATACCCATGAATTTATCCCATTTTCCTGGCTGGTTAATGGAAAGGCCACATGGATTTCTGTTTGTGATTATGAAATTTAGTTGCATTCTCAACAGCACTGGGATATGAAGAATGTGTCAATTATCTTGAAATATAGTTTCGAACTGCAAACGTAAATATATTTCTATGTTTGTATTCCATAATATATTCCCATATCCTTCAAGAAAATAATGGATACCTATACATCATAGCAGGTCTAAATTATTACCTAGTGAACTTGCTACCTGTACTATACAGAATTTTCAAATTGAATCACTCTACCCCCTAGTGGAAAAAGAAAAAAAAATTCTTATTAAGGGAATCAATAAAACCCCTGGTTTTTAGGATCGTGATTCTAAAGTAGATGTAAGATTACAAATGGCATTTTGCATATACACTTCAAAATGAATGTAAATTTGAAAATTAAGATTCCTCAGAGTAAGAAAGAATGAATGCTCTGTTTTTATAGAACAACATAATTCGATTACAATATGTTTACAATTTCTATGATATTGTACTCTCCCAAGTGCTTAGTACAGTGTTCTGCATTCAGTAAGTGCTCAATAAATACCAATTATTGATTAATTGATCGATTTATTTTGTTTTGTTTTGGTTAGCTGATTGGTTTTGCTTCATCATACTAATTTATTCTTGCTGGTTTGTAAACAATTTTTGGCTCAGTGGAAAGAGCTTGGGCTTGGGAGTCAGAGGTCATGGGTTTGAAACCTGGCTCCGCCACTTGTCAGCTGTATGACTGTGAATAAGTCACTTCACTTCTCTGGGCCTCAGTTCCCTCATCTGTCAAATGGGGATTAACTGTGGGCATCACGTGGGACAACCTGATGACTCTGTATCTACCCCTGCGCTTAGAACAGTGCTGTGCACATAGTAAGCACTTAATAAATACCAACATTATTATTATTATCCCTTCCTCCACCTTTAGCCTGGGAGACCCTTTTGGGTAATAGTAATTATTGTGATATTTGTTAAGCACTTACCATATATCAAGTAAACTCCGGGAAAGATCAGACACAGATCCTATATCCCACATGGGGTTCACAATCCAAGGAAGAGGAAGGACACTGAATCCTCATTTTATAGATATGGAAACTGAGGCCTAGTGAAGTTAACTGACTTGTCCAAGGTCACACAACAGGCGAGTGGCAGAGGCAGGATTAGAACATAAGTTTTCTGACTCTCAGGCCATTGTTCTTTCTATTTGACTACCCTGTTTCTCAGGTCTATAGCTGAATTATTATCCTGGTATTTTCCCCCAGAGATTTGTGTAGTGCTTGTATAAAATTCTAACAATATGAGAAGAAAAGGAGGAGGAGAAGGAGGAGGACGAGGTAGAGAAGAAGGAAGAGGAGGACAAGCAGGAGGAAGAGGAGAAGGAAGAAGAGGAGCAGGAGGAGTAGCAGGAGCAGGAGGAAGACAAGGAGAGAAGGAGGAGGAGAAGGACTTATTCCATGATTCTGTCTAATTCATTGTTTTGGTCTAGGTGGCTGGTAGTGGGAAATTGATGACAATGACAAAGGGGAAAGGATGAAGGAGTCTAAGTCTGTAAAGTGAAGGAGGGTGCTCTTCCGCTCCTGAATCTCCTTTGGAGATGCTGAGTGGCTTCATATCCCAGCACAATCCCAGTTTTCCCATCTGTGAAATGAAAAGAATGCCTGCCTTTCTCCCAAGGATACTTTGAGGATAAAATAAATGAAATAAATTTGCAAAGTGACACTCATTTCCCAGAAGCCAGGTGGAAAGCAGTCAGAAACCAGGCATCATTCTTTAGATTCCCAGGAAAGCCTGAGTTTGCCAACATAAGCCATAATCACACTCATAACAAACTCACAACAAACTCACAATCTGGTGGTTATGATTTAAATGACAGTTCTCCATCTAAATGACTCTAAAACAACTATCACTAAAGTGAACAACTGACGGGAACACTTGGAAATTCAGCAATGAAGGAAGGATCACATGTAACTCATCATATAGTCATCTCTCTAAAGGAAGGTGATAAAAATGAGTTTCTTATAACCTGTAAGGACAGTGAGAGGCTTGCAGAATCAATACTTTTAGATCCACAAGAATAGAAATATCACTTGGCAAGTTTTCTTTTCTTTGAAAAGTAATGGAAATGGAAAAATGCAAAATATATTTTTAAGGACTGAGAAAAGACCAGAATAAAACAGTGAATGAGGACATAAAAACACTTTCTCTAATTTATAGATTTAAAATATCTTTTTCATCTCTGGATTGAACCCAATGAATGGCCAGTGAGTAAAGCAATTTCCTTTGCTCTGAGATGTCAGTTCTGCTCTTCATGATTGTAATCCTGCAGTAAACACCTCCAGTGGACTTCAGCTTCTGTCATGGTAATAAATATGCATTTCCCAGCAGGGGTAGGAAAACAGAAATAATCATTTTGACAGCTGTAGACACAGATGGGATGGCTCTTTTTAAAGAGAAAAACCCATTGGCAGCTGAACTGAAAAGAGCCATTATCAAGGACAACACATTCCAATCATTCTGGGGCTGAGGTTCTGAATCAGTTCCAGTTGGCCTGCTGAGGCTGCTTCAGTCAGGGTGTCAGTCAATCATTCAATCAATGGTATTTGCTGAGTGTTTACTGTGTGCAGAGCATTGTACTAAGTACTTGAGAGAGTACAATGCAACCTCGTTGGTAGACACGTTCCCTGCCTGCAGAGAGCTTATGGTCTAGAGGGTATCAGTCCAGCAAAGGGTGGAGTTTGGACTTGCTTTGCTCTACGCTGAGAAGCAGCATGGCTCAGTGGAAAGAGCACAGGCTTGGGAGTCAGAGGTCATGGGTTCTAAACCCGGCTCTGTGACTTTGGGCAAATCACTTAACTTATCTGCACCTCAGTTACCTTATCTGTAAAATGGGGATAAAGACTGTGAGCCCCACCTGAGACAACCTGATCACCTTGTATCCCCCCAGTGCTTAGAACAGTGCTTTGCACATAGTAAGCACTTAACAAATACCATCATTATTATTATTATTACAGGTACGGGCTCAGGCTGCTGATCCCCATTCCCGCCATTAGATCCAGAGTGACTTCCACTGAGGAAGTCCTGCTCACTCCTGCATCCCACAATGTCCTCCTGGACCAGAACATTTCCAGGAAACAGCCAAGAAGCATACCGTAGTGGCTAGAGCATGGACCTGGGAGTCAGAAGTCATGGGAGTCACTGCATAAGTATTGTAAGGCTGTACTTCTGAACTGGAACTCCCCCCTCCCTTCTCACCATCTCCTCTTTAGCATCTGGGCCACAGTCAATTTCAAAGCAAGTTTCCAGAAACCAAAAAAATTGCCCTTCCTCAGCTTCCTTCCACTTCACTCTTCGCCCTCCTGTTTCAATCAGTCAACCAATAGTACAAACGGAATGCTTACTCTGGGCAGACATTGTACTAAGCACTTGGAAGGATTTAATGGAGCAGATAGCCACATTCCCTGTGCCCTCAAGGAGGTTGTAAGCTAGCCTGGGAGACAGGCATTAAATAAATTAAACGTAAATTAAAAATAAGCATGTCTCTCCTATCCTAAAAACACCTCTATAAAGTTGGTATTTGTTAAGCGCTTACTATGTGCCGAGCACTGTTCTAAGCGCTGGGGTAGACACAAGGGAATCACGTTGTCCCACGTGGGGCTCACGGCTTAATCCCCATTTTACAGATGAGGTAACTGAGGCACCGAGAAGTTAAGTGACTTGCCCAAAGTCACACAGCTGACAAATGGCCAAGCCGGGATTTGAACCCATGATCTCTGACTCCAAAGCCCATGCTCTTTCCACTGAGCCATGCTGCTTCTCTATGACCCCACAGCTCCCTCCAGTTATTGCCCCATCTCCCTCCTACCATTCCTCTCCACAAACTGCTTAAGCGAGTTGTCTACACCCACTGTCTCAAGTTCCTCTGCTCTAATTCTCTCTTTGATCCCTTCCAATCTGACTTCCATCCCCTTCACTCCACAGAAACGCCCTCTCAAAGGTCACAAATGGTCTCCTCCTTACCAAATCCAACAGCTTCTAGTCCATCCTAATGCTGCTCGACCTCTTAGCTGCCTTCAACATGGTCGACCACTCCCTTCTCTTGGAACAAATATTATCCAACTTCTGTTTCTCTGACACTGTTCTCCCTTGGCTCTCCTCCTATCTCTCTGGCTACTCATTCACAGTCTCTTTCGCAGGGTCCTGCTCTGCTTCCCACCCCCTAACTGTAGGTGTCCCTCGAGGTTCAGTTCTGGGTCCTTTTCTACTTTTATCCCCTTCTACTATCCATCTACACCCACTCCCTTGGAAAACTTATTCACACCCAAGGTTTTAATTACCACCTTTATGCAGATGATTCCTAAATCTACATCTCCAGCCCTGCTTTCTCTACCTCTCTTCAGTCTCGCATTTCCTCCTGCCTTCAGGACATCTCTGCTTGGATATCCTGCCGTTACCTCAAACTAAATATGTCTAGAACAGAACTCCTTATCTTCCCACCCAAACCTTCTCTTCCCTCTGATTTTCCCATCCCTGTGGACAGCACCACTATCCTTCCTGCCTCACAAGCCCATAAACTTAGTGTTATCCTTGACTCATCTCTCTAATTCAACCCACGTATTCAATTTGTCACTAAATTCTCTGTCGCTTCAACCTTTACAGAATTGCTAAACTCTGCCCTTTCCTTTCCATCCAAATGCTGACCCTGTTAATCCAAACACTTATCCGATTCTGTCTGGATTACTGTATCGACCACCCTGTTGATCTCCCTGCCTCCTCTTTCTCTCTTCCTACTCCAGTCAGTACTTTGCTCTGCTGCTGGATCATCTTTCTGCAAAAACATACAGTCCATGCTACTCAACTCCTCAAGAACCTCCATTACTTGCTCATCCACCTCTGCATCAAACAGAAACTGCTTACCTTAGGCTTTAAAGCACTCAATCACCTTGCCCCCTCCAGCGTGGCTTAGTGGCAAGAGCAAGGGCTCGGGAATCAGAGACTGTGGGTTCTAATCCTGACTCCGTCACTTGTTTGCTGTGTGACCCTGGGCAAGTCACTTAACTTCTCCGTGCCTGTTACCTCATCTGTAAAATGGAGATTAAGACTGTGAGCTCCACATGGGACAACCTGATAACCTTGTATCTACCCAGATCATTATTATTATTTAGAAGCAGCATGGCTCAGTAGAAAGAGCACGGGCTTTGGAGTCAGAGGTCACGGGTTCGAATCCTGGCTCTGGCACTTGTCATCTGTGTGATTGTGGGCAAGTCACTTAACTTCTCTGTGCCTCAGTTACCTCATCTGTAAAATGGGGATTAAGACTGTGAGCCCCACGTGGTACAACCTGATTCCCCTGTGTCTACCCCAGCACTTAGAACAGTGCTCTGCACATAGTAAGCGCTTAACAAATACCAACATTATTATTACCTCAACTCACCTCACCTCTTACATCACCTCGTTGCAACCCAGCCCACACACTTCGCTCCTCTAATGCCAATCTATTCACTCTAGCCCAATCTCATCTATCTCGCCACCAACTTCTTCCACAAGTCCTGCCTCTGGCCTGGAATGCCCTCCCTTTTCATATCCAGCAGACAATGACTGTCCCTGCCTTCAAAGTCTTACTGAAGACATCTCCTTCAAGAGGGCTTCCCTGACTCAAAGCCTTCCTTTCCTTTTCTCCCATTCCCTTCAGCATCACCCTGATTTACTCCCTTTATTCACCTTCCCTCCCCCAACCCAGCCCCACAGCACTTATGTCTGTAATTTTTAAATTTATATTAATGTCTGTCTCCCCATCAAGACTGTAAACTATGTGTCAGGCATTTTTATAAGTGCTAGGGTGGACACAAGGTAATAAGCTTGGAAACAGGCCTTTTCCCACATAGAGCTCACAGTCTTAATTGCTGTTTTACAGATGCAGTAACTGAGGCACAGGTAAGTTGAGTAAGTGACTTACCCAAGGTCACACAATGACAAGCAGGGGAGCTAGGTTTAGAAGCCAGGATTATAATCCTCTTTCCATTAGGCCATGCTGCTTTTATGGTCTCCATGGAAACCAAACTATTCAGTGTCATCCTTGGTCTTTCAGTCATGAAAGAGACCAGGTCATTTATGATGTCATGGTGGAATCTCCTCCAAGTGTGCCTGGGGCCTCTGGCCAGAGGAAGAGGAAAGATGAACTCCTGGAGATACTTTACTTGGTTGCTTTTCCAAGACTAGCTTTCCCTCAGGGACAATTGAAGACTCCCTAGGGAATTCCCAAAAAGGGGAAGATATTTCAGAAATATGCCATTTCTTCAGCTGGTGGCAGTCCATCGGGGTGTTTCCTGTAGTGAGCCAATTAGTTAAGACGGATTGTATGTTGTATCGGGGGAAGCTGGGATAGTCATCAGTTTTACCCTGGGAGATGAAGGGCATTTTGAAGCCAAGGCCTAAAAGGAGCAGAACTGGGTGAAGCCACATTCTTACTGTCCTCACCATTGAGTCCATCAGAGACAGACTTTCAAGAAACATCAGGAATGGTAAGATGTGTGGAGAGGCGAGGGGTGAAGGTGCTCTGATCATCGAGCGGTGGCTAGAACCTGGGGGAAGTGGGAGTCCATGGGTAAACTGTCCATTGCTTGAGTGGGAGGCAACTTCATCAGCTGAGGTAGACTCCTTCCCTAGTCAAAAAAATCATGGTATTTGTGAAGTGCTTATAAAGGACCAGCACCGTGCTAAGCTCTGGGTTAGATACAGGATAATCAGATCAGACACAGTCCCTGTTCCACATGGAGCTAAGTAGCAGGGAAAACAGTTATTTCACCTCCATTTTACAGATGAGAAAATGGAGGCACCAAGAAATAAGTAATCCAGCGGGAATGGGTGGGCTGAAAGGCAAATGCATATAGTCCACTGTACACTCTATGGAGGAACCTAGCACACAAAGCCCAAACAATTTCACAGAATTGGAGAAGGTAGACTTTCTAAGAATCACTTTGGGAAGGGAATAGATGTGGAAATTGGAGTTTCTCTCCAGAACTGGACAGAGAGAAGAGTGGCTCTAGGCATACATAGCTCTTGGCCTCCTTCTGTAGAGAGGGTCTGGGCCTCATTCATCTAGAATTCAGGAAGCAGAATGCCCCAAGTTCTTCTTTCTCTCCCCCAGCTCTCAAACACACACATACACACAAACACCCCTCCCGCTCCTTGTTTTCTTTGTCCCTCTGTTCATCAAAAGTTAGAACTTTTAGACATTTGGGCTACGAGGGCAGTTAAACAGTTGGAAGAATTTGGAACCCAGTGGAAGCCTGGAAATTAGGACCATAGATTCCCACAGTGCCTTGTGTGTTCAAGCACATATAGAAAATGGTTCCTGCACTCAGGGAGCTTATTATTTAAAAGAAGCAAAACTTTAATATGGACTCTCACCACCATTATCATCGAGGAGATTTTTTGAGCACCTATAGAATATATATATCCACTTTAGGATTTAGGGCATACTTTAAAAATTTGACCTAGAACCTGATCTCGAGGTGCTTGCAATCTAAAAGGAGACATAACACACAACAATCAGTCTATCGACCAATGGTATTTGTTGAGTGCTTACTGTGTGCAGAGCACTATACTAAGTGCTTGGGAGAGTATAATGGAGTAGTTAGACATGATCCCTATACTCAAAGAGTATATTGTATTGTAGGAAACAAACAAACAGTGTATTGTAGGAGCTTACACAGGTGAGCCCAGAGAAGCAGCGTGGCTCAGTGGAAAGAGCCCGAGCTTGGAAGTCAGAGGTCATGAGTTCGAATGTCGGCTCTGCCACTTGTCAGCTGTGTGACTGTGGGCAAGTCACTTCACTTCTCTGTGCCTCAGTTACCTCATCTGTAAAATGGGGATTAACTGTGAGCCTCACGTGGGACAACCTGATGACCCTGTATCTATCCCAGCGCTTAGAACAGTGCTCTGCACATAGTAAGCGCTTAACAAATACCAATATTTATTTACTTTATTTTATTAAATTAGCTTGTCAGATACATGGCTTATCACAATATGGAGCTGAAGGGTTGGAGCAGATGACAAATCATTCAGTTGGTTAGGAGAGTGGGTGAAGTGAATTGGGCTCACAGTTTGGGGAAGCTAAAGGAAATCCTGTGTCTTTTTCTTACAGACCTTTGAGAATCAGGATGGGACCAAGGGCCAGACTTCCTCTCCACCCCCCTGGACTGAGACATCTAATCCCTTTCTTGAGTTTATTGAGCCCAACACTGTAGATAGGAATGCCAACTTTCCTTTCAGCCTAAGATTATCCAGCCCAGAGGCACCAGGTTCCTTAAAATACATGCCATATTTTAGAACTCATGGAGATACCTCTACTAGCCCATGGCCAATGGAACATGAGAGAAATGTCCATGAAAATGAGTTTAAAATAGAGAGAGGAAAAAGTCCTGCAAAGACTTGTGCCCAAAAAAACAGGGAGTCCTCTGAGGATTCCATTCCTGCCAGTGGATATTTTCCATATTATCGGACGGAGGAAGACTTAAGAAGCCTATTGCAGCAGAAAGGGCTCTGTAAAACCTGCAGAGAAGACCAAAGACAAAGTGGTGAAGGAAGAGGCAAAACGGGAAGAAGAGAAAGTGGTTGTTCCACACCTACCTGTTACAGAAACATGGTAAATTGCAAGGGAATGCAATTTCTTTTTGTCAATGATGGATTCAGAGAGGGCTTGGCCAAGACCAAGGTCAACTACAAAGCCATTTTAAGAGCAGAGTTTTCAAAGAAGGAAAGTAAAAGGAGCTTGAGAAGAAGAACATTCCTGAAGATGATTTCTGGCAGAGATGAGAGCAGGAGAGTGGCAAGGTGCAAATTCTAGCACTATAAAAGACCTCCCTTCGCATAAGCTCTTGGGTTCTAAAGTCTGTGGGTGGACTGTGGCCTTTCTATTGCTTGGGGAGGGAGGCTGCTCCATCATCTGAGGGATGCCTCTTCCTTGGTCAGCAAGATAATAGTAATTATTTTATTATTATTATTGGAATTACTATTTTATCATTATTATTATATATGCTAAGTGCTTACTATGTGCCAAGCACTGAACTTAGCACTGGGGTAGATACAAGATAACCAAATCAGACACAGTCCCTGTGCTGCATGGGGATCACAGTCTAAGTAGGAGGGACAAGAGTTATTTCACCACCATTTTACAGATGAGTAAACAGAAGCATAGAGAAGTGAAGTGAGTTGCCCAAGGTCATGTAGCAGCCAAATTGCAGACCTGGAATTAGAACCCAGGTCCCTAATTTCTAGACACGTGGTCTCACCATTAGACCATGCTGCTTCTCTGAGGCAAGAATATGATTGGGATAGTTAATCTTGGATGTCTGTGTCTCTTTCAGATACCCTCACCAATCCTGACACGGAGTGAAATCTCCTCTCTCCCCACCACTCTTCAGCTTCCTGATCCTCTAGGATCCTTTCCCGATGAGAACCCCAGTGCTAGTGGAATGGAGATCTCTCTTTTTGGAGAAACATCACTTCTAAGAGAGTTCCATATCCCAACAGAATATGCACAATATTTCCGCACAGACGAATCACTTCAGGAAAGCCATGCCCCATGCCTCTTCCCTTTGGGGGCAGAAGAAGTGGATGGGGATGGTCCAGAGAAGGAGAGACATTTTGGATCCAGCCCTGTCCACCCTGGATTCCAGGAAAAGGCCAGCTAAATCGCTGACTTCCCCAATGTAACCCAGGGAGGGAGTAACCCAGATGAAGCAATTGCTTTTAAGAACAGCAGGAATGCCATCTTAGAGGTTGGGCTGGGGGGGTGGGGGGCGGAGGGCGGGGAGGGGGGCGCTGGGAGAAGAAAGAGATTGCAGTTCAAGCTTGAAAACATCTTTAGAGAAAGCAGAGAGAGGGATTTGTGTCCAGCTGTGCCTGAGTATTGAGGAAATAGAGGAACTTAATCTGAGACTTGTAAACATGAAAATAGGACGAAACCACCAACATGAATACACTCAGTCCAAACAGGGAAGGTGGGATTCCAGAGCACAGGCAGCCAGGCACAGATTTAGACCCAGAGATCCACCCCTGCATCAAGGCAGTAAAATGAGAACTGGGTGGACATGGAGGCTGCTGCTCTGTGATGACCTGGGCCTGGCTCATCTCCCATCCTGTCTACAAAAAACCAAGGAAGGGAACTACTGTGGCAGCAGACAGTCTTCCCACCTCCCAGCAGCCAAGCAAGCCCACAGAGCAGGTGGGCAAGCCTTTGATCCCTTGGGAATAGTACATCCTCCCCACAGTGACCATCGGATGACTCAGATTCCCAGCCTCTGCCTCAAAACCCACAGAATCCGGTGTAAGACAACAATGATGCTTCACTCCCTCACAGCCTGCCAAACCACACCTACTCGGTGGATTTCTGTAATTGGACTCACTGACTCTTGAATCTTGTGAGTCCAGGGCAGATTCTTGCCCCTTTCCTCTGTCCAGTAATACCATGGGCTCCCAAGTGATGGCCCATCACGTGCTCATCAACTCTGCATCCTCTGTTGGCATTCAATGGTTCCCAACCCAGTGGAATTGAAAACATCTCCCTCCCCTCCTCCAGAATTGCTTCCATCCAAGTAGCCACCCCCTTAGACTTTGCTGTACTCCACCAAAGCAGTAAGAATGAAAAATACTTAGCAGGAATTATTTTTGTGAATAAAATGGTCCTACTATTATGTGAGCACAATGGAGAAATGAGTTTCCAGTCCCTCCAGTTCTCCTCGGTGGGTTTGTGTTCCTTCAGAACATCATGGAAAAAAGCCCTCTACATTTCCCACACTGACACACATCCATTTCCCTCGCGGCCTCATGTCACACTGTAATCAAGAAGATGCGCACAGTGGAATGCATTCACTCATTCAATCATATTTATTGAACGCTTACTGTGTGCAGAGCTCTGTACTAAGCGCTTGGGAGGTACAATTCAGCAACAAATAGAGACAATCCCTGCCCACAGTTGGCTCACAGTCTAGAAGGGGTCTGCTTCTCTAATTCCTTAATCATGTTCTAGTCAAAATACATAAGGAAAACATGCATTATGATAGACCTGAGGGTTTTACCAGTTATCATCAGGATCCAGATTCACCATCCTCCCTTCTGCATAGGCACAGAGCTCCTGAGTGTAACCCGGAAAGGAGAGTCACAGACTGACAGAATCACTTCTCTCCACGCCCCCCCCCCCCACACACACACAAGTGGAGCAGCCCTCCCCACCTCACTTACAGACCCTGCTCCATCTCATCCTCACTGAGTGTTTATTGGGTAAAGAGCCTCGTCCTGGGCACCGAATGAACTGTGTAGTACTGGATGCCTACTCTGCACAGAGCACTGAACTGGCTACCTACCATGCTCAAAGCACTGTATTGAACACCTACTGTAATAATAATAATAATAAGAAGAAGAATATTTGTTAAGCAGTTTCTATGAATCAAGCATTGTACTAAATGCTGGGGTAGAAACAAAGTAATCAGGGGTCGCATGGGGCTCACAGTCTAAGTAGGAGGGTGAACAGGTATCGAATCCCCATTTTGCAGATGAGGGAACTGAGGCATAGAGAAATTAAGGGATTTGCCCAAAGTCACACACCAGGTATGTGGAGGGGTAGGGATTAGGACCCAGGTCCCCTGACTTCCATCCCTGTGCTCTTTCCACTAGGTCACATGGCTTCTCTGTGGAAAGAGCACTGGGCTGGATGCTTTGCATAGAGTCTCAGTGTAGAACCTGCTCAACATGTCTGCCACAAACCCAGAACCCATAACTTTACTCTGCTCCCTCCCCCACTTCTGCAACAAACACAAGGTCCTCACAGTTGGCTTTAAAGCACTTAATCACCTTGCCCCATCCTATCTCACCTTGCTACTCTCTTACTACAACCAATCCCACATATTTCACTCCTCTAATGCTAACCTTCTCACTGTACCTCGATCTCATCTATCTCATTGCCGACCTCTCGCCCACATCCGGCCTCTGGCCTGGAATGCTCTCCCTCCTCATAACCGACAATTACTCTCCTCACTTCAAAGCCATATTGAAGGCACATCTCCTCCAAGAGGCCTTCTCTGACTAGACTCTCCTTTCATCTTCTCCCACTCCCTTCTGCCTCACCCTGACTTGCACCCTTTATTCATCCCCACTCCCAGCCCCACAGCATTTATATGTGTTTCTGTAATTTATTTATTAATATTAATGTCTGTCTCCCCATCTAGACTATAAGTAGTGAATGTGTCTGTTTATTGTTGTATTGTACTTTTCCAAGTTCTTAGTACAGTTCTCTGCACACAGTAAACACATAATAAATACAATTGACTTACTGACAGACTAACTCCACCTTGTGGTTTAAGGAAACTGAATTTCTGGATTCCATGGAAAATGCGGCTCAAGGAGTGAAATTAGGAGTGTGGAAGTGTGCAAAGGGGCTGGGGATAGAAATACAGTGGGTTTTCACTCTTCATAAACAGGGCAGAAGAGTTGTGCATCACATCTCCCAAGTGTGGAAGAGATTTGAGTTCTCATCCCACCTCTGTCACTTGCCTGCTGTGTGACCTTGGGCAAGTCACTTAACTGCTCTGTGCCTCAGCTTTGCCATCTGTAAAATGGGGGTAAAATACCTGTTCTACCTTCTCCTTAGACTCTGAGCCCCATGAGGGACAGGTATTGTACCCCATCTAATTGTACCCTCGCACTTAAGTCTGGTCTGATTATCTAGTATCTATCCCAGGGCTTAGTACTGTGCATGGCACATAGTAAAAACTTGACAAATACCATTATTATTATTATTATTGTTATCATTGCTGTTATTTGCAAGCACTTACCATAACAGCTGTATGAGAAACCTATTATCTGTGCTCCACAATGTGCTCCTCTGCACTAGGTCCTTGGGAAAGTATAGTATGATAGGGTACAGTACACAAAAATTAAATATCGTAGACCTGATCCCTGCCTACAAGAAGCTTAGCATCTATAAGGAGTCTTTCAGTGTCTCCCCGTTACATTGCCCTCTCCTCCTTTGCTCTCCTCTCTAACTTCCCTTTCCTTGTCCCTTGCACTTTGCTCCTGTGAGAAAATAGCACAGAATGAAACATATTTGCCAGAACTTTCCTTCCTGTGTTCAGGGTGACTTCAAGTAAAGAAGATGACCCATTCCCAGTTCCCAGTGATTTGACATTTCAAATTCCAGTAAATAAACCAGCTACCTAGTATAGCAACATAGGTGATGAAAAGATGGATGCATTAAATTCAGTGCATGTTTTGGAAATTCTCGCACTCATTCCCACTCACAGAAGTTCCTTGGAGTATACTCAGATGTGTATTTTAAATATTAAATGAGAACCTCTTTCGAAGGGCCATATTTTAATGCATGCTCAGTTCTCTTAGCATTGTTAGCTCCTTTGATATGCACCTGTCTTATTAATGTCAGCTCTGCTGGAGCTTTGAGGGAAAAGCTGCTTATTGAGAAGTTCCTTATGCACTTATAATTGCCTTCCTGAGGGGCACTGAAAGTTGGGAGGAGGCAAAGAGGAGAGGAATCTGGTCTCACTTAGTCTGCTTAGCAGGATTTCTTTCCAAAAATTCACCATTGAACTATTTGGAGGTCTCTCCTGTAATTTCCCTATTAACTGATTCTGCAAGTGGAGCGATGTTCTGGCCAAACGCCTCGCCTCTTCCGGACTCCACGCTCAACGTTGGGGGACCCCAGCCTTTCCCAGGACCTCTGAGCTAGTGCCTCCTTTTGTTTTCTAAAAGGATCAGTCTGGGATCCAGAAGTGGATGATTCCTTGAAGCTCTCCCTCCCAAGAAGGTTAAAAAAGTGTTGAGACGTGCAGGTGTAGGTCAGTAACGGTACCCAGACATCTCGCTTCCATTCTCTCTTCCATTCTTGAACGAAGGTCTGTAGCACCTCTTTTTTCATCCTTTTCTCGGGTTGGATAGGAAGCATTCTGGGATCTTTTTACCATCCTCCTCATCATCTGAATTAATTGAACACCGTTTATGTGCAGAGCACTGGACTAAGCACTGAAACAAAACAATCAAGGAAGAGGATATGATATCTGCTCTCAAACTATCAGTGGTATTTATTGAGTGCTTACTGAATGCAGAGCACCGTACTAAGCACTTGGAAAAGTGCAGTACAGTCGAATTGGTAGACATTCATTCATTCATTCAATTCAATTGTATTTACTGAATGCTTACTGTGTGCAGAACACTGTACTAAGAGCTTGGAAAGTACAATTTGGCAACAAATAGAGACAATCCCTGCTCACAATGGGCTCACAATCTAGAAGCAGGGAGACAGACAATAAAACAAAAGAAACCAAGTAGACAGGCATCAGTAGCATCATTATAAATAAATAGAATTATAGATATATAGACATGTTCCCTGACTACAAGGAACTTGCAATTTAGAAGAACTTATAGTAATGATAATAATAATAATATTAATAATTGTAGTATTTGTTAATCGCTTACTATGTTCCAAGCACTGGTCTAGGTGCTGGGGTAGATACAAGGTAATCAGATTGGACACCATCTTGATCCTCACTTTACATGTAAGGTAACTGAGGCACAGAGAATTTAATAATAATAATAATGATTAATAATTATGGTACTTGCTAAGGGATTACTATGTGCCAAGCACTGGTCTAAATGCTGGGGTAGATGCAAATTGATCAGGTAGGACACAATCCCTGTTCCATGTGAGGCTCACACTCAATCCCCATTTTACAGATGAGGTAACTGAGGCACAGAGAAGTTAAGTGACTTATCCAAGGTCAGACAGCAGACATGTGACAGAGCTGGAATTAGAACCCACATCCTCTGACTCCAAGGCCTGTGCTCTTTCCACTAGGCCATGCTGGTTTCTAGTAGCATTTACTGAGCAGCCACTTTGTATAGTGCAGGGAAGTACAGAAGAATTGAATGATACGTTCTCTGCCTAAGAGGTCACTAATGACCACATTCTTTTCAAATTTAATCACTCTACATTGTCTTAATCCATCTCGACTCTCAGCTGCTTTGGATGCTGTAGACCACTTGACTTTGTAGACCACTCTTGTCTCCTGGAAAAACAAAATTTGGTTTTCACTGGGCCCAATTTCTCCTGGTTCTCTTTCTTCTATGTCCAATTCTTCTGAGTCATTTTCACCAGTGCTTTCTCTGTTTCCCACCCACTATCTGTAGGGATTCCACAGGCGCTCTATTCTGTGTCCTCTTTTCTTCTCAGTCTACACTCACTCCCTTGCAAAGCTCAGCTGCTTCCACAGCTTTGCATTCTTCTGTGCAGATGACTTTCATATCTACATTGCTAGCCCTGAACTCTTACCTTCTTGGCAATCTGGCATTTCCTCATGTCTCCAAGATATCTTTGTTAAGATATCCCTCTGGCACCTCAAGCTCAAGATGCCTAAAGCTGAACTAGTCATTTTCACCCACAAATTCTCTCCTCCACCTAACCTTCTCATCACAGTTGACACCGTTATCCTCCATGTCTCTTAATCCCACAACTTTGGCATTGTCCTTGATTCTTCCCTCCCAACCCCTGTATTTGGTTTGCCACTAAATACATTCAGTTCTTCCTCTACAACATTTCAGTAATCTATCCTTTTCTCACCATCCAAACAGCCACCTCCTTGGTTCAGGCACTTGTCATATCCCAGTTTGACTGGCACATCAATCTCTTCACTGAGTCTCTCTCCTCTCCAGTTCCTTCTTCACTCTGTTGCTCAGCTCATTTCTCTAAAGCATTGTTTTTCACATCTTTCCACTCCTCAAAACCTTCCAGTGGTTGACCATTCCTCAGCATCAAGCCAAAACCCCTGATCCCTGGCTTCAAAGAACTCTATCAACCATCTCCCTCTTACCCACTTTCTTCTCCCACTACCCCACAGCCCACAATCTTTATTCTCTCAAGGAAACCCACTCGCTATGCCTCACTTTTGTCCTTCCAGTGACAGACTCTTTACTCTCACTCTTCCCATTACCTGGACCTCCTCTTCCCTGTCGGACCACAGCTCTTCCCATCATCAAAGCTCTTTTGGATCATAGCTCCTCCAGAAGGACTTCCTCAAGTAATCAATCAATCAATAGTATTTACTGAGTGCTTACTGTTTGCAGAGCACTGCACTATGCACTGCACAATACAACAGAGTTGGTAGACATGTTCCCTGCCCTCAATGAGCTTACAGTCTAGAGGGGGAGATAGACATTAATATAATCACTAATTGCCCCACCTCATATTTTCCCAGCTGCCATTTTAGCCTCTCCATGTCAGCTGAACACTCAGGCTACCACAACCCCTTTGTATTTATGTACACATCATAGATTTCATTATTTTCTGTATCTGAAATATATTTATGTTTCTGCCTCCCCTATTGTCCTTGAGGGTAGGATAGAGTCTTCTAACTTTGGCACTCTCCCAACATTTAGCACAGTGCTCTGGACTCAGCAGGCATTTAATAAAGACTAATGATTTAAAGGCTCTATGGGATCTCACAGAGAACCTTTTCATTTGTGATTAAATGATCCCCTTATGTTACTTCACCTTTATTATTTAATATATGTATTGAAACACATGTCTTTTGCTTATGCACAAATGTGTGCTGACAGTAGTGTAACCAGAATTTTGGGGTGAGCACGCACATGTATGTGTGTGTGTGTTGAGTGACTGGTGAACTTTTGGGAACTGTGCAGGCTGGGTTGTCCAGGGGAAAGGAGCAAGGATAAGTAAAGGGCAGAGCTGATTGATTGCCTTGAATCTTTTGGTAAAGAGGTTCTTCTTGATTCTGAGATGGATGGACAACCATTGGAGGCACTTGAGGAGTGGGAAGACGTGAACAGAATGACTCCAAAATTTGCACGGCAGATTCAAGTGCTTAATAGAGAGCACTAGACCCAGTAAGCACTGAATAAATGCCATTGATTGATTAACTGATTGCAGTGGGTGCCATAATCAACTGCGATATAAGAAGGAGACAGTGCCTGGCAGTAACTGGCAGAGAGCTCACGAAGGTATTCTGACCCATGTCACAAGCGGCATCCCTAAACCTGATCAGCTGCCTCACAATGCCTAGTCTAGTCACAGTGGGATCAGGGGAGAGAGTGTGGGTGGCTCTCTACAAACTGTATCCATTACAGCACAAACAACCAATGGCGGGCTGCCTTCTTCCCTGTCCCAAACAAAGCCTGCCCAGGGACTTAATCTCTACTTTCTTTCTATGTGGCTTCAGGCCTGGCAGACACACTGATAATGGCTTCCTAAAGTCCATCACTTGAGACAGTTCTTAGGCTACAGGCATGTGTATTTCCAATGATTAGGGTCTTGAAGGTTAATTTCTGCTTCTAGGAATATGGCTTGATTTTCATTCACTTTCAGTGAAATCCTGCAGTGGGAGATTACCAGCCTGCAGGCACAATCAATATGTGGTTGGGAACATTATGTGACTAGAGACTATTTAGATTTAATTGTTTCTGGCTTTTAATAATAGTATATTATATGGTTACTGCTGGGGTGGATGAAAGGCTACCCATTACCCCTGTCAGCCTTCTTGCAAAGTGTGCCTCAGGCTACCAGGGGCACGGGCAAGAAATAGTGTGGTTGGCTCGGCACAAAACAGCACCTCTACTGAAACTAAAAAGGAAAAAAAAAACCCTCAAATGCAGGTCCAGCAACTTTAGAACATATTTTTCCCTCTTAGTTGCTGGTGTCTCACCTTGAATGAGAAGCAACATGGCTCTAATCCTGGCTCCACCACTTGTCTGCCATGGGTTCTTGGGCTAGTCACTTAACTTCTTTGTGCCTCAGTTACAGCATCTGTAAAATGAGAATTAAGATGGTGAGCCTCATGTGGGACTTGATTAGCTTATCTAACACTACCTCAGTGCTTAGTACAGAGGGCTAGCTCACTCTAGCCTTCTTTACCCCAGATATAACTTAGAAAGAAATGTCTCACCACATAGAAAACTTCCTCTAGCAGAGGTCCAAGTTAGACCAGATTGGGGCACAGGGATATGAACTACCAGCAGCAGTCAAAGAAACTTACTTAATACAGATCACTGTATTAGCCCTTGGGAGTGTACTGTTCAAAAGACTTGGTAGACATGTTCCTTGCCCACAATGAGCTTACAGACTAGAGGGGAAAGAAAACTCACCTCTACCCAGAGTAGGGTTATGCTTTTCCCCTATTGGCAGGGGAAACAAACTTCTCTCAGAAAGTCCCAGTGGCTTCTGGGAAGTATGATTTTTCTTGACCTCCCCTTCCCTGCCATTCTCTCTTCTTATTTTAACTGGACATCTATGAAGAATTTTTGCAACACATCACTTCAACTATGATCTATCAGGTGAAACACAAGTAAAACCTTGATTAAAACAACCAGAACCTTATTTTAAGGAGAAGAAACAAAGACACTTTCAAATCGTTAGTTCTACAAATAGAGAAAAAGCACAGTAACATTAGAGTTGCTTTGCTTACTAACTTGTAATAATGAGTGCCTGCCACCTTTTTTTGCTAAGTAACTTAGCAGGAACTGAATAATTGCATCACAGGAAAGGGGAAAAATAATAAAGCAAGCTTTTAGTGAATCTAACTCTGGAACATTGGCTTTTAAGGAATTCAAACAGCTATCTCCCTACCTCCTGTTCTCATTTCTGTCCCAATATAATCCAACTCATTAGGTCTCAAACCAATCTATTCTCTCATCTCCCTTGCCGCTGCCCTGTTGCTCACCCCTCCCTCCTAAATGGAATTGGCTCCTCCTTTACATCTAACAAATCACTGCTTTCATTATGGGCAGGGAATATTTCCTCTAATTCTTTCATACCGTACTCTCCCAGGCACAGCAGTGCTCTGTACATAGAAAGCACTCAATAAATTTGACTGATTGATTCAAAGCCCTTCTAAAATTGCATCTCCTCCAGGTGGCCTTCCTAAATTAATCTCTCATCTCGCCACCTCATTCCCTTTCTATTGCCACTTTGGCAGTTCCACGTGACCTAAACATTTGGGTACTTCCCCATTGCCTCCACAGCGATTATGTCTTGTCTTATACTGTTGAGCGGTCTCCAAACCATAACAACTCTATGGACACATCTCTCCCCGAATGCCCTAGTCTCCAACCATAATTGTTCTAGTAGTATATCCATAGAGTTTTCTTGGTAAAAATATGGAAGTAGTTTACCATTGCCTTCTTCCATGTGCTAAACTTGAGTCTCCACCATCGATTCTCTCCCATGCCTCTGCTGCTCAGCACAGGTGAGCTTTGACTTGTGGCAGATTGCCTTCCACTCACTAGCCACTGGCCAAGCTAGGAATGGAATGGGCATGCCTCTGCTTGACTGTCCTTCCCGTGGCTGAGACTAGTAGGGGACTGGAAACTCATCAGGTTTGATCCTGACAGGGGAGCACTTATGTACTTATTTTTAAAAGTTGTTGCTTTCTCTGACCTGTAATTTATATTAGTATCTCCCTCCCCTGATAGATTGTAAGTTCCTTGAAAACAAGAATCTGATCTATTTATTCTATTGTATTATACCAAACATTTAGTACAGTGCTCTGCACAGTGCTCAATAAATACAAATGACTAAAGTCATTTCCTAATAACATACAAAGTGCTTTATATGGTATTTTTAATGACATTTGTTAAGTGCTTACTATGTGCCAGGCACTGTTCTAAGCCCTGGGTAGATATAAGGTAATCAGGTTGGACACAGTCCATGTCCCACGTGGGACTCACAGTTTTAAGCCCTAATTTACAGGTGAGGTTACTGAGACACAGAGAACTTAAGTGGCATGCCCAAGGTCAGGACTAAAACTCAGTTCCTTCTGGCTCCCAGGCTCATGCTCTATCCACTAGGCTATGCTATACCCTTGGGTTCCAGAGAATACTATGCTAAAGAGCTGTCTTTAACGGTACCTAGCTATGACTGCCCTCTTATCTGGACAGTGATAGTATGTATGCTCCCTGATGAAAGAGACAGAGAAGGATCATCACCTGTAACCTTGACTCATTTCTCTCACTCAATTTACTTATTCAGTCCATAACAATATGTCTAGAATCCACCCTCTCCTCTCCAAACTGTTATCACACTCATCCAAGCTCCTCATATCCCAGCTTTGAATTCCCTCTCTTTCCAATTAAGACATCCACAACCTTCTCTAAATTAAAAATAACAATTATAGCATTGTTAAACACTAAGTATTGGCCAAGGACTGTATTAAGCACTGGAGCAGATGCAAAATAATCAGGTAGGACATAGTCCCTGTCTAAATTTAGCCACAGCCTAAATAGGAGTGAGAAAAAAGAATTGAATCCCCATTTTACACATGAGGATATTAAGGCACAGAGAAATTAAGTGACTTGCCCCAGGTCACACAGTAGGAAGATAGCCAAGCCAGGATTGGAAACCTGGTCCTCTGAGTAAGGTCCATGGCCTTTCCATAAGACCACAATGCTCTTCCCCTTCAAAGCCCTCCTAAAATCCCTTCTTCTCCAACTAGCCTTCTATTACCAGCACTCTTATCCATATACATCCGTCTGTCAACTCTAACACTTTTGAATTTATTTCTATGCAGCTCAGCTCCCTTGAATATATGTTTATTCAAATTTTAATTCCTCTGTGCTTAATATATACTATTTCTAAGACTACTACTATAGGGCTGAATCACTGCACCATGGTTTGTGGTTTGGTTTGGTCTTTTGTGATGGCCTAGTTAGAGCTATATTTAAGCTTTTCCCTCAAAGACCACAGAATTACAAAAAACTCAGAGAAATAAGCTCAGCAAATAGTAATACAACTGCCCCTTAGTCTGGAACCATAAGCTCTGTGAAAGGAGCATGTTTCCTTAGAGGGAGCCCTCAACTTTGTTCATGATGATATAAGACTATTTCTACAACAAATATTACTATTATTATTTCTACTGATGATGATGATGAAAATAATAATAATAATAATTTATAGGTGTTTACTCTGTGGCAAATACCATGCCAAACATTGAGGTAGATATAATAATAATAATGTTGGTATTTGTTAAGTGCTTACTATGTGCAGAGTACTGTTCTAAGCACTGGGGGAGATACAGAGTAATCAGGTTGTCCCACATGAGGCTCACAGTCTTAATTCCCATTTTACAGATGAGATCACTGAGGCACAGAGAAGTCAAGTGACTTGCCCACAGTCACACAGCTGACAAGTGTCAGATCCAGGATTTGAACCCATGACCTCTGACTCCCAAGGCCGGGCTCTTTCCACTGAGCCATGCTGCTTCTCATATAAGATAATCGAATCTGGCACAGTCCCAGTTCCACATGGACTTCTTTGTCTGAGTGGGAAGGAGAAACAGGCATTCTATCCCCATTTTACCAATGTGGAAAATGAGGCACAGAGAAGTGATTGCCTAAATTCACACAGCTGGCAAATGGCAGAGCCAAGATTAGAATCCACATCCCCTGCCTCCCAGGCCCATACTCTTTCCACAAAGCTATGCCATTGACATTCTTTCTTTGTGGGTTATTTAGCTCACTATTTGGTTCACTTTCAAGCGAGCTCTTGATTTTACCCAGTTGGTGTAGTTTTTATCTTAGGTAAAAAGATGGAATGATCAGCATCAAAAGTGAAACTGAGGTGTAGTCAACTGGATAACAGACCTATCTATCTATTGGGCAGGGAGTATGGCATAGTGGATAGAGCATGGGCCTGGGAGTCAGAAGGTCATGGGTTCTAATCCCGGCTCTGCCACTTGTCTGCTCTCTGACTATGGGCAAAACACTTAACTTCTATGTGCCTCATTTACCTTATCTGTAAAATGGGGACTGAGATTGTGTGAGCCCTATGTGGGACAAGGGACTCTCTCCAACCCAATTTGCTTGTATCCATTCCACTGCTTAGTACAGTGCCTGACTTATAGTAAGTGCTTAACAAATACCATAATTATTATTATTATTATTTTATTTATTTATAATCATCTACAACAATAATAATGTTATTTGTTAAGTATTTACAATGTGGCAAACACCATACTAAGCTACAAGTAATCAGGCTAAACACAGTTCCTGCCCCCAAACAGGGCTCACAGTCTAAGTAAGAGAACAAGCATCAAAATCCATTTTAAAGATGTGAAAACAGGGTCACAGAGAAGTGAAGTGACTTTCTAATTTCACCCAACAGGCAAGTGACAGACCCAGGATTAGAGCACAGGTCCTCTGTTTTCCAGGCCCATTCTCTTTCCACTAGGCCACACCACGCTCCTAGCCATCTTGTGAAGTTCTGCCTATCATTAGCTATCACTTTCATCACTCTCACCAGTTGTTCCAGACTTTGAACTCCCTTCTCAAGCCCCTTTCCCAGACTGAGCCCTCCTTTCCCCAGACTGAGCCCTCTTTTTCTTTCTGCCCCTCTTCCCCTGCCCATTCTCACTCCATCCCTCTGCTCTACCCCCTTCCCCTCCCCACAGCACTTGTGCATATTTGTATATATCATTTATTACTCTATTTTATTAATGATGAATATATATCTCTGATTCTATTTATCTTGATAGTGTTGGTGCCTGACTACTTGTTTTGTTTCGTTGTCTGTCTCCCCCTTTTAGACTGTGAGCCCGTTGTTGGGCAGGGATTGTCTCTATCTGTTGCCGAATTGTACATTCTAAGTGCTTAGTACAGTGCTCTGCACACAGTAAGTGCCCAATAAATACGATTGAATGAATGAATGAACCCTTGTCCCTAATAACTCTGCTACCTACTTTATTGAAAAAATTAAAACTATCAGGCGTGATCTCCTTAAAATTTCCCTTGCTTCTCTACAGTCCCTCCCTCCACTTACCCCTTCGTCAACTCTTCCATCCTTTCCAGCGGTATCTCAAAAGGAGATCTCCTGCTTTCTCACACCATTCCCTACACATGCACATCCAACCCCATCCCTTCACACCTTATCAAAAAAACTTGCCCTCTCCCTTCTTCCCTCCATGACCGCCTTCTTCAACTATTGGCTCTCCAATGGCTTCATCCCCATTGCTTTTGAACATGCTCATGTCTCCCCATCCTAAAAAAAAAACTTACCTTGATCCCACGGCTCCCTCCAGTTATAGCCCTGTCTCCCTCCTACCATTCCACTCCACAAAGTATTTGAGCAATTTGTCTATACTCGTTGTCTCAAGTTCCTCTCCTCCAATTCTCTCCTTGACCACCCCCTAATTTGGCTTCCATCACCGTCAATTCACAGAAACCACCCTCTCAAAGGTCACAAATGATCTCCTTCCTGCCAAATACAACAGTTTCTACTCTATCCAAACCTCCTCTGCTGCCTTCGACAATGTAGACCATCCCTTGCTCCTGGAAATATTATCCAAATTCTGTTTCTTTGACACTGTCCTCTCCTGGTTCTCCTATCTCTCTGGTTACTCATTCTCAGTCTCCTTATCAGGATCCTCCTCTGACTCCCACCCCTTAACAGTGGGTTTTCCTCAAGGTTCAGTTCTGGGTTCCCTTCTATTCTCCATCTACACCCACTCCCTTGGAGAACCATTCACTCACATGGCTTCAACTACCTCCTCTATGTGGAAGATACCCAAATCTATATCTCCAGCCCTGATCTCTCTCCCTCTCTGTTGTCTCACATTTCCTCCCGCCTTCAAGACATCTCTACTTGGATGTCTTGCTATCACCTCAGACTTAATATGCCCAAAACAGAACTCCTTACCTTTCCACTCAAATCCTTTCCTCCCAACGACTTTCCCATCACTGAAAATGCACCACCATCCTTCCAATCTCACAAGCCCATAATGTTGGCTTTATCCTTGATTCCTCTCTCTCATTCAACCCACATTTTCAGTCCATCACTAAATCCTCTCAGTTTGACCTTCACAACATTCTTAAATTCCCCTCTTTCTCTCCATCCAAACTGCTACTACATTAATCCAAACATTTATCCTATACTTCCTCCATTACTGTATCAGCCTCCTTGCTCACCTCCCTGCCTCCTGTCTTTCCCCACTCTAGTCCATATTTCACTCTGCTGCCCAGATCATCCTTCTACAAAAATGTTCAGTCCGTGCTTTCCCACTCCTCAAAACCTCCAGTGGTTGCCCATCCACTGCCACATCAAACAGAAACTCCTTTCCATTGCCTTTAAACACTCAATCAACTTGCCCCCTCCTACCTCCCCTCACTGCTCTCCTACCTCATCCCAGCCCGCACATTTCATTAGCCTAATGCCAACCTACTCACTGTAGGGGAAAGAGCACAGGCTTTGGAGTCAGAGGTCGTGGGTTCGAATCCTGGCTCGGCCACTTGTCAGCTGTGTGACTTTGGGCAAGTCACTTAACTTCTCGGTGCCTCAGTTACCTCATCTGTAAAATGGGGATTAAGACTCTGAGCCCCTCATGGGACAACCTGATTCCCTGGTGTCTACCCCAGTGCTTAGAACAGTGCTTGGCACAGAGTAAGCGCTTAACAAATACCAACATCATTATTATTATTATTATTACCTCAGTCTTGTCTATTTCACTGCTGACCTCTTGCCATGTCTTGCCTCCTTTTTCATATCCTGCAGATAATAACTCTCCCAACTTTCAAAGACTAAATAAAGGCACATCTCCTCCCAAGAGGCCTTCCCTGACTAAGCATCCATTTCTTCTTTTTCCCATTCCCTTCTGAGTCACCTTTTCTTCCTTCCTTTATTCACCACTCCCACCCCCAGCCCTACAGTATTTACGTACCTATCTGTAATTTATTCATTCATATCAATGTCTGTCTCCCTCTCTAAACTGTAAGCTCACTTTGGGCAGGGAATGCATCTGTTACATTGTTGTTCATACTGTCTCAAGTGCTTAGTACAGTGCCCTGCACACAGTAACCACTCAGTAAATATGATTGATATCTATAAATAGATAGAATATGGTAGCCGATGACAGAGGCAAACTGTTATCTAGTACACTCCATGTCATTTTCTTGGGGCAAATTAAAAGAGCTAATCACCTGTAATCACCAAGATTACATTTCATTCAGGAAACAGGATCTCCTGAAACCATGATGGCTTGGAAGCTGCAGAGATCTTTCCATTCCCCGATACCTTCATACCTGTGATGAAATTCAATTTGTGAAAAAGGAACCTAGATTATTTTTTTCCTGAGTTTTAGTTCTCACAGAGGAATATAGAACTCAGAAAAATCCTGTTTCTATCATTTGTCTGCTTTGTGACCTTGGCCAAGTCACCTAACTTCTCTATGCTTCAATTACCTCACCTGTAAAACAGGGATTAAGATTGTGAGCCCTAGGTGAGATAGGGACTGTATCCAACATGATTATCTTGTATCTATCCCAGTGTTAATACAATGCCTGGCACAGAATAAGCGCTTAACAAGTACCATAGAAAAATTTAAAAGGAGAACACTGAAATGAGGGTGATGGATATTTAGAAGAAGCAACTGATACATCATTGGCACTTACTGAACACTTACGGTGTGCAGAGCACTGTATTATCTGGCTACCATAGTTGGGATGGAATGGGCTTCCAGGAAGGTGTGAAGGGAATGAGACCAGAGAGTAACAGAGAGAGAGGAGAGATGGGGTAGAGAAATGGAGAAAGGAGAAGCAGTATGGCCTAGTGGAAAAAGCGTGGGAATAGATTCTAATCCTGCTCCACCATTTGTTGTCTGTGAGACCTTGGGCAAATCACTTTGCTTCTCTATATCTCAGTTCCCTCATCTGCAAAATGGGGAATCACTACTTGTTCTCCCTTCTATTTATACTCTAAACTCCATTTGGGATCTGATTATTTTGTCTCTCCCCCAGAGCTTAGTGCAGTGCTTGGAACATAGTAAGAATTGATCCAATACCGCAAGTATTATTTGCAATTATTAGGAAGTAAGATAGGGAAGAGAGTGAGGTTTGTCTCCTTTTTTAAAGATATATATATATATATATATATATATAGTATTTGTTAAGTGCTTACAATGCGCCAGACACTGTACTAAGAGCTGGGGAACACACAAGACAACAGTTTGGAGGGAGTCCCTGTCCCACAAAGGGCTCACAGTCTTAATCCCCATTTTACAGATGAGGTAACTGAGTACTAAGGGCAGTTAAGTGACTTGCCTAAGGTCACAGAGCAGACAACTGGAGGAGCCAGTAGTATCCAGGCCCTTCTAACTCCCAGGCCCATGCTCTATTGACTAGGCCACTGTGCTTCTCCTTTGCTCTTTCTGTCCTCCCCAACCCCAGCCACAACTGCCAGCTGGAACCCCTGGTTCTGCTGAGCAACAGCAAGAGGCGGTGGGGAAGCTGTCAACAACCCCAGTTGTCCAGCCACTTGGCCCCCTCAAAACCTCCTCATCCCAACTAGTGTTAGAAATGTAGGGCCCAGCCAGAGGGTACATTTGAGATCTCAATGGAAACTCCTTTCCATGGCCTTGAAAGGGCAGTTCAGTGTCCAGCATCAAAGATTACTGGTGATGAGGTTCTGCACTGTCTCTTTTAGGTGGCAGGATAGAACCTCCAAATGTGTGACCATCCCATCTTCTTGAGGTTATGAGGAGTAAACCAATCTGAATGGACATTTTGTTCTTGGGATCTAACAATGATCGCTGTAAGTCTGGGTCATCGCTTTCCTAACTAGGAACAAATGATAAAGCTGGGATGTAATTTCCGTCCTGGCTCTTTGTTAAAAAGATAATTCCAGAACCTGGCCCTGTATCACCATATTACCTCTGCTCCTGATCTCCATGATTCTGTTTTTCTTAATTCCCAGCTCTGCCGATGTACATAACAGAACAGCTTTGCTCCGAGTGCAGCTAGAAGTCAACACTTGGCAAATCTCACTTATCATAAGGGAGCTGCACTCAGTATTAAACAAAGAGGCTTAAGTGGAGAGGATTTTCCCCTGACAGGAAATGGAAAAGATTCATTAATGTGAATTTATTGGGTTCATTTTCAGATTCTTATTACTGTGAGTGTTATGGTGATAAAAAGAGATATGATTCATTTACATGCCAATCAAAGCCCAGGATATTGGAATCCTTTCCATAGATCATTAGGCTAAGCACTGATTATGTGATACTAACGCACTGTTCATGCAAACAGTATCTGGTACTCTGTGACCATATAGGATAAAGGTAGAAGTGGGGATTTGGAAAAACTGATTTTGGTCCTGTTCTCCTATTTCAGGGGACTTGGCCATTTATTGAAAGTTGAGGAGAAGTTTAATTAAATAAAAATGGGAAAAGAAAGGTCCCAGTGGAGTTCTAAGCGATCCCCTGAATTTCCTAATGGCTACCTTCCCAACCCTCCTCCAATGAGAGGTCTGGAATAAAACATGTGCATGAGTTAGAGAAGCAGTGTCATACAGACAGCTGTCCACATCTGGAAGAAATGTGTTGGCCTCTGGCTGTTGTATATGCTTCATGACACGCCCAGTTCCTGTTGGGTTGCTACTGGAGGGATGACGAAAAAAAATGACATTAACTGTACTCTGAGCCCCAAGCAGTTTGGGGTTGGATTTTCCCAATTTTTCTCAACATGAATTATCTGCCTACATCATTCATCATCCAATCAATCAATCAATCAATCAATCAATGGTATTTATTGAGGGTTTACTGTGTTCAGAAGATTGTACTAGACACTTAGGAGAATGCAACAAAGGAGCTTACCGAAGAGAGGGGAAGACAGATGTTAAAATAAATTACACATGGATATGTACATAAGCATACATACGCATGTGTATATAAGTGCTGTGGGAATGATGGTGGGGTGAATATCAAAGTGCTTTAAGGGGTACAGACCCAAGTTCATAAGTGATTCAGAAGAGAGGGCAAATAGGAGAAATGAGGGCTTAGTCAGGGGTGGTCTTTCGGAGGAGATGTGGTTTTAGGAAGGCTTGGACAATGGGGAGTGTGATAATAATAATAACAATGTTGGTATTTGTTAAGCACTTACTATGTGCAGAGCACTGTTCTAAGCACTGGGGTAGATACAGGGTAATCAGGTTGTCCCACGTGAGGCTCAGAGTTAATCCTCATTTTACAGATGAGGAAACTGAGGCACAGAGAAGTTAAGTGACTTGCCCACAGTCACACACCTGACAAATGGCAGAGCCGGGATTCGAACCCATGAACTCTGACTCCCAAGCCCGGGCTCTTTCCACTGAGCCACGCTGCTTTGGGTATGAAGGGGAAGGGAGTTATAGGCCAAAGGGACAATGCGGTCAAGGGGTCTGCAGCAAGAAAGATGAGACAAAGGCACAGTGAATAGGTAGACATTCACTGAGAGAGTGGAGTGTGGATATCCCATCTTGACTACTACATCAGCCTCTTCACTGACCCCCTGTCTCCTGTGTCTCCCTACTCCATGTCCAATCCATGTCTTCCCACTCCTCAAGAACCTCTGGTGGTTGTCCATCGACTGCCATATCAAACAGCTTGCCTCCTTCTACTATATCTCACTGATTTCCTTCTAAAATCCAGCCCACCTACTCTAATACCATCC
The DNA here is from genome assembly GCF_004115215.2 of Ornithorhynchus anatinus. Taxonomy (NCBI): domain Eukaryota; kingdom Metazoa; phylum Chordata; class Mammalia; order Monotremata; family Ornithorhynchidae; genus Ornithorhynchus; species Ornithorhynchus anatinus. Next base: position 46,049,354 of record NC_041749.1, read on the forward strand.
TACTCACTGTACCTCAATCTCATCTATCGCGCTGTTGATCCCTTGCCCACATCCTCTTTCTGACCTGGAACTCCCTTCCCCTCTATATATAGCAGACCACCATACTTAAAGTCTTAATGAAATTGCATCTCCTCCAAGAGGCCTTCCCTAATTAAGCCTTCTTTCCCACTACTCCCTTTCCCTTCTGCCTTACCTATACACTTGGATATGCCCAGTCACCTCAGCAACAAACAGAAACTCCTTACCATCGGCTTTAAAGTACTCTATAACCTCGCCCTCTTCTAATGCCAACCTACTCTCTGTACCATGGTCTCATCTATCTCACTGCTGACTTCTAGTCCACATCCTGCCTCTGGACTGAAACATTCTCCCTTTTCATATCCAACAATGACTCTCCCCACCTTCAAAACCTTACTGAAAGGTCATCTCCACCAAGAGGACTTCCCTGACTAAACCCTCATTTCTTCTACTCCTACATCCTTCTGTGTTGCCCTTCCACTTGGAACTGCATCCTTTATTCACCCCTCCCTCACCCCACACCACTTATGTATATATTCATAACTTGTTCATTTATATTAATGTCTGTTCCCCTTCTAGACTGTTAGCTTGTTGTGGGAAGGGAACGTGTCTACCAACTCTGTAATACTGTTATACTGTACTCTCCCAAGCATTTAGTACAGTGCTCTGCACACAGGAAGCACTCAATAAATGCAATAGATTGACTGATTGACCTATTTCATTCATTCGTTTATTAAATTGTATTTACTTAGCACTTACTGTGTGCAGAGCACAGTACTAAGCACTTGAGTGAGTACAACGCAACAATAAATGACACATTCTCTGCCCACAAAGAGCTTACACTCTAGAAGGATGGAGACAGATATTAATACAAATAAATAAATTACAGATATGTACATAAGTTCTGTCGGGCTGGGAATGCGCAATCCAAATTGCAAGGGAAATCTATATGAAACTTGCCACTTTTAATGTAATGAAATATAACGGAATGTGAGGGTTTGTGTACCTACACTCTGGAAGGGAAAAAGCTGATTTTCAAAAGAGAAGAGGCTTCGACATTTTTAGTCAACTGCTATTTAAATGTCAGTTTTTGGAGAATAGAAAGATGAATTTATTACTGCTTTCTAAAGAAAACGCTATCCTGGACCACGATTTACCCATCAGCTAAGGTATTTCAGAACAAAATCACAAGAAGACAGCAGAAACTCATCTCCCAAAATGAGATGTATTATTTCATCTTTAAAAACAGAATGTGTGTCAATATGAGGGGCCATTCCTTGACCAGGCTGATACTGATTTACTATCAACTGAACAGGGTTAGTCTTAATGTATCCTTGTTTCAAACACTTCTCCAAAACACTGCCACACATTTTAGGACAACCTCCATGTCAGTGGCTTATCTTTGTCTATGTTGCTATTGTCATAGTGAAATTCATACTCATAATGCTTTGAGTTGAGTTTCATACTCATAATGCAAAGAGAACTTTGGTATTGAGGATTTCTGAGCATTTTGATTAACTGCCTCTTCAGCCCAATCAATCCCATCTAATGACATTTTCTTCTCCTCAGGAGACAAAACTTCTTCAACTGTCACGAGGCCTGGAGGTAATGCAGGAGGTCCCTTATCCTTCCAATATACTTTCTCCACAAAATTCAGAGTGATGTTTTGTCCAAAATCATACATCATCTCTTGTCCATTTAGGGTATCATAGACCATTTTGGATATACACCATACCCTCAGCCCCACAGCACTTGTGTACATGTCCATAATTCATTTTAACCTCTGTCTCCTCCTGTAGCTGTAGGTAGGGAATGTGTCTATCAATTCTGTTGTATCCTTCCAAGCATTTAGTAAAGAGTTCTATGTCTTGTCATGTTTTATGCTGTAGAGTTCTTTCTGACACATAGCAACACCACGGACACATCTCTGCCAGAACACCCTGGTCTCCATCTGCAATCGTTCTGGTAGTGGATCCATAGAGCTTTCTTGGTAAAAATACAGAAGTGGTTTACCATTCCCGCCTTCTGAGCAATAAACTCGAGTCTCTGCCCTTGATTCTCTCCCATGCCACTGCTGTCCAGCAAGGGTGAGTTTTGACTTGTAGTATATTGCCTTCCAGTTGCTAGCCACTGCTCAAGCTAGGAAGGGAATGGGTAGGCCTCTGCTTGACTCTCCCTCCCACAGCCAAGACTGTTAGACTACTGGAAACTCTTCAGGTGTGACTCTGAGGGGGGAGAGCTCTACATACAGTGCACTAAATTTGTACTTTAAGTAACTGATTAATAGATAATCAGCTAAGTAATGGAGGAGGAGAGCTGATTTAGTGCCTTAAATCTGATGATAAGAAGTTTCTGTTTGATGAGGAGCTGGATGGGCAACCGTTGAAGGTTTTTTAATATGTGGAGAGATGTGGACTGAGAGGTTTTTTTAGAAAAATGATCCAGGCAGAAGGGTGAAGACAGGACTGGAATAGGGAGACAGAGAGGTAAGGGAGCTCCACAAGGAGGCTGATGTAAAAAAGCAAAGGAGGGATATGATAAATGTGTTGATCAGTGTGGTAGTAGTTTAGATGGAGAAGAAAGCACATATTCTAAAGATGTGGAGGTAGAACTGATGAGATTTGGTGACCAACTGAAAACATGGGTTGAATAAGAGAGAGGACAGGGATAGTGCCAACTTTGAAGGTTGGTGAGACAGGGAGGTTGGTGGTTTTGCCTAGAGTGATTGGGATGTCTGGGGGAAGAAAGGGTTTGGTTGGAAAGATAAGAAATTATCATTTTGGATGTGTTGTTTGAGGTGCTGTTATGTCATACAAGTAGAGATGTACTGAAGGCAAGAGGAAATGCAAGACTACAGTGAAGGAAAGAGGTTAGGGCTGGGAAGGTAGATTTGGCAATTATCTGCATAGGGATGGCAATTACAGCCATAGAAACAAATGTGTTCTCAGAGGGAGTGGGTGTAGATGGAGAATAGGAGACCAAAACTGAGTGTTGAGGGATTCCCATATTTACAGGATGGAAGGCAGAGGAGGAGTTGGTGAAAGACATTGAGAAGGAGCAGCTACAGAGATAGGAAGGAGAACTGGGAGAGGACAGTTTTTTATTTTTGGTTTGTTTGTTTTCTATGGCATTTATAGAGTTCTTATCTGTGCAGAACACTATATTGAGTGCTTCGGTTAGAACAACAGTATTGGTATCCCTGCCACAGGTGCTTTCAGTCTACAAGGTGAGAAAAACATTAATGTAGATGGAGGGATGGGGAAAATAGTAGAGGATAAGTATGTGTGAGGTTGGGGTGAATAGGAAAGCACTTTAAAGGGTACACAGCCAAATTCATAATCAACACATAGCGGAGGGCAGAATACCAAAATGAAAGGCTTAGTCTGGGAAGGCCTCTTGAAGAAGACATGATTTTAAGAGGGTTTTGGAAGTGGGGAGAGTGTTGGACTGTTGGATATGAAGGGGGAGGAGTGTCAGTGAAGCTAAGGTTAGGTAGTACTAAGTTCCAGGAGAAGAGGGTGGTCCATAGTATTGAAGGCAGCTGAGAGGGTGAGTATGATTAGGATTGAGTAGAAACCATTGGATTTTGCCAGAAGGAGATCACTGGTGTCCTTATAGAGGATATCTTTCATTCATTCATTATTTCTGACATTTAAGTGCTTATCATGTGCAAAGTAGAGTATGGAGTACTGGAGAAAAGTCTGATGGTAATGATGGTGATTATATCCAAAAAGGGATTCCTCATCTTCCTATCCAAACCCTGTCTCCCACATGACTTTTCCATCACTGAAGAGCACCACCATCCTTCCTGTCTCACAAGTCCATAACCTTGGCGTTATCCTCAACTCATCTTTCTCATTCAACCAACATATTATATCCATCACCTAATTCTGTTGATTCTACCTTTACAACATTGCTAAAGTTTACCCTTTCCTCTTCAACCAAACAGATCCAAGCACTTATCCACCTCACCTGGACTACTGCATTAGCCTCCTTGCTGACCTCTCTGTTCCTACCTCTCCCCACTCCAGTCCATATTTGACTCTGCTGCTGGAATATTTTTTTTTTAATATTCAGTTTACATTTCCCTAAACCTCCAGGACTTCCAGAGGTTGCGCATCCACATCTGCATAAAACAGAAAGTACTCAACCTGCTTGCTCCCTCCTATCTTTATTTTTATCATTATTTATTGTTTTCATTTATTATTATAAATTATTTCTTTTTAATCAAATGTTTTATTTTTCTTCATTTTATCATTCATTTCTCTCTCATTACTGTGATTAATTTCTTTATGTGGATATTTTGCATGGGGTTTATAAATGATCCAGTCTGGGTAATAAATCCCAAATTTTCCAGCTAAATGAAATTAAAAACTGTTTTTCTAGATACAGTACTATCAAGTTGCAGTCATTACCACATGGTTTCTCAAAGTGGTGCCCACATCATCGTGAATTTTGTGTGCGTCCAAAGAAATGCAGGAAAAACGTCATGTTGACTTCAAACTCTTCTAGAAATCAAGAAACATAAATTTATGGTTAGCCACCAACAAGACTGAAGACAAAAAGCAAGCTACATAAATACATTAAACATGACAAGCACTGTACTGAGACCCTGGGAAAGATACAAACAAGCAGAAGAGACACCGTCATTGTCCTATTTAGAGCTCATATTCTGATGAGCAAAGTGGGTCACGGAGAAGTTAAGTGACTTGCTCAAGTTCACACACACTGGCCCAAGTCCAGTGGAAGAGCTGGGATTAGAGCTCAGGTCAATATAGGTTGGTGTACTGCGAGCTGCGCTCACACTCAGCTGCAGAGCGAAAGAAATGGCAGGGTAGATGCAGTGAAGAAACGACACACACATGCTACTGCTCCCTGGAGGAGCCTAACGTAGAAAACCCCCAAACTGCAGCTCGTTCCAGTTTGAATACTTTTATTCCCGTGCCCTCTTGGGAGGTCCCAGCACATGTCCATGTTTCCAGGAGCTGACCACTTGTTCCCTGCAAATCTGGGCTTTTATAGCTTTTTGTCTATTTACCCAAACCCTCTTCCAGACAGTCATGGCAGCACAAACCCTCTGTGGCCTTCCATTGGTTGTTGACCTGTCAGTTCATTCCTTTATGTCTCCATCAACATCTGCTCCTCCTTGTTACTACTTGGCCAGGGTCTGGGGCTAGAGCGCTGGGCAGGATCCCAGCTAGAGTCCAGAGCACAGGGGGCAGAGCTGGCTCCCTGGAACTGTGAGTCTGAGCATTGGGGATCGGGAGGGACAGGAGGCACAGAGGAGGATAGGACCCTCACTGGACTCCAGACCGCAGGGGGTAGAAGCCAGATTCCTGCCTTCACGGGGCCTAGTGATCCTGAGCAGGAGGGGAAAGAGGTACCCAGGGAGGGTCTAGTCAAGTTCCACTGCTGTTCGACTCCAGAATTTGTTGGGTGTGGAAGAGGAAAGGGAAAGGTGGGGGGGTATGGAACAAAGGCTCTGATCTCTAAGGACAGTAGGGAGGGGATGCCACAGCCCCACAGGAGCCCAAACTCTCATCGTGCTCATGTCCACCCTCACTCCTGCTCCCACCCCAGCCCTAGAGCCACCCTCTCCTACCTGCTGCTCTGTAGCACCAGGGAAGGGGAAGGGGGTAAATGACAAATGTGAAGGTGCAGGGCAGGGACCAGGGTGGTGGCCCATGGTGGAAGTAGCCCGGGACTCTTTGTGTGTGTCCAAAGAAATGCAGGAAAAAAGTCATGCTGACTTCAAACTCTTCTAGAAATCAAGAAACATAAATTAGGGGTTAGCTACCAAGAAGACTGAAGACAAAGGGCAAGCTACATAAATACATTCAACATGACAAGCACTGTACTGAGACTCTGGGAAAGATACAAACAATCAGAAGAGACACCGTCATTGTCCTATTTAGAGCTCATATTCTGATGAGGAAACTGGGTCACGGGGACAAAGAGACTGAGCCAAGGAAGGCAAGGGTAACAATACATGCAAGAGAGACAGCATCCAACCTCCCTTTAGGGAACAGCCCTTGGGCTATAGCTGGGGGAAACCATCAGAATCTTCCCAAGGCTCCAACGTTTGTCCCAGGGCAGCCTGCTTCCCTGTTCCAGGAGGTTGAGGCTTCTCCTTAGGGATGGTAAGGAGTCACCCAGGGGTCACCAGGGAAGGCTGCGGTACTCAGGTCCCCATGGATCCAGTCCTGATTTCCACCTCCCCTGATCTCCTGATCCACTGGGATGGGGATCCTGCCTCTGGAATGACAAAATAAAATGGGCTTTACTTGTTCACTCATTCATTCATTCATTCATTCTTATTTATTGAGTGCTTACTGTGTGCAGAGCACTGTACTCAGTGCCTGGAAAGTACAATTCAGCAATAGAGACAATCCCTGTCCACATCGGGCTTAAAGTCTAGAAGGGGGTAGACAGACATCAAAACAAGAAAAAAGGCATCAATATAAATAGATAGATTGATAGATCTATACACATCAAAACAAATAAACAGGCATCAGTGTAAATCATAGAATTATAGTTATATACAAGCATCCATAAGTGCTGTGGGGCAGGGAGCGGGGGAAGAGCAACGGGATTGAGTCAAAGTGACACAGAAGGGATGGGAAGCTGAGGAAAAGGGGGGCTTCGTCTGAGAAGGCCTCTTAGAGAAGGTGAGCCTTCAGTAGGGCTTTGAAGGGCTTTATGTTTATGTTTATGGCTTAAGATATCTTATTTCCCCCTGAATGGGGCATTCATTGCCTTTGTACACTATCCAGTGGAATGTCTGGTTGGGGAGAGGGCTGCTGGGTTCCTTGTTTCGGAAGATCTCATTACTTTCCCATCTAAGGTGTTCAAGGGGACAACAACCCACTCTTGGAGCTGGGGTAAGGGTGAGGATACTCTCTCTGACCTTTCCCTCCATCCTGTATGAGACAAGTATGCACCTGTGCAAATGGACATTCCTGTAGAGGCCACCTCATTCCTCTGCCCCATCCACCTACCATGGATGGCCCGGCAGGTGAAGGGCGCAGAACCATAACTGCTATTCAGTTTTTAACTCAACTCCACAGACTCTCAACAGGCTGTACTGCAGACATCCCAGCAAACAGATGGTACAAAAGAGTTCCACCCAACAAGAGATGCCAAAAAAGTAATCTAGGTATAGAGTTGATCAAACTGATGCCAACTGCACAAGGAGCCTGTCTGCACCATGCCTAATCTGCCGGGCATGGTGTGAATTAAACAGGCAAGTTTGCTGCCCACTAGGAGCTTACCGTTTATCACAATAGCTTTTGTGACAGATCTAGACCCAGTTTTCTTTTAATTGTGTACTGTCACATTCACTTGCTAACTCTGAGCTTCAGTTTACCATCTATAAAATACCACAACTTCCAGGGATTTGAAGATTGTTAGATCACATGTTTTGTGAGGCAGGGCCTTCCAGACTAGCTACCTAGAAGCAGTGAGAGTCTTTAACCAATCCAAGAATTCTAAAAGAATAAAAAAGATGTGGAATCCAACCAGAATCCAAAATGGAACTCTGCCTGAGTACTTTGAAGAACTAAAAAAAACTTGGGTTACTCATGTTTACTAACAAATGCTATTTTAATTAGATGCAATTGAAAAGAATGAAAGGAGGTAAATTCAAAGTGAGATGTAAAAACCATAAGATTTAAACCAGAAAACTCCCAAAGAGATCATTAAGCCCCTCTTCACTGGCTTATCTTCCCCTCAGGTTAATTAGGGGCTAAAACCTTCTTACCCATGTGGACCCTGCTCCATAGATCTAGATAAAGCACCTCCTCACTCCACCCACTTCAGGAGAAAAAAGGAAGAGATCTTTTCTCAGACCCCTTCAAAAAAGCTCTGTGGAGCTTGTCTGTTCAGGACCACCTTTATTGTGGTGATGAAAGGTAATGAGCCAGCCCTTGTGTTTCCTGAGGAATGTAGTTTCTCCTTTCCTTTCTTGCAATTCCCCTTTCTGACATTCAACAGAACCTTTAGATGTTTTGAGCACATACAGTGCTCTTCAAAAATTGACCAGGTTTTAGCACAGTCTAACAGTAATGAATGAAAATAGGAGAAGTTTGGGCTCTAAGCAAGAAAATGTTTTGGAAGTCAAAGATCCAGAGGAAAATTGAACTGTGGAACTGGTGAGCCCTCCTTCCGGCAGCAAAAACCCCAGTGCCAGACGCCAGTCCGTGACTGTAAAAAAGGAAACAGACAAACACTTTCCTGAATAGCCAAGAGAAAAAAAGTTGTCCAAATTCACTGGGCACAAATCCATACATTTTCTTTTTTGCCTTATCCTTGCTCCTTAACTGGGTTAATATCAAGGTAATGGTGTCTTAGTCTAGGCAGCTGACCACACGGGAACCTAATGATAGTAATAGTGATCAATGGTCTTAATCCTTCTTTCATCTCCCTGTCATTAATATTTATGGATGACAGGATGTATCCCCTTGGAGCAGAGATTGTCTCTGCTTCACAACATTAGAGTTTATGGGGCCATTTGGAAACTCTTTGGAGTTGCCAGAATAGCCTATTCAATTTCATTTTGTGTCATTATTACTCCCGAAACTCTGGCTATTACCAGATGTATCCCTGGTTTTCCCCCTGCTCCAATTTATCTGTAAATAATTTTATGTCCACTTGTCTCCCATTAGACTGATAGCTTCTTGAAGGACCTGTATTTTCCTCGACCTGTTGTATGCCCCCAAGCAGTGAATACAGTACTCTGCATACTGTACGTACCCAATAATAATACTTGTAATAATAATGATGGTATTTGTTAAGCGCTTACTATGTGCCCAGCACTGTTCTAAGCTCTGGGGTAGATAGAAGGTAATCAGGTTGTCCCATGTGGGTTCCCCATATTATAGATGAGGTAACTGAGGCCTAGAGAAGTTAAACGGCTTGCCCAAAGTCACACAGCTGACAAGTGGCGGAGCTGGGAGTAGAACCCACAACCTCTGATTCCCAAGCCCGTGCTCTTTCCACTAAGCCACGCTGCTTCTCCAGCGCAGTACTCTGTACCTAGCGGGCATCTTGAACAGCAGTCTGCACCGAGTAGACATCTAGTACAGTGCTTTCTCTACAATAAATACTACTGATGGTGATAATTGTGATAGTGGTGGTCACTATGCTGGGAAAGGAACTCCTGATGAGGGAAGGAGCTTCAACGTTTACAAATGGTGAAGTGTAGAATTAGAAATTGCCATAGACCTTTCACACGGGGGCTATGAAAGAATGGACTTTCAGCATCTCTTCAGTCAATATGTTTAATTAGATAGAGTTATATCATTGACTTAAAACACTTCAAACTCATTTCCTGGGGGGAAGGCGAGGTTATCGTGGCCTGGTTTATGATACCATTAATTAGCCAGTTAGTTGTATATTTTGAGGACCTGGCCTATTATGTGCACAGTGCTGTACTGAGTACCCTCTTTGCACTGCACTAAGTGCTCAGAAGAGTTCAGAAGAGGAAGAAGACACAATCCCTGCCCAGAAAGACCTTATGCATCTCCAGAAAAGTGAATGGCAGTTTAATATTTTTATGGTATTTGTTAAACACTTACTACATGCCAGATACTGGGGAGGATGCAAAGTAATCAGTTTGGCCATACTCCATGTTTCACATTGGGTTTACAGTCTTCATCCCCATTTTACAGATGAGGTAACTGAGGCACAGAGAAGTTAAGTGACTTGCCCAAGGTCACAGTAGATAAGAGTTGTAGAGCCAGGATTAGACCCACGTACTTCTGACTCCTTGGCCTATGCTCTATTCACTAGGCCACACTGCTTCCCTAAATATCCTAGAATATGGAGCCAGCAGCCCTCTAGAAGTATAGTAAATGGGTGAGCTTCAGTCACACACATGGATAGGACCTCACCCTCAGGAGTGTTATCTTCAAATTGAAAAGACAGCAAACTATCCTCTGTGGCTATTAAGCCCAGAACCACTGGCTGGCATAGTTCTGCATTTCTGTTCATTTACCACAGGACTAGAACACCAAAGAAATAATAGAATGTACAATTGAGTGTTCAAGTGTTGAAGATGGGAATAAATATGTAACTGCTAAGGGTGGCTGTTGTATACTTGGGTGCTGAAAATTCATCGCGGAAGGCTTGTGGGGAACTAATATCGAAGTCGAAAATCATCTTTGGATTATCTTTAGCCTCCAGAGACATATGAGTCGGGACAGTTAAAATAGATTTGCACAACATCAGGTTGCCCCATGTGGGGCTCACAGTCTTAATCCTCATTTTACAGAGGCGGTAACTGAGGCACAGAGAAGTTAAGTGACTTGCCCAAAGTCACATAGCTGACAAGTGGCGGAGCTGGGATTAGAACCCCTGACCTCTAACTCCCAAGCCCATGCTCTTTCCACTAAGCCACGTTGCTTCTCAAGTGACTTGCCCAGTGTGTGTCACACAGCGGATAGGAGATGGAGCTGGGATTAGAACCCAGATCTTCTGACTCCCAGGCATGTGCTTTTTCCAATAGGTAGTGCTACTTCTCTAGTTTAAAGAGTACAGGTTTGAGAATCAGAAGGTCTAAATTCCAGTCCTAGCTCTGCTGCTGGTCTGCTGAGTGACCTTGGGCAGAACTCTTAAACTCTCTGGGCCTCAGGTTTCTTACCTGCAAAATAGGTTAAAGATATCAACCTCTCTTTACCTTGCAGGGACGTTATAAGGACAGAATGAGAAACAGCATGGCCTAGTGGAAAGAATTTAGCCTTGGAATCAAAGGACCTGGGTTGTAATCCCAGCTCTGCCACTTGTCTGCTTTGAGAGCTTGGACAAGTCACAATGTATCTGTCAGTTACTAAATCTGCAAAATGAGGATTAAGACTGTGAGCCCCATGTGGGACACGGACAGAACTTAGTACAGTACCCGGCACTTAGTAAGCATTTAACAAATACTATTTTTTTAAAAAAGAGATAATCCCTTTGAAAATGGTTTGGACAAATATAAGCACATGATATGAAGAGTTATAAAACAGGTAGCTAGTGAAATTCCTGTTCAGTTTACTTCCTTACCGCCAGAGTTTTTTCTCCTCTTGTCTCTATTTCTCCATTTTCTCCACTTTCCCATCAGTCTAAAATGTCACTGCAAAAATATACTTCCTCTCCCAGTTACACTTTTATCTATCTAATTAAAAATGAAAGCACTCTTGTTCTAATTGGTATAATTTAATCTGAACAGATTGCGCTGAGAGAAAATTAAATTCCTTCATGCCATTTCATTAAGACTGATGGAAATTCAAACTGGACTTAAAAAATATTTTCAGATATTTCCTTCTCCAAATTTATTTTAACTGTCCTGACTCATATGTCTCTGAAGGCTAAAGATAATCCAAAGATGATTTTCGACTTCAATATTAGTTCCCCACAAGCCTTCCGCAATGAATTTTCAGCACCCAAGTTTACAACAGCCACCCTTAGCAGTTACATATTTATTCCCATCTTCAACACTTGAACACTCAATTGTGCATTCTGTTATTTCATTTGTACATTTATGTCACCGGCTTTTATTTCCTTGTTCCTCCACCTTTAACCAATCCTTCCTGACTTACTCCAAGGCTGGTGCATTGCCCACCCAGGTCCTCCGGATTCCAAGGTGCAGAACTCCAAAGCCGAGGAAGGTTGGGAGCTAGATATGAAAATGCCAGACATAAAGGCATCTGGTGAGATACCCGAGGGGGATGGGCGATGGAGCAGCTGAAAACCAGATTGTTGGCATGGTATAAAGCCATGCAAATGCCCAGCCCTGGTCTGATTCAAAACCCAACAAAAATAATTCAGCATCCAAGAGTCAAAGCTTTTTTTGGGGGGGGGGGGGGGCGGGGGGGAGGGGTTTTCTATCACATCCTCCCGCTGAAAAGTGATTTCAAATTGTCAGGTCTGATTCTATATAAAGTCATTAGGGCGTCGGAGAGATGAGACCATTTGTCCATTTGTTAGCGAGGAAGGAAATTCCTCTTCTGGAAATTCTTCTGGAGGGAAATTGTCCGGCCATGTGGGTCGGGAGCGACTCAGCGAGGCCTCTCGGAGTTAGATGCAAGCCCGGTTCAACAGCGCCCTCTAGGGCCTGACTCCTGATAACGACCCCCGTCTTCAAAAAACCCTTCCTGCCCTTTGAAGTCGTTCGAAGAAAATTAGATTCTATCGCCCATTAAGACCTCATGAGGAGACGCTTCACCTCCCTGGGAAGAAGAGATAATAGTCACACATTGTTCAGGAGAAATCATTTCATAACATGCTAGACGCGACTCAAACACGGCCCCCGGGATGCTGCGCGGAAGAAGGAATGATGAATGGGATGGCTGGCTTGGCCCAGGCAAGATCTGTGAATGGGCTGGAGTGGATTTGGACATTTGGGTGAGTGGAACACTGACCTGCAGAAACAGTCAGTTTCCCAGGGTAGCAGGTGTTTGGAGGGGCCTGGCCAATGCTTTCAATTAGATGCTTTAGGCCTAATCAGAGAGCAAAGCAATTTTAGAGAAGCAGCCTGGGCCTGGGAATCAGAAGGTCGTGAGTCCTAATTCTGCCTCCTCCACTCAGTAATAATAATATTAATAATAATAATAATGTTGGCATTTGTTAAGCACTTACTATGTGCCCAAGCACTGTTCTAATCGCTGGGATGTATACAAGGTAATCAGGTTGTCCCATGTGGGGCTCACAGTCTTCATCCCCATTTGACAGATGAGGTAACTGAGGCACCGAGAAGTTAAGTGACTTGCCCAAAGTCACACAGCAGACAAGTGATAGAGCCAGAATTAGAACCCACGACCTCTGACTCCCAAGCCTGGGCTCTTGCCACTAAGCCATGCTGCTTCACTTGTCTTCTTTGTGAGCTTGGGCAAATCACTTCGCATCTCTGTGCCTCAGTTACCTCATCTGTAAAATGAGGATTGAAACTGTGAGCCCCACATAGAACAGGGATTTGCTTGTATCCACCCCAGCGCTTAGTGCAGTGCTTGGAACATAGTATAAGCACTTAACAAATACCATTATCTGGCCTGGGGTCCCTAACATGAGGCAGAGGCAGATGCTGATTGGAGATCTGAAGTGGGGAAACCATAACAGGGAGGGCAGGCAAGTGAGAAGCAGGATGATCTAGTGGAAAGGGCACAGGCCTGGAAGTCAGAGGACCTAGGTTCTAATTCCAACTCTCCCACTATTCTGCAAGTCTTTTTACTTATCTGCGACTCAGTTTCCTCTTCTTCAAAATGGGGATTTAATATCTGTTCTTCTACCTACTCTGACTGTGAGCTCCATGTGGGACAGATTCCTCAACTGAACTGATTAACTTGCAACTACTTCAGTGCTTAGAACAGTGCTTGACACAAAAGTGCTTAACAAATACCATTATTATTATTATTAGAGACACCTTCAAACTGCAAGGACAAATAGGTACAATTTCAGTCTCTACTTCTAGTCTTCTTGTTCATTCATGTCTCCTCCTCACCCATTAATTTTCCCAAACACGTTGCTTTCTAGAAACATTGACTCAAGCTGAAAAGGAAAGTGAGTATGTGTAGGATTCAGAACCCAAACTAGAAACAATTAAACCAGACAATTTAGAGTGCATTCCTGACAATGATACAGTGGAAAGAACATGGTTCTGGGAATCAGAAAACCTGGGTTCTAGTCTGGCTCTGTAAGTAGGACTATGCCATGAGGAATGGAGGATTCTGAAGAACCTCCCAGGGGATTCCATGAGGTGGACAGCTCAGTGCTTAGTACAGTGCTCTGCAAGGAGTATGCACTCAATAAATACCATTGATGATGATCATTACAGCCCCAGCCAGCATCCTGAAAAAGTAGCTGGCTAACGTGGATGGCAAAGACCACAGTTGCTGAGCTACAATTACAATTCTGGAAACATTTCTGACAATAATGGGACCTTGATGTAAAATAAAAAATAGAAAACCTTCACATTGTGCTGCACTTCTGCCCCTCTCTGCACTCGTTGGAAAATGTACACATACTGCCTCTGCTTCCTAATCTCCATGTCTGTTGTGTAACCTTGGGCAAGTCATTTAATTCCTCTGTGCCTTCGGTGACATGGAAACAGGTGAGAAACAGGGTGTGGAGATGAGATTTTAATCAGGGGAGCCTTCTGGGTAAACATGATTTTAAAAGGGCCTTGAAGATGGGGAGAGCAGTGGTCACCCAGCAGAAGTGGAGGAGCTGGGATTAGAACCTAGGTCCTTCTGACTCCCAGACCCCTGCTCTATCCACTAAACAACACAACCACTGAAGGAGTGGGGAAACATGGACTGAATGATTTTGTAGAAAAATGATCTGGGCAGCAGAGTGAAGTATGGGATGAACTGAAGAGAGCCAGGTGGCTGGCTGACTAATGCAGTAATCAAGGAGGGATAGAATAAGTGCTTGATCAACACTGTAGCAGTGTGGATGGACAGGAAAGGGTGGATTTTAGCAATGTTGTGGAGGTAGAACCAAAAGGATTTGGTGACAGATTGAATATGTGGGTAGAATGAGAGACATTTTTTGAGGATCATGCCAAGGTTACAGGCTTGTGAGACAAGGAGGATGGTGATGCTATCTACAGTGATGGAAAATTCGGGGAAAGCAAGCAGAGTGAAGTATGGACTGAAGTGGGGAGAGACAGGAGTCAGAGAGGTCGGCAAGAAGGCTGATGCGGTAATGAAGGCAGGCTAGGTTAAATGATTGGACCAGTGTGTAGTATAGTAGCCATTTGAATAGAGAAAAAGAGATGGACTCTAGAGATTTGTGTAGGAAGAACAGACACTGTTCTTGTTTTTATGTTGTTTTCATGTTTCTACTGTTTCATCCTTCCTTATATGTCTGTCACCATTGCCCTTCTCCTCCCTTATTCTTTGATTGTGTGCTGCTTAGGAAAACCAGGGACATTTAATCTGTGTATATCTCCCAGTGCTTAGTACAGTACCCTGCACAAAATGAACACTTAGTAAGTACTCTTATTTCTACTACTAGCCCCAGTCCAAACTCAAAGCCCTGACCAGACTCCCTGGCTCAAATTTCCACTGTGAATGAGACTAGGTTAGGTCTAGGACTGGGCCTGGGCCTGAACTAGGACTGGAGGTGGAACTGGGGGTGGGATTGGGGTGGGCCTGGGGATGGAATTGGGTCTGGAACTAGACTGGGACAGGAGATAGGTCCTGGTGGGTGGGACTGGATTGGGACAGGAGGTGGACTGAGGAAGAGATTGTGCTGGGACTTGAGCCGAACCTGGGATGGGACTGGTCTGACTGCAATGGGACTGGGTGGACATTACTGCTACTACTGGGCCTGAGACTAGTTGGGGACATGGCATGCACTGAATCTAGATCTGGGGTTGGGGCTGGAACCTGGGTTGGGACTGAGAATGATACTGGGTTGATATTTGGCCTGGGCAGGGACTGGGATTGAACTAATGACTGTATTATTTATTTAGTACTTAGAATGAGCCAAGCATTGTACTAAACTCTGGGGTAGATACCTCTGGGGTAGATACATGATAATCAGATCAGACACAGTAGTCTCTGTCCCACAAAGGGCTTACAGTCTAAATAAGAGGGAGGATGGTATTATATCCCTATTTTACAGATGAGGAATCTGAGGCACAGAGAAGTTAAATGACTCACACAAAGTCACACAGAAGACAATTCAAAGAGCTGGGATTCGAAGCCAGGTTCTCTGAGTCCCAGTCCTATGCCCTTTTCACTAGGCTACACTGATTCCTAACTGGATTTGGAATAGGACTCAACTGCAAGCATTTGATATTCATCCCTCCCTCAGTCCCACAGCACTTATGTACATATCCCTAGTGATTTGATTCATATTAAGGTCTGTGTCCCCATCCAAAACTGTAAACTCCTTGTGGGCTGGAAACGTATCCACCAATTCTGTTGTTTTAAATCAATCAATCATATTTATTGAGTACTTACTGGGTACAGGGCACTGTATTAAACTCTCCCAAGTACTAAATACGATGCTCTGCATACAGTAAGTACCACTGATTGATTTGATTTGACTGGACTAAGTTTTGCTTTGGTGGGAATGAGAATGAGACTGGATTGGTTGTAGCATTCGTAGCAGAAGAATAACTAGGAGTAATAGCTTTTATTGAGCATTTTTGGGTGTAATGCTCTGTACTAATGACTGGTCTGGGACTTCGATAGGACTAGACTGGGATGAGAGTGGGATGGGACCAGGACCGGAACGGTGTTTGGCTGGGGTTGGTCCTGGACTGACCAGGGCCTGGGGCTGGTCCAGACTGGGGCTGGCCTGGTACTAGAGAGTGATTGGAACCAGACCTGCCTCCTAGCCCAACCCCACCACCCAGCACTGACCCCACCTCTGAACCCAACCCCACCACCCAGCCCTGACGCCCCCACACACTAGCAATGACTCCGCCTCCTAACCCCCCAGACTTGACCCCACCTCCTAGCCCTGATCCCACCTCTAGCCCAGTCCCAATCAATCTTATTTATTGAGCCCGTACAGTGTGCAGAGCACGGTACTAAGCATTTGGGCGAGTACAATATAACAGAATTGGTAGACACCCAGGTCTGACCCCACTTCCTAGCCCAACCACCAGCTAGCCCAACCTATCTCCAGCCCTAACCTCGCTTGCTTGGCCCATTGCCTCTTCTGAGCACCACCCCACCTTAGCTTTGAGGCGCAGGGACCAGAGGAAAAAATTGCTGGTGCCTAGAGCTCATTCCTTGTTTGTTTTCTGTTTGTTTTCTTTTGTTGTCTGTCTCCCCCCTTCTAGACTGTGAGAAGTGCTTAGTACAGTGTTCTGCACACAGTAAACACTCAATAAATACTACTGAAAGAATGAATGAATGAATTCCTGAGAAGGAAGTGATATTCTCCCTGACTGATATAGTAGGATCACTTGGGCAGCTGCTGGGGCTAACTTCCCTGAGGCTTCTACTCCATTTACACTCATTAAGATGATCTCCTCGTAGCCTTTTCCATGGCCATCTCGAGCCCGACTGCCAAAGAAACTTCCTGCTCATTCAGAGCCTTATAAATAGCCATCTGTCTGCTGAGCGGCAGGGGAGGGGAGTAGTGTGGAGAGAAGAGCTGTGGAGAAGGCACGATGCAGTTTCCAAAGTGGGTCCCACCCCCACCCTTGCCTGGAAAAGCCAGATCATGAGCAGGTTTTGATGGCAGCTCCTTGCTGCAGCACTGGAACCAAAGAAGATGTCACAGGTCAAAGAGCTTCCTTGCCCAGTACCAACAAGTTCTGAAACTAATGACTGGTCTTACCCAGTTCCCTTTCTTGCCCCAGGGGAGAAGTGATTCAAGATGACAAGTGGGGGTGAAAATTGGGGTGGGCTGCACATGCTGACAGGCTTGGGGAGATGGCCTGTCACTTATTTTACTGTCTGTCTCTCCAGCTAGACCATAAACTCCTCTGCCACTCTATTGTATTGGACTCTCCCAAGTGCTTAGGACTCTGTTCTACCTGTAGCAAGGACTCAGTAAATACCATTAATTGATTGATTGACTGGAGCATTCAAGGACTCAAAACTGTGTCTGATCTGAGTATCTTGTATCCATCCCAGCTTAACAAACTGCTTGGCACATGGTATCCAAACTGCTACCTTGTTGGTACAGTCTCTCATCATATCCCGACTGGATTACTGCAACAGCATCCTTTCTGATCTCCCAACCTCCTGTCTCTCCCTGCTTCAGTCTATACTTCACTCTGCTGCCTAGATTATCTTTCTACAGAAACTCTCTGGGCATGTCACCCACCTCCTCAAAAATCTCCAGTGGTTGCCTATCAACCTTCGTATCAAGCAAAAACTCCTCACTATTGGCTTCAAAGTTCTCCATCACCTTGCCCCCTCCTACCTCACTACGTTTCTCTCCTACAACCCAGCCTGCACACTCTCCTCCTCTGCCACTAATATCCTCACTGTGCCTTGTTCTCTCCTGTCCCACCGTCGACCCCTGGCCCACATCCTACCGTGGGCCTGGAATGCCCTCCTTCTTCACATCCGCCAAACTAGCTCTCTTCCCCCCTTCAAAACCCTACTGAGAGCTCACCTCCTCCAGGAGGCCTTTCCAGACTGAGCCCCCCTTTTCTTCTGCTCCTCCTCCCCTCTCCATCACCCCTACGCCTTCCCTCTGCTCTACCCCCTTCCCCTCCCCACAGCACTTGTGTATATTTGTACATATTTATTATTCTATTTATTTTATTTGTGATGTGTATATATCTATAATTCTATTGATCTATTTTGATGCTATTGATGCCTGTCTACTTGTTTTGTTTTGTTGTCTATTTCCCTCTTCTAGACTGTGAGCCCGTTGTTGGGTAGGGATTTGTCTCTATCTGTTGCCAAATTGTACTTTCCAAGTGCTTAGTATAGTGCTCAGCACACAGTAAGTGCTCGATAAATATGATCAAATGAATGAATGGTAAGTACTTAATATATTATTACTAAGACCAATAATAATAATATATTATTAGTAAATCCAAGACCAACCCCAACCAAACACCTTCCCAGTCCTGGTCCCTTTCCCCAGTACATCTGTTCATTAAGTTACTTATTCAGCTATTTCATCCAAATGTACTTAAGTTACTTCCTGTACTATCTTCCTCTTCCTCATTCTCCCCATTCTGGTAAACAATTTAATGTCTGTCCATTACTGTAGATTATAAGCCCCCTGAGGACAAAGATCATGTCTTTGGCTTCTGGTGTACTCTTCCAAGCACTTAGGATAGTGTTCTGAACAAAGTAGGCATTGACTACATTGACTAGATTAATTGACTGACTAGGTCGTGTCAGTTCCTGGAATTTTCCCTCTGAGTATTTTTTCCATCACTGTCATCATTCTTGCAGTTTTTCTCTGGCTCCTCTCCAGCTTCTCCACTTTGTTTTTAAAGCTGGGTGTTTTTATTGGGAGAGAGGAGGAGGGCTGGACCTCCCCCAGTAGTGCAAGTCTGACCCTTGGGTCCCCTCAGAAAACAACATGACAACTTCGACATTGGAAGGGAAAAATAGAACTAAACGAATCCTGCCTGCGGTAAGAGCATTGTGACTCTGATAACAATCAACCACGACAATTTATTGAGTGCTTACTGTATGTAGAACTCAGGACTAAGAGCTTGGGAGAGTATCATAAAGTAGACACGATCCCCTACCCTCAAGAAGCTTAAAATCTAGTGGAGAAGAGAGGTGCTAAAATAAATTACAGAGAGGGGAAACAACCAGGTTTATGGATATGTATATAAATGCTGTGAGGATGAACTGAGTATCTTGTAGCTTAGGGGGTGCAGGGACCAAATCATAGGTGACACAGAAGAGGAGGAAATAGGGTGGGAAGATGAAGGGTTAGCTAAGGAAGGCTTCCTGGAGTAGATGTGATTTTACTAGGGCTTTGAATATGGGGAGAGTGCCCAAGGCAGGAGCCACCTAACAGTTTCCTTGCCCCCGGGGGCACACTGAGAATTGGCTACCATCAAAGTGTAAGGAAAAACCAGCTCTTTCCAAACTGCATGAAGAGGGAAGAAGAAGACGTGCGTTATAAGGTCAGTCATCTTCCCTGGCTAACTGGCCAGAACAGTTCTTGTGCCAAGGGATTTAAGTGGCTTCTAGCAAAATGACGGGTGCATTCTGTCAGCCGCCCTGCTTTAGGAGTTATTCCTCTACTTCTTATAGGAAATTTCCAGCTGTCCCTGCCTCCTCCTGGACGCCCCGGAGACCCCGAGGGGAAGGTAAATTTCCTTAGCTTCGTTTCAGAAAATGGAAAAGCCCCGGGAAATTTCCACTTTGTGGGGAGAGCTTCTTCTCCTTCCAGCAGGGGGCAGTGTTGCCTAGCTGCTGCCTAGGCCTTCGACACAACCACTGCAACTGAGCTTTGATGCAGGTTGGGAATGAGATTTCCCAAGTGATTCCCTCTGGTCTGGATTATTATTATCAGTGACATTATTACTATCACTTACACTGTGCAAGGCCCTTTGCAAAGCTCTGGAATAAACATAGGAGAAACAAATTCAGGCACATTTCTTGACTTTCAGAGAAGTGGTGCATCCTAATGAATGGAACATCTTCCTTGAGAGTCAGAGGACCTGGGCTCTAATCTCCGTTTTGCCAATTACCTGTTGTACGACCATTTCTGTGCCTCACGTTCCTCATCTATAAAATAAGGATTCAATTCCTGTTGTCCCTCCTATGTAAACAAAGATCCCCATGTGATACAGGGGAAAAGCAGTATGGACTTGGGGCAAGAGCAAGGACTTGGGAAACAGAGGACGTGGGTTCTATTCATTCATTCAATAGTATTTATTGAGCGCTTACTATGTGCAGAGCACTGTACTAAGCGCTTGGGATGAACAAGTCGGCAACAGATAGAGACAGTCCTTGCCGTTTGACGGGCTTACAGTCTAATCGGGGGAGACGGACAGACAAGAACAATGGCACTAAACAGCGTCAAGGGGAAGAACATCTCGTAAAAACAATGGCAACTAAATAGAATCAAGGCGATGTACAATTCATTAACAAAATAAATAGGGTAACGAAAATATATACAGTTGAGCGGACGGGTACAGTGCTGTGGGGATGGGAAGGGAGAGGTGGAGGAGCAGAGGGAAAAGGGGAAAATGAGGCTTTAGCTGCGGAGAGGTAAAGGGGGGATGGCAGAGGGAGTAGAGGGGGAAGAGGAGCTCAGTCTGGGAAGGCCTCTTGGAGGAGGTGATTTTTAAGTAAGGTTTTGAAGAGGGAAAGAGAATCAGTTTGGAGGAGGTGAGGAGGGAGGGCGTTCCAGGACCACGGGAGGACGTGACCCAGGGGTCGACGGCGGGATAGGCGAGACCGAGGGACGGCGAGGAGGTGGGCGGCGGAGGAGCGGAGCGTGCGGGGTGGGCGGTAGAAAGAGAGAAGGGAGGAGAGGTAGGAAGGGGCAAGGTGATGGAGAGCCTTGAAGCCTAGAGTGAGGAGCTTTTGTTTGGAGCGGAGGTCGATAGGCAACCACTGGAGTTGTTTAAGAAGGGGAGTGACATGCCCAGATCGTTTCTGCAGGAAGATGAGCCGAGCAGCGGAGTGGAGAATAGACCGGAGTGGGGCGAGAGAGGAGGAAGGGAGGTCAGAGACACAGTAGTCTAGCCGGGATATAACGAGAGCCCGTAACAGTAAGGTAGCCGTTTGGGTGGAGAGGAAAGGGCGGATCTTGGCGATATTGTAGAGGTGAAACCGGCAGGTCTTGGTAACGGATAGGATGTGTGGGGTGAACGAGAGGGACGAGTCAAGGATGAAACCGAGATTGCGGGCCTGCGGGACGGGAAGGATGGTCGTGCCATCCACGGTGATGGAGAAGTCTGGGAGCGGACCGGGCTTGGGAGGGAAGATGAGGAGCTCAGTCTTGCTCATGTTGAGTTTTAGGTGGCGGGCCGACATCCAGGTGGAGACGTCCCGGAGGCAGGAGGAGATGCGAGCCTGAAGGGAGGGGGAGAGGACAGGGGCGGAGATGTAGATCTGCGTGTCATCTGCGTAGAGATGGTAGTCAAAGCCATGAGAGCGGATGAGTTCACCGAGGGAGTGAGTGTAAATGGAGAACAGAAGAGGGCCAAGAACTGACCCTTGAGGAACTCCAACAGTTAAAGGATGGGAGGGGGAGGAGGCTCCAGCGTAGGAGACCGAGAATGATCGGCCAGAGAGGTAAGAGGAGAACCAGGAGAGGACAGAGTCCGTGAAGCCAAGGTGAGATAAGGTATGGAGGAGGAGGGGATGGTCGACAGTGTCAAAGGCAGCAGAGAGGTCAAGGAGGATCAGAATGGAGTAGGAGCCATTGGATTTGGCAAGAAGGAGGTCATGGGTGACCTTAGAGAGAGCAGTCTCGGTAGAGTGGAGGGGACGGAAGCCAGATTGGAGGGGGTCTAGGAGAGAATGGGAGTTAAGGAATTCTAGGCATTGATTGTAGACGACTCGTTCTAAGATTTTGGAAAGGAAGGGTAGTAGGGAGATAGGACGATAACTGGAGGGGGAAGTGGGGTCAAGAGTGGGTTTTTTTAGGATGGGGGAGACGTGGGCGTGTTTGAAGGCAGAGGGGAAGGAGCCCTTGGAGATTGAGTGGTTAAAAATCTCAGCTCCGTCACTTATCTGCTGTGTGACCTTGGCAAGTCATTTAACTTCTCTGTGCCTCAGTTCCCTCCTCTGAAAAATGGGAATGAAGAGTGTGAGTCCCATGTGGAACAGACAGTGACTGTGTCCTACCTGATTACCCTGTATCTACCCCTGCTCTTAGAACAGTGCTTGGCACATAGTAAGCCCTGAACAAATACCATAATTAGCAGTAGTAGTAGTAGTAGTAGATAATCATGGGCCTGGGAGTCAGTGCTAATCCTGGCTCCGCCACCTAACTACTGTGTGACCTTGGGCAAGTCACTCACCTTCTCTGTGCCTCAGTTACCCCATCTGTAAAATGGGGATTAAGACTGTGAGCCCCATGTGGAATATAGATTGTGCCCAACCTGATCACCTTCTGTCTACCTCAGCACCTAGAACAGTGCCTGACACATAGTAAGTGCTTAACAAATATCTCAAAAAAAGAGACTGTATGGCTTGATTATCTTGTATCTACCCTAGCACTTACAATAGACATAGTAAATGCTTAATGAATACCACAATTATTATTATTATCAAGTTTGTCAACTGCTGAGAATGAATTTTATAGATGGTATGAACAAAAATGACTGATACACCATTTTAGAGACATAATTTTACAAAATATGAAATGGTAATTGGGCAGCATTTGTTGGAAGATGTGAGCAAGGGGTCAAAGGCAAGAAAGATGAGATCAAGGCACAGTTAAGTGGGTTGATTCATTCATTCACTCAGTCGTATTTATTGAGCATTTACCGTGTGCAGAGCACTGTACTAAGCACTTGGAAAATACAAGTAGGCAACAGATAGAGACAATCCCTACCTAACAACTAGCTCACAGTCTAGAATGAAAAGCAGCATGACCTAATGAGAAACCACAGGGCCTAGTGGAGAGAGCTCAGGCCTGGGAGTCAGATGACCTGGGCTCTAATCCCAGCTCTTTGACTTGCCTACTATATGACCTGGGGCAAGTCACTTAACTTCTCTGTGCCCCTTCTCTCTCCTACTTAGACTGTGAGTCCCATGGAGCATGGGACTGGGAGTCAGAAGGTTATGGGTTCTAAACCCGGCTCCATCACTTGTTTGCTGTGTGACCTTGGGCAAGTCACTTTGCTTCTTTGGACCTCAGTTACCTCATCTGTAAAATGGGGATTAAGACTTTGAACCTCACATGGGACAACCTGACTACTCTGTATCTGCCCCAGTGCTTAAGCAATACTTGGCACACAGTAAGCGCTTAACAAATACCATTGTTATTAGTATTATTATTATACAGGGACTATGCCCAACCTGATATCCTAGTCTCTACCCCAAGTCTTAGAATAGTGCTTGGCACATAGTAAGCGCTAACAAATATAATTTTAAAAAAAGACAACAGCAAGCTACTAAAATGGCTGCCCTGTGGTCAGTCTAACTGTGGTAACTGAAGACAGAGTTGGCAGAAGAGGAATTTTAAAAACATAATGCAAAATACTTTAAACAGTGCAGCAGAGCAGTAGATGCTGGGAGGGAGCTGAAGATGATAGATGAGACTGGCTTACAATAATTAGAAATGGAGAGGACATGCTGGTTTCAGAGGCAGAGCTGAGGAGAAGAAGTGAAAGAAACATAAGACACTGTGGATAACAGTTACAGCAGCATCAACAGGAACGATCTGTATTTAAAACCTTTGTGGAAGGAATTATTCACATATTGATCTTTTCCCCCACACTTGCCCAACAAAAGAAAAATCAATCCTACAGTCAGTAGTGTCACAAGGGAACCTGGAGGACAGTGGGTGTGTGTGGTGTGTGTGCACACATACCTGTCTATTTAGAAATTATATATCTATATACATAAATCTATGTAATACAGTTAGATATGCTCCCCCAAATTTGTCTTCACTGAATTATGGAAAATGTTAAATATTTTGTCACTGGGAATTAAGTTAGAAACAGGGACCCATCTTCTTTTTTTAAAATGGTATTTGTTAAGAGCTTAGGATGTGCTAGGCATTGTACTAAGTGCTGGGGTAGATGCAAGGTAATCAGTTTGGACACAGTCCATGTCCCACAGGAAGTTCACAGTCTTAATCCCCATTTTACAGATGAGGAAAATGAGGCTCAGAGAAGTTAAGTAACTTGCCCCAGATCACACAGCAGACAAGTGGCAGATCTGGAATTAGACCCAGGTCTTCTTTCATTCATTCAGTCATAGTTATTGAGTGCTTATGGTGTGCAAGGCAACGTACTGAACACTTGGGAGAGTACAATACAGCAACAATTCCTATTATTCCCAGCAACATATTCCCTGCCCACAATGAGCTCACAGTTCTTCTGCACCCCTTGCAGAAGGAGGCTGCTTTTCAGTGGTTTTCTACAAGTTTAAAGTCAGACAATTCAGTACAGTCCATGTAGAGCGGCTGTTGGGGGGTCTGTAAGCCCTTATCTGAGGTCAGAATTTCACTTTCACAATTTATAAACATCGGCACCTTAAGATGCACAACAAGATTAACTTTCATTTAAAACCCAGTATTTCCTAGCTTTGTATTTCCTTAATGTAAGGGTTCCCCACCCACATTGGTGACCCCAGTACTCAGACTCGGTAGGGAGTTAGTCACAGGTGGGTGACAGGTTTATTTGCCGACTAGGGGTCTCGGGGTTAGAGAAGCAGGCTGACCACGTGCTGCCCCCCAGGACGGTCCACGGGAAGCAGGCAGCAGGCCAGAAGGCATGAAAAAGAGAAGAGCTCAGAGCCAAAGGAGCCAAGTCCACTTCAAGTTTATCCTTGCATGCTTTAACTCTGCCTTCTCCTCTGCCCAGAAGAATTATTTATCCATCCTTATTGACCCCCATGCCCATTGCCCTCACCAGTTGTTCCAGTTGTTTAACTCCCTCCTCAAACTGCCTGTCTCCCCACATCCCCTATCCCTTACCCATAATGACCTGCCTCGTCCATGTTTTCCCTGGAGTTTTCCTAGCATTAGTGTCTTCTCCAGAGAATTAGTCCTCCTGATGACGTGTCCAAAATGTGCTAATCTAAGTCGAGTCATTTGGTCTTCCAAAGACCACCTTGGTTTAATTTGCTCCAAAACCCATTTGTTTGTTTTTTGGGCAGTCGATTGTATTGACAGAAGCCTTCTCCAACACCACATTTCAAAAGAGTCGATGCACTTTCTATCCTGTTTCTTCACTGTCCAGCTTTGTCACTGGTAAAACCATAGAATTGATAGTGAGAATCAGCACATTTCATGACTTTTTCCAGGCTCTTCAAAGCAAAGCTTCCTAACATTAATCTTCGGCATATTTTTGAGTATTTCTGAGTGTCCGTGAATGGTATTGGGGTCTTCAGAGAGTCCATCTTCACCCTTCCTGGAGAGATGGAGGAAGGGGAGGCTGGGGCCCAGGGCTGCCCTGCTGCTCTTCTGGGGACTGAAAGGGCAGGGCATGTGGAGAGAGGGCAAGTCTGCTGTCCATTTACCAGGATTCTGGATCTTCCATTCAGAGGGTTTATCTGAGGATTCCAATCCCTGCTTGGGGCGCAAGGGCACAGGCATACTCCTACACATAACCACTCATCGGCCCATCCTCCAAGGGCACAGTCTACATCTCCCCTGTTTTCTGTCGTTTAAAGAATACACTTTTGTGGTGACATCAAATGACAATACAGGTCAAATTTAACAAGATCACAGAAAGGCCAGAAAAAAAGCCTTGTGGGGTTTCAAAGAAGGGAGAAAAGCAGAATAAAAATGGAGAAAAAATTAAACCCAAAATGTTGGAGCCAAATAGTGATAACAGTAGTAATAACCAAAGAGGGAAATATAAAAAAGTAAGAAAACAATGACAAAAAATAAAATATTTTGTTAAAAAATTAAAATAAAGTAAAAAGGAAAAAAAGGAAAAAAATTAAGAACAAACAAAACAAAACAAAAAAACAAATTTAAACTACCAGCAGAACAAAGTGGTCACCAGATCTGGAATGGAAAGCCAATAATAACGTATGGCGAAGCAAATCAAATGTAGGTGTAAGATTTAGAAGGATATTGTATATTTGGGGCAAACAGCAGACCCAATTAAAGTCAAATTTGGATGAAAAGCCAGTTATAAATTAGGGAATCACAAAGCAAATTTTAATTTAGGGCCAGATTCAGGTCCACACAGATCTCTTCGTCCCATGGACTATCCATTGCCTGGATCTGCCTGCTAATATTACAGGGGGCAGGTAATATTACAGGCACCCATGTCCATCCTGAGCTGATCCGGTGTTCCGGGGGGGGGGGGGTGCTGGGGGAGCCTTGTGAGGCCCTAGGAATTCCTCCTGGAAGGCTCCAGAGCTAGATCTCTGAAAACCTTAAAGGGTCTCACCTGCTTTTGTTGTTTCCCTGTTCTTCTCGTCCTACCCCCAGTTCCTGCTCCCTCCCAGTCCCTTGCTTCTCTCTCACGGATGGGAGGGTGTGAGAGCCGGGTGTGGGAGATGGAGGAAGAGGAAACTGAGAGCCCTGGGCCCCAGTGTGACTCTGCTGGAGACTGGATGGGCAGGGCAGGGAGTGGAGAAGGCAAGTCCCCTGTCCGTTTCCCAGGACTCTGTGTGTCCAGTTCAGAGGGCCTGTCCAAGGGCTCCATTCCCTTCTCAGGGGAGCGGGTTTGGGACACCCGGGTCGAAAGGACACGGACCGTCCCGGATGCCTGGCTTCTTCCACCTCTGGGGTTGGGCTCTGCTCTCTTGAGGGCCAGAAAGCCCCGATTCGGCTTTCTGCTCCTGGATCTCTCTGTTTGACCCTGGGGACTTCAGTGATGTTAGCTGGTCCCTAAAGGCGTCCCTGGGAGCTGGGTCCCAAGGGTCATCCGACCACGAGGGTCGCCCTGCCCTCTGGTCTCCCCTATCACCCTGTTTCCCCAGAATCCTGGGGAGCCCATGGGCTTCCTTGTGAACACGGACATGGGAGTCAGAGGACGTGGGTTCTAATTCTGGCTCCACCGCTTGTCTACTGTGTGAGCTTGGGCAAGTCGCTTAACTTCTCTAGGCCTCAGTTACCTCATCTGTAAAATGGGGGTTGAAACTGTGAGCCTCACGTGGGACAATATGAACACCCCGTATCTACCCCAGCGCTTAGAACAGTGCTTGTCGCATAGTAAGCGCTTAGCAAATACCATAATAATAATCATCCTCGTTATTATTATTATCTGTTCCCACATATCCTGGCCTTCTATTTCAGGGCTTCCTCTCCCCATCAGGCTAATTAGAGTCCTGCTGCCCTTCTTCTCTTTCGCGCTCCTCCTCTGTCTCCCGATCGAATAGGAGGGGAAGAGTGGGGGGCGAGGGGTAGGAGCGAGAAGCAGGGAGAGGAGTGGTCCCGCGGAGCCAAGACCTGAAGGGGTTTCTCTGTGTAGGCGGTGGGGGAAGGGGAGGAGAGGGCAGAGAAAAGCTATCTGATCCTATGACCGATCTGCCTGTTGGTCCCTCTCTCTGCAGACTTTCTGGCCCGCCCGCTCACTCGCCAGGCCTTTTTCGTTGGCCCTGTCCGCATCCGTCTCTTAGAGGGCTCCCCTTTCTTCCCCTTGGCCGCTAACGCCACACAGAGCTTCCACTTCCCTCAGATAGAAAAGGACACGGGCCACCTCATCCCAGAAGGTAGTTTCTCTGTGCCTCAGTTTCCTCATTTGTAAAATAAGGATTCAACATCTGCTCTCTCTCCTACTTAGATTGTGAGCCCCATGGGGGACGGGGACTTGTATATACCCCAGCGTTTAGAAGAGTGCTTGACACACAGTAAGCGCCTATCAAGTTTCATAATAATAATATTACTACATTATTAGCTCTTCAGGAATTGGTCAGGCTCAGCCTTCATCTCTGCAGGTGCTATACAGTTGGTAAAAGCGTCAGTTTCTGGTATTCCACTTGGAAAGGAAGGAAAACTACACTCACTCCCTTGGTGAACTCATTCGCTCTCACGGCTTCAACTATCATCTCTATGCAGATGACACACAAATCTACATCTCTGCCCCTGTCCTCTCCCCCTCCCTTCAGGCTTGTATCTCCGCCTGCCTCCAAGATGTCTCTACCTGGATGTCTGCCCGCCACCTAAAACTCAACATGTGCAAAACTGAGCTCCTCATCTTCCCTCCCAAGCCCTGTCCTCTTCCTGACTTCCCTATCACTGTGGATGGTACGACCATCCTTCCCGTCTCTCAAGCCCGCAACCTCGGTGTCATCCTTGACTCGGCTCTCTCGTTCACCCCACACATCCAATCCGTCACCAAGACTGCCGGTCTCACCTTTATAATATCGCCAAAATCCGCCCTTTCCTCTCCACCCAAACGGCTATCTTACTGGTACGGGCTCTCATAATATCCCGGCTGGATTACTGTGTCAGCCTTCTCTCTGATCTCCCTTCCTCCCGTCTCTCCCCGTTCCAGTCTATTTTTCATTCCGCTGCCCGGCTCATCTTCCTGCAGAAACGCTCTGGGCATGTCACTGCCCTCCTTAAAAACCTCCAGTGGTTGCCTATCGACCTCCGCACGAAACAAAAACTTCTCACTCTAGGCTACAAGGCTCTCCATCTCACCTTGTCCCCTCCTACTTCTCCTCCCTTCTCTCTTTCTACTGCCCACCCCGCACGCTCCGCTCCTCCGCCGCCCACCTCCTCACCGTCCCCCGTTCTCGCCTATGCCGCCGTCTACCCCTGGCCCACGTCCTCCCGCTGTCCTGGAATGCCCTCCCTCCTCACCTCCGCCAAACTAATTCTCTTCCCCTCTTCAAAGCCCTGCTGAAAGCTCACCTCCTCCAAGAGGCCTTCCCAGACTGAGCTTCCCCTTTTCCCTCTGCTCCCTCTGCTGCCCCTCTACCCCCCCTTCACCTCCCCTCAGCTAAGCCCCCTTTTCCCCCCTTTCCCTCTGCTCCTCCCCCTCTCCCTTCCCCTCCCCTCAGCACTGTGCTCGTCCGCTTAGTTGTATATATTTTTAATACCCTATTTATTTTGTTAATGAGATGTACATCACCTTGATTCTATTTATTGCTATTGTTTTTGTCTGTCTGTCTCCCCCGATTAGACTGTAAGCCCGTCAATGGGCAGGGACTGTCTCTATCTGTTGCTGATTTGTACATTCCAAGCGCTTAGTGCAGTGCTCTGCACATAGTAAGCGCTCAATAAGTACTATTGAATAAATGAACGAATGAAAACTAGGTAATACTGGGTAATACTAGGTCCAATAGGTAAAAATAATAATAGTAATAATAATAATGATAATGGTATTTGTTAAACACTTCCTATGAGTCAAGCGTTGCACTAAGCGCTGGTATGGATACAGGCAAATCGGGTTGGTCACAGTCCCTGTCTCACTTGGGACTCACAGTCTTAATCTCCATTTTATAGTTGAGGTAACTGAGGCATAGAGAAGTGAAGTGACTTGCCCAAGGTCACACAGCAGACAGGTGGCAGAGGCGGGATTAGAATCTAGGTCCTTTAAACTCCCAGGCCGAGTCTGAGTTCCCTCTTATAATGCTATGACTTATTCTGCAGCTGGCAGGCCTTGGTCAGGAGCTCACTGTACCCACAGTAACAGCATATTATTCTTTAGCATGAGTATTTTGATACAACTGAATACTTTTCAAATGAGAAAGGAGGTCAAAGGAAAGTCCTTTTTTAAATTCAGTTTTTTAACAAAACCAAGTGGACAGCGTGGCTTAGTGGTAAGAGCACGGGCTTTGAAGTCAAAGGTCATGGGTTCTAATCTCGGCTCCGCCACTTGTCTGCTGGGTGGCCTTGGGCAAGTCACTTCACTTCTCTGTGCCTCAATTCCCTCATGTGTGAAATGGGGATTAAGACTGTGAGCCCCATGTGGAGCAACCTGATTACCTTGTTCTCCCTCCCCCCAACGCTTAGAACAGTGCTTGGCACATAGTAAGCACTTAACAGATGCCATTATTATTATTATTACTCTCCAACAGTCAGATTGGGAAGGCAGTTAGTCGCAAGAGGGTACTGTCGGGTTTATTTCCCAGCTAGAGGGCCTCAGGGTTAGAGGAAGGGATTTACTTAGCGGACTTGCCCCTCCCACAGCTACTTTTGATATGCACGCAAAATTCACACTTCACACTAGTCTCCGGTCTTTCCTCAGCAGGTTATGGTCTCGACGTTTTCAGGCATTCGCTTCTCATTTCCTCCCCACCTTCCCTCACCCCACCAGGACCTCCACTGCTGGGCCTTCCCTGACACTTGAGTTTCCATAGAGAGGGTCTCTAAGCCTATTGAAGAGATGATTTAGTCAGCAGGAAGCGGCTCTCAGCTCCCCGGCAGGACCGGTTTGCCTTTCCCAGGTGTTTTTCTGGGTGTTCATGTCCCGTTTCGGGGATTTCATGGGGTCCAACTTCCTGGAGAGACCACGGGAGGACCGTATACACCCAGTCACTTACATATCGACCCCCCACCATAGGGACACTCTGCGCGTAACAAGCCGTGGATTTATTTAGGGCCTTGATAGAAACGTCGCTACTTTTAATTAGAAAGAGTCTATCAGTCAATCAGAGTAGCAGCATGGCCTAGTGAATAGAGTACGGGTCTGGGAGTCAGAAGGACCTAGGTTCTAATACCTAGGTTC
Organism: Ornithorhynchus anatinus; assembly: GCF_004115215.2. NCBI lineage: Eukaryota > Metazoa > Chordata > Mammalia > Monotremata > Ornithorhynchidae > Ornithorhynchus > Ornithorhynchus anatinus. The sequence goes on from NC_041749.1 coordinate 46,080,066, forward strand.
TAAATAAATAAATAGTAAATAAAGGGTACATCCTCCTGGTTTCCATTTATCCAGCCCAAACTCGGCTTTCCTCACACCCTTCGTGTCAGATTCGACTGAGAAGAAATTTTATTTAGTTATGCATTTTCCCCAGATTAATTATTCAGTGCCGAGCGGGACTGGGAATTACACACACACACATACACACACACACGCGCGCGCGCGCGGTTCTTATTTATTCACACTTGACATCAAAATGTTGTTTACATAAGAGCGTTTGGTTCTTGGACTCCAGCCAGCTTTTCTCTTTGAACGGGAAGCTGAAGCTGGAAAAAGTTAAATCTATTAAGCACTAACAGGGTGGCGTTTGATTAGCAAGCCCGCCGTCATGGCAAATCCTTAACTCGGAAAAATCCACCGACCACCTCCTGCAACTCCACAAACATGCCCACAAGCGTATGCCCATTTCTTCATTAAAGTCCGGCTCTGACAAGTGGTTGATGCAGAGGCTGGAGATTCTTCTCCAGGGACGCAGATTCCCCCGCAACGTCGAGAATGGTAAAAGGACATTTCCAGGACGAGATGCCTGGGAATCTTGTTCAAATCATCATCAGCAGCAGCAGCAGCAGCATCGACAACAACGGCATTTATTGAGGGCTCACTGTGTGAACACTGTACACACTGAATACTGAACACAGAAAGAACACTCTACTGAGCTCTGGGGAAAACAAACGGAGTGGTCCAGTCACCCTGACCCCGATGCCTCTTGCCACCTGAGTCCCTCCGGCTGTCCACTGTACTGTGCCTTTAAGGTCTAGGGGGCGTATTGTCACCGTGAGCTTTGGAGGCGCTTGGAGACAGGCTGCCGAAGTGAAGCGTCCGGGATCCGGCTCTTTGAAAGACTTCAGAAACTTTCCAGCGAGGCCTGCATGCCCGGGGGAGCTCCTCTCGGCTATGAAGGCAGCCGCGAAACGGCGATCGTAGCACGTGCGGTGGGCACGGAGTGGGAACGGCGCCCGTGCGAGGAAAACCAAGCGGGCGAAAGGAGCGGGTCCAGCAGCGCTCGCCATGGGCGGCTTTCAATCGGAGGACTTTATAGCTGGATGGATCGGGGGTAAGTTTCACTTGCAGGCGCCTGTGGCTCGCGCTTCCCTCCCCTCGACCCCGACCCACACCTGTAAGAGAGGGGAAGTCTTTTCCTGAGCTCGAATCAGAAGCAGCGTGGCTTGGTGGGATCTAATCCCGCTCTGCGATTTGATAATTACACTATTTTTGTTAAGCGCTTACTATGTGCAGAGCATTGTTCTAAGCGCTGGGGTAGATACAGGGTAATCAGGTTGTCCCACGTGAGTCGTAATCCCCATTTTACAGATGAAGGAACTGAGGCACTGAGAAGTTAAGTGACTTGCCCACAGTCACACAGCTGACGAGTGGCAGAGCCAGGATTCGAACCCGTGACCTCTGACTCCCAAGCCCGTGCCCTTTCCACTGAGACACGCTGCTTCTCTAATAATAATGCTGGTGTTTGTTAAGCACTTACTATGTGCAAAGGACTGTTCTAAGCGCTGGGGTTGATACAAGGTCATCAGGTTGTCCCACATGGGGCTCACAGTCTTCATCCCCATTTTACAGATGAGGTAATGGAGGCACAGAGAAGTGAAGTGAGTTGCCCAAAGTCACACAGCCGATGGGTGGCGGAGCCGGCATTAATAATAATAATAATAATAATAATAATTTGTTAAGCGCTTACTATGTGCCAAGCACTGTTCTAAGCGCTGGGGTAGATAGAAGGTCATCAGGTTGTCCCAAGTGGGGCTCACAGTCTTCATCCCCATTTTACAGATGAGGGAACTAAGGCACAGAGAAGTTAAGTGACTTGCCCAAAGTCACACAGCTGATAAGTGGCAGAGCCGGGATTAGAACCCATGACCTCTGACTCCCAAGCCCGTGTTCTTTCCACTGAGCCACGACTTGTCTGCTGTGTGACCTTGGGCAAGCCACTTAACTTCTCTGCGCCTCAGCTACTTCATCTGTAAAATGGGGATGAAGACTGTGAGCCCCACTTGGGACAACCTGGTTATGTTGTATCTACTCCAGCGCTTAGAACAGTGCTTGGCACATAGTAAGCGCTTAACAAATCCCATAATTATTATTATTATTATTAGTCAGAAAGGGAAACAGGAACGCAAACCCCTCATATCCCGACCTGCCCGTTTATCCTACGGCATCTAGATCTCCCTGATTTTGAAAGTTTTGGCTGGATTTTTCATTAGCCAGAACGGTCCAATCGTTCGAGCCCAGAATAAACCCACCAAGGCACTGGCAGTCGGATGCCTACTGTGCCGGGAGACGATGCATCTTGTGCGAAAGCCGCGTCTGGGGGTTCCTAATCTCCAAGGAGGGTCTGTAACAGAGTTCAGTGGGCGCCACTCCCCGGAGCGCAATGCAGAGTACTACGCGGCATGAACCGTGTTACTACTTTCCCCCGAATTCTGATTCGTTGGGATCCCCTGCTCCATCAGGTAACTGTGGGTCAATAGCTCCACCAATCAGCTGGCTCCCTTCATTCATGCTCATTCAGTGTGCCCGAGTTGGAAACCGAAGGGAAGAGCGCGCCAAGCTTCCCAAGAAAGTGTCCGACGGCAGCGGGTGGGGAGGCGGGAAGGGGGCTGCTGAGCTCGTGGACCCAGGACTACTCATTTATTTCTTTCTTTTTACAAGCCCGTCTGTGTTCCAAGGAATCGCGAAACTAGCACCTTATGGATAGCTGAGATCTGAGGCTGGCAGGAGGGTTAGGGTGGGGGGTGGTGTGAGAAGCCGGCCTTTGTTTGCTCTGAGTCAACTAACGGGAGTTACCTGAGTGATTCAGACAGAAGCTTTGGACTCCGGCATGAAAATTGTGCAAACAGGACTCCAGGTCTGTGGCTTCCCTTTCTCGTGAGGAAAAGAAATAGAGAAAAAACTCACCTCCTGCCTTGTGTTTTCCACTGCACAGGCAATGTAGAAGGGAAGGCAGATAGGAAGAATGAGGGCTTAATCAGGGTAGGCCTTTTGGAGGAGATCAGATTTTAAGAGGGCTCTGAAGGTGGGAAGAACTGTGTGTTCTATGGGACGTGACGGGCAGTTCCAGGCCAGTGAGAGTTGGGTTGTAATCGGAGATCACTTAGGTAAGGAATCATGCTGTCATATTTATCGAGGGTCTACTGTGTGCAGAGTACTGTACCAAGCACGTGGGAAACTGCAGTATAACAGCTGGTAGACAGTTCCCTGCCCACGACGAGTTCACCGTCTAGGGGAAGGAGGAGGAGAGATGGAATGTTTAAAAGCCATTGATTGGTAAGGAGTTTCTGTTTGATGTGAAGGTGGATGGGCAACCATTGGAAGTTTTTGGGGAGTGGAGAGAGGGACTGAATTTTTTTTTAGAAAAATTATTCAGGCAGCAGTGTGAAGTGTGGACTGGAGAGGGAAGAGACAGGAGGCGGGGAGGTTAGTGAGGAAGCTGATGAGGTAGTCAAGGCAGTATATGATAAGTGCTTGAGGTAGGGTGGGAGCAGTTTGGGTGAAGAGGAAAGGGTGGATTTTAGCGATGTTGTGAAGATGAAACTGACAGGATTTCATAACGGATTGAATACGTGGGTTGAAGGAGAGAGACGATTGGAGGATAATGCCAAGGTTATGGGTTTGTGAGACAGGGAGGATGGTGGTGCTGTCTACAGTGATGGGGAAGTCAGGAGAAATGATAAGGTTTGAATGGGAAGATGAGGAGTATCATTTTGGACATGTTAAGCTTGAGGTGTCAGCAGAACATCTAAGTGGAGGTGTTCTGAAAGTAGGAGGAAATGTGAGACTGCAGAGAAAGAGAGAGATCAGGGCTGGAGATGTAGCTTGGGGATTCATCTGCATAGAGGTGGTAGTTGAAGCCATGGGAGAGACTGAGTTCTCCAAGGGAGTGGGTGTAGATGAAGATTAGAAGGGGACCCAGAACTGAGCCTTGAGAGATTCCCACAGTGAGCCAGTGGAAGGCAGAGGAGGAGCCCGTGAAAGAGATTAAGAAGGAGCAGCTAGAGAGCTAAGAGAACTAGGAGAGGACAGTGTCAGTGAAGCCAAGGTTTAGAGCGTGCTTCCAGGAGAAGGGGCTGGTTGACAGTGTCGAAGGCAGCTGAGAGGTCAAGGAGGATTAGGATAGAGCAGAGGCCATCGGATTGGACATGAAGGTGGTCATTGGTGACTTTAAAGAGGGCAGTTTTCATGTAGCGAAGGGAACAGGAGACAGAGTGAAGGGAGTCAAGAGCAGCACTGGAGGAAATGAAGTGGAAGCAGTGGGTGAAGACAACTCACTAAAGGTGTTTGAAGAGGAATGGCAAGAGGGAGTTGTGGGTCAAGGGAGGGTGTTTTCTTTTAGGACAGAGGATATATTGGCATGTTTGAAAGCAGTGGGGAAGAAACCAATGGAAAATGAGCAGTTGAAGGTGGTGGTTAAGAAGAGAGACAGGGGTTAAGTGTTTTGATGGGGTATGAAGGTATGGCAGATGGAGGGGGTAGATTTTGAAAAGAGGCTGGATATCTCCTCTTGAGAAACTGCTGGGAAAGATGGGAGAATTGAAAGAGTAGTTGAAGCCATGGGAACAAATGAGTTCTTCAGAGTATGAGTATAAATGGAGAATAGAAGGGAACCCAGAACTGAGCCTTGAGTGACTCCCACATTTAGAGGGTAGGAAGCAGAGGAGGATCCAGTTAAAGAAACTGAAAAAGAGCAGACAGAAAAATAATCCATCAATCAACTGTATTTATTGAGCACTTACTGCATGCAGAACATTGCTCTAAGAACTTGGGAGAGGACAATGTAGCAGTATAACAGACACATTCACTGACCACAGTGAGCTTACAGTCTAGAGGGGGAGACAAACATTGATAAAAATAAACAAAATCACAAACATAAATATGAGTGCTATGGGGCTGAGAGGAGGGATGAATAAACAGAGCAAAAGGGTGACGAAAAGGGAGTGGAAAAAAAGGAAAAGAGTCAGGGTAGTCAGGATAGTCAGGGAAGGCCTCTTGGAGGAGCTGTACCTTCAATAAGGCTTTGAAGTGGGGGAGAGTAATTGTCTATCAGATATGAAGAGGGAGGGCATTCCAAGCCAAAGGCTGGACGAGGGCGAGAGTTTGGCTGTGAGATAGATGAGATGGAGGTACAGTGAGTAGGTTAGCATTAGAGGAACAAAGTGTGAGGGCTAGTTTGTAGTAGGAGAATCGTGAAGTGAGGTAATTTGACGCAGTGGTGGATGGGCAATCCACTGGAGGTTCTTGAGGAGTGGAGAAACATAGACTGGATGTTTTTATAGAAAAATGATCCAGGCAGCAGAGTGAAGTACGGCCTGGAGTAGGGAGAGACAGGAGGCAGGCAGGTCAGCAAGGCAGCTAATAAAGTAATCAAGGTAGTATAGAATAAATGTTTGGATTAACATGGAAGCAGTTTAGATGTGGAGGAGAAAGGGTGGATGTTGTGAAGGGGGAACCGACAGGATTTAGTGATGGATTGATTATGTGGGTTGAATGAGAGAGAGAAGTCAAGGATAACACCAAGGGTATGGGCTTGCGAGACAGGAAGGATGGTGTTGCTCTCTACAGTAATGGGAAAGTTTGGGTGGGAAGATAAGGAGTTCTGTTTTTGAAATGTTAGGTTTGAGGTGACAGCAGGACATCCAAATAGAGACGTTTTGAAGGCAGGAGGAAATGCAAGACTGCAGAGAGGGAAAGAGATCAGGGCTGGAGATGTAGATTTGAGAATCATATGTATAGAGGTGGTAGTTTAAGCCATGGGAGCAAATAAATTCTGCAAGGGAGTGGGTGTAGATGGAGAGTAGAAGGGGACCCAGAACTAAACCTTGAGAAAAACCCACAGTTAGAGCGAGGGAGGCAGAGGAGGAGCCCACGAAAGAGACTGAGAATGTGATCGGAGGAGAACCAGGAGAGAACTCCAGTGTCCCCTCTACCCCCAGCACCCTTCCCAGAAAGTACCTGGTTCAGAAACCCTCTGGCCCGCTTTCTCTCCTTCCCCACCTTTCATTCATTCTTTCATTCAACCGTATTTTTTGAGTGCTTACTGTGTGCAGAGCACTATAATAAATGCTGTGAGAGTACAATACAACAATAAACAGGCACATTCCCTGCCCACAATGAGCCTACAGTGCAGAGGGGGAGCCAGACATTAATATAAATAAATAAATTACATATATGTACATGAGAGATCCATAATTCATATTCCTCAAAGCAAAAAGTCACAAGAACTCTCTGGTGGAGGTTGAGGGTGGGTTGAGCTGGGACTTCCTTTCTGTTCCTTAGATTGCTATTTCTGAGAATGAAGTTCTTCAGTATATTAGTCACCATTCTCCTTCTAAACCTAGTCTCTTGGAGAAATCATTTGCTCCCATGTCTTCATCTACCATCTCGATATGGATGATTCCCAAATCTATATCTCTCCTTCTCTGCAGTCCCGAATTTCCTCCTGCCCTCAGGACATCTCTCCCTGGATGTCCTGCTTACTCCTCAAATTAAACATATAAAACAGAACCTATCTTTCCCCCAGTCCCTGTCTCTCCCTCTCTTTCACATCACTGTAACCTCCCTCTCTTCCTGTGTTGTCCTCAACTCATCCCTCTCATATAGGTATGCTATATGCTATTATGCTATTGATGACCGTGTACTTGTTTTGTTTTGTTGTCTGTCTCCCCTTTCTAGACTGTGAGCCCATTGTTGAGTAGGATTGTCTCTATCTGTTGCCGAATTGTACTTTCCAAGTGCTTAGGACAGTGCTCTGCACACAGTAAGCGCTCAATAAATATGACTGAATGAATTTGCTTCCCTGTCTCCCAAGCCTGTGCTCTTTCCACTAAGCCACACTGCTTCTCCAATTTGTTAAGCACTTACTATGTGTCAAGCACTATTCTAAGCGCTGGGGTAGATGCAAGGTAATAGGTTGTCCCACGTGGGGCTCACAGTCTTAATCCACATTTTTCAGATGAGGGAACTGAGGCACAGAGAAGTGAAGTGACTTGCCCAAAGTCACACAGCTGCCAAGTGGCAGAGCTGGAATTAGAACCCACAACCTCTGACTCTCAAGCCACTAAGCCAAACTGCTTCTGAAAGCACCATATGCTCTGAGGTCGACTGAAGTCAGCCTTGGGATGTTCTGGATGGTAATTTCTGTCTTCTTTTCCTCTCTTTGTATGTCCTTTCCATTATGCTGCACCCCTGTCTGCCTCTTCTTTTATTGCACAGTGTGCCCCAAAGGGAAGATGACTGGTAGGAAAAAGATAATGCACATGGTGTTGGGCAAACCCTAGTCCTAGAAGTCCACTCCCTAGCACAGGTTCTCCGTCCTGAAGCCTTAGGCCTGAGGCTCCTCTACCATTGTTGAACAGAAGCTCCGTCCTCATCCTGGCTCATTATCTGAGCTAGGCATTGGGGTTGATACATTATAATTAGATTAGACACAATCTCTTTCCCACTTGAAGCTTGCTATCTGAGAGAGAGAGAAGATATGTTCCCTATGCTTTTCAGATGAGGAAACTAATGTGCTGAACGGTTAAGTGACTTGCCCCAAGGTCACAAAACAAGCAAATGACAGAGCTGGGACTAGAACCAGAGGTTCCCGATCCCCACACCCATGATCTTTCCACTAGACCATACTGTCGCCCTGGTTTCCCATTGGCAAGCAAATTTTTGTAGTTTAATGGTCTTGCAGGTGCTTTGTCAGTGCAAGAGGAAAGGATCCCACCTACTTGAGTATCTGACTAAGTAAGTATCTGGGAGTTTAAAGAAATGTTGGCACTCAGCATGTAGGGCTAGATCCTCATTATTATCTCAAAGTTCCTTTCCTCCAAGGAACAACACTTCGAGACAACTGAACACTTTGTTCATACAACTAAATCATTACTATATTTGTCCAGTTTACAAAGTGCTTCATTTTGAGATCAGAGGATATTGAAGTCTTGCTAATAATTATAAAACTTGCACTATTTTAATGTATTTGGTAAATGCTTATTATGTGCTAGGCATTGTACTAAGAATTGCAGCAGATGCAAGATAATCAGTTTAGGCACAGTCCGTGTCCTATGTGGGGCTCACAGTCTTAATAATCCCCATTTTACAGATGAGGTTACTGAGGCACAGAGAAATTCCCCAAGGTCACCCAGCAGACAAGTGGCAGAGTTGGGATTATAACCCAGGTCCTCCGACTCTCAGGCCTGGGCTCTTTCCAGCAGCACTTACTTATTAAGCACAGACTTGTTAAGCATTTGCTATGTGTCAAGTTCTGTTCTAAGCGATGGGATAGAAGCAAGGTAATAAGGTTGGACACAGTCCGTGTCCCACATGGGGCTCGCAGCCTAAATTGGAGGGAGGGGGATTTAATCTCCATTTTGCAGATGAGGAAACTGAGGCTCAGAGAAGTTAAGTGACTTCCCAAGGTCACATAGCAGACAAGTGGCAGAGCTGGGATTAGAACCCAAATCCTCTGACTCCCAGGCCCGTGTTCTTTGCAATAGGCTACAGTGCAAGCTCCCCTCTAGACTATAAGCTTATTGTAGTCAGGGAATGTGTCTGTTTATTGTTGTATTGTACTCTCCCAAGCACTTAGTACAGTGCTTTGCACAGAGTAAGCACTCAATAAATGTTTCCCATGCTGCTAATGGCTTCTTTTTGTGTTTTTTTTAATCTGCAGGGGCTGCAAGTGTGATTGTTGGTCATCCTTTGGACACAGTCAAGGTATGCTGAAACCATTTCAATGTCAACCTAAAGTGGAGGCTAAAATATGGTTGTTCTTTGAGATGCACTGGCTGTTGGTGGTGGTCAACAGAGCAGTGGACTGCTGGGAGACCAGTGCAGGAGGCAGACCAACCTGGTGGGCAGAAATCAGGAGAGAGGTTGCTGTCCTTCTGCAGAGGCTGTGTGACAACATGAGAAGCAGCGTGGCCTAGAGGATAGTCACAGGCCTGGGAGTCAGAAGGACCTGGGTTCTAATTCAGGCTCCTCCACTTGTCTGCTGTTTGTCCTTGGGCAAGTCACTTAACTTCTCTGTGCCTCAGTCCCCTCATCTATAAAATGGGGATTAAAATTGTGAGCCTCATGTGGGACATGGACTGCATCCAACCTTATTAGTGTGTATCTACCCTTGTGCTTAAAACCAGTGCCTGACACATAGTAAGCTCTGAACAAATACCATTAAAACATAAATATTGAAAAAGAAAAAAAAATATCATAAGGAGGCAAAGTCCAAAACAGGGGCAGTCCTGATGTGGAGAAAGACCACCAGCAGGTGTTTTCCTTGCTGGAAAAAATGTGGCAGGGAGTATCCAACCCCCGTCAGTCTTAAGGCCACATTTGCATTCCTGGTTAGGACCTCATCATCAGGAGTATCATCACTGAAAACCAAAGACAGAGATATATTTTCAGAGGTCTCCCAGAAATCTTGAATCTTATTTTTGAATTATTGGGGGATCTCTGACAGGAGCACAGATTCTGCAGAAATCTAGGCTCTTTTCCACTCCTGCTAGGATCCTCAACCAGTTGTTCAAGATGCACTTAGTGCTCAAAACAACAATAAAGTTGCCCTGGTGGTGGCCCAAGTGTTGGGAGTAGGAAGACTGGACAAAGGGAAGGGAAAGGAGATAGGGAAGAAAAAGGAAAAGCAAGAAATGACAAAGTAGAAATGTCAATATTTTCTCAACACTCATACAACGAGTGCAGCCTATTGCATAACACAGGCAGATCGATGTAAATGGCAATAGGGAGTCTCAGGAATTTGACAATTCTCTCTGGATCCCATTTCTGGCCAGTAGTCATCCCAGGAATGTGTACTCTAAACCTAAATTCTCAAAGCCCTTTTCTTTTTCATCTTCCTCATCCAGCACCATCAGGTTGGAGTTCAAATCCAGCCCAGTGTGTTCAGAAGCCCGAGAAAGAGATGGAGAAAATACTTTTCAGATTGCAGAATTCTGTAAACACAGGTGTTTATTTGCTGTCAGCAGATCAGGGGAAGGTGATTTGTTTACACTAAATAGACTTGCTTTTACTGACAGAGTCCCTAGGGGAGCCTACCCCAGTGGTCACCGGTGTAAAAAACATTAACCCATTACAGCCCTGCAACCATTAGAGAGAATCCATCAATCACTGAATGATGTTTATTAAGCATTTACTGTGGGCTGAGCACTGTAATAAGTGCTTGAGAGAATCCAATTGAGTTGGTAGACGTGATTCCTGCCCTCAAGGAGTTTGCAGTCTAGCAGACAGAGAAGATGTGTTTCTTCTGCCCAGTACAGGATGCTGATATAAATGCCGTACATCAGCCCCTGTATATAACCCTGGTCTGCCCATATCAGAATCTCATAAGCTGTTCTGATCACCACATTCCTGGAAGACAGAGGGTAGCGTTGAGGAGAGACAGGACAGGATTAACAAAGTGATCAGGAGGCAGAAGAAGCTTTTCCATATTAGGATAGGTTGCAGAGAACAGAGTTGCCAAGGTTGGAAATAGGCAAGCTGAAAGAGGAGTGGATGGAAATCCACAGAGCCATGAAGGGGATGGAAAGGGTGACCCCCTGCATCTGACAACACTGGGGTGAGGAGCACCCTCAGAGGCTTGAAGGGAGATGATTCAAAACAAACCAAAGGAAGCCCTATGCCCAATGGGTAGTAGGCAAATCCATCCGTCAATCAATCAACCAATGCTTTTATTGAGTGCTTACTTGTACAGAGAGCACTGTACTAAACGTTTGGGAGAGTCCAGTACAAAAGAGTTCACAGACAACTTCCCTGCCCACAGTGAGCTTGCAGCCTAGATGTAACTCACTCCCATAGGAAGGTGTATAGTTTAAAAGTATGGACTGGCTCAAGAAAGCTCCTGATAAATTCGTGGACAAGCAGTCCATACTGGGTTGGCAGATGGAAAGCCTAATAGATTCAGGGCAAAGACCATAATGCAATAGTAAAGACAAAATTTAGGGGTGTTTTATGTAACATACCAAACCATGAGCACAGGTGTTCAGCCATCGCATGGTTTCCCCCTTAGCATGTATGTTTCCACTGGCCTGACCAGCCAAGAGGGCTTTGGGAAAAGCAGTCTTCCTCTGCTCTTGGCTGCCTGGCTGGTGGGATGAAGAGTATAGTCACTTAAATTTTTTTCAGGTTGTTGCTCTTTTCTATCCCTTCTGTTTACCCAGGAGGTTGGTGGCAGAGGAGGGGCTAGGACTTGTATCTCCAGGTGCCATAATAAATAATAATTGTAATTTCTTAAACACTTACTATGGGCCGAGCTTAGCACAAGATCAAGCCAGGCACCATTCCCTGTCTTGTAAGGGGCTCAAGGTCTAAGTAGGAAGGAGAACAGGCATCGAATCTACATTTTACAAGTGAGGAAGTGAAGTGACTTACCCAAGGTCACAGAGCAGGCAAATGGCAGGGCCAGAATTAGAACCCAGGTCCTCTGCTTCTGCTTTTCCAATCCCTTACTTTTTTAAAAAAACTGGTATTTGTTAAGCACTAGGCACTGTCCTAAGTGTTGGGATAGATGCAAGCTAGTCAGATTGGACACAATCCATTTTCCATATGGGGCTGACAATCTTAATGATCACTTAACAGATGAGGTAACTGAGTCAAGATTAGTTAAGTAATTTGTCCAAGGTCACACAGCATAAAAGTGGTAGGGCTTGGATTAGAACCCAGGTCCTTTCGACTGTTTCCCCTGGGCCATGAAGTTTATAGTAGAGAACCCCCAGCCTCACAAGGACAGTTGCCTCAGGAATCGGAGTTTTTTTGGCAGAGAACCCCGGGAACTGACAGCTTGCTCAGTCTGAGGCAGAAGTTTTTGCAGGGAGCACAGAGTAGTGAATCTGAGCCAAATCAGGGGATCAAAGAAAAAATTTATGAGCATAGTTTTAAAGTGCTTGCTCTACCTGTTGATTTGAACCAAATTTGCCCTTCCTTATCAAGGAAAGAAAATGGAGAAAGTTCAGGTTATATGTCTTTGGGGTCTCTAAAGGGTGCAGTGACGGCTGTGGTGCCACTGAAGTGCTTTTCTCTCTGGCCAGACAAAGGGCAGACACATTTATCCATGTTGCCAACGGCGACTGTCAAGCAGATGCCTTGGTCCGATTGGCTGGGGGAGATGCTAGAGGAATACCAAGTAAGGAGCTTTGTGACCTTTTCAAGCTGGACCAGTCAGAGCAAAAGTACAAATCACCCTGCTTCTCAGACTGCAAGCCGCACTGGGGGAGCCTTCAGGCATCCCAGGCCAGGATCGAAACTTTTTAGTGTCCAGGACCAGGAAAAATCGGCATCCTTTGGAGACTAAATTCAACCAGCAACCAGCGACTGTGAGCCTCATGTGAGACGTGGGCCGTGTTTGACCTGATTATCTTGTATCTACCCCAGGATTTATAACAAATACCACAATGATTGCTCTTAACCAGCATCTAAACATTTTACAGTTAAAAGATTGGGTTGCTATAAAATTCACTTCCCTGAGACACAGCCCACCATAGGAGCTTCACAGAACTCTTTTTGAACTAACAGTATCAATCACGGTATTTATTGAGTACTTATTGTGTATAGAGCACCGTATATACTAAGAGCATGCCCTTTACTTAACTCCTAATCAGGGTGATTCAGTATGATGAAAAGTTGTGAAGGGAAAGCATTCATGTTGTGAGCAAGTTCAATTGAAAAGGAACTATTATGAAACGGGATGGAAATGAAGAAGCCCAGAAATTAGGGTCCAGGGCACCTGAACTTTAAAATTATACCAATCACAGTGATAATAGTAGTAGCAGCCATAGCAGCAGCATTTATTGAGCACCACTTGGTGTGGGACACTGTACTAAGGTCTAGGGAAGTACAGAAAAACAAAGTGACATGTTCCCTGCCCCTATGACGCTTCCACTGTAATGGGGCCTGGGTCGGTCAGTCAGTCAGTCAGGCAATCAATCATATTTATTGAGTGCCTACTGTGTGCAGATCACTCCACTAAGAGTTTTGGAGAGTACAATATAACAATACCACGTTACCTCCCTGCAACAAGCTTACAGTCTAGAGGAGGAGAGAAAGACATTAATGTGAATAGATAAATTACAGATTTGTATGTAAGTGCGGTGGGTCTGGGAGAGGGAATGAATAAAGGTAGCAAGTCAGGGTGATGCAGAAGGGAGTGGGAGAAAGGAAAGGAGGGCTAAGTCAGGGAAGGCCTCCTGGAGGAGATGTGCCTTCAATAGGCCTTTGAAAGGGAGCAGAGTCATTGTCTGCTGGATATGAGGTGAGATGGTATTCGAGGCCAGAGTCAGGGTGTGGGTGAGAGGTCGGTTTGTGTCACCCTGCCTCCTTTTATACTGCTTCTGGTAGTGGTCACCTTTCTGAACAGGCATTTACCCTAGGTTACAGCCACCGCATAGTTACAATCCATACCTTGGGATCCAACCACCTTCACGGTAGAGAAGCAGCGTGGCTCAGTGGAAAGAGCACGGGCTTTGGAGTCAGGGCTCATGAGTTCGAATCCCAGCTCTGCCACTTGTCGGCTGTGTGACTGTGGGCAAGTCACTTAACTTCTCTGTGCCTCAGTTCCCTCATCTGTAAAATGGGGATGAAGACTGTGAGCCCCACGTGGGACAACCTGATTCCCCTATGTCTACCCCAGCGCTTAGAACAGTGCTCGGCACATAGTAAGCGCTTAACAAATACCAACATTAATTCACGGTTACAACAGCCCACAACGTTGGGTCAGCTACTCCTTGGTTATAACCAGATCCTGGGTTATAAACACTCCATGATACAACCACCTAAGGGATATCGGCTGTGTGGTTAGATTCATTCATTCATTCATTTATTCAATTGTATTTATTGAGCGCTTACTGTGTGCAGAGCACTGCACTAAGCGCTTGGAAAGTACAATTCTGCAACAGATAGAGACAATCCCTACCCAACAATAAGCTCACAGCCTAGAAGGAGAAGACAGATCACAAAACAAAACAAGTAGACAGGCATAGTTAGCAATAAAATAGATAAATAGAAATAAATAGAATAAATATGTACAAATATACACTAGTGCCGTGGGGCAGGGAGGGGGTAGAGCAGACGGAGGGAGTACATGCCCAACCCCATCAGGACTTAACATGTCTAAAACAGAGCTCCTTATTTTCCCACTCAAATCTTGTCCTCGCCCTGACTTTCCCATCACTGTAGATGGCACTACCATCCTTCCCCTCTCACAAGCCCATAACTTTGATGTTATCCTTGACTCCTCTCTCTCATTCAATCAACCCACATATTCAACCCATTAGTGGAAAGAGCACAGGTTTAGGAGTCAGAGGTTGTGGGTTCTAATCCTGGCTCCGCTGCTTCATTCATGCAATCATATTTATTGAGCACTTACTGTGTGCAAAGCATTGTACTAAGCGCTTGGAAAGTAGCTGTGTGACTTTGGGTAAGTCACTTAACTTATCTGTGCCTCACTTACCTCATCTGTAAAATGGGCATTAAGACTGTGAGCCCCACGTGGGACAATCTGCTTATCTTCTATTCATTCATTCAATAGTATTTATTGAGTGCTTACTATGTGCAGAGCACTGTACTAAACACTTGGAATGAACAAGTCGGCAACAGATAGACAGTCCCTGCCGTTTGATGGGCTTACAGTCTAATCGGGGGAGACAGACATACAAAAACAATGGCAATAAATAGAGTCAAGGGGAAGAACATCTCGTAAAAACAATGGCAACTAAATAGAATCAAGGCGATGTACATTTCATTAACAAAATAAATAGGGTAATGAAAATATATACAGTTGAGGAGACAAGTACAGTGCTGAGGGGATGGGAAGGTAGAGGGGGAGGAGCAGAGGGAAATGGGGGGAAAAGAGGGTTAAGCTGTGGAGAGGTGAAGGGGGGCCGGTAGAGGGAGTAGAGGGAGAAGGGGAGTTCAGTCTGGGAAGGCCTCTTGGAGGAGGTGAGTTTTAAGTAGGGTTTTGAAGAGGGGAAGAGAATTAGTTTGGCGGAGGTGAGGAGGGAGGGCATTCCAGGACCGCGGGAGGACGTGGCCCAGGGAGGACGTGGCGCAGGGGTCGATGGCGGGATAGGCGAGACCAAGGGACGGTGAGGAGGTGGGCGACAGAGGAGCGGAGCGTGCGGGGTGGGCTGTAGAAAGAGAGAAGGGAGGAGAGGTAGGAAGGGGCAAGGTGATGTAGAGCCTTGAAGCCTATCTACCCCAGTGCTTAGAACAGCACTTGGCACCTAGTAAGCACTTAACAAATACCATAATTATTATTATAATTATTAAATCCTGTAGGTCCCATCTTCACAATATCGCTAAAGTCCGCCTTCTCCTCTCCATCCAAACTGCTACCATGGTATTATAATCACTCATCTTATCCCACCTGGATTACTGCATCAGCCTCCTTGCTGACCTCCCAACCTCCTGTCTCTCCTCACTCCAGTCCATACTTCACTCAGCTGCCTGGATCATCTTTCTACAAAAATGTTCAGGACATGTCACCCCCCTCCTCAAAAATCTCCAGAGTTTGCCCATCCACCTCCATATCAAATTAAAACTCCTCACCATTAGATTTAAAGCACTCCATCACCTTGCCCCCTCCTACCTCACCTCCCTTCTCACCTCTACAACTCAACCCGCATACTTCACTCCTCTACAGCTAACCTCCTCACTATGCCCCGATCTCACCTGTCTTGCCGCTTACCCCTGGGTCACTTCCTGCCTCTGGCCTGGAATGCCTTCCCTCTTTAAATTTGACAGACAATTACTCTTCCCCACCTCCAAGCATTATTGAAGGCACATCTCCTCCAAAAGGCCTTCCCAGACTAAGCCCCCCTTTTCCTCAGCTCCCTCTCCCTTCTGCGTTGCTCTGACCTTCTCCTTTTGTTCTTCCTCTCCCTCCCCCCCCACAGCACTTATGTATATATCTGTAATTTTATTGATGTCTGTCTCCCCCCTTCTAGACTGTAAGCTCATTGTTGGCAGGGAATGTCACCATTTATTGTTATATTGTACTTTCCCAAGAGCTTAATACAGTGCTTTGCACACAGTAAGTGCTTAATAAATACGACTGAATGAATGAATGACCCCATCCTTCAGGTAAGCAAATCCTTCACCACCCCCTCCCTACCTATTCTCTAGACTATAGGATCCTTGTGGACAGGGATTGTGTCTACCAACTCAGTGATATTGTTCTCTCCCAAGTGCTAAGTACAATGTTCTGCACACAGTAAACACTCAATAAATACCATTGTTTGATTATCGAGAATCCTGAGCAGAGATGCCAAGAAACTATTGAATGGGAAGGCCACTTAACTTAGACATTCATGATGTAGATGTGGATTTCACTCTTCCTCATTCAGAGGACTTGTTGCCTGACATGGACCTAGATCAGCCCAAGGACACCTAGCTAACTACCTAGTTTGCTCTCTTAAGACCTCCCAGGCTAGTGGTAGGCAGATATTCAGGGCTTGTGGAGGAAGCTAGAATACAGGATTGGGAGGTCAGTTGTAGGTGGAGAGTGCAACCCTCTAGACTGTAAATTCCTGTTGGCAGGGAACGTGTCTGTCACCTCTGTTATACTGTACTTAGTACAGTGCTCTGCACACTATGAGCGCTCAATAAGTATGACTGATTGATTGCAAGAGCGTTCCCTGTCTATGGGTCTCAGTGTGCATCTTAGTAACCCCAATCCTGCTGGCAGGCATTTTGGAAGGCAACAAGGGGTGCTCATTCCAGTTGTCCCATTTCCTGGACTGCAGCGACTGAAGCAGTCACATAGCTACATGGGAGCCTGGGAGAGGAAAAACCCAGTGCTGGGTTGTGCTGACAGATGTGGCCATTCAGGGAACAGTGAACAAGACTGCCAGCTCCTGCAAGATGTAATTGGGTGTTCTCCCATCACAGATCATTAAAAGAATGTTCATGCATTCCCCAGTTTTGGAAAATGTCCCCAAACCCCATGTCCATCCAGTCCGGCACAGTTTCCATTGGATGAGTACTGCTGGTTCGTATGAAAGTTGGTACATTGACCACATCTGTGTTCCCTACCTTCACTTCCAGCTCCAGGGGCTTCTAGCAAAACATCCTGAGGGGGTAGAAAACTTAATGGGCAAGGGAGAAACATACTAGTTGTAGGGAGGAGGAATCATTTCTTATTCCGAGAATTGAAATAGGGAATTCTCTAGTACTAAAAGAGGGGCATTTCTACAGGGAGTAGAAGCCATCTTAAACAAGGTGGATTGTGGAACCTGGAGGGAGGTTTAGAGTGGGTGCTTATCAAGAGTTCATCCAGTCCATCCGCCTGCCTTCAGGTAAGTGGCTGTGTTACAAGGACAGTGAGAGGAGGGACTTTATAGCTACAAAGGGGGCAACCCACCATCTAAGGCTTCGAATGGTAAACTTGCCGGTTGAGAATGGGTAATGGTGATGCTTGGCTCCCTGGGAAAATGTTTTAAATGGCTGATTATTTGGGTTCCAACCAGCAAAGTAGTGTGGCCTAGTAGAAAAAGTGTAGGACTCAGGGTTAAGAGATGTGGGTTCTAATTCTAGCTCCTCCACTTGCCACCTAATTGACTTTGAGTTGCTCATTTAACTTCTCTGTGCCCCAATTTGCTTATCTGCAAAATGGAAGTTATGTTCCCTGAAAACCAGAAAAGAGTTTCTGTATTTTACTTTCTCAGGTTTTCAGTGGCAGTGGCTTTTATGTTTTTTTGGGGTTTTTTAGTCTTTGTTAAGTACTTGCTATGTACTAGGCACTGTATTAAGCGCTGGGGTGGATACAAGCTAATCAGGTTGGACACCGATCATGTCCTACATGGGCTCATATTCTTAATCCTCATTTTACTGAAAAGGCAACTGAGGCACAGAGAAGTTAAGTGACTTGCCCAAGGTCTCACAGCAAGCAAGTGGCGGAGCCAGAATTAGAACCTAGGTCCTTCTGACTGCCACTCCTGTGCTCTATTCACTAGGCCATGCTGCTTCTCACTGGATCTATTTGGTTGAATGATTCTAATGGGTCCATTGACCATTCATTCATTCAATAGTATTTATTGAGTGCTTACTATGTGCAGAGCACTGTACTAAGCGCTTGGAATGTACAAATCGATAACAGATAGAGACAGTCCCTGCCCTTTGACGGGCTTACAGTCTAATCGGGGGAGACAGACAGACAAGAACAATGGCAATAAATAGAATTAAGGGGAAGAACATCTCATTAAAACAATAGCAAATAGATAGAATCAAGGTGATGTACATATCATTAACAAAATAAATAGGGTAATGAAAATATATACAGTTGAGCAGATGAGTACAGTGCTGAGGGGATGGGACAGGAGAGGGGGAGAAGCAGATGGAAAGGGGGGAGAAGAGGGTTTAGCTGCGGAGAGGTGAAGGGGGGGTAGAGGGAGCAGAGGGAAAAGGGGAGCTCAGTCTGGGAAGGCCTCTTGGAGGAGGTGAGCTTTAAGTAGGGTTTTGAAGAGGGGAAGAGAATTAGTTTGGCGGAGGTGAGGAGGGAGGGCATTCCAGGACCACAGGAGGACATGACCCAGGGGTCGACGGTGGGATAGGCGAGAATGGGGGATGGTGAGGAGGTGGGAGGCAGAGGAGCAGAGCGTGTGGAGTGGGCAATAGAAAGAGAGAAGGGAGGAGAGGTAGGAAGGGGCAAGGTGATGGAGAGCCTTGAAGCTTAGAGTGAGAAGTTTTTGTTTAGTGCAGAGGTTGATAGGCAACCACTGGAGGTTTTTAAGAAGGGGAGTGACATGCCCAGACCTATCCCCAGTTGACCAATAGAAAGTCAGTTCACTGTTGGGTAAGGTTTGTGGTCAACCACCGGAAGTTGTTCTAGAGGTCTCAATTTTGCCTTCTCATCCTTGATGAGGCTCCATTGCGATTCATAGTTTGGAGTCTTTAGCACAATCAAAGGGATCCTCAGACTCAAACTCTCCTTCATAAGCTCATTGAGGAGGCATATTTTCACCATCCACTGATCTTTTGACAGACTCGCTTGCAAGCTGGACTGGGATATGGAAACACCTTGAACTGCATTCTCACAGTGTACAAAAATGAAAGTGTAAGTACATCATTGGTTTCTACTGGTCAAAACTGGTGTGGGATATTCTACTCAAGGCACACTTTAGTCAGTCAGTCAATCATATTTATTGAGTGCTTACCATGTGCAGAGCACTCTACTAAATGCTTGAGAGAGTACAATATAGCAATACACAGACACATTCCCTGCCCACTGTGAGCTTGCAGTCTAGAGGGGGAGACAGACATTAATATAAATAAATAAATTACAGATATGTACTTAAGTGCTGTGGGGCTGGCAGGGGGAAGGAATAAAAGGAGCAAGACAGGGTGATGCAGAAGGGAGTGGGAAAAGAGGAAAGGAGGGCTTAGTCAGGGAAGGTCTCTTGGAGGAGATGTGCCATCAGTAAGGCTTTGAAGGCAAGGAGAGTAATTTTCTGTTGGTTATGAGGAAGGAAATTTTCCTTTAGAAAAATCATTACTCTTAGGGAGAGACTGCAGCCCCTGAAGCTGCAGGGCCTTCATTTGACTCTTGATTTGGGGTCCCTCTATGCCAAACAGGAAATGGAACCACATACTCTTCTGAACAGGACTCTGGAAGAAACACAGAGCCAAAGTTCTAAAAATTTGTTCATTCCTATGGCCGTGGACAAGCCTGTATTCCTGGGGCTAGGGTATTTTGTGCAGTATAAGAAATTAAATCAATGCTCCATGAAAAAGGGGCCCCAAACCTTCTCTTTCTCAGCCAGCTCCCAAAGGCTAATCCCAGAGAAGAGAGACTGGCACATGCCAATCTTCCCATGACCCCAGAAAAGGTCCTAAAAAAATCCCCCAGGAGCCAGGAACCACATGATACCACAAATGGTAGCCAGCTTCGGTTCCTCCACAATCATCCAGGTGTCCCTGTTGGCGGCAGAATCCTAGGCTGAATGGACCATGGGTCTGGCATTCATCGATGATATTTACTGAGCACCCTCTGAGGATAATAATAATGTTGGTATTTGTTAAGCGCTTACTATGTGCAGAGCACTGTTCTAAGCACTGGGGTAGATACAGGGTAATCAGGTGAGGGTAGAATGAGGGTAGAACATGATGATGAGTGCTTGGGAGAGTACAGGAGAAAAAAGACACATTTCCCTGTCCTCAGAGAACTTTCAATTGAATGTTTGGTGTTACACTGGGTGGACAGTCTTATCTTCCTATTGAATCCATTTCTTAGAGATTCGTGGAGTGGTAGAGAGACTAACAGTACTACTCTTTGATGGAAGGAACTATTATCAGTATTTTTTCTAGCATATTAGGACTCTCCAAATTCCAACATGAAACTCTCAATGATGAATTTGATTTATGTGGGTGGAGGGTGGAGGATGGTTTAAAAGATTTGCAACAGCTAACCCTTATCACCCTGTGCCAGCTAGGGTGGAGTCCTGAGACACTCTGGCCTGGCACTATTTTCAGTTTCACTTCTCAGCCTCAAAATGGTATAGAAGCTTGTGAGCTCCCCCCTTAAACTGTAACCACCTTGAGGGCAGGGAATGCACGCATGGTATCTGTTAAGCGCTTACTATGTATCAAGCACTGTTCTAAGTGCTGGGACAGATTCAAGGTTATCAGGTTGTCCCACGTGAGACTCACAATCTTAATCCCCATTTTACAGATGAGGTAACTGAGGCACAGAGAAGTTAAGTGACTTGCCCAAAGTCACACAACTGAAAAGTGGCAGAGACAGGGTTAGAACTCACAACCTCACCAACTCATGACCTGATTCCCAAACCCGTGCTCTTTCCACTAAGCCACACTGCTTCTCTATATTTTCCCAAGCCCCTAAAACAATGTACTGCTCTCAGTAATTGCTCAATAAATAATAATGTTGGTATTTGTTAAGCGCTTACTGTGTGAAGAGCACTGTTCTAAGTGCTGGGGTAGATACAGGTAATCAGGTTGTGCCACGTGGGGCTCACAGTCTTCATCCCCATTTTACAGATGAGGTAACTGAGGCCCAGAGAAGTGAAGTGACTTGCCCACAGTCACACAGCTGACAAGTGGCAGAGCTGGGATTCGAACCCATGACCTCTGACTCCCAAGCCTGTGCTCTTTCCACTGAACCATGCTGCTTCTCTGCCACCAATAAATGCCACCATTGACTAATTGGAATGTGTCATGTTTCTGCTGCACTCTCCCAGTCACTTAGTACTGACCATTGTACTCAATAGGTGCTCAGTACATAGCACCGGCTGGCTAACAGGAGCCCACCATTTAAGTCAATGCACCCCTTGTGACACTCAACACCCAGCTGTCCTGCTATGGCCCCTTCTTTACCATCCCTGTCACAGGACCTCAATAATAACTGTATCAGAGATACAGGTGGTGGGGAGAGTTCAGTACTTTCGCATGCATGCTCAGCAGAGGTATCCCGAAATAACCTCCATTGAAAATGTCTTAGACCACTGAAATCTCTATCCTTCAGTTTTGACTTCCTCTAAGCCAAAAATCTGAATTTATATTGCTTTAAGTCTTTACACTTTTGTAGGCCTTTGTATAAAACAGGACTATAGATTTTGTCTGAAAAGTAAAACCCCATACTTCCAAGAAAAGCTGTTGTTAATTCAGCCTATTTTCCTCCATATTTGCCAATTTAGCCAAGATGCATTCTGAGGACTGTCATAGTTGAATTCTTCAAGACCATGCTTTTCCTAGGTAAATGAGTCACCAGAAGGAATCACAAAACAAAAGATAAGGATTTGTTGTCTGCCTTTTCCAACGCAGGACTTTATTTCATAGAGACCAGGAACCAAGTTACTTTATGAACATTTCATTTCTGCTTGAGATACACCAAGAGATCGGAGCTTTGAGGTTTTCTAAAACAATTTTTCTATCCTTACTTGGGTCTCTAGGAAGCGGGTTTGATAGGAACATAAGATCTGTACAGCTCACGGAGGGCATTCTGTCCTTATGATAATGATCCTTATATTTATTCATTCATTCAATCGTATTTATTGAGAGCTTACTGTGTGCAGAGCACTGTAGCACTTATTGTGTGCAGAGCACTGTACTAAGCACTTGGAAAGTAAAATTCAGCAACAAATAGAGGCAACCCCTACCCAACAACAGGCTCACAGTCTAGAAGCGGGGGAGACAGACATCTAAACAAGTGAACAGGCATCAATAGCATCGATATAAATAAATAGAACTATAGATCTATACACATCATTAAAATAAAATTAATAAAATTAATAGAATAATAAATATATACATATATACACAAATGCTACGGGGCAGGGAGGGGGGTAGAGCAGAGGGAGGGATTTGGGGCAATGGGGAGGGGAGGAGGAGCAGAGGAAAAGGGGGACTTAATCTGGGAAGGCCTAAGTTAAGTAAGCAAAGATTAATTAGGTTGGAGAATCCCTGTCCTGCATGGGGCTCACAGTCTTTGTAGGAGGGAGAATAGGAGATCCAAGGCACAGAGAACTGAAGTGACTTGTCCAGGGTCACCCAGCAAGCATTTGGCAGAGCCAGAATTAAAATCCAGGTCCTATGATTCCCAGGCCCGTGCTCTATCCACTAGGTCATGTTGCCTCCATGAGACTTCCCAACTGCTTTATAGGCAAGCAAAAACCTGCTTCCTTCATAGCTTGTACCTTCCTCTCAGCTAAGCGCATTCTGTGTCGACTGGTATTCTAACTTGCTTCGTACTCTGCTAGCAAACAAAGCCTTTCATGTAAAATGACATTTTTTTTTTTTGGCAACATGAAATTTGGAGTATAAACTCCTGAGCAGGGAATGTGTCTGCTTAATGTTATATTCAGATTTGCTCTTCAACTCACTAGATTTGCATTGGCTCCTCTCACCTTTTTTATAGTATTTGTTAAGACTTACTATGTGTCAAATACTGGTCTAAGCACTGGAGTAGATACAAGTTAATTAGGTTGGACAAAATCTCTGTCCCACATAGGACTCACAGTCTAAGTAGGAGGGAGAAAAGGAGAACTGAGGCACAGAGAAGTTAGATGATTTGCCCAAGGTCACAGCAAAAAATTGGCAGATCCAGGATTAAAACCCAGGTCTTCTGACTCCTAGGCCTGGGTTCTTTCCATAAAGCCATGCTGCTTCTAATTTCCCAAAGCCCTGCCCCCTCCTTTTTCTAAGCCTGCACACCTTCCACTCATTTCCAAATCTTTACCGAAGGAGAACTCAAGCTTCTGCCCCTGTAAACAATTTTCACAGTTTCTTGCACAAGCAGAGATTCCCAAGCCAGCCAAATCAGAAAGGAAAGTTGGACAACTTTAAGTTTCCTTTTCAGTACTATTATCTTTAAAAATGAAGGGCTTAAGTAATAAATAGCTTTTATGTTTTCAGGTTTGCTGTCTGTACTCTCCTAAGAGCTTACTACAGTGCTCTGCACATAGTAAGAGCCCAGTAAATACCACTGACTCATCGATTGTTAGTCTTTCCCCGGTTCACCCTCACGTCTTTATCTCATTGGGCCCTATCACATAGGCAAAAGGCAATATCAATTTAACTTGTAAACAGGGAAGGCAACGCCCCCTACTGGAAATATCATGAAGACCAGGAGTCAGAAGTCCTAGGTTCTAATCCCATCTGTGCCATTGGCTTTCTGGGTGACCTTGGGCAAGTCACTCTATAGGGTTCACTTTCCTCACCTTGTAAAATGGAGATCAGATCCCCGTTCTCCCTCTCACTTAGATTGAGAACCCCGTGAGACAGGGATTGAATCTGATCTGATTATCATGTATCTATCTACTCAAACATTAAGTACATTGTGTTGGCACCTAGTAAACTCTTAATGAATTAATAATAATAATGTTGGTATTTGTTAAGCGCTTACTATGTGCAGAGCACTGTTCTAAGCGCTGGGGTAGATACAGGGTGATCAGGTTGTCCCACGTGAGGCTCACAGTCTTAATCCCCATTTTACAGATGAGGTAACTGAGGCACAGAGATGTTAAGTGACTTGCCCACAGTCACACAGCTGACAAGCGGCAGAGCTGGGATTCGAACTCATGACCTCTGACTCCCAAGCCCGTGCTCTTTCCACTGAGCCACGCTGCTTCTCTACTTTTCATAAAGGATTAAAATCTACCAACCCAGCAAAATATTTTTTAAAATGGTATTTGTTAAGCACTTACCTTGCCTGATCTCTTGCAGTTAACAATGGAGTAGTGGACCAGTGGAATAACAGTTTAATGAAATGGGCCTTCTTATCTCCTCCAGCAGCATGAGCCATTTCTTCCTCTGAGGAAATTTTTGTTGGTAGGATGACTTTATTCAAAGTGACCCAGGAAGTAGAGACTGGGCTGAGGGAGAAGTGAAGATGTCAGATCCAGACCACCAACATTTTCTCTGTTCAAGAGTTGGCTTAGCCTTTGTGCTCATTGGAGAGAAAGATTATAATTTACAAGCAAAATGAGCTCTTCTACAAATGAGGGAATTTTAGCTTTGCCAGTGGCCGTTAGTTGTGGAAATTATTGAGCACCTACTATATGCCAAGGACGGGGATAGATACAAGGTAGTCAGATCAGCTGGCCCTGACCCATACAGGGCTCACAGTCTAAGAGGTAAAATACCTTCTCTCATCCTTTACTCAGTGTGGCTTAGTGGAAAGAGCATGGGCTTGGGAGTCAGAGGTCATGGGTTCTAATCCCAGCTCTGTCACTTGTCAACTGTGTGACTTTGGGCAAGTCACTTCACTTCTCTGGGCCTCAGTTCCCTCATCTGTACAATGGGGATTAAGACTGTGAGCCCGATGTGGGACAACCTGATCACCTTGTATCTACCCCAGCACCCTGGCACATGGTAAGTGCTTAATAAATACCATCACCACCATCATCCCAATTGAACAGATTGAAAACTGAGGCCCAGATAGTTTAGACTTGTCCAGCATAATAGAGCAGGTCAGTGGCATGTATTTTACTCCTTGTGGGCAAGGATCACTATTTCCAACTCTTGTTATATGGGACATTTCCAGGTGCTTAGTACAGTGCTCTGTACACAATAAGCACTCAATAAGTATCATCAATTTATTTTGGGATGTGGTTGTCTATAAAGTTTGGTCATTTAAAACTGTAACAAAGTTGGCTTTTCTTTGGTGATTTCTGTACAGAATTTGCAGTTCCTTTAGGTAACCCGAGCTTAGATTTTGCTTATCATTAGACTCTAAATTCCTACCATTAGACTGTAAGATTCTTGAGGGCAGGGATTGTGTCTATCTTCTCTATTGTATTATACTCTCCCAAGGGCTTACTACAGTCCTGTGCATAAAATAAGCACTTGGTAAATACTATTGGTTGATTGATTGGCAGAGAAGCAGCATGGTTTAGTGGATAGAGCACAGACCTGGGAGTCAGAAGGAGCTAGATTCTCATCCCAGCTCTGCCACTTGTCTGCTGTATGACCTTGGGCAAGTTACTTCACCTCTCTGTGTCTCAGTTCCCTCATCTGTAAAATGGGGATTAAGACTGTGAGGCCCATGTGGGACAAAGACTGTGTCCACCCTGATTATCTTGTTTCTACCCCGTCGCTTAGTATAATGCCTGGTACATAATGAGCGGTTAACAAATACCACAATTATTAATTATAAGATTGAACTCCAAGTCCAGTGGTCTTTCTACTAAGCCACACTGTCTCTCAATACACTGGACTGTAAGCTCCTTGGGAGCAGGCATTGGGTCTACTAACTCTACTGTTATGTCCCATGCATTTAGTACAGTGGTCTGCACAGAGTAAGTGCTCGGTAAATATTGTTGATTGGTTGCTTGATCCCACTGTCAATCCCACTTTTCAGATCATCCTTAACCCTTACTTTCTTCCCCTGCTAGGTTGCCGGATTCTTTAAAGGGATGTCATTCCCCTTGGCCAGCATTGCTGTCTATAATTCGGTAGTATTTGGTGTCTTCAGCAACACCCAAAGATTCATCAGTCAGCACCGCTATGGAGAGCCCAACCAATCCCGTTCTCTCTCAGACCTGGCTCTGGCCAGTGTGGTGTCGGGGCTGGTCTCAGTGGGGCTTGGCAGCCCTGTTGACCTCATCAAGATAAGGCTCCAGATGCAAACCCAGCCCTTCCTGAAAGGTACGGAGGTCAGAGCCGGGCTTTGTCGGGAGATCCCGTCTTGGGCAATTGTCTGGATGCTTCTGAACTGTTATTCAAGCATTTGAGGAAAGGGGGCTTCCCACAGCTGGCCCCCTGGCTGGTCTGTCTGTCAGAAATGTCTGTCCTGATCTTTGTGGGAAGATAGAAGTGAAATGTGCAGGATTACAGAGAGAAATCCAGCCCAGCCTCCTTTAGTCGAACAACCCCAACTCCATGGGTCCCTAAAGAGTAGAAACATGATGCTGGCCATTCTTCCGTTTTTATGTTGTGGTGACAGTCTGGTTTTCAGCTGATTTGGCCCCAGCCAGGGATGGACCCAGCATGGGATGCCTTTATTTTCAGAGCCCAGCCTCCCTCCTCCACGGCTCCTAAGATGGTATCCTGCTTCCCAGAAGTGGTGCCCACCTGAGTTCTCAGAAACCTGGAAGGGGAAACACAAAGCTTCTTGGGGGGTGCAGGAAAGGGGGGCAAGCAGAGTTTCCATTAAACATTTTTTATGTGACCTTATGTTTCTCTTCCATTACATAACACAGATAATGCACATCTGTTGCTTCCAGGTAAGTGAAGGACTGCCAATATCCTTAAGTCCCATCAGTGACCACCCTAGGT
The DNA here is from genome assembly GCF_004115215.2 of Ornithorhynchus anatinus. Taxonomy (NCBI): domain Eukaryota; kingdom Metazoa; phylum Chordata; class Mammalia; order Monotremata; family Ornithorhynchidae; genus Ornithorhynchus; species Ornithorhynchus anatinus. The sequence continues at coordinate 46,106,826 of NC_041749.1, forward strand.
TCCACTGACAGCCAACATTTCAATCCAATGAGAGAGGGGTTTGCAAATGGTATTTTGGGGCCTAAGACATGCAGACTAACCTCCAGGCAACAGTTTGGGTCTTTGCAGACAAGTTCCTGATTAGTCCAGGAGGTCTCTGATTGACAGCTATTATCTGGGACTCCTGAGCTGCCCTCACTCTCACCCCAGTAATAACAATTATTATTACTACTAAACAAATACTATGTGTCAAGCACTGGACTAAGCTCTGGGATACAAGCTAATCAGGTACCTGTCCCCCATGAGTGCCACAGTCTAAGTAGGTAGGAAAACATGTATTGAGCCCCCATTTTACAGATAGGGAAAATGAGGAAAACAGAAGCTAAGTAACTTGCCCAAGGTCACTCAGCAGGCAAGTGGCAGAGCTGGGATTAGAACCCAGGTCCTCTGGCTTCTTGGTCTCTGCTCTTTCCACTTTCCACTCTTTCCACCCTGCTCTTCTGCCAGCGTGCTTAGACCCCCTGGGAGCTGCCCCAAGGGGAACGGCAGAGTGAGCATTGGGAACGGTGCTCCTGCCCATAATACCCTGGGGCAATCAGGAGGGACTGCTGGAGATAGGTTTGCCAGGGTGGCCCTGGCAGATGTGTTTCTGAACCCCCTTCCCTCTGTCTGCATGAAACTTCTCCAAACTTGTGGGTGAGCCCCATGGGCAAACCTTGCTCAGGGCATAATCAGATCAAAAACACAATTTTCAGCAAAAAAAAACCCCAACAACCCTCCAAAAGCATGACACATCCCATGTAGACGTGGCTCATGCTGAAAGTGGAGGCCTCACAGTTCTAGGCAGTGGCCCATAGCCTTTGGGTTCATTGCCTTCTCCATTCATCCCCAGGGAAAGGTCAACAAAAGGAAAACATGCACTTTCCCTGGGCTCAATAACACCCCAGCAAGAAGGCCATGAAAAAGAAATCCTGAAAAACTCAGTAGGTCCTTCGGTCCTGGAAACCCATTTCCCAGATCATTGGTCAAATGATCTTCCCCAGAGGAGGATGAGGCTGAATTAATGGGTCCTTGACCGATTGCCTTCGGTCCTGGAAACCCATTTCCCAGATCATTGGTCAAATGATCTTCCCCAGAGGAGGATGAGGCTGAATTAATGGGTCCTTGACCGATTGAGCACAATGGTTGTTCAGTTCCCTGCCCTCCCTTGGAGGAAGGGTCTTGCCTTATTTCACATCTGCACCCAAGGATGAATCCCTAAAGACGCTGTCATAATCAATCAACCAGTCAGTAGTATTTATCCAATGCCTACTGTGCATAGAACACTGTACTGGGCACCCACTGTATGCGGTTCAGTGCACTGAATTGGGTGCCTTATGTGTGCACAGTGCTATTCAGGAAACAGCATGCCAAATGGTTGGAGGATGGGTTTGAGAGTCTGAAGGACCTGGGTTCTATTCCTGACACCACCACTTATCTGCTTAGTGACCTCAGGCAAGTCACTTAACTTTCCTGTGCCTCAGTTCCCTCATCTATAAAATGGAGATTAAAACTGTGAGCCCCAGGCGGGACAGGGACTGTGTCCAACCTGATTAGCTTGTATCTACCCCAGCTCTTAGAACAATGGTTGACACATAGTAAGCACTTTACAAATATCATTATTACTGTTACTATTATTCTGAGTACTTCCTGCACGCAGAGCACTCTACTCACTTCACAGTCTTACAGCCAGAACCCTACAACTTCATTCAAATTGCAAAGTAGTCCTGGGACTCGGGAATTGCAAAGGTTCCGAGTGGGAGCCCTCCCCTGCTCAAAAGGAGGTACAGCTTATAGTCCTTCCTGTGGAGTCTAAGGACTTGACCTCTCTAAAAAAAAGTCTGGGGTCATATTTCTGCTCTTCTCCCTCTTTCTATCTCTACCTAACTGAATACTCAATTTCTGCTCTTCTCCCTCTTTCTATCTCTACCTAACTAAATACTCAAAAACCACCCTCTACAGTACTTCAGAAATTCTGATTCTTTCCCTTCCCATTTCTGCCAATGACATTTTAGTTTCAACTTTTGCTGGTGTTCCTCAATTTGGCAAATATTGAGTAACCAAACCCTCTTTTCACAAGAAACGCAAATAAAAACAAGCTTCGTAACCCAATGGATCCAACTGCTGACGTTAATCTGGTAGTGCAAGAGAGAAGATATGCTTCCAAAGCTCAAAGAGCCAAATAGAGTTTACCAGCAGGAGTGGCTGAAAATGCCTGTGCCTCAGTTTCCTCCTCTGTAAAATGGGGATTCTCCCTCTTACTAACTTTTTCTTCTTCTAGCTCTTACCTAGATTGTAAGCCCCATGTGACACCAACCTGATTATCTTGTATCCAACCCAGGGCTTGGTACAGTGTTTGGCATATAGTAAGTACATGACAAATTCCACAATTATTTTCATTTTCAGGATTCCTGCTGGGCCTACCTATCTCACAGAACACCCTAAGTGGTCCTTCAGTCAGATACCTTGCCTCCCCATTGGCAGAGCCTGGTAGACATGCCCCTACTTGCAGAAGAGGGACTGGAACGCAGGTCTTCTGATTCCTAGAGCCACAGGCAATCCTCTGGACCCAAATTAGGTTAGGCTCATGCAGTAGACTCAGTTTAGTGGGCAAAAATCGACACATTTTCTACTAAAATCCTATTCCCAGTTTGGATGGTTAGCATTTCTGGTATTAGGGAAGCAGCAGAACCTAGTGGAGAGACCCCTGGTCTGGGAATCAGAGGACCTGGGCTCTAAACCCTGCTCTTCTACTTCTATGCTTTGCAATCTTGGGCAAGTCACTTAATTTCTCTGTGCCTCAGTTTTCTCATCGGTCAGATAGGGATTGAATCCTACTCCCTCCTACCTAGATTGTGTACTCTGTTTGGGACAGGAACCGTGTCCAGCCTGATGATCTTGTGCCTACCCCACAGCTTAGTTCACTGCTTTGCACATAGTAAGCACTTAACAAATAATCTAATTATTATTATATGTGTTATCTCTCTGGATCGAGTAAATGATTTATAGTCATGTGATCAGGACATCGTTACATCCCATGTTTGTTGGGAGCCAATTGATAGTACTATTAATGCTGGCTGAAAGAAAAAAGTTGCTTAGGAATGAACAATTTAGGGAAGAAATAGAAATAATCCCCTCATAATGGTTGTATACTTAGTCCATTATTTATCCAAGCTATTGGAAGTTTCTAAACTTCATTTTCCTGGGAAGTGTTAATATTTATTCCATTTCCACTTTGAATAATCAATCAATCATATTTAGTGAGTTCTTACTGTGTGCTGAGCACTGTGCTAAATGCTTGGGAGAATACACTGGAACAGAGTTGGTAGACATATTTCCTGCCCACAAAGAGCTAAAAGGAGAGACAGACATTAAAATAAATGACAGATATGTATGTAAGTGCTGTGGGGTTGAGGGTGGGATGAATAATGGGTACAAATCCAAGGTCAAGGGTGATGCAAAAGGAAGGAGTAGAGGAAATGAGAACTTAGGGAAGGTTTCTTGGAGATGTGATTTTAGTAAACCTTTGAAGGTGTGGAAAGTGCTGATCTGTCGGAGATGAAGTGGGTGGGAGTTCCAGACTGGAGGAAGGACATGAGTGAGTAGTCAGTGCCAAGATTAGAGGAGATTGAGGTACAGTGAGATGGTTGGCATTGGAGGAGTGAAGTGAGAGTTTTAGGTGGTAGTAGGAAATCAGTTAGGTAAGATAGAAGGGGGTAAAGTGATTGAATGCTTAAAAGAGATGAAATTCTGTTTTTTCACTTCAAAACCTCCCATGAGCAAATGTTAGTGTGATGAACTAGACTGGTTGCTTTTAAATATTCACCCGAAAAGTTAATTTTTTATAAAGGAAGAAATAATAAATTAAATCAGTGTTTAGGATGCTACTTTGTTAGTTGAACATTAATTAGGCACCCAGACCCTGGAAAACAATGAAGATAAGCTCTCTGGTTCTGTCCTTCTTGTAATCGTTTTCAAGAGGAAAGATCAAAATTCTCCAAGGACAATGAATGTCCAAATGAGAAAGTTTAAATTATTCAATGAGGAGTGTAACACAAAATGAATCCTCCTCAGCATGTCCAACATAGGAGCATGAGAGAAGAGCTAAGATTTGGCCAACTCTTATCATAACACCCAGAGGGTGGCTGAAGCAGAAGCAGTGTTTCCTTTTGGGAAGAGCACAGGACTGGGAGTCAGAAGATTTAGGTTCTAATTCCAGATCCACCACTTGCCTGTTGTGTGGGCCAGGGTGAGTCACTTCTCATTTCTATGCCTCAGTTTCCTAAATAGGGAAATAGGGATTGATGACCCAATTAGACTGTGAACTCCATGTGGGAAAGGAAGTGTCTGATCTGATTGCAGTGTGCTTGGCACATGGTAGCACTTTGCACATGGTCAAAGTACAAGATGTGAAAGTCACAAAGTCCTCAGCAGAGAGATAGTTAGGTGTCTTTGTCTCATCCATCCCATTGGAAAAATCAGCTAGTCCTAAGCATCTGTGGGTTTTAACTGTCAAACTGCCAGGACAGCAGCAGGCAGGAAGAACCAGGCTGGGGAGCTGAAAGAGCTGCCATCTTGATGTCAGGGCTTTGGAGCTGGATTGAAGAAGCAGCATGGCCTAAGGGAAAGAGCAAAGGGAGTGGGAGTCAGAGGGCCTATCTCCTAATCTCGGCTCCACCACATCACTTTTTTGTCATCTTGGGTAAGTCACTTAACTTCTCTGTGTCTCCGTTCTCTGATCTGCAAAATGGGGGTTCAATACCTGTTCTCTCTCCATTTTAGACTATGAGTCCAATGTGGGACCTGATTATCTTGTATCTACCCCAGCACTTAATTGGAGTGCTTGGTACGTAGTAAGCACTTAACAAATGTTGTTGTTATTATTATTCAATCATATTTATTGAGTGCTTACTGTGTACAGGGGACTGAATTAAGCACTTGGGATAGTACAATAAAACAAAGCTGAAAGACACATTCCCAGCCCACAAGAATCTTTCAATCTGGCTCTGAAATCAGTGGTCCTCTTTATGTAGCTCTTTGCCCCCAAACAAAAAGTTTTTATTTCAAAACATGGCTAAGTCAGAGCCAGAGTTTTCTGGTCTTTTCAAAGATGGGCCTACCTTGGTCACTGTAGGCTAAAACCTTTTTTTTTATGGTACTCCTTAAGCACTTACTTTGTGTCAAGCACTATTCTAAGGCTGGAGTAGACACAAGTTAATCAGGCTGGATATAGTATCTGTCCCACAGGGCACTCACAGTCTAATTAGGAGGGAGAACATCTTGCAGTTGAGGAAACTGAAGCATAGAGAAGTTAAGATCACACAGCAAACAGGTGACAGAGCCGGAATTAGAACCCAGGTCCCCTGATTCCTAGGTCCATGCTTCATCTACTAGACCCTTATGCTTCCTACTTTGGGGTCCCTAGATCTACTTTGGGATCCCTAGATCTACTTTGGGGTCCTTGACTTTGAATGTAAAATAGTGAATAGTGAGAAACTGAGCCTGGTTTTCCAAAATACAAAAGAGTATGGGCTTGGCTTAGACAAAAGGGCCTTGAGCTAGAAGGCAGTGATGGCCCATAAGCAGGGGTCACACCTGTGCCCAGTGTGTTTTTCCAAAGCTGGTCATGTCTAGCTAACAAAAAATCAACCAATCAATGATATTTATTGAGCACTTGCTATGTGCAGAACACTGAACTAAGTCCTTGAGAGTATCCTAATCAATCAATAAATAGTATTTATTGATCAATTACTATGTGCAGAGCACTGTGCTAAGCACTTGGGAGAGTATTCTTGTCTTGTCATATGCTGTCGAGTTGTTTCTGACCCATAGTGACACCATGGACACATCTCTCCCAAAATGCCCTGCTCTCCATCTGCAGTCATTCTGGTAGTGTATCCAGAGAGTTATCTTGGTAAAAATACGAAGTTGTTTACCAATGCCGCTTTTCACACAGTAAACTCGAGTCTCCACCCTCTACTCTCTCCCATGCCGTTGCTGCCCAGCATGAGTGAGTTTCAACTTGCAGCAGATTGCCTTCCACTCACTAGCTACTGCCCAACTATGAGTGGAATACAATTGAATGAATGAATGAATGAATGAATGAATGAATGATGGATGGATGGGCCTCTGCTTGACTCTCCCTCCCATAGCGAAACTGGTAGAGGACTAGCTTGTAACTACCTCGGAGCTTAGTACAGAGCTTAAGTATAGTATAGTAAATGCTCACCAAATACCATAAAAACAAAAAGCCTCAGAGAATAACCCAAATGCCTTAAATCAGAAGTCTTTGAAGACCTGTGTTAGTCGGGAGTCATTCATTCATTCAGTCATATTTTTGAGCACTTACTGTGTGCAGAGCAGAAGATAAGGGGGGCTCTGTTTGGGAAGGCCTCCTGGAGGAGGTGAGCTTTCAGTAGGGCATTGAAGGGGGGAGTGTGCTAGTTTGGCAGATGTGAGGAGGGAGGGCATTCCAGGCCAGAGGTAGGATGTGGGCCAGGGGTCGACGACGGGACAGGCAAGAACGAGGCACAGTGAGGAGGTGAGGGTCAGAGGAGCAGAGTGTGAAGACTGAGGTGTAGAAGGTGAGAAGAGAGGTGAGGTATGAGGGGGCAAGGTGATGGACAACTTTGAAACCAACAGTGAGGAGTTTTTGCTGGATATGAAGGTTGATAGGCAACCACTGGAGATTTTTGAGGAAGGGCATGACATGCCCAGAGCATTTCTGTAGAAAGATAATCCGGGAAGCAAAGTGAAGTATAGACTGAAATGGGGACAGACGGTTGGGAGATCAGAAAGAAGGATGATGCAGTAATCCAGTAGGGATATAATGAGTGGCTGTACTAACAAGGTAGTGGTATGGATGGAGAGGAAAGGGCTGACTTGGGCATTGTTGTGAAGGTGAAATCGGCAGGTTTTGGTGATGGATTGGAAATGTGGGGTGAATGAAAGAGCGAAGTCAAGGTTGACACCAAAGTTGCAGGCTTGTGAAACAGGAAGAATGATAGTGCCATCCACTGTGATGGGAAAATCAGGGAGAGAATGGGGTTTGGGAGGGAAGATAAGGAGCTTAGTCTTGGACATGTTGAGTTTTAGGTGGCAGGAGGACGTCCGGGTGGAGATGTCCTGAAGGCAGGAGGAATACGAGCTTGGAGGGAGGGAGAGAGGAGAGAGGAGGAGATGTAGATTTGGGTATCATCCACATAGAGATGATAGTTGAAGCCAGGGGAGTGAATGAGTTCACCAAGGGGGTGAATATTGATGAACAACAGAAGGAGACAACTGACCCTTGAGGAACCCCTACAATTAGGGGATGGGAGGGGGAGGAGGAGCCCACGAAAGAGACTGAGAATGAACCACCAGAGAGATAAGAGGAGAACCAGGAGAGGACGGAGTCAGTGAAGCCAAGGTTGGATAACGTGTTGAGGAGAAGGGGTTAGTCAACAGTATCAAAAGCAGCTGAGAGGTAGAGGACGATTAAGATAGAGTAGGAGCTATTGAATTTGACAAGAAGGAGGTCATTGGTGACCTTTGAGATGGCAGTTTCAGTGGAGGGAAGGAAGCCAGAATGGAGGGGGTCCAGGAGAGAGTTGGAGGAGAGGAATTCGAGGCAGCGAGTGTAGAGGACTCACTCTAGGAGTTTGGAAAGGAAGGGTAGGAGGGAGATGGGGCCATAACTGGAGGGGGCAGTGGGGTCAAGGGAGGGTTTTTTAGGATGGGGGAGACGTGGGCATGTTTGAAGGCAGAGGGGAAAAAGCCATTGGAGAGTGAGAGGTTGAAGATGGAAGTTAAGGAGGGGAGGAGTGAAGGGGTGAGAATTTTTATAAGGTGAGAGGGCAAGGGGTCAGAAGCACAGGTGAAGGGGGTGGCACTTGAGAGGAGGGAGGAGATCTCTTCTGAAGATATTGCTGGGAAGGCTGGTAAAGTAGAGGAGGGGATCAAGAGCAGGGGAGATGGAGAAGGGGAAGGGTGACTTTGGGGAGCTCAGATCTGTTGGTGTTAATTATCCTAAAGAAGTAGGTGGCCAGATCACTGGGGGTGAGGGATGGGGGGCCAGGATGGGGAGGAACGGGGGGCCTGAGGAAGGAGTTAAATGCCCGGAACAGCTGACAAATGCCCGGAACAGCTGACAAGGGTGATGGGCATGGATGTCAATAATGGAGGAAAAATAGTTTTGCCTGGCAGAGGAGAGGGCAGAGTTAAGGCAGGAAACGATAAATTTAAAGTGAACCAGGTTGGCCTCGAGTTTAGACTTCCGCCAGCAACGTTCAGCAGCTCAAGCATAAAAGCGAAGGAGGTGGATAGTGGAGGTGATCTAGGGCTGTGGGTTAGTGGTGCAAGAGCTGCAAAGGAATAGGGGAGCGAGTGAGTTGAGTAGAGAGGGTGGTTTTGAGAGCATCTATTTGGTCATCAAGAGTGGGTAGAGTGGGTAGGGAGACAAGGTGGAGTGTGATGCGCTAAGAGAGATGGATGGGGTCGAGAGAGCGGAGGTCTCTGTTGGGGAGTAATACGGACTTTCAGGGAGGGGGAGTGTGAGAGGAGGCAGGTGCGAAGGATATGGTCAGAGAGAGGGATTTCAGAGTTGTTGAGGGTGAAGATAGTGCAGCGGTTAGAGATGATGAGATCGAGGGTGTGACCAAGTTGGTGAGTGGGCAAGGTGGGGTGGAGCAGGAGGTTGGCAGAGTCAAGGAGTGATAGAAGGGTGGCGACCGAGGAATCATCGGGTACATCCATGGGGATGTTGAAGTCTCTGAGGATCAGAGTGGGCTTGGAAAAAGAGAGAAGGGAGGTGAGAGAGGAATCAAAATGGTTAAAAAAGTTGGAGGTGGGACCAGGGAGGGCGGTAGATGATGGTTACAAGAATCTGGAGATGGTGGTAGAGGCGGATGATATGGGCTTCAAAGGAGGGGAAGGAAAAGGAAGGGGGAGTAGGAATGGTGCAAAAGCGGCATTGGGGTGCGAGAAGGAAGCCGACACCTCCTCCTTTCTCAGTGAGTCTGGGGGACTTTAACGGTATTTTGGGTAACAATGGTCACTACGATAAGGAAACCATTTTGATTGTATCACCCATCTGAGTAACTGTGGAGGCAGTAAAAGTTCAGTGCGGGTACTGTGTGCTATTATTCATTCAATTATGTTTGTTGAGTGCTCACTACAACAATAAACAGATACGTTCCCTGCCCACAATGAGTTTACAGTCTAGAGCAGGGAAGACAGACATTAATATAAATAAATAAATTACAGATATATTACCTCATGATATCCGTGATAGTTTCTTTACTTCTCACCCTGGATAAGAATGTTAATTCTTGATGAGAGTTTCAAGATCAGTCATTCCAGCCACGACTGTTGCAGCCCTCAGAAGATCAAAACAGGAAGGACTTTATGAGAGAGCAGTCTAAAGTTTTGATTAAGAGGTACTGAAATCTACCCCTGCTAGACCACTGATTCCTGTGAACACCATGTTTTGTATTTAAATTATTACATTAATGTAGGTGGTGTCTGTGGTTTGGGGAAGATCATTTTGATTTGACTCTCCCCACCAATGAATCCAACAATGCAATAGTTAGTAACTGTTGGCTGGTAAGTAGATGTTTGCTTAAATGGGGTCAAACTCCTCTCCTTTTCCCTGTACTTCAAGAAGTTTTGTTAAAGACAGAGTGACTACAGGCCCTGACCTAGAGTGAACTCTGGTAAAATGTGAACTCAATGTAGGCAGGGAATGTACCCGTTTCTTACTAAAAATAATAAGAGTAATTATGGTACTCGTTAAGCACTTATTATGTCCCACGTACTGCACTTAGGACTGAATATATTTATTGCTATTGTTCTTGTCTGTCCGTCTCCCTCAATTAGACTGTAAGCCCGTCAAAGGGCAGGGACTGTCTCTGTCACCGATTTGTACATTCCAAGCAATTAGTACAGTGCTCTGCACATAGTAAGCGCTCAATAAATACTATTGAATGAATGAATGAAGTGGATACATATCTGTAACTTATGTATATATCTTTAACTAATTTATTTATATTAATGTCTGTCTCCCTGTCTAGACTGTAAGCTCATTGTGAGCAGGGAATGTGTCTGCTTATTGTTACATTGTACTCTCCCAAGCACTTAGTACAGTGCTCCGCACACAGTAAGCACTCAGTAAGTGTGATTAAATGAATACAAGATAATCCAGTTGGACAGAACCCCTGTCTCACATGGGACTCTGAAGTTCTGAGGCAAGGTGGGGGTTCCCTAAATTTTGGCCCTAAATCCTGGCCAAAACAATTCTTGGTATCCCTTAGCAGAGTCGATAGTCTTAAAGTCCTCTATATCTTCCCTACCAAGGATAAACAGTATCGGGGCTCCCTGCTGAGTGAACCCCACTCCTGTGGACATTCCCATCCAACTTTAACCCTGTCATTCCCCCATTCCTATACACCCAGCTACATTCTTCTCCAAAGACTGGTTTCCTCACAGCCCAGAAATAAAACTCTTCTTTCCTCCGCATTTTCCTTTATTTCCCGAATCAAAGGAATGAACTCAATTTAGCTTCTTTAAAAAAAAAATTCATCTTAGAAAACAGAATCACCCCTTTGTACTGGGAGGTATTTAGCAACGTTTAAGAAGTGTTATCTGTTTGGTCAGGCTCATATCTGATTCCTCAAAAATATTGCTAATTTTGAATTCCAAAGCTTATGACAGGACTAGTCTCTCTTTAAATACCCTGGATTTTGTCAGTCAAAGCTGTGTCCCCGTATTGATGTGCAAGATGTTTACCACCAGCAGCATACAAAGGTTACTTATACAGGGACCCAAATCTAGTCTTTTTATTTGGCTATCTAAAGCAAGCATGTCCACTGACAGTAATAATAATAATAATAATAATAATAGGAATAAGAGTACTAAGAATAAGAGTAATGAGTGTGATATTTGTTAAATATTTATTACATGCCAGAGAATGTACTAAGCATTGGGGTAGATACAAGGAGAATACTGCACACTGAGACGCATGGGCCATCACACATGCAACTTTGGGCACGCAGAGCCGTGTGATGATGTCATATGTGCCATTTTGTCACATTCCTCCTGGCGTGTTGTCGAGGACCTCCCCTGAGCCCTCCCACCTAATCAGGAGTGCTTCCATCCCCTGTCTAAATCCCCAGGAACAGAGGTACTGCTTTTAAGCTATGAGACCCGATGGAGGGAGGCGGAGGGAGGCTGGACATGAAAAATAATAATACCGGATGGAGAGATGTCCCGTATTGAATCCGAACCAGACATGGGGCAGATCAGCTGCTCCTCAGACTGGACAAACCGGAGTCAAACTGGACAACTGGACACTGTGTCAGGCACTGAAGTGAGACCACAGTAAAGAAACAAACTCCCAGATCAATCGATCAATGATGCTTATGCTGTGTTTACTATGTGCAGAGCACAGTACTAAACACTTGGGAAAGTACAATACAATAATAGTGCAGGTAGATTTAAGCAGGAGTGACCCCCCACCCCAACAGCCCCGAGGAAGATGGTCATGGAGTGGGGATTCCACTCCAGCACAGTCCACTAGGACACAGTCTCACCCCAGTCTGTTTTTCCAGCAGAGTTAAACGTGAAGCCCAGAGTGAGTGAGGTTCCGGTCCAGCCCAGAATCTATAAAGGATCAATTCACTGCATCACAACCATCATCCGCAAGGAGGGGTTGGCGGGGCTGTACCGGGGGGCTGGCGCCATGCTCCTGAGAGACGTGCCGGGCTATTGCCTCTACTTCATCCCATATGTGTTCCTCTGCGAATGGCTCACCCCAGATGGCTGTGCCACCCCCAGTCCCTTCTCCGTGTGGATGGCAGGAGGTATCGCAGGTATGGCCATGGGGCCTAAAGTGGCTCAGCTCAGGGATGGGGAATTGCGGGTGGATTTGGAGCCCAAACCTCTATCCAGCTGGTCATGGCCAGTGGGCAGGCAAGCAACATTTGATGGGCTGAATGGGTAGCACGAAACGTGGGGACAGGGCCTGGCCTAGTAGGGAGAGACCATTACTGAGCATCACAAGACCCAACTCAACCTATGGTTTCCTGTGTGACCTTGGGCAAATCACATGTGCTCTCTGTGACTCAGTTTCCTCATCAGGAAAACCTTAGGAGGTAGTGCAACCTAGTGGAAAGGACCTTGGACTGGGAGTCAGAAGACCTGGGTTCCAGCCCCTGTTTTGCTCCAGCCTGCTGTGTGACCTTGGGCAAGTCTCTTAAACTCCCTGTGACTCAGTTTCCTCATATGCAGAATGAGGAGAAGGTACAGGCTCTCCCTGTCTGGGGCTTTTAAAGTTCCTTGAACATGGGGGTGCCTTAAAGACCTGCTTGGCCATCTGTGTACCAGTAGCATTAGCATTTATTGAGTGCTCACTGGGTGGGGTACATTGTACTTAAGGAGCATTACTCTTGGAATTTCATTCAATCGTATTTATTGAGCTCTTAC